>NC_139565.1:24441664-25041664 GCF_965112155.1 Podarcis liolepis
AAGAATTAAAAAAACCCAACAACTTCCCTTCCATGTATGCTTCCAGATTGGTGCTTGCATTGCACAGTTCAGGGAAACGCTTTAATCTCATGTTGCATCATTATTACCTTATACTCAGCAAGTACTTTTACGTCCATTAAGATCACCTGGGTGAACGCTGCATTGTCATTGGATTACCATTTCAATAATATTTGTTTTTCACAGCTGAGGTCAACAAGGTGTACAGATTTCTTACGGCTGATATGTTGACTTGCTGTTGGCTGGATGCAAAGTTGACCCAAGACACAACTGGATCATGACTGTGTCAAACATCTTCATAGCAGATTGTGGCAGGCTTCTGTTGTTTGCACTGTGCATGGATTCAGCCCAGAAACATGCTGTAGGGGCATGTAACTTGGCTTACCAGGTCTTCCACACACTTTTCTGGAGGGCTGTGCCCCAGATATATAAAGATGCCAAGTAGCTTGACAGCACATGTGCTTTCATTGCCTACCAGGCCCACAGGGTGCCTTAAAGCTGACCTAGGCAGCTCCTCCTTGCTCTCTTTGAACTCTAGAGCATGGTCTGGTATAGGGACATAAGGAGATCAGGCCAATGGCATTCAGTTCTCACAGTGGCCAGCCAGATGCACCTGGGAAGCCTGTAAGCAGGAACTGATTGCAAGAGCACCCTGTCCATCTTTAATCCCCACTAACTGGTGCTCAGAGGCAGGCTACCTTTCACAGTCTAGGTAGAATATAGCCACCATGGCTAGTTGCTGTTGATAGCCTTGGCCTCCACGAATTTGTCTAATACTCTTTGAAAGCTATCCAAGTTACTGGCCATCACTGCCTCCTGCAGAAGTGAGTTCCATAGTTTAACAATGTGCTAGGTAAGGAAGCTCTTCCATTCACCTGTCCTGAATCTTCCAACATTCAGCTTCATTGCATGTATATTTTAGTGTTATGTGAAATGGAAAAAGACCTTTCCCTATCCATTTTCTCCATTTCATACTTATTTCAGTCATGTCACCTTCTGTCATGTCACCTCTTACATGCCTTTTCTCTAAAGATGTCCCAAATGCTTCAACTTTTCCTTATAGGAGAGTTGCTCCATCCTATTTACCATTTTGGGTGCCCTTTTCGGAACCTTTCCCAGCTCTACAGTATCCTTTGGAAGGTGAGGTGACAGGAACAGTAAAATATTCTTTCTCATTTAAAATGTTCTAATAAATAGCTTTCAAAGGCAGGTTGGGGTTTTTTTAAACCAATTTACCCCAGTTCAGCACATCAAATCTATTGCTGTTCAAACATGGCGTTCTTATGTAGCTGTGCCTGTATATAATATAGCAACATTGCATGTATTTTGTGTGTGTGTGTGTGAACCTTAAAAAAGGTCCAGGATATTGGTTGAGTTGTGCTCATAAGATAGAGCACAGGGATAGAGAAAAGCTGTATCTTTTGACAGCTTAAGGATGCTAAATGAAGAGGAATATTCCTACCCTTCCTTCTTAGTACAGCTCTCTATTCTGCATAAGGCCTTTATTTATGGTCTCCAAGGCCTCAGGAGAGGCCTTTCAAGGGCACAGTTGGCTGAATCGTGAGCAGAGGCAAGGAATTATTCTATGAGCAATCTTGCACTTGCACAGCTTTTGGTTACCTCCCACTGTTTTTAATATACACAATGGCTTAAAATATTCAGAATATGCAAATTAGTTTCCTCTTGTACTTTTTAAAGGCCACCTCTAGTTTTTGGTACCGATTTCCAATTTTTATTTAAATATCAAACCTGTTTTAGGCTATTGTTACTTAATTTTTGTGGTTTTCAGTATAAGCAGCTTTGAAGGTTTCCTGAGACGAACACATATGTTCATGAAATAAAAAGAGAAAACAAAAAACTCAATATAGACATTAATGCTCAATCATAAATGTTGATAAACATTTTCAAGCAAACCTTAAGGGTTGCACTCAAGTAACGCCTAACACCCCAGGGAAATGTGGCACGACCTTTTAGAATAACCTAATAAAGCGTGACAGATGTCCGTGATTCTATTGGTATAAGCTGTTTGCTATTTACTGTTGTAGCAATTGTTTATATGCTTATTTTTTAAAAAAGAATAAGAATAGACCCACTGAAATTAATGGCCATGACTTGGTCTATTAATTTCAATTAGTCTACTATGAGTAAAAGTTGAAACAGCAATTGAAATGTGAGCAGTAGCGTAGCCGTCTGCCTCACAAAATCTGTAGTGGAGCAGCTAAGCCAACATATTTGACCAAATTGTGCTTTTTCAATTAGAAACATCAAACCTTGCCATGGACTTGCAGTGATAATGCCTAAACATTCCCTGATAATGACCCACCCTATTCTCGTTTTCAAATAAATAAGTTTCAATCTTTACACAGTTACACAGAGAATGTTCCTAGTGGTGGTGGTGGTAAATTCTTAGTAAAATTAGACGACAAATGTAAAATGGATGTACATAGACAATAAACATGAAACGTAGGCTGTGTATGTTCACAATGTAATAGGAAATCCTAATCCTATAACACTAAACTGTTTCAAAGCTGCACTGACCACAGCCCCTACTAGTATTCTGCTATAGCACAAGGACTGCTGAGGAGGGCAGGAAGTGATCCCGAGGAGAACAAATAATGATAGAAAAGGGAGGAGTGGTCCTTATGAGGCTGGGGGCTGCAGTGAGCTGATAGCAGCTATATTCCTGCTGGCTGGTATGATCATTGGAGATTTCTTGAACCATACAGTGATCACAGAAAGTGCACATTGTTATTGGGATCTGTATAAATAAGTTTCAGCATGGGCTGATGAATAGGTGTGCCAAGTTTCATTGTTCTAACCTGAACTGTGCAATTTTAGTCTTAACCACTCCCGTTACTGCTGTAATCCTCCAGAGGGCATTGCTTAGCAGATCCATAGAAAAACATTTAGTGTGGAACAACGCATCTGTGTGCCAAATTTCATACTTGTAAGCCAACATGCACAATTTTAGGCTTAACTGCTCAACCAATATAAAACAATGCGACAAAGTTTCTGTAACTCCGAAAAAAGAGCTTCAGTATGACAGGTCAAGAAATTGCCCAACTTTATTATTTTAGGATATTTGCATAACTGCTTTTCAGGTGGATCTCGCAAGCGGATTACATAAGACTTTTCCCAGTAATAAGTATTGATTTTTTTAAAAAAAGTTGCAATAAAATGGAAATGACAACTTGTTTGTTTATAAGCAGCTTTACTGCTTCTTTTAACTTCCCTCAGGGAAAGATGGTTCTGCAAAAGCACTGTGGTGACAGGTGGAGGGGAAGCTCAGTTTCTAAGAAGGAACACCTTTGATTATTTGATTGATAGGTCAATATTTTTTCATACTATGTTTTGGTGACTGTGGTGCAAAATGGTGTTGAAAACCAGTTTTGTGGCATTCTGTAAAAAATCAGTGGAATAAAGAACTTTCCCACATCTTCCTTCTCATATGGTCTTCCAAGTACTTCTTCCATCCCGTGGCATTTATTAAAAGTGTATTTTCCTCTGTCCATTTAGTGGGTGTAGATCGCACAATGTAATAGTAGCAAAGAATCGAGAATTAGGGTAGATTTCTTTTCTCGACCATCTTATATTACAGCTGCTCCTAATGGTCTGACCAAATACTTTTTTTTTTTAGTCTTGAGCATGCCCAGATCTGAAAAATGAAAGGATTGACAATTTCATGGTTAAGAAAGGTCACCGTTTCTGTGACCCTATGTGACCTCTGTGATGTAATCTGGGCTGTTAGCACTTTATATTTTGAAAGAACTGTGTAAATATTGATCAATTAATCCTCTTTGAGGTATCAGAATATAACAATAAGAGGACTGCATGAAACCCAGCCTCTCTAGTTTGAGCTGCTATGGCTGCTCCTTTGGGAAGAAGAGATCATTGCTGGTGTTCTTTATGTTCTATGTCACAGCAAACCAGTTTAGTCTCCAGCCAAGGAGATAGCGCATATTGTTCTTGTTGCTGCAAACATAACACAACATTTCTTTGCAAAGAAAGGTTACTAAACTAACTGGCATATTTTTAACTTGGGGAAACATGGTACCCAAGGCATTGGCTGGGATCTAAAGTGCTGTTTGGGTTTGCCGTGGAGGTTGTATTTTACTCTCCCCTCCTTTGAGTGGGATATTACCCTGCCATACCACAAACTGCTTTTTAAGTTTCAAAAGTGCTTTGCCATGTGGCATGTGGACTTTTGGGGGAAACGAAGTTGTATTTTTCTTTGGCCGTAGCAGTCTTCTTGGACATAACTAGAAGTTGACAAAAAGCTTGGTATCTTTTAAAAGAGGGAGATTGTGGTATTTGATCTCTCAGGCATGTTTGATCCATATCTTGGTTCAAGAATAGAGAGTTTATGGGAATACTGTAGGAGTCTTATTAACATGACAAGAGATCTTCATAGGTTCAGATTGAAAGCATGTAAAAAACATCTTGCGAATGGATGCTCTTAAGAATTTAGTTACTCTGGGAAAGCAAGAGAGCTCTATGACAGCAAACGTCACATGAGCAGACATACCAGCCTCCCTGCAGCCCCCCAAATATCTGTTCTGTGTGGGATGGGTTTTAATGGGTAGGAGAGGATACATTAATTGCAATTCATTCTTACAGGTCCCCACATGTGTGGGTTGAGCATACACTGAGCAGAGTTTAAAGTCTTATCCATAGCAGAAAAATGGAAAGCATATAGGCATAGGCTTTGAAGCCTTCTTTTAAATAAGTTCAGCTCCAAAGCAAGCTGACTTCCCCTTTTCTTACCTCACTTAACAAAGAATCAGACAACAGACTGAAAATTGAGTTTAAAATATGATTTACTTATAGACATGCATTGGCTCTCAGCAACTGCAGCAGTAAAAACTATGCAGGTAAAATATTTATATTTACAGTAGAAAAAACCTCAAGCGTGTTCCTGCGACTGAAGCAGTTAGATATATGTTTGCTGCCATCGCTGGTTGAAAAAGGGGGGGGGGGACAGGAAAATACGATATGCTCTTTCCCCCTCAGGGGAGAAGCGGAAATGACGTCACACAGAACCGACTAACAACATTTCTATGGTCTGCCTATCAGCAGTACAGCTGTGTGGTCTTAAACGCTTCTCATGCTAGCTAGCAATAATATGCATTGTTAGATGTGGCTGCTAATCTCCCACACACTGCAGGATTGGGGGACCCCTGGGAGCAGGAGAAATCCAGTTGTGCAAGCAGAAGTCTGTTTATCATAGGTTTCCATGGACAGTCCACTTCATCAGATTAATGAAGTATAGTCTTGAGATACTGAAATATATACATATGGTGAGGACAGGGATTGTAAACAGTGAAGTCAGAAGGAAAGGAAATTACTAATCCACAGCACTTCTTGCGCTGAACCCATACATGTTGCTACCAACAAGTCAACTATTAGAAACGCAAATGCCAAGGCATTACTTTCCCTTGGTTGCCTTTTTAAAGTATCTGCCTCTTGCCCCTTCTAAGTTCTCATGGTTTGGGGTGGGGGGAGGAAATGACCAGATTCTCCTTAAGGGAAGCAACCTCTATCTACACGTGAAGATGATGGAAGCTTGTTTGGTGAAAGCTATTAGTGGTATGAGTGATATTTTAAATTAAAAGTTCAGAAGTTGCATTCAAAACCAGAAGTTTTTGAAGTTTGACATACCTGATGTTCTTGGATAATAGACCTACAATCTATAACTAACCATCACAATTCTATTTCTCAATCCTGGAGGGAGCAACCTCTCCTCCACCCCACCCGCCTTTTATAAAGGCAAATGCCCAGAAATTTGTTTCCCTCAGGTGTAATGTAGCATAACAGTGCCCAGAAATACTATTACAAAACTCTGCACCTTTGTTGCTTCTACAGACCACGACCATTTTATGTGGGGGTGCCCTATTACGCCCCACCCCATTCCATTCTGCTCCTCTCTCATTCTGCCCTCTTCTGGGTCCAAAAGGACCTGCGCGTTGGTGACCACGCATCATTTGGACGTGCCTAAAACAAGTGTACAGATGAGCAGGAACTTTTAAGAAAACATTCCCATATATCTGCTTGTAGTATAGTTTGTTCCCTCAATCTTTAATTTACATCTTTTTTTAAAACACTTCGCCTCACATTGTTTGGCTCTGCCTTCTTTGTAGCCTAGCTTTGAATTAATTTGGTGTATGTGCTTTTCCCCAATGTTTTCCCCCCTCAAAATCTTGAAACAATGTCAGGAAATAAAATTTTACATGCATTGTATTACTTAGCATTGTCTTATCATGAAAACTCAGAACTGATGCTGTCAAAAAGGCATTAAAAATATATGCCGTGCTTTAAAAGTGAGCACAAAAGGAGCCGTTATTTTTCACTGCTGACATCAAAGTGAGTACTAGGGGTGTATCAAAGTCTTAAACTTTATCCATTAGTAATGTATAGTAAATAAATCAGTTGCTCTGGGTCTCTGAGAGGTTAGTTTCCCCACCTAAAGTTTTCTTTTAGGTTGTATCTCCCAAGTGAAAAACTTGTCTATCTTTGTGGTCTATTTTAAGCAAGAGTGTCTTCAATTAAATGGGGGATGGAGAAAATAAATAATAGCCCTAATTCATTTTTGGACTAGTGAAGCAGCAGTTTGGCTTATATTCAGCTATTGTTTTAAAACAATTACTAATTTCAAGACAAAAGTATTTTGCAAAATCCTAGAAGCTAGAAAGAGTAGTGTAAATGTCACTGGTGTAGCTGGGAATGTTACAGCAAATTTTTTTTTAAGTGTTTGGGGTTCTTTGTGGCATGAACTATTTTTGCACTAAATCCCACTGAGTCATAAAGATATTGTATTGTGCAGTAGTAGTGTATTTATCAGGTGTATAGTTGTCAAGATTATGCACACTCACTCTCCTTCACACATGACAGTGTGCTTACTAAAGAATGTATGTATAGAAAATAGAAACAAAGGGACTAAAAGGTCATGAAATGCAAGAGGTATGGCCTGTGACATTTTTTATGAAAACCCTATATGAATAAGTGAAGTGATCATTCACTTTCACCACTGCAGTAATTGGTGAAAACAAAAATGCTTACCTTTGCTACATTACACCAACACTTGTCTTTATGACTTGCCTTTACATTAACACTTGTCTTTACCTTGGTCATGACTGAGCTCCAAATTAAGAGAATGGTAGTAACAGGTAAATGTTAGTTCAGTAAGTTAGTTTACACAGTTAGTTCAGTAAGTTAGTTAGTAAATGTTAGTTTACACAGTCTCCTTTTACAGTTGTTTTGTTGAATAAGTGTGATTTTCAGGTCAGCAGTGGCTAGTCCCAACAGATGTTCTCCTGCTGGATTCTGAATATTTCAGTTTTGAATTTCACTGGGGTTTTTTTGGTCAGTTTGTTCTTTTGTTTTAAAGTAAACATGTTTGTCATTTATAGACTACACGAGGGCATAGTTGGTATGTAAAAAAACAAAAACAAACCACACACACACACACACACACACACACACACACACACATGCTTGAAGATGAGCAGATGAATAAACCCCTAATGGTATGGCCAGTGCTTTTTCTCTGGGGATAATCAAGGGTATTCAGTATCAGGCCTTTTTTTCCTAGAAGAAAAGCACTGGGTATGGCTGATGTTATCAGATCCTGTAATAGTTTAGTGGCTGTTGGAGCAGAGGAGGCATTTGGGTTTGTTGTAACAAACCCAGAAAGAGAATGAGTAGCAAGGGCATCCTAGTTTCCAGTGTTAAGTCCTCAAGCTTGGGAGACACTGGAAAACATGAAAATTTGGAGCCTAACAGCACCATCACTAGTGTTTTGAAGAAAGATTGCTGAAAAGCCCTGTACTTTCAACCTCTCAGATCAAGTGAGCCACAAGAGTACTTTGACACACAACCCAGGGACCACACACTGAATTAAATTAGCATATTGTGAATATTGTACCATGGGCCAGTACAGGGTGCATTTGCTTGGAAGTAAGGCCCCCACAAAATATTGTGGCACTGATGCCAGAATAACAAAAATAGGCAGAATGAAAGGAGCTGCTTAGGGGGCTCCCAGTGTTAAGGAAGAAAGGAGTGATGCTGAGTATTGGGCAAGAAGGGAGGACAATGGTGAACCTTTTCCATAAAAAGCAAACTGGGGATGGAGGCAGATGAAGGCTGTCTGCTTTCTCTTTCCCCACCCTAATGGATGAAACTGTCTTGTCATTGTATGTTGGCTGTTGTTGTTTAATTTGTTTGTTTGTTTTTCAAATCCTTATGATTGTGTTCAGTATTCTTGTACTACTTTTGCCTTTATATGTTTTCCTTATTTTATTTTTTAAAATACACTGGTCAGGAATGTCTTCAGGTTCAAGTTTAGTTCAAGGTCCAAGGTTGGCTTTCTTGTTCCATTCTGCTTTGTTCCTGCTCCTTCTCTGTAAGCCGCCAAAGAGTCAGCAGCTAACCCATTCATTGCGATCCTTCCCTTACTCACTGGCTCTGTCTCCTTTTCAAAGCGCCGCCTCGCTGGCAAACACTGAGCAGCTAATCCACCTCTTGTGCTCCCTCCCTGTTTCCGTCTCTGAATGCCTGCAGTGGCAGACCAATTGGGCAGCAGTGCCAGCAGTGGCAATTCTAATCTGGAGCCTCAGAAACCATACATAGCAACGAAACTTCTAAAATTGCTTGCAATTGGACCACCTCTATTGCAAAGTGCGCCGAGCACCTGATTGGTTTCAAACGCTGCATGTGCTGGACCACCCTGATATAGAGTAAGATCAGTTGCCTGGAAAATTCAATTTTAAAAAACAAGCTTGTATTAAGAAGCTGTATGTTCACACGCACACACGCACACACACACACCAGTAAGACGTTGGCTCCAATCCAGTGAAGGCTACTGCAAGAGAAGGGAGGGGAAGGGAATCAATTATCACCAATTATCTTGCAGCTCCATATACACCACCCCACCGCAAACCTCAGGAAGTTGGGCAAACCCTTTAGAATAGTGTGGAAGGTAGCTGTGGGGGCTGCAGGGGGAAGGGCTGCCAGTGAAAATTGCCCCCCCCCTTTGTTGGCAGAAACCACAACTGGGTTCGGAGCTAGTGAGATTAAAAGAAAAGTATTTGAAAGAGTGATCTTATTAAAACTATTATTCAGCAGATACTTAGCACCCAAGATATCCAAGCCATTGTAGAATTGATTAGGTAGTTCTTATAGTTATGCATGTCTGCTTCAGTAATGCTGATTTAAAGGTAAGGAAAGTTCTCTTTGAAATACTGAAAAGAAATTGCCTTGGGCCACAATATTACTATACTAAAGAAGAGTATCCAGGCACTTTAAAACTTCAAAAGAGTTAATTTTGGGCTGAAGCTGTGGCTCATTTTTGTTTGAAGTGTATTATTGAAGATAATACTAATTGTCTGCATATCAAACAGCAGACTTTGCAAACATAGATCTGCTTAACAAATAGAATTTCTTAATATCATGTACACATATGAACCTTACGCGGCACACACTTTCTACATGTTCTTCTGAGCTGAAGTTGGTTACTAATTTCCTGTTGTTTGTTTCCTCATAAGCTTGAAATGAGGAACAGACGTAATTATGCCCCTGCAGTCCAAAATAAATGTCAGCGACTCCATATCCTGTATATCCATTACAGAGCAACTAGTTTTGAGATCGGCAACAGTTTTATCAGATGAAAAAGGTTATTGTTGCACAATGTTCTTTAATGCTGGTTGTCCTAAATTTATTGTGAAGTACATGCAGACAATTTCTTACTTGTTTATATGAATGTTGGTTCTTATTGGCATGGGGCAATGTGGTATTGTGCCAAAATAAAGCTCAGGTTGTTGCCAGCACTCCATGCATCAGCACTGGTGACCACACAAAACAAGTGGTAGATGATTTTGTCTACCTGGGCTCCATCATAACCAGCAACCTTTCCATCGACACTGAGCTGGACATGCTCATCGGCAAGGCAGTTACAGCAATATCTCGCCTGTCCAAAAGGGTATGGAAGAATATGATGCTAACAACCAATACCAAGATGATGGTCTAGCAGTCTTGTGTGTTGAACGCACTACTTTATGGAAATGAGCAATGAGCAAATCACACCCGTCAGGAGAGATATGTGCACTGCATCAGGAAGATTTTGGTGCATTACCAAGCCCAACATGGCATCTACACTAGCTTGATCATGTCCACAGAATGGAAGATGGCAGGATCCCCAAGGACGTGCCCTACAGGGAGCTGGCTTCAGGCACTTGGCCTGTTGGCAGACCAACTTTTCATTACAAAGATGTAACATGAAGGCTGACAACATTAACCCCACTGTATGGAAATCCCTTGCAGACAATTTCAAGGAGACAGGCTGTTTATCCACAGCTGTGACCAGAGGAGGAATGACCACTGGGAGCAGCACAGAGAGAAGAAATGCCACGGTGCACCTGTAGCAGCACAACCGGACACCTTCACCTGCCTCATATGCAATAAAACATGTTCCTCCCATATTGGTTTCTACAGCCGCAGCAGGTGCTGTAATTCTCCAATGGTTTGACTTTACCCCCGAAGGAGCACTCTTCCATTGTCTCCCAAGACAGATGCATGCCAACGAGTCAGTGAACTTCAGCTGTGTATTGAGGCTGCTAATTCAGCTGTTTTGAGCTGTTTTATCGTGGGAATAAGGGATAAGCAGCTAGGAACCAATAACCAGCTTCTCCCTTGTATGTCTCTGTCCTCCTCTGAACCCTTATATTAGCCGTAAATCTCTCTTGTCTCTCAGTTAATAAGCCACATACACCTCAGTACTGTATTTCTGTTCCCTGCTTCTATAATACCTTACCTCTCCCTATTTGTTATTGTTATGTTTTGGACAATTGGCCTACAGATGCTAGCCACTTTTTGTCTGTTCCTGTGGATATAGGCATGATACTTTTGTATTTGTATTCCGCTACAATGATTTCATTGTGGAAGGTAAAGTTTAGGTAAAGCGACTGTTTGCAGAATTCTCTTCATTGCTGTAAGGAATTGATATTTGGGAGTGGCGGAGAAAAGGAGTATATGACTCCTGTGGTTCCAGGGCATGTTTTAATTACTTGCATAAAGCAATTGGGTTCCCATAGTGCATAGCACCATGGTATTCACTTGCCAGCAAGAGATGAATTAAATTGGGAAAATAACCATTAGAGAATATTTCATCTTTTGACATTCTTCTATGTTTCGTTTACGTAAGCAAAACAGTGACTTCCAGAACTCAAAGCAAATGTGTACTATTTTAATATATCTGCACAGAGTACTTTTGTTAACTAAGGCATTCAGTTTGCAGACATTAGATTCCCCAAGTCCATAGTGAATAAATCATATACCTAGCTTGCAAATCTCTGCAGATCATTTTGAACACACTGCTGCCAACCACCTGCAATTTAATTTTAAAACAGTTTTTCTACAGTTCCAAAAGTTAGCAGCTTTCTTTATAATTGTTCTCTAAGGGAACTTTAAATATTGTGCTTTGGAAGCAGATTTTTTTTTAACCCAATCCATAATAAATAATATTTTGACAATGAGTAATTTTGCACAAAAATGATATTTAAATAATGTAAACTAGTTTTAGAACTTTTATGTCTTCTGTATAAAATACTCAAATACATGATAATACATGATAGGTTTATTGATTAGTTATTATTTTGTGATTCTTTTGATTAAAATGGTTATTTGAGACCTCTTAAAATTACTAGTTGGTCATGCATTGTTTTCCCCTCAGACTATGTTAATCATACTAAAGTGTGGTTAGTTATAATTAATCTTTTCATAATATCTCTAATTAAGGATTTAATCTAAAACAAGATATTTAAGGTAAATAACGATGTATGTGAAAAATTAGAAAACTATTGAATTGATGGGCTGCAGTATTTAGACAGACTTCCTATATAATGTGTTTTTCTAACTGGCATGCTAAAATTGTATACATGAAAAAATAAATTCCTTTAATTTTATTGTGGTAGAGCCCATATAAATGCACCAAAATGAGGTCGTGAGCTGATTTGCTTATTTGATTCTAATAATCTCAGTGCACTATCCTTAAAAGCTGTAACCCTTTTGGTTTCTTTAAAATCATCAGAGTCAGAATGACCAGTAATATTGGTTTAAATGAAGTTTTACGGTATTTGTGGTGCTGTTTGAAAAGAAGCTGATATGTTAGTAGTTGAAAAGAAGACAACTGGTTGAATTCCTAAGCATAATAATTTAAGTTTGCCATATTTGACTGGAACTATATCAGAGGTTTTTCCCCAATCACAAATACCTCAGTGTCCTAAAATAAGAATAATGATAAGTTAAATCAGAATCCAATAAGAATATATTTGCATCTTAATTTTAAGTAATGCTGCTCTGACACCTTTAGTTCGACTGTGCTTTGTAAGGAAACTCAAACCTTTGCTGACTTGTGGTTTTCCTGCTATGTTAATGTCATATTTGATGGAAGTAATGGGATAAAGGAGAGTTTGCCATCCTTTTAGGGCCAATGGGCACATTTACAAACTGAAGAAACAGTCTTGGGTACCACACAACCTGTTCTGTTGCCTGCAATAGGATGCTTTTTTTCAAACCTAATTTCAGCAAAGACCCTGAGGGCACCTGCAAATCCCTAGGATAAGGGATTGTTAACACCATCAGTATTAAGAGGCTACATAAACTCTGTGGAGTTTGGGTGATGGTAAACTGCAATGAAATGTTTGATTACATAATCTCTATGATAGGTTTAGGGAACCGTATAGGTATGACTTTGTGAGGATATATATGTGCAAGTGCAGGAGGGATTCTAATGTGTAATTTGGAATCAAGGCTGGAATGGTTTGGTTTTTCAGGATTTAACCTATTGGGGATAGGCATACATTCTGAAATGTTTAATAGTTTCTATACCTTGTGACATGATATTTTGCTGTGGTGGGAGGTTATCTTGGTAGTAGAACAACACTGTAAAAGTGTCTTGGAAAAATTCTGCAGCTCACTTTATATCGATTAGAGATCATGTCAGCAGATTGCTTGAATTATGTCATTGTATTTACTTAATCACAGTTCTTTGGGGCAACTTGAGCACCAAGAAAAAAGTTTACCATTCCCAGAATACTGAGCTTTAATAACGTAATCTAAATTTGCAGCATCAAACTAGTCAAATATGCTCAAGAAAAATGGCCAAACTCATGATAGGTTTTTTTTTATTGGGTGTCTAATATCTGCGCCATTAGTTCCAGGCTGATGTCTTTCCCACTCTCAGTGCTTTTGTGCATAGCTTATAAATCTCTTTTCATCATCTTATATGACTTTTTCAAAGCAAGGCTAACATAATATAAGGCAGAATAAAAGAAAGTCACTGAAGGTCGAACAGGCAATCAAATTATTACTGATTCCTCAGTGAACACTAATGGACCTTTATAATGTGATTAGTTGTGAATATCTGTGCCCTCATTCACAAGGGTTCGTTTTTAGTAAAATTATAGTATATTCTTTGCTCAATTTGGATTGATTTGACTAAGTTGTGCATGGCAGAGTGTGGTGACTGGTTTCCATGTTAAAAGTTTCAGTTACAATAATAACTTATCTGTTAAGTTGCTCATGAATAATAATAATTATCTCTGCAACATGACACCCTACTGTGGTGATGCTTCTAAGCAGTACCAGTTCGTCAAGGAAAGAATATGTAGAAGTTAACAGGTTTCTTAAGTGGGTGGAAGTGAGGGGGTAACTGTCTTGCCTGCCAAACCCTAATTTGTGGTCCTAAGTATGTATCCTGTAAGGGCATTGTCCTGCTAAGCTGTCTCACATTTTCAGTTTATAGTTCCACCTTTTTAAATAAATAGGGCAAAGCAAGGCAAAGCAATACCTAACCTATATGAAATAAATAAAATAAATGTGTATGACTAAGGGGGAGGGAGAGTTAGTGATCTCTGTGTGTGAGGTGTGTTTAATGTGTGCATATGAATTGGATAATTGAGTAATGGATGCGTGTGGGTGTAGAATTTATGCAAAGAATACACACACGTGCATTTCCACTTGAAAGTTCATCAAAAAACCTAATTTGTGCATTTGAGTGTAGCTTTGTTTCTTGGAGTGTATCTTTGTTTCTTATAATACCTTTAAATTTTCCTCCTCTAAAGACTTGTGGGAGTTATGAAATCTAGTTGTTGGCTGACAGAAGGAAGTCTTGCTTTGAACAGAAAGGCAAATCAGACATTGCTACCTTAAATGCATTGTCTTTAAACAGGGTTGAAACCAGATTTCTATGAAGTCCCCAGCTGTCCATCACAAGACGATAAATACATCTTTTCAGATACCAAAGTCTTGAATGATGATAGTAAAGTGAAACGTTATGGTGAGATTTCAAAGGAACTACTCCAATATGACCCCGGTTCTCCTGCATCAGAAACCTGTAATATAACATCCATATAACAGAGTACCTAACTTTCCTTCATAACAGTCTTTGTCTTCATTAACACCATTTGGAGTTTTAAAAATAAATCAATTTAGTTGGAAGCTCTCTCAAACTACAGCCAGGGAATAGAATGATGATAGATTGGAATATCTAGTGAAATCCCCTGGCACTTTACTAGACACTACTGAGTTAAAATATCCATTGCTATGTGCTGTATTGGAGCTGTGAAAATACATTAATTTTTTATATTAGTGTGGTAAGAAATGCTGACAAGGATACTGCAGGCGCTGACTGAGACTTTTCACTATTTTTCTTTACAGATCCAACTAATCTTGCAGTTTGTAGCTTTGCTGTGGGCTGGCTGCAAAAGATTGTATAACTGAGCCCAAGGTCTCAATTTTTTTACATAGTCACTTTTGGAGTTGCTGCTGTTTGTACATTTCAAAGAATAAACTGCTGTAACCAGTGCTTTTTTTCTGGGGGGACGCAGGAGTACGCATACCCGCAAACATTTTGTGAATCTAAGTTTGGCCTCATTGAGGGGAAGCATTTCAATATGAGTAGGAAAATGAGAGTACCCCTAAACATTTTTTTAATAGAAAAAAGCACTGACTTAAGAGGTCATCTTAGTCTCCTATGTAAATGCAAGCAGACTTACAGAAAAGTAGAGTATGCAAAGACTCTCAAGGATGAACCCATGAAAAGAATCAAACAGTAATTATTTGTTCCAGTGCAATTATTCCAGTTCAACACACTCTGCAATTACTAGGATGTGGTGGTTTTAATGTATTATTTTTAAGCTGAAGGGTGGCAAAGAAATTAATTAAGCATAACATAGATTGCAACATGAGTGAGAAATCAAATGTGTACACACACACACACACACACACACATAATATCTGGTGTGTGTATATACTATATATGTGTGTGCTTACTTCATTTTTACATAACTAAATACAACTATGGAAAGGTTTACGTATTCTTAATGTTTGCTGAAAAGAGTAGAGGCAACTATATTTTGACTATTTTGTTCAACATTTAAGGTAGCATAAAGAACAGAGGGAAAACTGAGTAAGTGAAGTTCAGAAATGGTTTCTGCCTTTGGAGGTAAAAGGGATGTCAGAGACAGCAAGTTTCCCTTTGCTCTGTTCTTCGCTCTGAAATGTACTGCATTTGCTTTTTAAAATAATTTGTTAATTTTATTATGATTATATTCCGCAGTTCCTCCCAAAAGAAACCCAAAGTGGCAAAATGGCATTTCAGTGGTATTGCAATATGGTATCACAATGGGGTCTTGTGAATTATCTCTTGGCAGTGCCAAAAGGATTTTACGCCCATGCTGTTATTCCATGTGTTTTCCATCGTTTCAAATGGTGATAAGTTTGGAATGGGATTTGGTTGTGGTATGTTGGTGGCAGAATCCTTCACATTCCTAAATGTCTGTTAGGTACTGAAATCCACATTCTTACTGTTTTCAGACCATAGAAAGATAATTTGTTTAATGAATTTTTTTAAGTATTACTTTTATTACTTTTGCCCCATCATATCAATATGTTAGACTGGTTTGGTTAGCAGCATCTCTGAATAATGGGAAAAGGCTGTAGGGTAATAAGTTTTGTAAATACATTGTCTTGATTTTTTTTTTTAAACCACTAGCTGAAATATAATCTACTTCATGTACTGCCTAACTGTTTAGGGGACAGAGGAGAGCTGTTGGCTTCTGGTTATAGTTTCAAGCTTCTATAAAAGCAAAGAATACTTGCAGGGAGTTACCCCTGCAGATATATTCAATGCTTATATTTTAAATTTTTGTTCTATCATCTGGTACTTCCTTTGTCATTTGCTGGAGGAGAGGAACCCTTTTCATCATGTTCTTTCTTCCCCAGAGTCCTTTTAGACACACTTTACTCTATCCTTCATGCCGTTAAGGCAAAGAAACTATTGAACCCACAGGTTGTCACTTCTGCAATGATGCCCCCAAACTTCATTGTACTTGAATATTCAGTGTCACCTTCAACTAGCTTTTTTCTTTCTTTATGCAGGTGACAGATCAGTCGGTTAAAGCATTTGCTGAACATTGTCCCGAGTTGCAGTATGTTGGGTTTATGGGCTGTTCTGTTACATCTAAAGGAGTCATACACCTTACCAATGTAAGTACAGCAACAAGGTTTCCTGTTGTCAGTTCCAGTTAGGATAATATTGCACAATAGACATAACTGAGAGGTGTATTTCATAGAGTCAAAATTATACAGTTATAGTAATCTTACATACTAGAAGCAATATTAGGGATGCATTTTGTAACACGGATAACAGTTTTGTAGATGCATTCATTTATTATTAACATTAGCTTTAACTTTGCACATCTAGCTGAGACACAAAACTGATACAAGTGGCAGCTTTGGTGCACGCCGGCCAGATTGCACCAATTAGAAGTGTATATTAAGAAATAGGATCAGTTTTGTGATGGAAGGTCTTTTATCGAAAAGAATGTCTATAGGTGATAGCTAAGAACCAAATAAAAAATATCCAGGTCCACAACCAGAAAAACTTGATAAATCAAGTGCACAGGGGGCCTTTTCTGTTTATCATTGGCAATTGGTCATAGGGAAAAGTGAAAGAAAAAAAAACATGGCTTTGCTTATTATTCTTTCACATCTATTTATTCCTTTTCTGGATCGTCTCCTAAATTGCTCATCAATTGACTGGAAATAGTGGATGTCACATTAATGTGAAGGATATAGATGTTGTATCAAGTAAAGGAAGAGCAGGAAGAAGGTGACAAAGAATAGGACACATTGCAATAGACCTAGAGAAGTGTGAGTGGTGTTTCCCCCCTTATAAGTGGGGTTCCTCCCTCTCCACCCCACGGTAGCTTCCTGCACACACTAGAAATATCAAAAGGGCCTGCACACCATCTGAAACGGGGTGGGATGGGGTCTGGCGCTGTAAAGGAGAAATGGGAAGGTTACCTTGCATGAGCAGAATTGCTTTTTAACGTGTACGGGGCACTTTAGAAGCCAACCAACCATCAATATAAACAAAATGCAGTTCATTCAGGAGAAGTTGCAGATGGGGGCCGTGATGTGGGTTTTCTTCAAAAATTGAACTTGTATTTCAATGCCCTAAATTAATTGGCACCTTGCTTGGATTTATATGCAATTTGGGTTTTAATTTACTGTTGTGCTTACAATCTTAATCTTTTATTTATTATTTTAAATACTTATATCCCACCCTTTTCATAATGTGAATTCAAGGCAGCTTCTATAAAAGTGCATCACACAATAAATAAGAAATACAATATAAAATTACAAGAAAATCAAACATCAAGTTTTAAATGGAGATGAACCTAATTAAAACAACAAGATCAACTCAATTCAAAGCCTTCTGGAACAGCCATATCGAGTTAACAAATAAATAAACCATGTGTATTCCTAATTCCACTTAAAAACCATTGAAATCAGTGGGCTTTAACTTTGAGTATACATTGTTAAGATTTATATTCAGAGGGAGGGAGGGGAAAAAAACAGTGAGCAAGTGCTTGTATAGGTATGATATGGAAGTTTGGGGAGGAAATTTGGGTCAGGATTCATTTTTGGTGGTGGGTGGCCAAAGAACCAACACCAACTGTCCCCTCTAAAACCAGAAGAAAAGGCTGTGATTTAATCTGACAGTGAGTGGGCAAGGCTGCTTGTACCGCTCATTGCCAAATTGCCCAGTTTCAACTGTCCTCTAGCTTGAGCGGAGGGGTCATTTGCTATTGCTGTGTTGAGCTTCTCTAGTAACCTCGATATTTGATTGGCTTACTATATTTATGAATTTTTCTCCATGTTAAAAAAAAATGTACTGAAGCAATGTGCAACAAAAATACAGGGCCCAAAGTTATTGCTTGCTGTATGTAGCTAACTTTTATGCTCATCCCAGCTGAGGTAAACATTATTTTCATTCTGTGCTGCTTAATCATGTTGCTTCACAAGCTGCACTTTGGGTTTTTTCCTCTCAAGTTTGGGTGAATGTGAGGAGCCACTGAGGCTGGTTCCTCTGGGAGTTGAATAACGAACACTTCTCACTAAGCTTCTATTTCCTCAGTTGCTACCCCTTTTAATTTGTGAAATATATGTCCTCTCTAACCCAACTCTAGCTCACTTCTAGGGAAATGTCGTGATTTTGCATTCTTTTTGCAAAACCTCTCATGTGTTGCTGAGATGACTCCTCCCATTCTTGGAAAATATTTTCTCTCTACTTCTTAATTTAAATAGTTCCAGTAGAAAGCCCTTTCTTGGTGAATTTTGCTATCAAATGCCTATCTTGCCCAGTATAGTTTACGTATATATCTACTGACACTTAAAGCTGTTTCCTTTGAATGAGCTCTCAACTTCTATCTGTGTTAGCTTGTTATTAATCTTAATGGAGGTTCTAGAGACATCCTTGACACATTTGGACAGGGACATATTGCATTACTTTTAGTTGGATACTGTGTCTATGTAAGAAGGACCTGCCTTATTTACAAGTGATTATTGAATATAGTTTTTACCTGTTAGCTAGTTATAATTGCAACTCTAGAGCTCCTGGATTTTCTTTGGTCATATCTGTAACATTGTCGCTCTAAACACCTGTCTTAACATCTATAGAGTGCTATATGGTGGTACCTTGGGTTGCAAACTTAATTCGTTCCGGAGGTCCGTTCTTAACCTGAAACTGTTCTTAACCTGAGGTACCACTTTAGCTAATGTGGCCTACATTCGCTGTTGCGCAATTTCTGTTCTCATCCTGAGGTAAAGTTCTTAACCCAAGGTACTACTTCCGGGTTAGTGGAGTCTGTAACTTGAAGTGTTTGTAACGTGAAGCGTTTGTAACCCGAGGTACCACTGTATATCAGTACAGGAGTAATATTTAAATAATAGGCCTGAAAGCAGGGACTATTTTGTTAACTGACATACATACTTGGAAATACAGGAATTAATGCAAATGCTAATATGTTCATTATAATTCATACTAACAATTATTGAGTTAAAGTGAATGCTTTTCATCAGTATCAAATCATATGAGTAGGAAACTTCAGATTGTATGATGATGATGATGCTATTTAGCTTGGTAAGGATCCCAAATGGGACTTTTGTACTTGATATATTAAATTTTAGCACATTACTATTTATTTTCCAGTATTACTTTGCAAGAATATATCATAGTTACTCTTTTCACATTGGGTATGATAAGTGTTATCAGGGTTTTTCTTTAATTACCGTGGTTGGTACCCTAGAGGATCTATGTCCTGATGGAGGGAACCTTTCAGCGGAACAAGGCAGAGGCAGTTTTTGGTGTTCCCCCTTGTTTCTGCAGCCTCCCGTGCTGTTGCTGCTTCTCCAGAGAATCACCCAACCTGCTGGAGCAAATAAGTGAGGCACAAGTTACAGAGAGGAGGGGAAATAGATGGAAATTGCCTCCCTCCTTGATTCTGCTGATGGATACCATCAGCTTTGTGGCTGTTTTTTTTAAGTTTTGTCAATAGGCTTTCATTTGTAACTTCATTTCAAAAGTTTAATAGCATATTTTTTAAATAAATAAATTACATTAAAAATATTGCATTAGTTCCATTAGTTCATTCATTGGTGAAGAACAGAGCCAGAGATACTCCTTTTAAATAAAAATATACAGCAAGTCCTCTCTTTGATTGAAATCAATAGTTTGTTTTTGCAGCTTTTCTATTGCATAGGTAGAAAAAAATAACATTAATTAAAGGACAAAAGCAGGTTCAAGCAGATCAAAACTACAATTAATTCTATAAATAGTTTATATTTATATATGAATTATAAAACTTACCATTGTATTTATCTTAATAGCTAAGAAACCTTTCCAGCTTGGATCTACGTCATATCACAGAACTGGATAATGAAACAGTGATGGAAATAGTAAAGAGATGCAAAAACCTTACCTCCCTCAATCTCTGTCTGAACTGGATTATAAATGACAGGTAACTTCATCATAGAAAAGCAAAGTCAAACCATTGTGTTAAAAATTATTAATAATTGATAATTTTATGAAGCTGGGAAGAAATGAATCTTAAAAGTCAGCACAGTCTTTTTAGAATAATGTCGCTGTGTGCATTTTAACATTAGCTATCTTGAAGGAGAATCCTTGCCTAAAAATAGATATGCCTATTAGTAAATCTGATTGTAGGTCTGAATTTTGAATGCAGACTTCCTGCTTTGAACTCCCTTGCTAAAAAGGTAGATTTATGTATAGTGAGCCAGTTCACCCATGGCAGTTAGCCAAACCATGGCTGAGTGTGAATGCACAAGCTTGTGGGCTCCTGGAGAGAGATTGTGATCATGTTGCACCTCCTCTAGTTCTCCTACTGCACTGCTGTGAGTAAGCCATTGTCATTGAAACATGACCTCAGGGTTTCCAGATAAGCGAGGTTTGCTCCTGGTTTGAAGCTTGTGGTTTGTTGGAAGGAAACAAGCCACAACCTCAGATTCAGATGATTTTAAACTAGCCACACATGATATTTATGTAACAGTCATGATTGTGTAACAAACCACCTCTAAGGATGCAATCCTAAAAAAGCATACCAGACACTAGGTTTCCCTGAATATAGTTGAACTTGCTTCCAAGTTAACATACATGGGATTGTGCATGCAGGTGGCTGTGGAATTTGTGTTTCGAGTGGAAAGGCTGAAAGAAAGCTGTGTTTAACCTGAGAAAATACTGGTGACTTTCAAAAAGCTAATACCAGTAATAGGAAGAGGAACTTGTGTTATCTTTGATCAACTAAAAGTAAACAAGAAATAGAGGTTTAAAGTGACATTAGATCTTAGGTTGGGAAAAATCTTTTAAATATGAGCCATGGAAGACTGGAAAACTTTCTCCTCTCTTGGATATTTCTCAAAAAGAGGTTAGTCAATTGTGTGTGGTTTTTCTTATGGAAGGAATTTGTGTCAATGGATTATTTACTCAAGTCTTTTTTCTACTTGATTCTGTGCTGCTGCTATAAAAAGGTGTTTATTATTAGATGTAAGTTATTAAATGGAAATGGTAGAATGTTCTCTCTTTCTAAAGGATAGCCTTGGCTATAATCTTGAAAACATGTTCTCATCTCTTTCTTTTTTAAAAACAAACAAACCCCACACTAAATAAATTGGAAACCCATATAAGGGCTCCTATCAAAGCATAAGCTTTGTAGACGACTAGTTGGAATTAAAATAATTTAGCCTGTTTGTTCCAGCTGTATTAATTAGCTGATTCAAAGATGCATGCCAGAAAATAGCATCACAAAACAAATACACCAGTGCAAATGTTTAGAATTGAGGTGCCAATCAGTGAACTCCCTGCTGCCCTCATGCCAGGTTTGTTTATGCAGTATAGACTCGTTCAAATAGAAGAGTTTAAAAATAGTTTTAGAAAAGGCTTGGTTTCATAAGCTTCCCTGTTGTAGAGGAGCCAAGTGAAGATATACATCTGCATTTACAGCAGCCTCACAGGTCATGGTGCATTGACAAGATGTATTCCACAAGCTATCTTATCACATATTTGGTTTCACGCTGTACCAAATTTTAGAATAGCCCCAGGCTACATAACCAATGGACAGGGACGATAGGAGTTGCAGTCCAAACCTTCAGAAGGGCACCAGGTTGGTGAACCCTGTTCTAAAGTTATGCTGTGGACTTCAATCGTAAACCTTTCTGTCCTCAAGAACTGAAATTCTTCCAGAAAACACAGTGTTAGTTTTTAGATACACTGCTTCCTGACAGAAGGTTGTTATTTTATGTGTGTGCAGGGGGAGCTGCATAACTATAATGCCATTCAGTTATGCAGGGAACCCTGTGGAAACCAACTGTTCAGCTTTTGAGTAGAAAGGTGACTCAGAAATGGATTTTAATAATAATAGTAGTAATAATAATAATGAAAAAGCACATTGAACTTACAGTGCTTCTGCACCTCCTAGCTATAATATTGTGAGACAACTCTCCCAGCCTCTGATTCATTGACAGGGTAGTGGCATTTATTATCCAGGGGTACTTGCGCCTGCTTTCACAGTGGAAGTTAAGCCTCTCTTTTGAAGTTTATCATGGCTTGTATTCCACTAACCTGTACTCGGAGTAGACTGATATCAATATATTAATGGACCCAAGCTAGTCATGGCCATTTATTTCAGTGGGTCTACTCTGAGCAAAAGTTGACCGAATGTGTGTTAAATCTTGGTAATTTTAGTAGTACATTCTGATGTAAATCTTACTTGGTCCCTGCTTCTAGTAGTAGCTGTGTTGGTCCATGGCAGCAGATACAATGAAGAGTGTTATAGCACCTGTAAGATTAACAAATGTATTGTGTTATTCCAGAATTCATTTGTTGGCCTTCAAGGTACTGCAAGACTCTTCTTTGGACACTTTTCTTTAAAATCAATTCCATATGTTATAGATTCCGTGGGAAATGTTTTCCCCTTCCCATGACACCTTGTTATACATCAAAGTGTCCAAGCCCATTCAAAAAAAATACTGTCTCTAAACTATCTTTTTTAAAAAACAAAAACAAAACTAGACATCTCCTGTGGCACAATGGGTCAGTGCATCTGGCTGCTAACAAGAAAGTTGGTGGTCCGAGCTATGGGCTGGATTCCTGGATTGCAGGGGGTTGGACTAAATGACCCTTGGGGTCCCTTCAAACTCTACAATTCTGTGATTCTATGATTCTAGTGGGTGGGTTTTTATTAAGGCTCAAATATGAAATATTTATTCAGTATGCAACATATTATAACATATATTGAATAGTGGATAATGAAAATAAATTGAGGACGGTGTGATGGACTGAATTGTAAAATGTTGTTGATAGCCTGGTAACACAGATGCTTGATATAACTTGACTGCACTTAATTTTAATAGCCTTTCTTGTAGCTAAGAATTTCCATCGTCCACTGTATTTTTATTTATTTTTTATATCTTTACTGGAGTGTATAACATAGAAGGAAAAATGTGGGGATGAAATATGCAAAGGAAAAAACGGAGATGTAAAGGAACAAAGTTCTTTTGGTCCTTTCCTCAATTGGGCTCCAAATATGAAATCAAACTTCTCTCATTTAAAGTTTCTGTTAAACAAGAAAATCACTACTTTAACCTAGAAGTAACCAGAGCATAGGCAACAGTAGTCAGGTTGACCATGTCCAGGTATGGGAGCAGCTGGGCCGTCAGCCTCAGCTGATGGAAGGCAGTCCATGCTACTGAGGCCAGAATAGATCCACAACTACCCCCAAGCCACAACCTCTTCCTTCAGAGGGAGTGTAACCCCTTCCAGAGTAGGGCACATCCCACTCATCTGGTCTAGGAAAGCACCCACTAACGGTGCCTAAGTCTTGCCTGGATTTAGCTTCAGGCTATTGGCTTTTGTCCAGTACACTACAGAGCAAGATTTCAGTCCAGCACATTGACTGCACACCTGCAGAGCATAGAAGTAGAACATGTGTATCATCAGTCTGTTGCTGACCACACACTCCAAAGCTCCAAAATTAATGCTAGATTATGTCATCTTTGAGTTCTCGTACAAAACTGAATCTGATTTTTTGACATCGTATTAAACCATTGCCTTGCTATTTTTACATTACAGCCACCCATAAAATATCCTAAGCATTTTTGTACCACATCATTATTTCGCCTTGTGCAATTTGCGTTGAATTTCTTATTTTCAGTAGCTGCCGACCTTTGCTGGGCTCAGGCTTGTGGCACACATGCTTGTGTTTTGCTGCTGTGACTCTAAGCAGTTCTCTTTAATAAAAGAGCCATTGATGATACTTCATGTTTTATTAAAAGCTGTTTTGTTTTAAAACATCTGTGACTTCAAGGCAAGTGTGTGGTAGTGAAAATTAATTTATTTTTACCTAGAGCTAAAGCATGTTCATGCAAGATAGCTTTGAATTATTTTTAATGGGCGAAGAAAACTACTTTTTCATCAGGATGAGCAAACATGTTTCACAGATGTTGAGTAATAAAAAGCATCCTTAATGTAGTTTATTTTTAAATGGCTTATTAGGGCAGTCTAAACTATGCTGAATGTCTCAGCAGGTGTTTAAACTCTTCTAAATATGCATAGAGCATATGCACCATTTTGGTAAATAAAATTGCAAAAACAATTTACTGCTTCACATCTGGAGATAATGCAAAATGGTTGTAAATTTCGTAGGGAACCATTATTGGAAAAGTAATCTCAAATGTTTACAAATATTGTTCTCATGTTTTAGTTAGTCATTTTTGATACATTTATCTCTAGAAGTCATGATATTTAGTCAATGTAGGGAGAGATTTGCTAATCCGGCAGAACATAACTGTTTCTTGTGCATTCTAAACTTGTTTCAGTGAGCATACTATTTTGCCAATATGCAAGAGAATACTTGGCAGATTCCAGATTATAGTCTTAAGGCATATGGTTTGGTACCCTTGCCGAAGCTAAGCAGATCTGGATCTCATCAATAATACAAATTTAGTCAAAGAAGAAGTCAGTCCACACCAACACTCCCAAGATAACTAAGGGAAAGATTCAATTAAAATTAACTATGAAGTTTTACCCTGTTTCCTCACCCCTGCTGTAGTGTGTGTGGTCTGCCTCTTTAAGAGAAGTGCCTGACTGAAACTCTTTTCCACTTTCTGGGCTTGGTCCCTTCCATAGCTGAGAGGGAACCAGTAGGTATTTTGATCTTGTTTGTGTAGCAAGCACTAGCTGCTGTACTGAGTTATTAATCTGTTGTTCATGAATTTATACAAGTATTGAAGTTATCTTTTTTTTTTTAAAAAAATAATATTTATTACTTTTCCAACAATTTAAACACTACAAAGAAGAAAAAAAGAACAATACAATACAATACAAAAACACTACATAACACTAACACATTAAACTAACAAAAGAAAACAAAAACCGTTTAAAACACATCAAACAATTTCAATATCTTATCTTTCATTCACTTATTTCAACGACCTCCTCACACCTCCCTTTTTGTATTCCACTTCTGTTAGTTGTTTCAGCAATTCCTTTCCATCTTCCTCTGTTTTCTATCCTATAATTATCTTGACACATTCTAACCTTATTTTTCCCTTTAATACTCTATTAATCTATTTATACTTAGTTCCTTATAACATTTCTACTAAAGCCATATAACTTCATTCCAACATTTTTCTAACATTCATTAATTTTACAGTATTTCTGTAAATAGTCTTTAAACTTTTTCCAGTCTTCTTCCACCGACTCTTCTCCTCGATCTCGGATTCTGCCAGTCATTTCCGCCAGTTCCATATAGTCCATCAACTTCATCTGCCATTCTTCCCTGGTGGGTAAATCTTGTGTCTTCCAATACTTCACGATAAGTATTCTTGCTGCTAAGTATTGAAGTTATCTTGACTCCTGTTGCCTCCTTGTATTAGAACAGACCTGTTGCTGGGTTTCCTAACATAGTGAGTTTCCTTCCCAAACCCACAAGGATACACAGACAATGCTGAATTCTTCCTGTGCTTGACCAGTATATTCCCATGGATTTCAGCCTGAAACAGGGTAAAACTTCATAGTTAATTTTAATTGAATCTCTCCCATAGTTATCTGGGAGTGTTTGTGTGAATTGACTTCTTAGACTGAGTTTGTATTATTGATTAATAGCTTCCTCTGTGAGATCTTTACCAATCAAAGAGTTTTGCAAACAGTTTTGATGGAAGATTTTATTTATTTTATTTTTTACAATCAAGCGGTATATAAATCTAATAAGATCTCAGGGTGGTTCACAAAATAAAAATATAAGGTAAAAGCACAAATAAATAGTTAAAACAAAAACAGCAAAACAATAACCTCCCCTGCCACAAACACATTTAAAAAGCTGTAGAATATTAATTAGCTTCTGCTTCCATTTTAGGATTACATTTATTAGCTGTTGTCCATAATGCCATGAATGGGATACACTGGATCAGGTTTGAGATTTCTGTTTCTGGATTGGTTGAAAAGGCAGAATAGATATGATTATCATATGCTCTGTCTTGGCAGATTTTGAAGAAGCATTTTGCTCATATGGTGAAGAGCAAGAGTCCAGAAATTAACTACAATTGGAGCTGGATATTTCACTGGGGGGGGGGAATACTTGGTCAATTCTGTGGTCTGCCTGTTGTCCTGGTTGTTATGGCAAAGGAGTGCACAGCTGTTCTCAGCTTGAGTCCTTAGTTTTTGAGGCTTCTGATGAGATCTGTTTGAACTTGGACCGGCAGACACAACTACATTTATTACAAACACTTGTATTGACAGTCTCTTGGCACAAATCTTTTCATCAAAGTCTGCCTGATGCATTGAGCTCCCAAATGTTGGTATCTATCATACTTGCTTTGACATTGGCCTTCAGAGTGGTCAGCGATTTGAAGAATTAATTTATTAGAATTATAGCAAAGAGAGTGAGACACTTAAGCTTCTCGCAAAACAATGGCAGGTTAATTGTTTGGGTCTCGGGAGACAGCACTGTCCTCATCCTCTGACTAATAAAATGTTGGAACTAATAATATATGCAAATATAAGTGTATGCGAATGATATGGAAGAGACTGAACTGTTCAGTTTTTTCCTGAAACCTTTGGTAACAGTCCAAATAGATACAGAACTTTGATCAGGGGGAGGTCAGTGGGAAGGGATTCTGTTGCACACCTTGCCTCCTGTCAGGCATGTCACTGTGCTTACCAAGAAGGGAGGAAGCTGACGGGAGGAAATTGGTGTTGTGTGGGTCCTCATCACCCCTGCTTTCCCTCCCAATAAGTACAGTGTGCAGTGGCAACCCTCCCTTCTGGGTACCCATGAGATGCAGAAGATCAAAGTTACTTTCTCAATACATGCTTGGATTTAGGGCAAGGGGCATCGACTCCAAAAGTGGGGGGCGGAGGGCAGGAATGGGACCTTGAACATGGCAGATCTGAAAGAAACCTCCCTCCTGGTTGTTGTTGTTTTAATCAGATAACACCTTTATGCAGCTAAAAGGAGTCTTTCTTCAAAAAACAGATTGATGTCAATCTAAGACATGGGTAGGCAAACTAAGGCCCAGAAGCCAGAGCCGGCCCAATCACCTTCTAAATCTGGCCCGCGGACGGTCCGGGAATCACCATGTTTTTACATGAGTAGAATGTGTCATTTTATTTAAAATGCACCTCTGGGTTATTTGTGGGGCCTGCCTGGTGTTTTTACATGAGTAGAATGTGTGCTTTTATTTAAAATGCATCTCTGGGTTATTTGTGGGGCATGGGAATTCGTTCTGCCGCCCCATATAGTCCAGCCTCCCACAAGGTCTGAGGGACAGTGGACTGGCCCCCCGCTGAAAAAGTTTGCTGACCCCTGATCTAAGAGGATGTGCCCTATAAATATACCTCTGGCTTTACCACAAGAAAATACTATATATAAAAAAGCTTTCCCAGGAGGAAGCTTGGAAACGAGGTAGCAAGGTTGGCTGTTGGTGAGAATGTATTTTGTAGTCCTTTTCCTCATTTAAGTGTGTTTGCGACCTGTAATGACAAGGGTGTCAGAGTCTATATCAGCTAGTCATTTCAAGTCTCCAAAATGCCTAAACATTTTACAAACTCCCAGTTGCCAAGACCAGGAAACAATAAGCCGCACATCACCCCAAAAAGCTTGGTTAGAAATTTGATGGTGCTGAACAGGGGTTACCCACCCAACCCCTTTTTACCACTGTGCTGGTGAAAGCCTCCTTTCCCCCTTTTTCTTTTGGCCAAACTTGAAAATTGTGGAAAACAGCTACTTTCACTGTTGTCTGATTGCTAGAATGTGTGGTACACAAGGTGCTGCACATAGTGAAAATGTGAGAAAAGTGATTAATTCTGACAATATTCATGTAAGATTTTTGAGATGGTAAACACCTCCTGTGAATTAGTTATTTAGTTCAGAGGATTTAGCATCAGCCTTCACTGTTTTATGGATTGTGGCATAAATATTTTTGGAAGATAGCTATGTAGATGTTAAATTAAGGGAGAAATTACTTGGGCTTAGATTGGTGGTAATAAAAAAATGGCAGATTTGATTTGGGTGTCGTCCAATTATATACATACTAATTCAGGAGTAAATCTTATTGAATGAGATGGCACTTCTGAGAAACCTGTGTCAGGTCAGGATGTCTGTTCTGTATATGACATTCTGCACAGAAATTAAGAAAGGACAGCAGTTGGATGGCATGACACAGCATTATAAATCCAAGTCTTCGGTGTAAAATTAAAACCGAAATGGCTTTCTATATATCATTCTTCTGTAGACCAAATATTTATGATCTTACAACGTAAAGTGGTATGAAACAGTATAAAGTGCCTTACAAAGGCATTGATAACAAGATCTAATCTCTTGTAATTATTTTATATTTTGAAACTACTTCCTATAATTAACTGCACAGCTACCCTGGCCATTCAGTTCAAAAACGAAAGGAAAAAAGTGATGGCTGTCGTGATGATTTACTGCACTGACTATATTGTTTAAGGTCTGTCAGTATTTCCATTATAAACAACATTTCTGAAGGGTGCATAACTCATCTTTTAAATTTGCCTTGGGCTCTCTCTTGGCACATGAGTTTTCAGCTGAAATGTAAATTATTTTGTAATTTGTGTATATGTGTGCACATGTGAAATGTGCTTCTCCATAAAAATGAAGGATTAGTATTGGTTGGAAGCTGACAAAGTCTGGGAAGAAGCTGCGCAAAGTACCACATAACAGGAGTCCTGAATCACTTTGGTACTGATTTACATTACATCTGTGATACCAGTTTTGGGACTCTTCCAGATAGCACACACTAAGTCTGCATCTGCCGAATTTAGTTATGTGTTTATATGGCAGCTACGCACTTGGAATGCTCATACGTTCAGAATTCATGGCAGGTTTAGAATGGGATGGGGAATAGTACAAGCAACAAATGAACTGAATGTATATATTTCTTGTGAACTAGGACATATAGTAAGTAAAATATGTAGTCAATGTAATATCAGTTTCAGTTTGCAACATGGACTTGGTATTGATACCAAGGGTTGAAGCTGATGTGACACAGACTATGGATAAAATCAATGTCTGTGTAAATCTGCTGCCACATGTCTCCACTTTCAAATACAGTGGAACCTCGGGTTAAGTACCATCCTCCTTACAAACACTTTGGGTTACAAGCTCCGCTAACCTGGAAGTAGGTGTTCCGGGTAGCGAACTTTGCCCCGGGATGCAGGCGGAAGTTGTGTGCCAGCAGTGGGAGGCCCCATTAGCGAAAGCTCGCCTCAGGTTTAGAACGGTTTCAGGTTAGGAATGGACATCCGGAACGAATTAAGTTCGTAAACAGAGGTACCACTGTACACTGATGCCCCTGGACCTTTTGTAACATTAGCATGGCAGCAAAAGTGGTTCAGGTGGATTTGCTACTGGCATGGTGATGTTACATGCAAATGGGCAGAGCACATGATAGGTGCATTTGAACATGATGAACCATGTCTGGAATGTTTATGCATAACTGCTGCATAATTCCACTATCAGCCCTTAGAACCAGTGCCCCCTTAACATTACAGACTGAAAAGACTCACATAACATTTCTTTTATTTAGCAGAATTTGTATGCCACCTAATACCTCTTAAGTGGTTTACAAAAAGAAAAATACATGTTAAAATTACCAAGTAGAAGTTAGAGGTTGGTATTCAACTAGATTTTATTCAGAGTTGACCTATTGAAATTCACGCTTCCAACTTAGTTGTGTTCATTAACATCAGTGAGTCTACAGTGAATAAAGTTGAATACAGTCCATTGTTAAAAAGAAGTTAACCTATTTATATATAAAATCAGCAGTCGTACAGTATAAATTAGAAAGTAAAATTATGTATTAAAATACATATCTTGGTAGGCTTGCCTAAACAAAAATGTTTACAGCAAAGGTTCTTGCCCATGTCAGTGGTGCTTCCATGTTAAAACATTGATTCCTTATCTACTGTCATCTGATTAAAAGGATCAGTTGTTTATACTGAGAATTTAGCTCCTAAATATCCCAAATTATGCATGGTGAATATATAACAAAATAATACCCCACCCATCTACCCATCTTGATTTGCCAATAGCTAAGTTTTTATGGCTATTTGGTTTCTGACAAAATGAAATTCAGATACATTAAACATGCTTGGTTCGAAGTCAGAGAATGTGAAAAGTTGCTATCCATTTAGTATATGCTGATGGTGAAATGTAATAGAATTTATTTAATATTGGTTGTATTGTTCCACCATTGTTTTCCATATAGTCCTAATGCTTCCGGCCATCCTTTCTTCTTTTTAAACACAGAATTAATTGGGTGAAAAATCATGTATTGGCAAGTGGAGAAGAAGAGCTCGATTGTTCAAGATTTAATAAAGCATGCAAAGACTTCTTTGAAATTTGGCAAACCCTCTACGTGTGCCTTGGGCAAAACATTTGGCAGCTCTACCTGCTATATCTACTTTGTCCCGTTCCCCCATTTTTTAAATCCCTTTTATGTATTTCTTCTCTGAAACTACTTCTTCTCCCTCACACTTCCTTTATTCTCTCATCCATCCCATAGCAACAAGGAGACCTAGCTAGCACATTGGCAAATATGTGTGCATATAAAATATGTACAGGTGGTATTACTTGTTGCTTTTCTTCTTTAAAACAAATTGGTTTGTTAGAGTGGACTTTCGTACATTGTACTTACAGATGTTGGTGTTGCTTGAGAACACCAATATTATTGTTAGGTGCTTTTTTTGTAGGGTATCAGAAATCAAATATGTGAAAGTTATGAAACATCTTATGCAGCGGGGGACAGCCTTGGGCTTAAAGAAATATTGGAGTCGATGGAATGGCAATGTAGTCTTCCATCTTAAAAGTCTTCTGTAGTCCAAGTGCTGTGCAAAATAAATAAACAACTTTTTATCTTCCCTTTTCTACAGAAATATAAATTGATATACTACTTAGCCAGCCTGGGCAACATACGTTAAGAACCAATCCCTTTATAACACAAATTACTTTTGCCCCAAAATATAGAGTTATAGTAACCATGTGACCAAGACTAGCAATTTCCTTGTATGCCAAACAATCCTGTAGCACAAGTGAGATTGATACCACTATACCACCTACACTAGAGCAAGTCTTGCTTTTCTTTGCCACCGGTTTTATGTGGCTTTTCTAAATTCTGACCCCATAGCTATACAGAATGTTTGTCAACTTCAGGCTTCTGACTTCAAGTATTATTTTTTCTGTTAAAGACATTAGATAGAGAATAGAGAAATGGCAAGTTACATTGAAAACGAGAGCTGAATAATATTGTATAAACTCGTCCTTACACTAGATAATAGGGCCTGAATTTAGTTTCAGTGACTTGCATATGAAAATATGCAAACTCATGCCGATGGCATGAATTCCACCTAAGGGTTTCCCCAGGCCATCAAAGGCAAAAGTGTGTTTACAAATAGCTGTTTTTATGCTGTATTCCAGAGGCAATGGCAGATGAAAGGCAGGAGCAAGTGACCAACCATTTTAGCATCCTTCCTCAGATCATAGGTGCACATGATAGCCATGGAAGTGACTAAGAAATGTAAACTGAAAAGGATTCCCTCTTGGGTTATTTGCCAGGCAGGCTGGAACCAAGAGGGAATATACACTGTTGTATTCATAGGGAAGAGATCCTGATGGAGACCGGTGGTTGGGGCTTCATTTTGCTACAGGGATATTTTACTCAAGTCTGTATAATAGTAATTTCTTTCATTACACCAAGTCAGTTATAGCCCATGATACAAGGAAGCTGCTAGGCTTGATCTCATGGTTAGTACAGCTCCATATTTTAGGGCAATGAACATTTCCAAAGTCCTTTTTAGAAAGCAACAAGGGATTAGGACTGAAGAAGAATGGGAAATTATACTATATGGTGATACCATCCCTTTAAGACAAGCTATGGCACTTCAGCAGAGGGCCTCCCTGTAGATGAGGAGGCAGTGCTGTGGTGAGGTGTGCATCCCAAGTGATTATTTGCTTAGGTCTGCACCAGAGCACTGCCCCCAGGATTCCATACTGAGTTTTGATTAGCTCCTGGGTCTTGCAGGTTTCCCCCAGCTGTTGGCATTGCTGTGTGGGACAGTGATTGCCCCGCCAGGCACATGCAGAGGTTGGGATGCCAGCAGCTCATCTCTCTACCACCATCCCACTGCACAAAGGCTGCTCCAGGTGAATAGGACTTCTCACAATGGTGGGGAACAAGCATCAGGAGCCGGCCCAGTATACCTGAAGGAGCGTCTCCACCCCCATCATTCTGCCCAGACACTGAGATCCAGTGCCAAGGGCCTTCTGATGGTTCCCTCACTTCGAGAAACCAAGTTACAGGGAACCAGGCAGAGGGCCTTCTTGGTAGTGGCACCCTTCCTGTGGAACGCCCTCCCATCAGGTGTCAAAGCGATAAACAACTACAGTGGTGCCTCGCAAGACGAAATTAATCCATTCCGCGAGTTTTTTCATCTAGCAAATTTTTCATCTTGCGAAGCATGGTGTCGGAAAAGTTTTGGAAAAGCTTCAAAAATACCAAAAACCTCAAAAAAGGCTACCACAGCGCGTTCTATGAGTTGCTCCTCAAAGTCAAGTCGCAACTGTATTAACGGTGTTAAGAAAAAAGAAACAAACTTGCAAAAAACGCAAGACGTTTTCGTCTTGAGAAGCAAGCCCATAGGGAAATTCGTCTTGCGAAGCATCTCAAAAACCGCAAAACCCTTTCGTCTAGTGAGTTTTTCGTCTTGCGAGGCATTCGTCTTGCGGGGCACCACTGTACCTGACGTTTAGAAGACATCTGAAGGCAGCCCTGTTTAGGGAAGTTTTTAATGATTGATGTTTTAATGTATTTTTAATCTCTGTTGGAAGCTGCCCAGAGTAGCTAGGGAAAGCCAGCCAGATGGGCTGGGTACAAATAATATATTATTATTATTATTATTATTATTATTATTATTATTATTATTATTTTATTTTATTAGGCTTGACAGTCTTTCACTTGTTCCTGCATTTTCTGATAGCACAATTCTAGACACTATCAACCATTAGCAGCAGGATAAAGAGGTAGATGTTGTGGTAAATATAGTGATAAGTGTTTGAGTGCTCATAACATTTGGAGTTTTTCATTATAGTATGCAATACAATAAAATGTATATAGGGTTGGTGAGTGCGCTCACACACCCACATACCATTTTCTCTGGAAATTAAATTTTGTTCCCTGGACTGAACTGCAGTTAAAAGCTTGAAACTGGTAATCCCTTCCGCTCTTTTGGTTTAATATATGTGTGAAACAGTAGAGGTGGTAGTTTCTCTAATTGCTCTACTATCATTACAATTATAAAGAAAAGGTCAATCTAATCGTCACCAATTAAATTGGGGGAGAGCTGCATTGTGGCCCCGAAGAGTCATTATGTCAATTTTATGTTGTGCATCAGCGTATAACACATTTTCGAGGATATATAAATCTAATCTTCTTGGGTATTAGTTCAGACTTGCTCCATTACAGACGGTTGGGGCTGTAGTAGAGAGATAACCCTAAGCAACATCTATTAATTGCACCGTCTTTCATTGTGTGTCTCTTCTCAGGATTCATGTACTGTAAAACCTGGCAGCTATAATGAGTAGAAATGGATGTGCCAGATGGCTGTTTGACCCTCCTATTGTTATGTGTTTCACGGTGTGAAAAAAGATGTTCTGCAGTCTTGACTCTCTCTTTTTCTTTGTCTCTTTAAGACTGCTTTAATACTGGCTGACTTGCTTAATGTGTGTGTGAACCTATTGGATGCTGCTGTTCGGGTAGAAATACAAGTTGTGCTGCTAAATTTGTTCTCCATTCCCTTGTCACATGTGATAAAATTATGTTTTGTCTTGTTCCCAAAGAAAATGCATTAGCATCATATATTCCTATGACCACCAGAATGCTTCTCTTGTTGTAGGGTCAGAAATGCTCATGACAGATTTACCCAGATGCTGTTCAACCCAGGGGTATGTTTATGTTGCTAACTGAGCAGTGGGGCTGCTCTTCTCTGATTAATTATGTGTCCTATCCTCAGCACACATTCATCTAAGATCACCTGCACTCTGGTTACTTATTTCCCTGGTTTAAGGAAAGGTTGACTGGAGGGGAGCCCATTAGTAGAGAATTTAAGCACACTGAATTATGGCTTGCATAACTCATTGAACTAGTGGGAGTGGGGATTAAAGAAAAACCAAACCTCACATTTAAGTACACAACAGCCTTGGGGTACTTACGCAAGATTTCACACAAAAAATGGATGAAATATTAAGAATGCATTTCATTTTGTTGGCTCCAACTTGTAATCACTTAAAAAATGAGGTTATTCATATCTAACTGCCAATTTCTTTTTATAAGTCATTAGAGGCGTATTAAACAATATGTGTAAAAAACCACGATCAGTTTAATGGTCCATTAATGTCCTTAAGGCTTTTATAATCATTACACAGATATGTTATGAACCTGAATTTGAGGTTAATCAGTGCCTAAAGCATACATTTATGAGTCTTATAATTAAGGTTGCTTTAGGTCAATCTTTTGAGAAATATTTGTTACATTACTTTCACATATGTGTTGCCCATCACTTACCTTTTAAGTCTTTATTATATCAGTTATCTTCTCAAATAGCATCATGAGATATATATATACACAACTTTCAGAACCTTGGTCCTGTATCAGACCAGTTGCAACATCTATTTTTAAACAACGGGAGGTAATGTGAATTTGTGAGCATTTGTTTCTACTTTTAATTTTGCTTTTATTTATTTGAAAAACACCAAAATGACTGGAGAAAAAAAAGAAAAACATTCATTAAATGTTCTTTTAGTTTTTTTTATATTTCTAAACTTGCAATTACTTTCCAAAAGACTGCAATTAGTGTTATTTATGTAAACTGTGTAGATAAAAGTAATTAGCTAATTGTAAAAAAAGAAAAAAACTTCATAGTTATAATAGCCTGCTATTTGTGGATTTAATCTCTGGAGGGTTGAAAGACTGTGGATTGAGCTGATTTTTTTAAAAAAAGAAAACATAAAATGGAGCATCTGTAAGTTTTAGACACAAATTATTTCACAGTTTCACCTTATCATTCTGGGCATGGCTACAAGTTTAGCTCATTAAATTCCTTTTAAATTCACCTGCTGCTGGGAGTTGCAAGTGGGGAAAATCTCCAAACAGTCTTTGAAAAATTACTGTTTGCAAAAAGATTACAAGGGAAGCAAAAATGGTATGCAAAGTAATTATAACTAGTATGTGGCTTTTTACAGTTTGAGTGCCGATTATAGAAATGATAAGACTTCCATGAGAGATATAATTTGGATGTTTTATTCCAATCAATACATACAAACATTTAAAGACAGTTAACATGATAATTTACCACCTCTCTTTCTTCACAGGGCACAATGCATACTTTTAGATATGGGTACACAACAGGCCACCTGAATTTTCACTGCAGGCCTCTGCAGTCTATATAAGATGTGATTGCCCATGTTAATAATTATGCAGTGTGATTACAGTCAGATTATTCAAACCTAGAATTGAAAGAAATGATCAAACTGGATGTCGTGAATTATTCCAAATGTTTGAGAGAACGTGCTTCGAATGTACCTGAAAAAACATAAAAGAATTGGAGATCAACTTTGCTGCTGCTGCTGTTTTGTTTTGTTTTACCTTTTTGGCTATGAATGAATTTGAAGTGGAGTGGTATTTGGCAATGTTAGGCTAGGGGACTTTCACAAAGAGTTATGCTTCAAGCAATTTTGGTATGTTCAAATCATATTACCTTCCACATATGTGGCTGAGAAATGTTCCTTCTTTGGGGCTGTGCTAGTGGTGACTTTTACATTCTCCTGTTGAGTAAAACACAGTCTGCTTACTTAAACTACCTTAATCTGACTCTTAAAAGAATTAGCTCCCCTACAAGCACCTCTTGGTGGGGATACAAACAGTTCTGGGAGTGCCTGGGAATACTCAAAAAGTGGCAGCAAGGTTTGGTCTTGTCTTATGACGGAATACCAACAGCACCAGCAGAATTGTCATAGATAGCTATAATTTATGGAAAAAGCCAGTCAGAAATTTCGGTTCTTGCTTTGCATAGAATCCATAGAGCTAGATTATTAGTGTGGGCATAAGATCCTGCCAGCCATGAGGGAACTGAGGTCTCTGTTCATAAAGTATTCCAGGTCTTCTGTCATAAGTAGGATTTGGTTCAGGAAACAGACTATTAGGTTAGGATTCCCGTGCAGTGGGTTTGTGGGTGGGTTTGTACAGGTTATGCACAAACATGTAAAACATATCTTACACACACATGAACACACATATATTTATGTTGCCTGGCACCCAAATAATTTTACATCAGACCTGGCTCTTTTCTTACAAAGATTCATTTAAAACATTTTCAGGAAGAATGTATCATGTTACAAAACTTTTAGGTTTGGTGATGTTAATGCAGAGCCTATGAAGACACACGTTGTAGCTTTTGATTGTAGGTTTTCTCACCTCCAGCCATTCTGTGAAGCTGTCGTTGGCTGTAGGAGTTATTTTTCTATTCCAAAATTTGGAACTTAGAAAAATGTATCAATGAACAATAATGCTAAGCCTGACATTTCATAAAGAGTTGTGTTAACTGTGCATGCTTGTCGGAATATTGAGTTCTTAATTTATTTTAGGCAGGCTCTGAAACACTTAATGCATTCTGTGTAGGTCTGCAGGAAATTATTTTTCACTTGTTTAATGAAACATGGGAACATGCTGCATGTGAAATGCTATATATGCCTGATGTCACATAGGTGGGTGGTTTTCCCATAAAATACTAGCCAACACTGGAAAGAAGTCACATTGATCAGCAGGGGGAGCTCTCAACAGTGAAATAGTGTTGATGAACTGCAAATCTCTCTGGGTGAATGTAAAATACAGTACATTGGAAAAGTTGTCTAGTTCACAAACCACTTACTATTAGATTCAGGGCCTCAGAAGCATTGACAATGAGGGCGGTATTGATATTTCATCACCAGTATTAAAATTAATATGATACTAGAACTTGTTAGGACAGAAGTTTCATCATCTACTGGTTTTATAGTTATTAATAGAAAGAGTATTTAATTTTATACAGCAGAGAAGAAACAAAATTATGAAGATGCAAAAGGTACTGTGAGAAAGAGCACAGTACTATGTATGTGGCTTATTAATATCTGTTACAGAAATGAAGTCCTTTTAACAGAGCAGTAGTTGTCGATAGACAATCCTGACCAGTACTTGATTATCAGTGACAATCCTAACCATGTCTACTCAGAAGTAAGTCCTATTGAATTAAGTGGGGCCTACTTCCAGTTAAGTGGAGTTAGGATAGTGGCCTGTATCAGTGTTAGATAACAACATATAGTCTCTTTCATTTGATACATCATCCAAAAGTATCAGACAGCCACCAAGGTCCGTTTTAAGATTATGCACATCCTTTTTTGGTGCAGTTGCTTTCCACAGTAGAGAGCACATGATTTAATTATCCTCTAAATTAATATTCATTAGACGGTAGACCATCTGTGTGTGCTACTTTTGAAATCTTCCAGTAGATGCATGGCATCAGATCTGCATAGTTGCTTGGTGTTCCCCAAAATCACTTAGCTTTGTGATAAATAAGAATGGGGCTGCAAACATACCCCACCCACATACAGAGAATAGAGCTGACATTTGATCATAACAATTAAGTACATCAGGCATCCCCAACCAGTGAGAGCCAGTGTGGTGTAGTGCAGTGTTTCCCAACCGGTGTTCCGCGGCACACGAGTGTGCCGTGAGACATCGGCTGGTGTGCCGCGAGATGCCTGGAGGGAGGCGGGCGAGTCGGGCGGCGAGAGGCGGGGCGGCGGCGGCGAGGAGAGGCCGCGCCTCCTGCTGCTGCCTGGCGCTCCTCCTCGCAGCCGGCAGCGCTGCCTGGGCGCCTCTGCGCGACTCTGCCTCGCTGGGTTTGGTCTCCCAGCAGAGACGGGTCACACGCGCACCTCCCTCCCTCCCTCAGCCTGCGCGGAGGAAGAGCCAGAGAGAGGCATCGCTCCTGCGCGGCGGGAGAGGGAGCAGCCGGAGCGATGCCCCTTGAAATCTTCGCCCTGCCTTCTTCTGGAGCGACGGAGAGCCTCTTAAAACTCGTCCGTCCGCTTCTCTCCCTGCCAAGAGGCGTCCAGCAAGCCGGCTTTGCCAGCGGAGCCAGCCTTGGAACAGACCCATCCGTCAAGCGGGGATTGTGCGTCCTCCTGGACAGAGTGTAAGCAACCGGGTTTAATTTGGGTTACGCGGAACTCCAGCGCTCAGGGCGGGAGTTTAGGAAATCCAATCGGGTGGCGCCGCTCTTCCTTGGGACCCCATGGGGAAACACTGGGGACCTACTTCTAAGCAAACGGGTCTACACGTCTCTCTGCCCCCCCCCTTTAACCTTTAGCTTCAAAGCCAGAGCAAACCGAGGCTAAATCCGTATTTACATAGGATAGCTTTCGTGCGTCCCTCCCGGCGTGACGCTGCGCGCTGACGTCATGGGGCGGGGCTTTAATGGTGGTGTGCCGCGAGATTTTTTTTCAGTAAACAGGTGTGCCGTTGCCCAAAAAAGTTTGGGAAACACTGGTGTAGTGGTTAAGAGCAGTAGTCACGTAATCTGGGAAACCGGGTTTGTGTCTCCGCTCCTCCACATGCAGCTGCTGGGTGACCTTGGGCCAGTCACACTTCTTTGAAGTCTCTCAGCCCCACTCACCTCACGGAGTGTTTGTTGTGGGGGAGGAAGGGAAAGGAGAATGTTAGCCGCTTTGAGACTCCTGAAGGGGAGTGAAAGGCGGGATATCAAATCCAAACTCCTCCTCTTCTTCTTCAACCTGCAGCCCTCCAGATGTTTTGGCCTCCAACTCCCATGATCCCTAGCTAACAGGACCAGTGGTCAGGGATGATGGGAATTGTAGTCCAAAACATCTGGAGGGCCGAAGGTTGGGGGGTGCCTGAAGTACATGCTCCTCCATCTCCCCTTTTCTGTGCTATTCACATCACAATACACTAAACTTGAAACATTTTGCTTTTCCCCTTGACATCTTTATAGACTCTGTATATAGCCCACACATAATCAGTTTCTGGGATTGTTGGGAGGTAGGCTAGAAAGCAGTAAAAGGGAAATGTAATACTAACTGCTTGCAACTGGGTGATAGGGTGAACTACCCAGGCAAATTAAGGTGGTCAATTGATGTGACCACAGCTGCACAATCAGTGTACTATCTAGAGAAGGTCACCATAAAGGTTTAACTACTGTTAGGCTCAAGCACGTATTTTTGTGACTTCCTTCCTTGGCATAATAAAGCTTGATTTGCAAAAGCTTTCTGCTTTCATAGCTTCAGATGACTCGAATATAAACTGTTGTTTGATCATATTAGCCTTTATTTTTAAATCCTCATGAAATTAAAGTCAAAACATCTCAAATAAAGACCCTTGAAAACTAAAGGTTTTTTTCTCAGAAGCAACAAATTTCTGCTTGAAGGTTCTTTCCCAATTCCTTTTTTCCTTGCTAAAAATAGTTTCCTTTGAAGGGATTTTTAAAAACTAAAATCTTGTCAGACTTGTGTTGTTAAATATAAGTCATATGCTGTTATCTTCTGTTATCTGAAAAAGAGCATTTATTACTGTATGCCCATTATGTTTATGTTTTATTTTACTTTGAAACTAGGTTTGGGCACAACTGGTGATCGTATATCACTAGAATCTATTATTAACCTTTTATCTCTCAATTATGAGAAAATGTTCTTCTATCCATGAGTTTTAATGACCATTAGTTTGTGTCCTAATATTGTTAACCAGATACATTCCTTCCTTTTCTTTCAGCCTGGTTTTAAATGGATTACTAGAGTGGGTTTTGGTTTTTTAAATTTTACCTAGGAAATAGCAGTAAATGAAATTCTTTTGAGCTTGTATCATATAGAGCTTCAGATTATTTATATAAATATATAGATTTGCCAAAAAGTAACACTGCATTATATGTCTGATTCCCTTTCAGGGGGAAATCACTCACATACAACCACTTTAAAAATGGTCAGTCTTTTAAAATTTAGTTACATCAACCATGTCTCTTCAAAGGTGTAACTAAGATATCAAAATAAAACAATTAAACACATTTCCTTTTCTCTGGTGCTGTCTCCAGAACTTCTGCACAGAGAAAGTATTTCACTTTCTCTAAGAATTATAACCATTTATGATTCGTGCATTAAAAATATTCCAGGGTCTGCTGTTCAGAAGACTTCCTCCTTGGTCTTCTGGTCTTCTACAAATACAGGTGTATGTAGAGGAACACTCCTGTGTATATAACTGTTTTTGTATTACAGCTGAATGCATGGTGAGAATACATTTCATAGCATCAGTCAACACTATCCCTCTGCTTGCCTTTATGCAGCCATACCAAGCATAATTACATGGCAATGTAAAGTTCTCTGCTGCTACAACTGCAGCACCCAGTGACGCAGCTCCACCATCACACCCAACCAAGGCAGCCCAAATGCAGGGCAGTTGCTACTTGGTGATCCAGTGACCAGGCATCGGGTCTATTTTACCCTACTTTCCCTCTGCCTGCACAAAAGTGGAACCCTTCAGTTGCCAGCCTGTTCACGTGTAGCAATTGTTATGTTCATTAATTAAGTTCGTTCTCTCCCTTTTAAAATAAATATTTTAAATACCTATTTAATTTGCTATGAATTCTAATGGACAGTTATGTCACAATAGGAATATTTAAGGGAAAAAACCCCTGTAAGGAGGGAATGTATGATTAAGGGAATGAATGGTTATGCTTTTTTAAAAAAACGGAAAGAACAGTTTCATTTCCTATAGCTCACCCACCCACTCTATTGCAACGTTTAGCATTTAACAAGTGCTGGCCTAGTATAATCATTGCATGGATGAGATTAGAACAACTTCCACTTGATTGAAAAGTACAGAGCTGGGACAGTTTCCTGAACCAACCAGGCCTGTGGGGGATGGATATTTACAGTATTTAATAGCAAACCAACTTCTGAAGCTGTTAGCTAGTTTTCTGTGCTGTCAGCAAACAGAATATTGTTTTCCATTCTTTGTGTTTTAAATTCTGTTCAGGGAGCTGTGTAAGTTATAATTGATGCTTAGGAAGAGACTCAGAATTTTATACTCTTATAAATTGGCACATCTACATCAATGAGATTGGGAAAGCTATTTTCCCATGAGTATGGTAAAAAATACCATCAAACTATTTACATTTACAAAAAAAACCATATTTCAGTATGTCACAGAACTAGCTTGTTGGTCCAATTACAGTAGTAGTAAAGAAATTAGAATAAGGAAAAGCTTTCCCACACTGTTAACAAAAAGTACAAAGAAACCATATGTGTGATACATTATTTGTGAATGAGCAACTTCTATCTTGGAATGCTAACCTTCATAGGATGTAAGACTTACTTGTAAATGTCTTTACAGTTGCTGCATTTTGTAAATAGAGTGGATAACATTAGACAAGTCACTACTGGATCTGTCTGCATTTCCAAAGATCACTTCCTCCACCTACACAATGATATTTGCACACAAAATTAGCATTCAAACATCACAATCTTCATACATCCAAGTACTCTGAGAACTGCGTTCAGATGTATAATGAGGATGCTTCTTTAGTGGCTTCCTAGGTCTGAAGACATGGGACGCGGGTGGCGCTGTGGGTTAAACCACAGAGCCTAGGACTTGCCGATCAGCAGGTCAGCGGTTCGAATCCCCATGATGGGGTGAGCTCCCATTGCTCGGACCCTGCTCCTGCCAACCTAGCAGTTTGAAAGCACGTCAAAGTGCAAGTAAATAAATAGGTACCACTCCGGCGGGAAGGTAAACGGCGTTTCCGTGCGCTGCTCTGGTTCGCCAGAAGTGGCTTAGTCATGCTGGCCACATGACCCGGAAGCTGTACGCCGGCTCCCTCGGCCAATAAAGCGTGATGAGCGCCGCAACCCCAGAGTTGGCCACGACTGGACCTAATGGTCAGGGGTCCCTTTACCTTTACCTAGGCTGCAATCCATAGGCCTCCACCCCTGGACAGACACTGAGCCTTAAATGCCTGCAGAGGGAAGATAATAGAATTATAGAGTTGGAAAGGACTATGAGGGTCATCTAGTCCGACCCCCTGCAATGCAGGAATCTTTTCCTCGATGTGGGGCTTGAGCCTATGACCCTGAGATTAAAAGTCTCATGCTCTACTGACTGAGCCAAAGAAATGAGTAGTACAAACATAGTCTGGAGCTAGGTATTGGGCTCTTTGCTCAAGTCAGCATTTCCCTCTCTCCCCCCCCCCCCCACTATCTGTATTTGCAATGTACTACATAAGATCCTAGGCATCACAAATTGTGGTGACTTTATCCTTGGAATATTGCAGGGCAGAACTTCATCAGACATGAGCTATTGAGTTTGTAGGCCCAACCTCTTCCAGGGCTCTCCTGGTAGCAGAATAGTCTTTGATGGAGCTAGCAGACACCGGCTGTTCCCTTGTAGGTAAAAAGTTAATGCCATTGTAAAATGTGATTTGGTTATATTTTGACTCCTAACAGAGAGAGCAATATGGCCATCCTAATCCTGCCAGACCTTATTTTATTTTATTTTTTTGGAAAAAGTGTGTTTCTATAGATCTGATCTGGATAAAATCGAGTACCAGCACATAGGTCAAGGGTTTCCCATGCTAGGCATAGACCATGGTTTCCTGTTGAGAAACTTTCTAAGATGGGTGCTGAGGATACTGCTTTCCAATCATTTCATTTGTACCTTGAAGGCCAGTTCCAGAACATGGTGCTGTGGGATTTCTGGTTGATTCCTTCGCTGTTATGGCTTGAGATACTGCATGATTTCATTTTGTCTCCAGTGCTTCTAGATATATACACGAAACAAGAGAAATGTCATTCGTAGAGATGGTGTGAGGTGGTTTGCCCACCCCAGTAAAAGCCTTTTTAGAAGATCTGGTTGTAGACTGGGATGGGGGAATGTCTGTTGATCTCCTGCGGCTCAGAGCATCTCTTAAAAGGTTACATCATGTATAATACAGCTTTGTTTCAGTTATCCATAATCTGGTAACCTCTCATTTGCTATACACTAATGTGTTTTGCTTGGGACAACCTTTGAAACAATAAAGAAATTTCTCTTAAGTTCAGAATAAAGGTTCAAGGCTGCTAATTTGGACTGAACCCATCATGCCAGTGTTTCATCATCTTCACCGGCTTCCAGATCCTTTTAGGGCCCCATTCAAGGTGATGTATTTGACCCTTAAGGCCCTTCTTGACATGAGTGCCTGAGGGGTCACTTCGTTCAATCGATACCTTCTTTGGAGGCCTGTCTCTTAAGTGCTCCCCCTTCTAGGCTTTTCAGTTCTAGAACCCTGGCTGCGAAATTCCCTCTCAGGAAGGCTTGCCTGGTGCCTATTTTGGTGTCTTCAGCACTAGGAAAAAACTTTTCTGTTTTCCCAGGTGTTTTAACCTGATTTAGCCTTAAACTGTTTTTTTATTATTATTTCTGCAACAGTTTTTAGACTATAGTTATTTTTTAAAATAAAATAATATTTTAGTTTTTTTGTTTCTTGTTGTGAGCCACCCTGAGAACTTTGCTATAGGGCTGCTTATAAATACTGTAACTAAAAATAAATAAACACAAAGTAGGTGAGGTGTGTTTTCCAAATATTGCCCGTATTTCCTATTGTCTTTCTGCTCTATACATCTTCCTCCCCTTTCATCCTCCAGTGATGCTTCACTCAGGAGACGAGAGCTCATATTTTTATGTTCCTCTGAAAATCTACAAGTTCCTTCAGGCAGAGTGCTTATTCAGAGCTCTTTGTTGGAAGTTTCAGTCAACTTCATACAAAGCAGCTCTCTGAATGTGTGCTGCTCCTTTACTGTCAAACGCATAGCTGCCAGAGCACAGCCAGATCGTGGACATTATTACTGACTGCATTTCTTTTCATGTGAAGTAAACTTCATTTGCTTGAACCAGTGGAAAAAGTAAAGTTGTAATTAATTGATCGCAAAAATCAGTTTGTGTTTAAAGAGTTTTAACATGTGGAAAAGATTTAAGAGTAAAGTAAAAGGTAAAGGTAAAGGACCCCTGGACAGTTAAGTCCAGTCAAAGGCGACTATGAGATTGTGGCACTCATCTCACTTTCAGGCCAAGGGAGCTGGCGCTTGTCCACAGACAGCTTTCCGGGTCATGTGGCCAGTATTGCAGAGGCAGCACCCTGACCCCTACTTGATTTCTCTCCCCAAAAGAGGAAATGGAAGACTCAGCTTAGAGACATATTAAATATATATATAAAGCCATGAAAGCAGGCATTCTTCCCCCTGCATTCCTTGCTTTAACTGTAATACCCCATTCGTGGTTTTCAAACAAAACAAAAAAAGGGGGGGCAAACATTATCAATAATAATTAAACCTCTGATCATATGCAGCTTCTCCTTTTAAACTCACTAAACTTGTTGATTTCCCCCAGTGCTTTAGGCCAGTCACCAGCTCTCTGCCTAGCGTACCTTACAGGGTTGTTGTGAGAACAAAAGAGGGGAGGAGCTTGAACCAGCTTTAGCTCCTAGGAGAAAAGGCAGAGTATAAATGTAATATAGCATTCGTAGACAAAAAGAGGTGGTGACGAGAACATTAAACACCAACACAAAGCATGCCTGCCTTACGTGTTGTGACTGCTGCACTATATGCACCTACCCTATGCTTGGCACTTCAACATTTACTATTATTCTTATTTCAGCACTTTTCAAATTCTACAGACTTAGGCCAGATGACAGATGTTTATTAGGAGAAGCCACTATAGAAGAACTAGAGAAATAAGTTGTTATTATGTTGCTTTATACTTAAATCAATAATCATCAATTGATTGAGTGCAATATCCAGGTCACACGAGACTCAACGTCTTCTTCCAAATAATGGATAGTATAAATTAGTTAAACTTCAGTCATATTATAATCAATGGGGCATAAGTCATGATTAAATTTTCATTTTGGACCTAGGTACCTTACAGTATTCTGGGTGCAGTTTGTTAAAATAATTAATAATCATGATAACTTTTCTAAAATTCTTTTAACTACCTGTTCTGATTCCCTTTTAATTTTTGTTCTTACTAATAATGTTTTTTTTAAAAAAAAATGCACTGTGGTGGTATGTAATATGTTTTTAACGTTATTTTTCACATCACATTTGCTCTTCTTTTAATATTATTATTATTAAGAAAGGGGTTAATTTTTCTGTAACATATTAGCGTAGATTGGTATGCAGAAAATGCTTGGCTTAAGTAAGTACGGACTTTTGAATCCAAGCTTTAAGGAGGTTTTTTCCTCCTAATATTTAGTGATAACAACATCTCAAGAACAGAGGTAACTCAATTTAGTTGAAAAGCTGAGCTCTTTAAATGAGTGGAATTAGCTGGAAATAGTACTACATTAACACACCCTGCCAGCGGCTGAAATCTGCACACAAAACACTTTTTCATGTTTTCCTTGAACTCCTTTGATTGAGCCTAACATTCAGCTTATGCTGAATGAGCTCTGTGTCAACCTTGGCAGGAACTGAAGAATATTGATATCTGTTGTAATGAATAGTGGAAGAGCAAAAGGCTTAAGTGAGCTGGCACAAGTACTGTCTCAGTATGATGAGCTAAACACAGGCATTGTTCAGTGAGCAGCCTCTGTGTCATTTTGGAAATTAAATCTTGGCTGGCTAACATTAGGTCTGTGTACACACATTGAATTTCTTTGTCTGTTTGCTGTGGTATCCATTCATAATTAAACATTTCAAGCAAAGTTCTAAAGAGATCCTTGAATGCCTCCTCCGCCTCTAAATATGCCTCCGAAACAAGCATTTGATGCAAGGATGACATAGCCCCTCTCCCTTTTATTTGGTAACATTCCTCGGTTCACATCAAAAGGCCCAAGAACAAATTCTTATGCTAGATATAGTTACAACTGAAAAGTAGCAAGGCAGTTTATGGCTATTTGCAGTTAGCATCAAGGCTGTGAAAAGGATTTTTGCAATAGTATTCATGTTTTGTGACACATCTGTCTCCAATGCCTCTTCGGTTTTCAGTGGTGCTTCTGCTTATTTCAGAATAAATCAGAAGTCAATCTGTTGTTTGGACGGAGTGCCCTTGAAAACCGAAGCTTTCCCTTGAAACAAAAAGCAAAACAAAGCAAATTAATGGCGATGACTAGTGAATCACCGCTGCAAAACCGGACTGAAAATATTGGTCGAGCCTTTGGTGTGCACTCTGTTTTGCACAATCGCTTATTGCGGCTTAAGAATTCCAGAACTTTGTTCTCTTGTTCTGCATGTTGGAAGGGTGTCTTAGGAGAGTTAAGAGCCAGTCAGCAGTCCTTGGGAAGATGACAGGCTTGCTTCACCTCTCCTTCATTCTGAAATAAAAGTTCATTTAAAGCAGGGTTATCTCTTGCAGGCAAAAGGGTCTAATAATCCCATGAAGAAACAAAGTGGCCAGTGAAGGACCACTAGTTAAGTAAGGGGTCTGAAGAAATACTGTGGAAGCTACACATATAACAGTGCCTGAAACCCTGTCCAGGAGATTGGACAGAATAACATCTTCACAGGACCTGTATAATCCCTGTTTTGCATAAATAGGGGTTGTAGTACCCTGAGGTAACCTCTGAATATTGTATGAATGGGCTCTTCAAAGACAAAACGCTTTTTTGTGTTTAAATAAACCCAATACCTAGCCGCTCGCATTGCTTTGGCTTTGGTTGCCACTTCTATGGACTGCTTTACCTTCCTTCAATCCCCTTTATCCTCTCCCCTGTTGGAAGGCAGTGTGGAGTCTGTGAAAGCACAGTAAATATGTTATTTACTCAAATTAATGTATCATCAGCATCTCAGTATTCTTATTTTTCCTAAAAGCTATCCTGTTAGGCAAAAGGAAAGTAGCTGGTGCTGCTAAGGGACTGGGTGTTCCAGTTAGCACTAGAGAGAGAACTAAATAACTGAGGAGTTTTATATTTTCCTTTGGTGCAATTTGAGGGGTTTTGTGGGTTTGGGGCAGCAAACCAGTCCAACCTGTTTCATGTAGCACCTTCCCATTTCCTTTGAAGACTGTAACAATCTACTAACAATGTCTGGTAACATCCCCCCCCCCCAATCTTCTCTTTTTATGCTTAAACATCCAGTTTGATAAAGAGTTTTGACAAACTCAAAAGCTGTCTCGCTTCTTTGTGACCATTTACTTAGACCAGGAATATATTAGAAACTTGGTTTTGAGCTTAATTTACTAATAGTGATTGCTATTTAAATAAATTAAAATGCTTGAAAATGTATGTTCTGGAACATCTTTCCATTTTTTACAATCCTGAATCGTTGACATGTAACAGAAATGCATTGCATGCAGCTTTGTTCCAGCTGGGGCACATTTCTTGTGTACTCTGTAGTCTATCTAGGAGCATTTGACATATTGGAAAACCACTTATTCACCCCCTGATATCTTACTTTTCATTGCCGATTAGTTTTATTAACAGTTAAATTGGCTTAGGCTTGTGGGTTCTCTTAGCCCTCTAACAGCCATGGTGAAAACATAAAGCAACCACAGCTTTATGTTTCTTTTTCCACAATGTGCATTATTTTATTTTATTTTTCGTTTCTCTGAGATGCATCTAGACCACTTACCCAGCATCCAAATGATCCTCCAAACTATCTTTTGGAGGGCCACAAATCAGTTTTATGTACATAAGTTCCCCCTGCCTCTCCTTCATGTGGCAGTAATGAATTACTTGCCTGCAGAGGGCAGAAGGGACTGACTTGCTTGGCACATAACCAGCAGTCATTCCTGCCCCCTTCACTCTAAGGCATTTTGTATGAACAAAATTGAGTGTAATGTGTGGGTATACTTCCTTGTTTAATCAAATCATATTTCTCTGTTGCATCAAAATGTTGCAGATTATGGTCCAATTAAACTGGGAAGTATTTAAGTCACAGGCGTATGGGGGAAAGTATCTTCCAAACTGTTGTTGGAAGATCATCTGAATGTCGTCTTTGACTGTATTTGGATGTAACTTGAAACTGTGCTTTAATGTTACACCAAGGAATCTCAGGCTTATGGGCTGTTCCCTCCTGTCTCCTCCTCTGGTATGGCCATGAAGAGACAGTCAGAAGTTTTTGTTTTATTTTCAACTAACCACAGTTATTTGTTATATCCAGACCTGAACAACTTTTGTTTAGTCTTAACTATTGTTCAGGGAAACAAGCCAACTTCAGTATTGACTTATTTCCCAAGACCACTGTTAAGATTAACCACAGTCCCGGGTTCAGACATAACAACAAACCACAGTTAATTGAAAATCGAAGCAGAAAACCCTTTACCAGGAAAAGGGAAATGCATGAGTCTGAAGTTTGTGCACATAATGCTAAACCATGATTTTAGCATTATGTCCAAACTAGATGGTTGTGTAGAAGCAGTGGAAGAAAGCCCGTTCTGGAATTCTTTTGGGTATGCCAGCTCAGAGGATATGAGAGGCACCCTGAACGTTAAGGCTGAAAGTGTGTGTGTTTTAAACCGTGAACTGCTGACAGTTCCATGTGTCTGGCACTTTTTTCATTTACTTAAAGGGGCCTGTTTCTCAGCATCCCCCCCCCCCCCGCCGCCGGTTTGCCTATAGAGGCTGACAATCATCATTCCAATGTCAAAATGCCTTTACTCTGGACTCTAATATCAGATTATTAAGGTGTTAGCTCTCACGTAAAGGAGGCCAGAAACTCTTCTTCTCTTCAGTCAGAATTACAGTTGCAGATAGAAACAAGCCTCCTCTGGTGCTGTCATCTGTCAAAGCAATGCATGGACAATTGTATGTCAGGTTCCTGTTAACAACAGCGCAATTGCTCTATTTCTGCCTCAGGTAGACTTGCTCAACTGTGACTCGGTGTTTCCTATTCAGTCGGCTCTCCAGGAATTTCCAGATGTTAGATCTTTTTTTTGGTAGAAAATTATTATTTGAGAATTTGAGAGGGCAGCTCTAATATTAGCAGCATTAGCCCAGGGGCAAGGAGATGCTGCACCCGGATCAATTTGCATAGTGCCCTCACTGGGCACCCAGAATGTCTTAGCTGTCTTTCTAAGGATGCGAAGTTGGAGATTCTTTTGATTCAAGGAGGCAATTTGCGTCATGCTAAGTTCATGAATCGTTTGCCATGTTACATTTTTAAAAATATGTCAAGAAAAAAACCACTTTCTTTGTAAAATAATTTCTAAATTACATTAATACATGGGAACTTTAGGAGAGTTCTGTCTAGATATAATTAATGAAATGCTAGATTTCTTTAAAAGACTTGCAGCATTTATATGCTAAGCATATAAACAATCATATAATTAATTTTGTATGTTAAAAACCTTGGGGACTTTTGTAACTTGTTTGTGTACCAGATTCCTACCCCAGTGGTTTAACTTAGTCTCATAGCACTTAATTTGTATAGAAAATAATGACTTAAAGAAAAGCATACTAGGTTGTTAGTTTTGTTTCACAGATTGGCTTTGCGCCTTGTGTATTTTTGGTGTACCTTGAATTCTGGCAGTTGCCTTTGGACAATATTATATCTTATATTCTTTATTGACCTGTTTTACTCCTGGGTTTAACTGTAATTTTGTGGTATAGATTGACGAGAAACCTGCAGCACCTTGCTATTTGCTCAGGGACAACTCTCATTTTTTACTTATAGTTGATGACTTATTCACCTGGATGCAAATTAGTCCTTAGATTAATTTATCCTGAGAAAGAGCACCTTGCATCTTTTTTTTGAAATTGCCTTCTTGTTCCTGTTTTGTATATTAAAAAGTGAGTTATTTTCCCCCAGTTTCTTTTAGATTCAAGTTGGATAGAAATTGTGTTTGCTTTTGTAAATTTTTGCTTGTAAACTTTTAAACATTTTTGCTTTCAGTTAACTACAAACACACACAATCCTTATATAATTATCATGTTATCTGTACACCAATCCTTTCCTGATTGGGGGTTGGATGAGATCAGGAAAAAAATTCTATCTCATTCGGAAGGAGAAACAAGCTTTGACTAAAATTTGACACTTTCTTTTTTAGGTAGGACTTACTTTAAAATAGAAGTAAAGGCCATACAGTTAAATATATATTCTGTAATTTTGTAGGGTATGAATTGCAGTGGTGTCTCCCAGTGTTTGGATGGATTCCTCCTATTTCTCTGTAGCCCCCAAAATCTGGGATCATCTGGAGAAGATTCACAGGGTATGGGGCTGAGTAGGGTTTGGGGAAGGAAGAAGACTCATTGCAGAAGAAGATGTCCACTCATACATGTCATTCTTTTGACTTTTAATCCACTTCACAGAATTTAAAATAAAACTTTTTTTTTAAAAAAAGCTAACAATTTCATCTATTTCAGCAAGCTGTATGAAAATTTAAATAAATATAGATGCTCCAAAAATACTCCTCTGGCCTAATTAATGAGCCATTCCATGTAGACATAAAAATAAATATTTCAACTAAGTCTTAATATGTAAAATATCTAGGGTTGCCATATTTCAAAAGGTGAAAATCCAGACAAAAAAGTTGTTGAGTTTTTTTGTTTTTAAAAAATCTTTTTAAAAAGAGACATTTTTGAGGTACTTTTAAGGAAGTTTGCCAAAATCAACATTACCAACATGGGTTGCCATACTTCCGGATTTTTCTGGACATTTCAGCGATTTCTGCCCGGGCACACCTTCTGACAGCCAAATCCCAACTATGTCCAGGAAATTCTGAACGTATGGCAACCCTAAAAATATCCATGTGAGGTTTTGGGAACAAAATCAAACTAGTGAATAGTCTTAGGTGTGTGGAATTGTGTAGGGACAAATGATATGTGTGGATGACTGATTACTGTTTTCTGCAGCAAATCAATGGGACTAAGTTGTTGAGAAGATACTTTCAGATTTTCCAAAGGGAAGATTAGAATGCACTAAACTTAAGGATTGCTGGTAAATGTTTGGTAGAGAAATCAACAGATAGAAAATAAATAAATTATGTATATATCATTCTACAGTTTGAAAAATGGGGGTTCTGCATGACGTTAGTGTTCAAAATTTGCCTTTGTTAAGTGGATTGTGAGCTTATTAATTGTACTAGATTTTTAGTTTTAATTAGAGCCGTTCTTCTGAGACTAAACCTTTTTACCATTAGGCTTTTTGAACCCTGTGAGATAAAAAAAAGAGTTATTTTGGAACATTATTTACATGATTTTAATTAATGATTATAATCTCAGTGGTCACTTTTTGCAAAAGAGCATTTAATCCTTTAACCAGTTTTCATGATTTGCATTTTTCACAAACACTTGGGCCCTGCAATGTTATCTCTATCCCACCCCCCTTTTTAAAAAAAACCCCACATAATTTTATTTTGTTCCCTCTTCAAACAACATTTCCTACCACAACACCTGTTTTTCATGCAGACTGAGCCGATAGGTAAAGAAGCAAAGTTTGCTTCCTTTTGCCAAGATAGAACATAGCTCCTGGCAAGGTTATGTTTGAAAACAGTTTTTCATGCAGGGATCGTATACAAGCAGTGTTGCTGTTGCCAAGATCCTCTGACTAATGAAGGGCTGGAACGATAGTGTATTCTTCTTCTTTGCTTGCGGCATGAACATGTAGCATTTCTTCTGAGGAAAGGCATTCTGGTGTTTCAAACAAAGCAGGAAGTTTAACCTTCTCGGAAGAAGGTCAATGTTTTCACTGATAGTGGGGTGGGGAGAGCAACTTTATAAACAACATAAAAGATAAATTTTCTGCTTTGCAATAAGAGACACAAACAATGAATTTTCAGGATTTTTTTTTCAGTGAAGATCAGCAGGAAAGTGAGTATGTTTATCAACTTCTTTACCTCTCAGCGCCACATTTTGCTTAAAGAGAGCTGTATTAACGACTTCAAGAACCTCCTGCTGTCTGCGCACTGGCAATTTGAATTGTGAAGTACAAAGACATGATAACCCTTTAAATATCCTTTTTGTGGTCAGTGCACCTGAGAGCATTTGCAATTTGTTCTTTTCAAAATTATAATGTGAGGCATTTCACATTGGGAAGTACATACTTAGCTGTAGTTTGTAATATGACAGATTGGGATTATGTTGAGAATAAGTGGCCTGTTGGGAATTGTGCAAATATTTTAGTAAACAATAAAATGGAGGCAGTCTAGTTTACAGACTGAAGGCTGGACTGGATGAACTTTGAAGTCCCTTCGAACTCCCTTCATGTTTCTATGAAGCAGTTACAGACAGCAATGATGGAAAGCAGTAGAGAAACTTTGCAGTAAAACGAGAAATGTTTATGAATTATAACTATAGCACCGATGAGGAAACTCTTTTAATCTTTTTGGGATAAACCAGCAACTAACTTGCTGTGATACCAACTGAATGGCCATTGTAGCAGATTTCCTGTCCCAGGGTCCTGACTACAGCTGCTACATCTTCCCAGATGTCAAAATGATGGTTCATGTGGGCTTTGAAGGCAGCATTGCTCTCAGTCCTCAGCTCAAAGTATATTGCTGTCCACAGAACAGCTTACTGTGACCCCTCTACATTTTCTAATTAACCCTTGCATTTAGACCCGTCTGCAAGGTAGCCGGTTAGCATGTTCCTATGTGTCATATTCTAGAGATATTCACAGGCAGATTGGGGCACCAAAGGACCTGAACACAACAGCAATTTTATAAGGTAACTGTTAACTTCCTAATTATTTGCAAACACAATCTTTAAATGCAGTGGTATAAAATGAGAACACATTCTCAATCCCAATATTCCAAAGATAAACAAAGGAGATTGACACTGTGCTGCTTATACACAACATGAGAAAATGCTGTGTAATGCAGAAAAGCCATTCCTAAATGTCTGCAACCCTATTTTGCTTTGTTAATTGGCTTTATGCTCTAGGGGGCATTAACGCTGAAGTGAACAATATATATGTAGCACATTGCATTCCTTGAGCCAAGTCAATTAATCTCTCTCTACTTTTCAAAATAGTTTCTGTTTAGCAGTTGTTGTGCAAATTAGGCTCATTGTAATAAACAAGGAGGCATTTGATAATTCACAAACCCCAGTGCAATAATCTGCAAAACCTCAGTGCTTGTACACACAAAATAGCGGTAGATGCCGCTTGGCTACATTGGCCATTTAGTCTCGGAGAGTCTGTAATTATACATTTAAATTTTGCAGGCAGATTTTTGTAATAAGATTTTTGTGCCCCTAATTAGGCTCTTGCTGCTTGATATGTATAGAATTGTGGATTATTTTTAATTACATTAATTTAAGTAATTAACCCACTCTTTTATAAGCAAAGAAACGAGATGGCAGCTCTTGCTGAGAAATGACTGATATGTCTTAATAGCAAACTTCTCAGTATTGAGGTCCAGCACCCTGATTTGATCAGTGGCTACAACTTGTGATAATATTCTGTGGCTCCACGGTCAGAGGCAATAATGCTTTCAAATACCTGTTTCTGGAAACCACAGTAGGGCAGAGTGCTCTTGTGCTGGGCTCCTGTATGCAGGTTTCCCACAGACATCTGGTTGGCTGCTATGAAAACAGGATACTCGACAAGATGGGTCGTTGGTCTGATCTAGCAGACTCTTCTAATGTCCCCTTATGGATCCTTTAGCAGTCATGGGTGGCACTAATCTGGATCAGTATTGCAGCATGGGCCACTTCCCCCCATGCAACGATACTAATCTGCACACCTGTTCTTGTTGTTTAGTCGTGTCTGACTCTTCGTGACCCCATGGACCAGAGCACGCCAGGCACTCCTATCTTCCACTGCCTCTCACAGTATGGTCAAACTCATTTTAGTAGCGTCGAGAACACTGTCCAACCATCTCGTCCTCTGTCATCCCCTTCTCCTTGTGCCCTCCATCTTTCCCAACATCAGGGTCTTTTCCAGGGAGTTGTCTCTTCTCATGAGGTGGCCAAAGTATTGCAGCCTCAGCTTCAGGATCTGTCCTTCCAGTGAGCACTCAGGGCTGATTTCCCTAAGAATGGATAGGTTTGATCTTCTTGCAGTCCATGGGACTCTCAAGAGTCTCCTCCAGCACCATAATTCAAAAGCATCAATTCTTCGGCAATCAGCCTTCTTTATGGTCCAGCTCTCAGTTCCATACATCACTACTGGGAAAACCATAGCTTTAATTATACAGACCCTAGTAATGAACAAACAAGCATCAGAAGGCCTATTATTTGCTACATATTTGCTACAATTCTCGTTTTAACTTTAGTATGTGAGTGGTTATGCTCCAGTTAGGCTTACACCTTGCTGTTCATTTTAAAAAAGGCTAACATTGAATGTGAATGTTTGTACGGAGATACAGCTGTTTAGAGAAAATAAATTGCCATTGAGGATCAGGTTCAAAAACTTCAAACGGCTCTTTACATCAGCTGTAAATGCAGACTTCTTCTTCTTCTTTTTGGCAAACCTTCATGTTTGCATTTGAAGGCAATCAACATTGTAAAGATTTAAAAGAGTATAATACCCCCAGTAATATCTGTACAACAATGAACTTGTTCTGTGTATGGTTGTATGACATCTGAACGGCATGTGTACATTGCTGCAAATCAATTTACTAAGAGAAGTATCTATCTTCTGTAGTATTGGCACAGAGCTTCAAAAAACTGTAATAATATTGTAAAAGAAACCCATTCGTACTTATATTCCTAGAAATTTACACTAGAGAGAGAGAAGCTTTCTCTGCTGTGATAAACTATTGACTACATGTGCTCACTGTTACTCCCCAAGGATTACTTAAATTATAACCATTGTGTCTTGTTATTGGTAACACCTTGGTCTTTTCTTTAATTGCACTTCTGGGTAGGCCAGTCACTGGTCCTTCTGTCTTAATTATTCTTGGAATGTTCTCTCTCAATCTACCAAGTATCTAAGTAATCTTTATTTCACTTTATTCCTAAACCTTTCCCCTCATGTACTATTTGAAAATTGCTGAGGGTCTGTGAGGCCCAGATAATAATTGCTCGGCTTGTTGCAACAATTGCAATGTGATGTGTTGGATATTGTATTTTTATTGCTTCTTTTATTTATATTTTATTTTATTGTATTGTATAAACACTTGGAGTATTATGAAATTTCATAAGAAATAAAAGCAAGAAAAATGCAATTAATATTAATACGACTGTTTTAGGCAATGAATGCATGTGGAACAAAAAAAAAATTGTAGGATTTATGGAGGGATTTGTGTGTGTAGGTAGGATTGTTTGTAGGTTTAAGACAGAGATCAGCAAACATTTTCAGCAGGGAGCTGGTCCACTGTACCTCAGACCTTACGGGGGGCCGGACTATATTTGGGGGGGGGGAATGAATGAATTCCTATGCCCCACAAATAACCCAGAGACGCATTTTAAATAAAAGGACACATTCTACTCATGTAAAAACACGCTGATTCCCGGACCATCCGCAGGCCGGATTTAGAAGGCGATTGGGCCGGATCCAGCCCCCAGGCCTTAGTTTGCCTACCCATGCTTTAAGGTGTGGGGAATTGTTTCCACTCAAAAGCTTTCCAGAAATCCCTTAAAACTTGCTAGTATTTCCTCTCCTCCTGTCCAGCCTTTTCCCTCCCAAATGTAATCCCTGTTTTTGTTTCTTTTGCTCCTCAAACCTCAGCATGTAGCTGGTACTTCAGTCATGCCCAGATGCTGTGCCTGTGAACCTTTGTAGGGTAACACTGCCTGCTGAGTTCCTCAAGGACAAGTCTGAGTCTGACTAAGGTGGAGGGTGATAGCTAAAGCCGCATCCTTCGACCGGTGGTGGCAGGCAGAAGGATGGATAGCCTGGTCTGTGGGGTTGTGCCCCTTGACCTTACTGGATTGGCTTCACTGAACATATATCCAGCTTTAGAACAAAGTTGGTAATCATCATGTAGCTTTCTGTAATCTATTGTACATACATTCAGCTATTTTACAGAGAAATATCTATAACTGCAAGACTATAGTGAACCTGGCAAAGTACCGTATTTTTCTGTGTATAACACGCCACCATGTAAAAGATGCCCTCTACTTTTGGGGACTCCAATTTAAGAAAATGGGGGGAGATGGCCCAGAGTTTTTTGGAGGGGGATGCCTAAAATCACTCACCTGACTGACAAACGCTGCCAATCGCATGCATCACAGAATAAAACATTATTTTAGAGTAGAAAAACCTCATCTTATACATGGAAAAGTACGGTAAATATAGCTTTTCCAAGGCTGTTTTAGAGGTCTGATAAAGCACGACATATGAAGCATATGGTTGGGATGGTTTAGGTAAAAGTACGAATCAGTAAAATAATCCCGATTAGTAAGAAAGAAAGGAGTTACAACGTCTAACCTTTACCTCATTTGTTAAATTCTACTCACCCCTACTGGTTTAGGACTAGAAATTGTTTAGAATGGTTTATTTTGGATAACAGTTGGTGCCTCTGATTTGAAATTAAGTTTGTCTAATGATAGTAAAGAGGTGGTAATATTGACATTCCAAAGCACCATGCCAGAATATACAAAAAATAAAAGGAAATACACAAAACAATAAACATAGGCATTGGGATATCTGCATGTCACCTTAGTGTAAAACAAAATCTATACCACTAGAAAACAAGCCAGACCCTCTTGTTGTGATAACCTGGGTTTGTCTCCAGTGTTTGTACAGACAACCAAGGTTTATTCTACTACAGTAAGAGTGGGGGAAGAGTGCTGTGAGAACCTTTGAACATCACCACCTGCTTGCTGCTCGGTCCCATTAAACCATGGTTTGTTTTTAAATATAGTTTAATGTGGTTTGCGAACCAGGCCAATAAATTACATTTCTTCGCTAATAGGTTCAGAATATCCATTTTATGTTCACAAATAAGAAGCCAATTCTGTGCTCAGCACTGCATTGGCACAATATGATAAGAACCTGGACACTGGCCCACAAATGGATTATATATGTACATTTCACCCCTTAATTTCAGACAGCCAAACCCTAGAAATCCCAGGCACACTGGGGTTCAGACCCACCATGTGGCCCAGTTAGACATTTGTCCTTTGTGAAAACTGCTTAGGTGGCTTAAAGCTATTGAAAAAGCCTCCTAGTTAGTGGCTGTGAGCCCGGAATTGTGGAGAAAGTGGGCATTTACCTGGGAGCTGCTAAAATTACTCATGATTAGTCATAAACTGTGCCTTGAAGGTATGCAGCTCTTGGGCTGTGTAGCAATCTTGCTTCTGGGCTTCCCGAGGGAAGAACCTAGGCGCAAGACAGCAACTTTTCACATTTCATCTTATATATTATTCAGCCAACAAAAGTAAATATATCCAAGCCATGTCTTTATTTTGTAGCTCACGAAGAGAGTTGAACATTTTTATAACACTATGGCGGCTTTTGTTGCAGATACTCGTTCTCTCCCCCCACCCCATCCCATTATTTTTTTTTTCTGTTCAAGGCCTTTTTAACTGTAGTGGGGCAAATAGATTAGGTGTTTTGTATCTTTATGACACCTCCAACTGTAGCTGATAAACAGCTCAGCTTACCTGTCCCCTTCTGGCTGTCATTGTGTTTCTTAGTTGTATATGAATCAAAGTAGTAAGCTGATTTTTAAAATATGCTCCTTCGTCTACATTTTATAACTGCATCTCACAGAAATTCTACATGCATATCTAATTAAATAATTTATTTCCGGTGCCTTATATCTTTCTATGGAGATTGACACTTAGGGTATTTGTTCATATGATGTTTTTCACATTTTCTTTCTTCATATAAGAAGCAATATCAGTTTCTATTTAAACATTTATTTGCTAGTAGTGAATGTGTGCCCTCAAAGTATTTACTGCTAGTGTATCTCTTTTCTGCAATCCTGGTTTATGCATCTTGCCTGCTTTCTATTAACTCCCAGCCAGGAGAGTCGTTTTTTGCATCTAGATGAGAAGACAGAAGCATTTCCACACTTGCTGAATTCTCTCTGGTGCCTGTTCAAGGCTAAGTCCTTTGCCAGTGCAAATTACTTATAATACAACAGTTTGAGAGAGAGAGAAATCAAAATTTATCCAACCAAGGATAGCACTTTGTTACTTTTTATCAAGCTCAAACAGACAGCATTAATCCCTGGAATTATAGTCTACTATGAGAAGTCTACCTATTCTGCAGTCTTCTGAGGATAGAAAAATAAGAGATAAAGGGGCCAAAATGGTAAAGATCCTTAATGCTGATCTAACTAGCTTATTCTGGCAGCTATGCAGAGAATCCTATGCCTGGATTTATTTATTTCAATTTTCCTTTTTATATTGCTTACAGCAACTTTCACCATCTATGGCAGGTGAAAGTGTGTTTCATAAATACAGTGGTACCTCTGGTTGCGGACCCAATCCGTTCCAGGGTGCCATTCTCACCCCGAAAAGTCAGTAACCAGAACGGCGCGATAGAGCACTTCTGCGCATGTGCGAACCGCGCAGAATGCTTCTGCGCGCGTGGCAAAACACTTCCGGGTTTGCCACATTCTTAACCTGAAAAAACGCAACATGAAGCGTTCGCAAGAAGAGGTATGACTGCAATGAAGAATCTGTAATGAAGAATCTTGCGGGACTATAAAAACTAGTGCACATATTAAGTTACAAACTTTTCTGCTTCGTCCTTTACAGTACAGAAGCTCCTATCTTGTTCACCGTGGACTCATAGGAAGGTGACAGCTGTAATCTTACTAGTGGGCTGCCAACTTTCAGAGATGTTGGGTTTCTGTTTAGAACGGGTACGTTTTAGGGCCTTTCCCTGGGACACCCCAAGTAAAGCTTACAACCTCAGTAAAAATGAGAGATGGGTGAATTTCCGGACATGCTCTTTCGATTAACGGTTAATAGAATGAAGTTTGTATAAGGGGGGAACATTTTACTAGCTCATCTTTGTAGTTAGATGTTGTTCTCAGTGAATTTTCATGCTTCCTTGTTTGCATTTTAAATGAGTTTTTTCTGTTTAGAAAAAACATTTACCTTGTTCAAATGTAACATTCAGGTGGCATGTGCATTCTGATACTCATTCCAAATCTCATCAGGCTGTGGCTCTGATGGTGTCATTTCCTTTCATACCAAGGTGATCGAAATGCAGTTCTTTAAAGTGAAATGTCCTAAACCAGTGTCTGGCAGCTCCTATTAACTGAAGTGCATCACAAACAGTAACAAGGTCTCTGAGGACCACTTTCCTTACAAGCTGTGTAGTCATATTTCCTCATTAGCTCGTTTCAATTGTCACTAATGCCATGTCCCAGGCTTTTGCAAAGTTGACCAAAAAAACCCATAAAAACTATATGCATGTAGAACAGACAATTATTTTCTGTAATTCAAGATCCTTTTGAATCCATTTGATAGCTTGTGGCTTACACAGTTTAATTAGTTAACATTCACCCAGATTCAAGTCTGAATATAAGGAAGAAACATCTTGGGGAAAATGCACAAATTGTAATGCACAATAGACAGCATCAACCTTTGATTTTAAAATATTTATTTTAGCATTTAAATTGTTGTGCTCAGTGCATAAAAAAACAGGAAGGCATGAATATAATCGAATTGCTAAAGTGTTCAAATGCACCAAAGTGGAAGTGGTGTTCTTAAATGTTTACTGCTACATTTTGGCAGGAGAAGAATGAGCGTGTGTGATATTCTTTCTATACTTTATTGCTCTGCTACATAGTGACATTCAATGCTTTGCATTTGAGGCGCGTTGCAGTCCCATGCAATGTAATAGTTAGCTTGTAAGTATGCATGGTACTATATTTCTGAGACTTGATAACTGTGCTGATCAGGGTGAAAGGCAGTGTTGTGCAGAACTGGAAATAGGGTTCTTGTTCTTACATTTAATGTTACAAATTTTAGTAACTCTATGTGTATATGTTTTGATATGATATCTTTTGGTTTACAGCTTTGGGAGCAATATTTCCTCTTCTATATGTGCCAGTTGGCTTGTAAAAAAGTTCAAACCACTCTTACTTGTGTGGTTTTCAAGATAGAAACGTGGAAACTTTGTGGAGAATTTGGAATAGGGGCAATACATGATTGTTACATGTTGCAGCTGTTGAATTATAAGCTGAGCACCTTGTTAATAAATTCATAGTGTTTCTTCTGAAACAAGCAAACATTGGCATTTCTAAAATGTATAACATAAAGGAAATGGTTCACACAATGGAATTTTAATTGTGTTTACTCCTATGTTTTTGTTTTTATAAGTTTCAAGAAAAGTCTACAAAATGTAATAATAATAAACACAATTCTATAATTCTCTTACAAACTAACAAACACTTTGGAACTCAAATCTCCATTCTAATTAATGCATGTTTCTGTAGCTAAACATTTATGCTCAAGTAGTGGGTGATATTTCATGCTTGGATGTTTGCTGACGTCTGTAATAATCACTTTGGACATACAGCAATGAATCAAGGTACCTAATTTGTAATTATTGTGAGTAGTATCTGAAGTTCCATTAAAATTGTAAACTGCATTATAATAGTATCTCAAAGTTAGATGAAGGTTAAAATACTTTATGATTATTGTTTTTAATCTAACTCTGTTACAAATATTGTGTTACTATTCAACATTTTGTTAACAGTCTGAAATATTTGTATATTTCAAAATTAAGAACACAGGACTGAATGATGCAAGTCCTTTATGTTGTCAAAATTTCTGTTTTCTATCTTGCTGAAATGATCAGAATCTCTCGGACTGAAAAGTAAGGCTGTAATGTATTCTGAAATAGCCTCATATACACACACAACAAATTAAAAGTTTGATTTCTCAATTAGTAATTTACATTCTAAAAATATGGTAGCCATTGGTCTCTCATTACTGTATGTAAGCATTCATTAATCAAGATCTCTATGTATTCCAGATGTGTAGAAGTCATTGCTAAAGAAGGGCAGAACTTGAAAGAACTTTATTTGGTGTCCTGTAAGATCACAGACTATGGTATGTAATATTCATTTTTAAAACACATTTATGCCATCAAGAAGAGTTAATTGTAGTTGATATTTTTAGATTTCTCCATTCTGAAAAGTTTGAAGAAATGTTCATCATAAATATGTAGCTTCAAAACTTATTTGTAAGCAATTGCAACATAATCTATTGGTCACAGTCACTGCCCACTATGGTGCGATGTATTGCATTTCTATTAAAATGATAGTAATTATGTCTAAATTTGCAACTATCTTAATGATAATAATACATGCACATTTTATGCAAATTGGTATCCTCTTTTCTCTTTTTTTGAGATTTAGTTTCTCTTTCAGGCAATGTGTAAGTTGCCACTGTATTTGTTGTGAGCTTCCAGGCAACCGGTGGTTTTAAACTACAAGCCTGCCTTTGCTTTCATCTGTGAGTCCCCATATGTTGTTAAACTACAAATCCCATCACCCCCAGCTAGCAAGGCCAGAGCTCAGGGATGATAGGAGTTGTAGTCCAACAACATCTAGGGACCCACGGGTTGAGAACCGCTAAGCACTTCCATATCTAGTTGCAGTGGCTTCCAGTGATCAAACAATAAAAATAACTGGCTTTTCAATAGAGCATTGTGCTAAATCATAGCTAAGCTTTCTTAACTAGGATTTGGTGTAATGTCTCAATTAATTCATTGTTCAACTAAACACATCTTTGACATATTTAAGGCAGCTTCAAGCATTACATAGCAAGCTTGAAACATGGTGTGGGGCCGCTATCCAGTCATGTTATGTGTGTATTCATGTTTAAATTGAATATGACTCAGATAAGTAACACTTGGGGAGAAAAATGGGAAAAGCAGCTAAGTGGTCTAAGAGTTTGAATTTATTTTCCATGGTTTGTATAGATAGTTTTTTTGCATGGGAAGGGGGGGATTTAGAGACTTCAGAGTTTAGTGCTTTTATAAAAGAACTGTATGGGAAACAACCAAGCTAACATTTTCTGTACTTAAAAGATGAGTGTAAAGTATTAAATATGGTTTTGGATCACACAACCAACTAGGTTTAAGTTTAGTTGGATTGACTTGCACACTTTCCAGCTAAGCTCTGATTTTGGGACAGGCTGTCAAGAAGTCAAGCCGTATCTTTATTCAGATATATGCATGTTAAAAACTATAATATAAATATTGACTTCCAGAAATAATACTGTTGACCGTCCTGCAAAAGACAGAAAATAATGTAACTTTTATTTGTAAGTCTTAGGATATCTAGTATGACAGATAAAGAGTAGTCACCCAAGTCAGCCTGTAAATCACATAAATCATCCTTTAAAAAAGAAAGTTATATTAAAACTTTGTTGACAATATTCTTAACAATCACTCATGCAAAAAGAACATTTTCTACCATCTGCCAGCACTATATGTAATTCATAACTATCAGAAATCAATTTTCTTTAAATAACTTCAAAGAATACTCCTGATGTCATGAAAATTCCAGGCAATTTTCTTTGAGAGTTGGTTTGGAATGCCACTGTGCATCTCAAAGCCCCATATAGTGAGGTAAATTACAGCAATAGCATATTTCTCAACTATAAGAATTGCAGATCTTTTGTCTCATGGTACATTATGGAGGATTTTCAATTTGAGAAAGACAGTTAAGCCGAACTTTTAATTTATTTGATAAATGTAAAATGATGCACTGCCCCCGTTATCAGCACCTTCTTCGCCCACTAAGTAAGTATACAGGGAAATAGCAGGTTGGAAGAAAGTGTGCTTTGAATGTGGCTTGTCACTATGCCCCAAACTAGAGCACCATATGCTCTTACCTATATTTTACAATCCATTGCAGAAGTCCCATATATGCCTCCCTGTTTAAAGGCATCTATTGCCTTCATTTAAATTCCTCTAAAGTGATTTTTTGCTCTCCTCTGATGTTTTATTTTGCTTCCTGGATAGCAAACTGTGGGAAACGACATATTTGAAAACGCAACATTAAATGCTAACTTAACATTTCATCCTCTTAAAACTAAAGTGTTGTTCCCCAGGGTCCTAGAATCTATTAACAACTCTTTCATATATATAAAAAATCAAAGTATATTTTTACTACAAAAACCAAGCAGTTGCTTCATCTTTGGGGGGGGGATCAGTGACCTCTATTTACTTTATTGTATTTTAGTTATTAGGTTTGTATCCAACTATTCATCCAAATATAGAATACTTCAAATCTATTCAAAGGTACGATATCATCTGTTGGTGTGTGGGGTCCATATGGGGTTGTTTCCGCTGGTCTCTGGCACTTGACATAATTACAGGCAAGTGTCCAGATTTCTCCCTGCAGGAGGAGGGGTAGAAAGAGTTGAAGATGAATTCCAGAGCTGGTTGATAGTGAAGATACCAACTCACAAAAGCAACTCCTTCTGCTTGCCTATCCAATTGCTCTGTAGTCAGAGACCACAGATAAAGCACAACCTGTAAATAAAAGTTCAGGTACTTGGCAGAAGCCTCCTGGATCACATTAAAACATGTTCCCTAATTCCTGAGGAATGTCATACACCAATTGTCAAACTGGATTCCCTAACATCACCTTTAGGAACTGACCCCTAAGGAAAGACTGGGAACAGTGCTCCCCAGAGCCATCCCTGGCCAGACAGTCCAGAAGTCTATGGTGGTCAACAGACTGGAAGCTGCTGAGAGGTCCAGCAAACCCATCAGGGACTTACTCCCCCTGCCTAGTTTGCTATGAGATCTCTGTAAAGCCAGGTAACTTGTTTGCCACAACTGGACAGGATGTTCAGGAGCAATTATGTCAAACTTCCTGGTCGTTTCCCCATCCTAGAGACTGATAAGTGCTTTGACAGAATCATCAAGTGACAAAATAGGAAACTTCCCCAAGGCATCCAGAAAACTGTTGGGATCCACCTTACTTCTTTTTAGTAGGTCCTCTCTCCTGTGGAAGTTAGGAGTTCCTGCAATTCTCAACTCAACATATAGTAAGGCTATGAAGCATCTGCCTGGAAGTGGAAATCACTCAGCACCATCAATCTGGGAGATACCATGCCCAAGACTACCCAGCTAGCTCAATTAGGGTGACTGTTGGGCAGCAGAGTCCCCATTCTGTTGGCAGCTGTCCTCACAAACAAAAAACTTAATACTGGTAGATAGCTGAAGAGGGCACCTCATCTGAAGAATGGAATTACAGTAGGTCTGAACAACTCTACTCGTCTTAGATAGCACTGAATGGAGAAACCTCACAGATATACTGATTTTGTTAAAATAATATAAATATCATAGTACTAGGAACAGCCACCTCTTTGCTAACCCCCTTCCTGCACCCCTTCCCCCACACCTCTTCCCTTTACACCTGACCCCAAACCCCTCACTTTACACCTCACCCATCCCTTGCCTATCTCCACCCCAAGCCCCACCTCTGTTTAAAGGTGGAGGAGCTCAGAGAGGAGCTAGTCCCCTCCATTTTTAGTGTGTCACAGGGTGGCTCCATTTTTTTTATGCCTTGCACCTGAGCAACTGCCACACCTTCCAACTTGACTGTCGGCAGTCCCCGTCACCTTCTTGCTTCCTTCCCCATCTGGCCCATTCCCGATTGGTGCGTTTGTGACCAGCACACTGAGTGTTGTTTCCTCTCGTTCAGCCAGGAGTCCCTCAGGCAGTTGCCAGCAGTAGCAGTCTGTCATGGAGGGTCATGTCATTGTGGCTCTTCCTTGTCACGCCAGTCAGCCAGCCACTTTCCCCAGCTAGGGTGCTCCAGGCTTTGGTGGGGGTGCCATCCTAGGGGCTCCGGTGGCTCTCAGGTTCTTGCCCCCTGGCCACCTGCCCTTGTTCAGTTGTGCTCGTGGTGCTTGTAAGCTCTTGGTGGCAGCTTAACCTGCCGTTGTCTCCATTGCTGCCGCTGCCTGTTAAATGCTGCTGTAGCGGTAGGGAGCCCGCCTGCTTTGTTCACGCTCCCTCCTTCCTGCTGTTCTGGCGGCATGCTGGAGTTGGTGCGGCCACGCAAATAGCAGAGCGTCACAACAACTTTACATTTTTATTATTTATATAGGAAAATAATAATTGTTAAACAGATAATGCAAAATAAAAAGTAAACTTGCTTTTACAGTATGCAGATGTTGAAAACCCATTCACTAACTGATCGTCATGTCAGCTTTTCAATTAAAAATCCTTTTCCAAATGAGAAGTGCAAATTGCCTCTTTGTATATTACGACTTGTGGCAGCAAGTCTAACCACAAGTGCATTTGTATTTCTATTTTTCTGCCTATTGCCACTTGTGAGTCTAGTAGGCTCAGTTATTGTGATCCAGAAACCTTGCCTTTCAGGACTAAGCAGCATCCGTGAATTGCCATTTCATCTTGCTGAACTGAAGCTGCAGAACTCAACTTAGTGCCTTTAAAAAAATAAATAAATCCAAAGTAATTTAAATGTATGTATTCTAGTTCTTCCATAAGTCAAGTGGAATGATTCTAGTTTTTGAAATGTCAGGGATCTTTTTGACCTAACTAAGCTAATGGCATACTTTATTTGCAATTCTCTTTCATCCAGTGCCCTATTCTTGCTTATTTATTAACTGTACATACTGAAATACATTGCATCTAATTACAAAATGCCAAGAGCTCATAAGAAATGCTTCCATAAATATGTAACCACTTGGGCCTTAGTACACAAAAAAGAGAATATTTCAAGCAGAAGATATGTGGCCAATTTCTATAATAAAGAAAATAGGTCCTGAGATTCAGCAGTGTCTTTGAGAAAATAAAGTGGCTTGAAAACTGTAAAATTACAAGAGCACAGATTTCTTTTGAAAAGCTAAATATTTGTAAGACTAAACATTTCTAAAATCCTGTGTGCCTAACCTAATTAACCTGGGTAGTCTTTTCTATTTGACTATATATGTGGTTTGTCAAAGAGTAAATGGTGTAATGATCTCAGGCAGGCAAGCAAGCCCTGATAAGAACTAATGAGACTCTGGCAGTTTTATGGCATGTTTATTTACAATTTACATCCTTAGTGCAGTTCCAAGCCTGCCGCTCTTAGCTACGAGTTGGTCACTCTGAGTCTCCGTCCCTTTTGCAGCACGAAGGGTGCCAAAGTCCATCCATTCCTCTCTTGTACTTCCATTGCATTTTAACCCTTTCAGCTCTTCTGGTTTGGGGAGAAGGTGGGTGAACTCCCCCTCCCCGCTATCAAACAAAGATCCCGATAACCGCTGCCTACCTCCTGGTTGCATAGCAACCCTCTCAATGTCATCTACCTCCTTCCCTCCCTCTGCCTGTGAGCTTTCCAAGTCTGCTGCTCTATCTGAGTCTGGGAACTCTTGATGAAGGGGGGCTGAACTAACCCACTCCTGCTCTGTCTGTGGCTGCAATCCCTCGCCTCTAGAGTCAGACTCTGTCTCCCTTTGTACTGGCATTCCTTCCTCTTCAGAGTCAGACTCTTCCCAGGCATTCAATTCAGCCATGTCCCTGACAAATGGTAAGTTAGGTGTAATGTAGGGTTGCCATATTTCAAAAAGTGAAAATCCAGACACATGGACGAATCCCAGCTATGTCTGGGAAATTCCAGACATTATGACAGTCTTAGTGTAATGACAAAAGTGTAGGACTTGCACCAGAAATCAAATGCCTCTCAGTCATGAACACACTAACCTTGTGCTGTAAGGTTTGGGGGATAAAATGAGATCCCTCCAGATGTGAAATTTTGAAGCTGGGGCGGGGCAGGGGGACAAGTTTCAATCTCTCTTCTCTCCCCGGCAGATTTTTCATAATTTTTCATGAAATTTTAAATGAAAACAATTTGAGTACTGTTTAACTATAAATAAAACCTACAAGAAGTTGACAGAAGATAAAATATACAAGTATTGATAAAAATTAAAAACAAGTTTTGAAAAATTCAAAAAAGATTTAATCTAAAATTACAGATTAAAACACCTGCCAACTTTTACACGTCCAAGTAGATTTGCCTAAACAAAAAAAGTTTATCGCAGGTGTCAGGAAGAGTACAGTGAAGGCAATTGCTTGATGTCAATAGGCAGGGACTCAGAAAGTACAGATGCTATTGTGCTTAAAGAAGCTATTTCTTACAAATGTGGGACAGTTATGTGGCACTTTTAAAAAGTGCCATTTCCGCAGATTGTTTTGTTATCAGTGAACATTTCCTACTGCTATTGTTCTGTTCTGAGTTGTAATTTTTGCTTATACTTTTATTGATTTTGAATTTGTTAGCCACCTTGTGCTCTTTAGAAAAGGCAGTGCAAAGCCATCTTATAGATAAATGAATTTCCTCTGGATGGAAGATCTGGTTTCCGTCCTGCGTAGTCTTAAATTGAGGTACAGTTGTGCCTCGCAAGACGAAAAGAATTCGTTCCGCAAGTCTTTTCGTCTTGCAAAGTTTTTCGTCTTGCGAAGCACGGTCCGTCGCAACTGCGCCTCTTCAAGCGGCTTTTAAAAAAAAGCGCAAAACGTTTTCGTCTTGTGAAGCAAGCCCATAGGGAAATTCGTCTAGCGAAGCAACGCAAAACTGAAAAACCCTTTCGTCTAGCGAGTTTTTCGTCTTGCGGGGCACCACTGTACTAACAGGCCACTCCCAGACCTGTTGTACTTCAGGGATGAAATAATGCCTGTAAAATCAGACCATTTGTTTGAAAGAGAGGGGGAGATACTTTAAAATTAATAATCCTCTAAATACAATCAGCTGTTTCACAGATGCTGGGTGTAAGTTATGATTGTGTCAGCGCCTTTTATTTATCTGGATTTTTCAGCCCTACCAGATTCCTGAAGGTTTTTGATTGTTCCATTAATGTTGTCGTTTTTGTGTTATCAGCTCTACAACTGTTTTCACTTTGTTTCATGAAGCAACACAATATTAATTTGCTCAATTTACATGAAGATTCAATAGGTTTAAATAAATATCTGTACTTTTGAAGTCTGAACTGCACAATGTGTTTCTGAGCGGTATTTTCAGCTTTATGGTTTGGTGCCTATTAGGAGTACTTTTAACAGCACATTTTAGAATACATTTTAATACATAGACACTTACAAATGTTTGCCTGTTCACTTTCTTTCATAATTGTTATTTACCTAGAAACATAGAGTAACAAATATTTCATTACTTCAAAATAAAAATGCTGAAATTTGTTCCTTCCCCATCATGCACTCACTGTTTTATCTTTACAATGTTAGTGTAGTGATCAGCTAAGCTTCATTTTACTAACTGGATGTTAATGTTGTAAATATTCAACAGCAGAATGATATTTTTGTACTAAGGTACTTCTATTGGCCTTTTGTATAAGTGAACTTGCAATGCCTTATACGATTGAGTCATACTGCTTCACAGCAGTTGGCTGGAGTAGATGGCTTTTTAGTCCCTTCCAATTCTGTAACTTCTTTTCATGTACTTGAAATAACTGGCCATGCATACTGTTATAATAGCTTGAGAATCTGGGAGCTTGAGCTAGATAATTTCATTTATTATTCAAATAAACTATTACTTCCCAAAGACAGTGTCTACCATAGCTGTACAGGTTTGGCTCTTAGCAAAGAGCAGAATCCTCATGACTGAAGGAATCCTCATTGAGCAACTGAAAAAGAGACTGCTTTTCTTTACAGCTATTTTTCCTCTATGTTGTTTTTAAGATCATAAAGATTTTAGCTGCAACTGTGTGGTAGACATCTGGAGCATTACGTTCCTACATACTGGTGTTGGCATGTGAGGCCATCATTTATAATTGTTTCCAAAGATATTGATGAGACATGATAAACATCTTAAATCTGTTAATCCTCTAGGATTAGCTGCAGCCAAGTTTGTTTTAGCAAAAAGTGTGTCCTCATGAGTGAAACAACCTTAGAGTTTGAAAGGCAGACACTTCTGTGTTGTTGAAAAGATCATAATTGTTTGTATCCTTTGCACTAGAGCAGTGTTTCCCAAACGTTTTTGGGCAACGGCACACCTGTTTACTGAAAAAAAATCTCGCGGCACACCACCATTAAAGCCCCGCCCTGTGACGTCAGCGCGCAGCGTCACGCCGGGAGGGACGCACAAAAGTGAAAGTTTTTTCCCTCGGCAGCTCCTCGAAAGGCTTCTCTCAGCTGCGCTCAATCCGCCTCGGAGAGGATTTCCCCTCCGGTCCCATGCGTTCGTTTGGGGCATCGCTCCGGCTGCTCCCTCTCCCGCCGCGCAGGAGCGATGCCTCTCTCTGGCTCTCCCTCCGCGCAGGCTGAGGGAGGGAGGGAGGGGCGCGTGTGACCCGTCTCTGCTGGGAGACCAAACCCAGCGAGGCAGAGTCGCGCCGAGGCGCCCAGGCAGCGCTGCCGGCTGCGAGGAGGAGCGCCAGGCAGCAGCAGGAGGCGCGGCCTCTCCTCGCCGCCGCCGCCCCGCCTCTCGCCGCCCGACTCGCCCGCCTCCCTCCAGGCATCTCGCGGCACACGAGGCAACGTCTCACGGCACACTCGTGTGCCGCGGAACACCGGTTGGGAAACACTGCACTAGAGCACTGTTTCCCAAACTTGAGTCTCCAGCTGTTTCTGAACTACAACTCCCTTCATTGCTAGCTAGCAGGATCAGTGGTCAGGGATGATGGGAACTGTAGTCCAAAAACAGCTGGAGACCCAAGTTTGGGAAACACTGCAGTAGATCATCAGTTTGAACTTCATTGGAATAATGGAATTAAGATAAATGTGAAAGCAATAAAGTTAAACTTATTTGTTTACTTGGCCCAGTTATTTCACACACTGCTTTTTGCACGCACAATTTTTTTACTGGCACTCAAATGGGCTACTTGTCTGAGCACAGTAACATGTAAACTAATTTTAATTGCAGAGACTTCTGCGATCTGTTAGATGTATATTGAGACTTTGCTTGCCGCTGCCGCTATTTGTGAACTTCCACTTCCGTATGCTACTGTTTAATGGAAGCCTAAAATAAATAAGTGGTTACAGCATCCTAGAAAACTGTTGAGTTGTATCCAGTTATGTCCCTCCTTTCACAAGAAGGGTTTTTGGTTCAGTTGAGCCTTCTGTGAACAGAGGAGAGGAAAAGCTTTTACAAACTCACCCATTCACTCTGCTGCACCCCTCCAAACCTGCACTAAGGGGTTGGGAGACCTTTTGGAACAGGAAGTAGCACATGGGAGTACAGAAGAAGCAGAAATTCTTGAAAATCATCTCCCTTCTACTTCCATTCACTGAAACCTCTGCTGGAGCAATGAACCTTCCACGGTGGAAGGACATCATTGAAATCAAGCCTTCATTTCACTGATAATGTAGGGACTTCTGCAGCATGGGTTTTTTAAGACAAAAGCTCATCAGTTCTACAATAAACACTCATTTTCTTTATAATCTTCCTTGTATTGTACCTTTTTAGTTAGCTTCTGGGTGAAAATATATAAATGGTTATACTTACTTCCACAAAGACTGTACTTCTTAGTCAGGCTGATGATCAGCTTCACTTATGGTATTCAAAGCACATTTAGAGTGCATGCCTTGGGGATGGGAGGCAAGTGTCTCTTGCATTTCTAAAAGCGCTATCCTTTACATATCTATGCAAGAACAGCAGCCATTGAGTTCAGTGGAACTTATTTCTTGATAAATGTGTATAAAGCCATATCCATATATTTAAAATACATGAAGAAGTTGACTAGGTAACTGGCCTATCCTACTAGCATATTTTGTTTTTGCTTATTATAATGAAAATAGAAATAATAATGTACAGGCAGCAACAACCAAAATTGATTGTTACATTCTATCAGCAGAATCCAAGAGTTTTGTTTCTAATGGAGTGAAAAGGCAAAATAAAAAAGTTAACATAACTGTTCGTTTTCCTTAAATATATTCACAGTACTAAAGCATCACACTGCACATCTGTGCAGTGATATAATATCCACTGTAATGGCAGTTTTGGATATCTAAAGACTAAAGTTGAGTTCTCTTTTTATTAGACAATATACTCCCTAACTTATTTTAACTCTTTCTATAATTCATTATTGAAGTACAACAACTGACACACATTGAAATGTATACCCTTAGTAGGCTACCAGCTAATTTGATTAGGAATATTATTGTTGGACTCTTAGCTCTCATCAGTAAAACTTGCTTCTTGAATTTATTGATTTACAACCATCTCTCCACAATATACAAGGGTTTCTAAGTTAATAAATTAATAAATTCAGAAAGAGGTATTTCATTATAAGGACATATACTTTTTGATTGGTATCATTTAACTTGTTGGCTGCAGAGCAGTTCCCATAAAGCACTAGTTTAGCCCTATTCTTATCTGATGAAATCTCAGTATTCCAAGGATGCTGGCGCTGTACCAGAAAAAGTCCTCTAATATGGAGAGGTCGTTTAATGACAAGCAGAGGTTTCCTACACCTTAGCTAGGTATGTCTGTAAGCTCATCTGTTCAACTCACACCCCTCCCAACTCTCATGTGAGGCTTCAGTTCTATTAATCTTGAATATCCTGGGAGTATAAGAAGCATAAACTTCTGGATACTTCTTGGTGAGCATAGAAGAGCTTCTTATTGCTATTAATTTCATCAAGAGATGAAAACAGAACATAGTGCAATAAAAAAATTGTATATGTCTATAGTTAAGGCAAAGCAGTGCTAATTGCTGTTGGCTGCTGAAATGAAAACACATTTGACTACCTTTGTAAAGAAAAAAACGAGAACTGGTAAAGTAAGTCTATTTCATCAGTTGCCTAAACAAATAATAGTAAGAAAGCAGGTTTGCTGAGGCTGTGAATAAAGTACTGCTTCACCGAAGAGATGTGGATCTTTGCGCTGTGTGCAAAAAATGTACTGTATTGTTGCATAGAAACCATGAAAGCTATTTTTCCACTCTTCACTGGGGGGGGGGGGAGCCACTGGGCAATAGTGATAGTTTTTCCACACCGCTCTGACCCCAAGTAAGTCTCTGTGAAATCATTTTTTAGACAAAAAGGGAGAAGTGACGATGCATGCAAGGTATTGCTGCATTAGTCTTTTCCAATTAGGTGAGCTGACCTGCCGAGTGACTGATCTAGAAAGAAGAATGGTTGCAGCTTACAACACGATCCAAGCAGAACAGTCAGAACAAACTATTGTAAAACAGTTTTGCTGAATATATTAGTTAAAGAAAAGGGAGCACTAGGATAGAGGTTGCAAAATGGGGAAAGAGTCACAGAAACAAATTACATAGATGGTAAAGCTGTTGGAGGGCAATGAGGGATGGACTCTATATTCTTCAAAGAAAATAGCTTCCTGAAGTTTTGATTTAAAATCATAGCTGGGTTTATTTGCAGGCTTCTCAGAAAATACCTCTGGGACAACAGAGCAGTTCCTGATTTAAAATAAAAAATAACAATTGACAGTGGGGCAAAAACAGTTTAATAGCTGGAGAGAAATGACTTGAGCAAAAGAAATAACTTGAGCAATAAAAGCAGTTCTGTTCAGCTCCATTTCTGAATTTCACAGAGTCAACGAAGAAAATAAGTTTTAATATGGCAAATTTCCTTGTGATTATATCAAGTAAGTGACTGGGAATTGTTATTGTGCTGCAAAAGGCTAGCATGGCGCTCCCTTCTGGGTTTTATTGAGGAATAGAAATTTGTAAACTCCATAGCTAGATAATTGCCACCAAAACCAAGTTAGGGATACAGTTTACATTAAAATTTGGTTGGAAGAAAAAGGTATACATTTTTGAAAATAATGTTCCTTCTTAAATGTCATGGATTGTTGAAATACCATTCCAGTTTTCATCTCCCATTTTTCCTTATCTACCTCCTTGCCTTCCTCCAGAGTCTGCCATCCTGGGTGTGAGCTGGAAGACACCAAGGGAGTCATGGCACTCCTGTAGACAATGTAATGTGTCAAACTCAATACATCTTACAATAATGTTGTTGTTGTTTAGTCGTTTAGTCGTGTTCAACTCTTCGTGACCCCATGGACCAGAGCACGCCAGGCACTCCTTCTTACAATAATAGATTTGCATTATTTCGTTTCAGATAGCCATGTAAAACACTGGAAAACAGTGAAATCGGTAGAGCTTGTTTCTAAGTAGATAAGTTATACTTTGCACTTTTAGAAGACACCTTGGAAATTGGAATGGAGTTTAAACCTGTTTTTAGAAGGACCTAGAGCAGGAATGTGTATCCAGATGTTGATACTACAGTGCCCATCATCCCTGACCGTTGATCATGCTGGCTAGGGCAGTGTTTCCCAACCGGTGTTCCGCGGCACACTACTGTGCCGTGAGACATTGGCTGGTGTGCCGTGGGAGGGAGGCGGGCGAGTCGGGCGGTGAGAGGCGGCGGCGGCGAGGATCCGCGTCGAGCCGGGGGCAGCTCCGCGGTGGTGGTGCCGAGCGGCGGGGCAGCGCGTGCAAAAGGGAGGAGCGCGAGACAGCGGAGGAGGAGGAGGCCGGCATGTCCGGGCAGCAGCAGCAACAACAGCAGCAGCAACTCCCAGCGACGGCTCCTCAAGCCCCGCCGCCGCCCCCTCCTCCGCCCGCTATCGCCGCCACCACCACAACAGCCGCCGCCGCCTCAGTTGCCGCCGTCCCTCAGTCCCTCGCTCTGCTGCCTCCTCCCACCCCCAAAGCTTGGAGGTTCCCCGGCAAGGGGGAGGGAAAAAACTTTCACTTTCGTGCGTCCCTCCCGGCGTGACGCTGCGCGCTGACGTCACGGGGCGGGGCTTTAATGGTGGTGTGCCGCGAGATTTTTTTCAGTAAACAGGTGTGCCGTTGCCCAAAAAAGTTTGGGAAACACTGGGCTAGGGCAAGTTGGAGATAAAGTTCAGCAGCAACAGGAAGATCACATCTTGCCCACTGAGTGTCTCATGCTTAAACCCACATTTCCCATGTGGAGTCCCAACTGAGAAAACCTGTGCTTTCCAGGGCTGATGACTGTGGTATGTTCAATCTGGGCCACTCCTCTCTGTTGCCATCTCAACATATTGGGTTTTTTAAAAAATGTGTGGGTCATCTTACACACTTGGGGTTATTGCAGAGAAGCTGCAGAGTGTGCCCTTTCCCACACTTGAGACTAGATCAATTTATTTCCTAGTACAGAGACTCTAGTAAGCTAGGGCATCATAGGAATACAAGAAAAGAAATTACATGGTAGTCATTGAATATTATTAACGGTATCCCTTAAGGGTGTGGTTGTAATACGTAGTGAATAACTATTCACTGGTACACTTCAAAAGGAAGTTCATTCCAGTAGCAATTGATGTTAAGACTTATCCGTCTGTATGCTTGTAGGGGGGCTGAGATTTTAGGCTAGCAGCTTTGGTGTGTGGATAGATGCTTGCTATAATCTCATTTCCATTCTAATTATACATTTTTATCTTCCTTAATATGAGCCTCTTTCAGTAATAAATTGAGCTCTGATAGTACTGTGTGACTTGAGGGATTTTGAGATAAACAAGCTAATAGTAGGTGCTTCTGAGTCAGCAAATCCTCAGTACAGAAATACTGAAAGGCCCTTGAGGCTCAAAATATGCTAATGTTTTAATGAGAGAAAACAGAGGCAAGTAGAGCATGCCTGTTGCATTGTGTGGTTAGGGCCCTGAGACCCAGTTGAGCACATCTGGAGTGACTTATATCAATTTTAGGATGGACAGGGCTGCAATTGCTGGAGTGGAAGGTTACAGTTAGCAGATACAATGCCTAGCATTCTCTCATTTTGAATCCAGTAGAAATTCACCCTGCTTACTTAATTCTCATTGACTCCAAAACAATAGCCAAAATGCCTTTAAGATTGAGTAAATTATATTTTATCTGAACATTTAAAAAGTCTTTATTGGAGTGAAGAGCATAAACCATCTGAAGCAGAGACTACTCATGAGCAAAGAGACAGAAATGTTACTCAATTACAGAAGAATGAAGATCTTGCTGCTTTTCTAATTGGTTTGTGATATAATGGGTGAAAGCATGAGAGACCAATTTCACAAGATACTTCGAGAGTAGTTTCTAACATGTAATCAAGAAATGACAGGCTTTCAGCAGAAAAGTCAGAGTAGTCTCGGAGGTAATTTTGGAATTGCTTCGCTGTCTGTACTACTTGTACTGAACATCCTCTTAAGACATTTGGCAGGATGCCATATCATCAACCTGATGCCAGGAGTATGAGGGCTAATCATCCTTATTCATAGACTGCTATGAACTTGTATCTCGTCCTTTCAAGAACTCAACTAGGTATTGCAAGAGTGAGGCACTTGCTACTAATTTGGTCAAAGTTTCTGTCATCTTGGTTCTGTTACATGCATATATTGTCAAATCTATTGAACATGGAATGCTAAATTGAAAAAGACCTAGGTAGACATACCGTATTTTTCTGTGTATAAGATGTATAATATGAGCCCTATTTTTTTGAACCCAAAATTAAGAAATCGATAGTTTAAACATCAAACAGAACAACTTCAATATTTTATTAAATATTCCAAGCACCGGTGTGCAAGGGCAGCAGCGGAGTGGCCCCACCCAAGTTGGTTAAACCACAGAGCCTAGGACTTGCCGATCAGAAGGTCGGCGGTTCGAATCCCCGTGATGGGATGAGCTCCTGTTGCTCAGCCCCTGCTCCTGTCAACCTAGCAGTTTGAAAGCACGTCAAAGTGCAAGTAGATAAATAGGTACCGCTCCGGTGGGAAGGTAAACGGTGTTTCCGTGCGCTGCTCTGGTTCGCCAGAAGTGGCTTAGTCATGCTGGCCACATGACCTGGAAGCTGTACTCCAGCTCCCTCGGCCAATAAAGTGAGATGAGCACTGCAACCCCAGAGTCAGCCACGACTGGACCTAATGGTCAGGGGTCCCTTTACCTTTACCTTTACTTAAGCCATTGTTTTAGGTATCAGGAGCAGCCTGCAGGAATTGGTATTTCTCCCTTCCTGTGGCACACATATTTCTACTGACGCTTAAGATTTATGCCCATGCCAATATTTGCCATGGTTAACTGCAATGTACTGTTATCCAAGATTTGAAAAAAAAGGTCTGAGTGTTAAACATGGTTAAAGCTGACGCTTATTTAGATCTGGTGGAGAAAGTAGGGGATTCACAATAGACAATAGAACTAGAGGAATCATGTCAGACCCTTTACCAGTTCCTGATCCTTTAGACCTGGTCCCAGAATTCAGCGGCAATGCCACAGCATATAAACATGCATTTTTTAAATAGTAAAATTCCACCTCTTGGTAGCATTTCATTCACGCTGGTGTGTGAGCTAAAGCATGGGTGAAATTAATATATTATATGTATGAGTTTGCCTCAGCTGAGAATCATTATTACCTTGTGAATATTTTTAATATTATGTATTGTTTAATTAAATACATACTCTGTAATCTGTATATTAGGTTAGGATTTTCATTGGCACATTGTACCTGTCCCAGTGATTTTGAATCCTAGGTATTAGGACTTTAAAACAGTAACCTGAACATTTAACATCTGCATTAGATATATACTGAATTTAATGGAAATGCTGACAGAATCTTAATTGTGAAGATGCTACAGGGCATCACTATTATTCATAGCCTGTTTCAAGTGGTACCTGTAGGCTGTTTGCTGATAATCTATTGCATATGACAGGAAGACAAATTGTGGCCTATTTTTTTAGCACGGCATTATAATTGGTACATGTGCTCATTAAGAATAGTTTATAGAAATGTTGTCCGCAAGGTCCATCAATTAGCCAAGGAGCACTACATTCAGTGCATATCTATTTTATCCTTTTACTTGTGGAATTATTTTTTTTAAAAAAATTATAGTTATATGTGTATGTTTCTGGTTTTGTATCTGTGTCTGCACATTTATACTTATAATGTTTCAGTTTTAATTTTGTTTCAAATAAGAAATGTAGCTTGGACAGATGCTTCACAAAGCCAGAGTCGTATAAAATAGTTTGTGTACTAAGCTTGTTATTTAACCAAGATCATATCCTTAACATATTTTTATCTTTGCCTTCCAACTGGGTAGTGAGTGCTGAAGATTGATTGCTGTTGTCCATCAAAGAAACAAAGCAAATTCCCATTTAGCTTTTTCATGGAGACATTTGTGCCTTTGTATTTCCCATTTAAAGATGGAAAAAATGGTGATCTCTAAAATTATTTGTCTTTATATGGGTTAAAATACATCAAGTATAGGAATAAACCTCTTTACCTGGTATGTCTATTTATTTGAATTTTTAAAAATAAAATCCAGGAATAAATTATAATAAATATGCAGAAATGTGTACATTCTCGTTAATCCAAATATTGGCTTTTCTTGTCCATGCATTAAACTCTAGAGTCACAAACCTCCTATGTCTTCCAAATTTAAGTAAGGATCGTTTCCTATCTCTGTCCCTACAACAGCATGTAATGGGGACCTGATTCTTTAATGTTCTTTTCCACTTCCTTTTTAAACAGAATCATCACATTGTTGAGTTTACCTGCTGCAAGAAGAAAATTTACCAGCAATTCACACAATTGTGTTTTTGTTGTTGTTGTTAGCAATTCCCTTATGCAATTGCCAGCATATAATTGGCAGAGATCAATCTTGCAATGCATTCACCCTTGTGACCTGATTCATTGCTGACATTCAAGCCAATTCATACCCAGCCTTTCACTGGCAAATAGGCATGTTTATTACAAGTCAAAATACAAGTCAGTAAGGACCCAGTGACCAGGCTTTGGGGGGAATATTTCCCATGGCTACCAGAAAGTCCATAGAAATACAGGATTAGGCTTCAGGTGGGGTTACCACAATGTGGAATCATTTTCACAATTAATCTATATCAAAACACCTTTAATGGGACATGTGATGTTTAATGGGACATGTGATGTGATCCTGAAAGGATTCTTAGCATCCAAGGAAGTGAATTTATAAATTAGAAGTTAGTCCCTTCCCCATAAAAATCTATAGACTGATGATTGTACCTTTTTAATAGTTTCAATTAAGAGAATATTTAAACACAATGGGTAATAGCCAAGTAAGTCAGACTCAGAGTAGACCCTGAAATCAATGTACAATATTCAACATTACCCCCCCACACACACTTTAGTTAGGAGTAAACATTAACTTTTATAGTACAAAAAGAAAAGATGTCATTGAGATATTTGCAAGGGACTATTGCTGTTTCTGTTCATTGTTGTGACTTTTCACAGTGGCAATTTCATCCTCGCTTTCATAACTTTTATCGTTTGACTGCATTGCGTAATAACTGTAGGTATCAAGCTGAGACCATTAAACCACGAGGATCTTCACAATTCTGCAGGGCCACTGTGCCTTGGAAAATTGATTTTCTTCCTGAATGTGAAGCAGGGGTCTGAAAAGTTGTTTTATATAAATTGCAAAGGTGCTGTCTGATTTATCTGAATGCAGATTTAGACTTCGAGAAAGTAAATAGAAAGTATTACTGTGCCTTTATCATTCACATGCATAAATGTGTATTCAACAATGCCTCTGCGTTGTACGCAGCATGTGTGATTTGCCTTCCCATCTAATGCTTTTAGCATGAGCTCTGTTTAATGCATAACACATTTCTTTTTGCTTCTCTTGTTTTGTTATTCTGCAAGGTTTCCAGCAAAATGTAAAAGCACTCCTAATACAGCTTGAACACAGAGGGGATAACATGTAGAATTAAGTGTTCATGTAGAAATGGTATAAACAGAATAAAGTATGTTTGCAGCAACTAAATATATGTTAAGCCAGGGATAGCGAACATAGTGCTTTCTAGACATTTTTGAACTATAACATGCATCATCCAGACAATTGAGACCATACTGATGGACGTTGGACTCCACCAAAAAACAGACAAAACAAAAACTTACAAACAGCAAGAAGTTATTAATACAGAGTATCATTGATCTGATGTGATCATACTTATATATTTCCTGCACAGTACTTCTAGCCTCTTTTCTCTCAGCACAGCACAGTAGAACCTAGTGGTAGCACCGTGGTACCCATAAACTGAAACACTAAGGATTGCTTGAGGTTCTCCCTCCTTAGGACTAACAGGAATCAATGCAACACTCCTTTCCCACAGATATATCAAAGCAAATCCAAAGACAGACAGCTTGAAATGCAGTCTAGAAAGCCAAGCACAGAGCATAATATGAGCTTTTTGTTTTGTCTGATGTATAACCACTCCAGATTTAAGCCAGTACAGAGTCAGTATTGCTTGACCCCCCACCTTATTAAGTCAGCTGCAGTGGAACAAACGTAATGGAGCTTCTTTGAGTTACATCAGAGGGAAATTCAGGAATCTAATTTATTACTTTATCAAAGTATATATTTCTTACCAAACCATGATGTTTGTATTTCACTCTCGGTGATGCACCAAGACTTCAGACCTAAGAGATGTGCTGGATTAATTCCAATTCAAACAGGGTAAATGTTGTTTTAAAAGATACTCCTAAAACTTAATTATTTTAAAGCCATGTCAAATATATAAGTGCTTAAAAGGTAATGAATCGGATATTTGAATGAGTCATTCCATCAATTTGTGTAAAGGCTGATGGTAAGTAAAATTACGTTTTAATGGCCTTTTATTTTCTGCACTGAAGTTGATGGCAAAACTCCCATTGACGTCAGTTGCTGCAGGATTAGGCCTTAATTGGTTTGCCTTTGGGAGAAATCAACTGATCTAGCTCTCTGCAAAACTAGCATTCAACCAACCATTCAGTGACTAGTAAATGCACATTTTCTGAAAAGTCTGAACTAATGTCGTAAAGAGTAGACTTCAAATAGGCATTAGCTTAAGTTTCAATATCGAATTGTGTTTACACACCGCATACTGTTAGTTGAGATTTTTTAGTATTGCACTTATGTTCTATGCTTAGATCACATCAGTTTGCTGGTTTGTGGAAACAAATTTTGCTGCACCAACTTTCTGTCAGTAGGAACTATCAATCAACGCTAGATCTGTCAATGTAAAGGTCTGGTAACCAAATATCTGCCCAACTAAGAAATAAGATGTTATTTATTGCTGCTGTTATTATTAATCTGCCCTTCACTTTAAGGTTTTGGGGCAAGTTACAACAATTAAAACACAATACTAAAATCAGTTTTAAACAACTTACAGCCACAGAATTAAGGTGGATCCTAAAAATATAAACATCTCGAGTGTCAAAAGTCAGGTTAAAAAGGTGTATCTTCACCATTTGCCAAATGCTTTAAAATGAAGGTGGCAGATGCACCTCTCTGAGGACAGTGGAATAGTCCATGGGGCCTGCTCTGCCAATATAAACACCCAAAAGTGTCTGTAGGAAAGAAGGTGGGCTTTCAGGTATTTAAGGCCTGAGTTGTTTAAACACTAAACACCTTGAGTTGGGCCTGGAAAAGAACTGGCAACCCGTTGTTTTAAAATAGGTTCTGTGGTGTCTAAACAGAACCCCAGAAGTAATCTGACCACTGTATTTTGGACCAACTGATCTTTCTGAATTATCTAGAAGGGCAGGTTGCACTAATCCAATCTGGAAGTGGCCAGAGCATGGAGTACAGTGGCCAAGTCATTAGTATCCAAAAAGGGCTGTAACTGGTGAATTAGCCATAGCTAGAGAAAGGCATTCTTATCCACCCAGTGTCTCCAGTGACAATGTTGAATCCAGGAGCAACCCCAAGCTGCAAACTTCTCCTTCCAGGGGAGTGCAACTGTGTCCAGGACACCTCCCAGATGTGAGAACGTGGGACACATAATGCCTGTGTCTTCTTAGGACTCAGCTTCAGTTCATTGGCCCATATCCAGCTCGTCACTGCCTCCAAACATTGGTCTAACACCTCTATCACGTCTCCTGATTCAGATGAAACAGAGAGAAACGGCTGGGTGTCATATCCATATTGCAAAAGTGCACATCATTGTGGTTAATATTCACTGAGGTTACAAGATAGGAAAACACTTTCACTAGAAGGACTGGAGAGTGGTTGGATGAAGCAATGGGTAGGGAGAACTGGAGAAACCACTGTGATAGTGAGAGATTACATGTGATGTGGCTCACGGTTAGATGTTGATGTTGCTCTGCTTCTAGGCTTCAGAACTTGGTCTATAGAATCCCAGGATTGGCTGGTGAATTGCATTGCATTTCTAGAAGAAAACAAGACAAGTAAAACACAAATGTTTGATGCCTGAGTTAAGCTCCACATTTGTTCAAATCCCAAATGTATACAAAGGTAGCAAAAACATCTACCCAAGGTATTAAGCATGGTTAAACGGCTTCATCCGACTTCAGTGCCTTCTTTTATACTGTGCATTTAACAATTAGCATAGTAAGTTCAGGGTATATATAATAAGCAAGTACAATATAGACAAAATGGAACACTGATCTAAGGTCATTGTGTCAAATGCAGCAAAACACTCTGTTTGTGGCAGGTCAGAGTTGGGCACACAATTAGTACTAATTATGGAGAAAAAAATCAAAACAGCAGCTGTAGAGAAGGACATTTTTCACTGCAAGATCAAAGCTGTATCTCCACAGAATAGCAAAGCCTCTTCCATTTAATTGCACTGAAGTGCTAATTGGATAGTGATGTGCTTTCATGTGTTCCCCCAATTAGCCAGTCATTCCTGACCAAATCCATATAAGAAGAGATTATGTGTTTTTAAAGCTTTTTTCTGCTTAGTTTTGATTGGTGTACCTGAGCAAAGTGGCTCCTTCTTTTTATGCAAAATGAGGTCTTGCAAGGTCAGAGTTAGTTGTGTAGAGGAATGAATATTGAGAAAATGTTTCAACTCTGTAGTAAATAAATTACACTGATGTACTTGGTGATATAGGTCAGTAGAGGAAATAGATACTAAAGCTTTGGTATAAAAATATAAGCATGAACTTTATAGGGTCAGTAAAATACAACTACCAGGACGGACAACATAGTATGCGCGGTTTTCAAATACACTGAACTCTTCTGCATATTCAAAAATGTTATTTAAAGGGGGGGAAGTTTGTATCTCTTAGTACATGATATTAAACCTTTGCCTGCAGTTTCTTTTAATCTTGGGGTACTTGACTGCATTCCTTCCATCTAACTCAGTGGGCATACATAGGATCAAACTGCTTCTAAGGTAGAGATGAACACCTCTCAGAAACAGCATGTCCTATCTTGTAGTTCTGCCTTATCAGGATTGAAGTTCTGTTATTTCAAAATCAGCAAGAGAGTATTTCAAGTATTGTTTATGAAGGATAGAAATTGATTTAATGTTTAAAATGACTTTGATATGTTTTACAGCAATGTTTTTAAAGACCTTTTTTCGGAGTTTTGGCAAGCCCTTTGCTCCCTTAAAGTTTGTTAAATTGTCAGAAATGACCTTGGCAGTTGGGATTTCAGATTCAAAACCAATTTTTAAAGGAAACTAAAGAGGCGCTAGCTTATCTGAAGCAAAAGCATTTCAGAGTGGCTTTCTTTTTAAAGTCTATGAAAGACTGCATTTGCCTTGAAAGACGCACTCTTCCTTTTCCTTTGTTTCTTATTCCCTCATATTGAAGCCATGTTTTATGTAAACATCATTATCATACTGGTCATAACATTAGATCCTAACAGCACTGAGTGCAATAGTGTCAGTAGGAAGATTGCCTTCTTAGTTACTACCATCCCCCATATATTCGTGTGAAAATCTTAAAGATGAACAACCAATATATACTCTATGTCAGGCACGTCCAGCTCCCAGGAGACTGTGATCTACTCACAGTATAAAAAACCTGGCAGTGATCTACCCATTGTCATTGGAGGATTGACAAGAGTTGTTGGGCTTTTTTTAGGGAGCCAAAATTGTTGTTTTATTTTTTTTGGGGGGGGATAAACCACTGAGGGTCCAAAGATCGACCAGGATTGACCAGGGAAAACCCCACGATCGACCAGTAGATAGTGATCGACCTGTTGGACATGCCTGCTCTATGTTATTGGGGGGGGGGGGTCAATGGTACTTCATTCCCATTTCGATTTCTTTGTACACCAGTCATCTACAGGATTTTTATTTCTTCTTTTCTTGGAGCCTGCATACTTTGTAGTGTCTTCATTAGAGTAGAAAATAAAAAGGGAGAAATGTGATGTCAGGGGAGTGGATCCCACAAGTCTATATCTGCTAGCAAATAAAAAGAGTAAAACCTAGCTACAATTACAAGGTGAATTGCAAAACTGCCATTATGAGGAATTTTTTTCTTAAACTTACAAATTATAGTTTTCTTACAAGCCAGGACATTTTTCACAAAGGAGGGCTGTTGGTGACACTTACTAAAGTGCTGCAACATTTTGCTAATTTAAAAAATCCACTGCAGATCGATTCTGACCTTATCAATAAGATAGTCTCATTCATCTCTTAAGCAGCCTGTTGTCTTGTTACACAATAATAGCACTAAGCTGCAGGCTCTTCGCTTATGTTTTGTAATGCCTTTCACACAAGGTGACACACTAGAAAAAATCTTTACCATAACTGTAACAATACAGATTTTCCTGGGACAACTCCCAACTTAAGGAACCCTGTCCTAGGGAGCAAGGCATTGCAGTATACAAGTAAATCTATTAGGAAATATAATTTAATTACACTGAAGCAATTAAAATCATATAGATGCCTGATGCAGAAAGATAAAATGGGACAAGAACATCATTGGATGGCATTTGACTAAGACATAATTAATTAACATAAATTACACTTGACTTTCCAAAATCCATTGATTGCAATGGGCCTAATCAGAGTATGACATAGTCACATGCTACCCACTGTTCCCCATAACCTAGGTAATCAACTGTTGAAGTTTTTATTTTATTTTGGTATGGAATATGTCTTTATTAAGTAAAGCTGGTGACCAGCAAATAGGCATCATGTAGGAGCTCTGAAGTTGTATGCAAGAATGCTGATTGGTTTTCTCTTCAAATTTGTAGTGCTCACTGTAAATTGCATGCTTTTACTATTAGATGGTTATCTCTGCTTCTCCATGCCCAAAGAGAAAAATGTAGACTCTAGGGAGGTGAGGATCCTCTGTCCTTCCGGAGATGTTGCTAGCCTTCATCATCCCTGACAAGTGACCATGCTGATGGGAATTGGGAGCCCAAATGAGAGGGGACAAAAAAAATGAGCCTGCAAATGTCATCCAAGGATATCCCATGTGTCTTGCAGTCTTTTCAGTGGTTTTGTCAGTATCAACTATCTTGCAAGACGAAGCCTGGGATAAACTGGGACACAAAATCATTTGGAATATGGAATGTGCATTTATACAGTGATCACGTGATACAACCTCATACACAAGATGATCTTCTAATTCCTATTCAAATAAGATCATGAAATCAGTCACTGATAGATGTTAAACTAGAACATTTTATTTAAATGACAACTTGTTCAATCAACTGATTGGATTTGTATCTTGCCCTGTGGTCAATTTAGGCCTACAGAGCAGCTCACAACAAGAAAGACATTGTAGTGTCTAACAAAACCCAATATATAAACTACCACAGCATGCTAGAATTATATAGATAAATCAAATATTTGTTTTAATTTTTTTTTTTTACTCAACTGCTTGACATTCTCTTGCTTGTTTATATCTTTGCTCGGAACACAGTATTTCAAGGTACTTGTCTGAAGTATTGGAATATTCATCAAACACATCTTTGCTGAACATTCAGGTTAGACAGATTTCAGTACTGAAGGCATTATTATTACAGGCATCTCTGACATTCCTTCAGATGTAAGCACAGCCTATTCACCAATGTTAGCCTCAGAAAGACCTAAGATTAATGCGAGAGCCCATATAATCAGTTTCATATATGGAATACAACTCAGAAAATACAAGTAGGGGCTCGTCCACACTTTCACATGTGGTGTACCTAGAAAGCATGGGTCTGAGTGGTTTTCCACTTGCCGCTGCTTTCTAGGTGCAGGTCCAAGTGTTTCCCCCCTTGCCCCACTCCTTCTGAGGGAAAATCCACTCTTTAACGAGAGATCGGAACAAATGCCAATCCATGGAAACCCAAATTGTTGTTTGCTCTGACTGAGCGCTAAAGAGCGGGTTTCCCCGGGGGAAAGCAGCAGTACAAGTGTGGATAAGCCTTAGATCAAAAATCAAAGATGGAAAATGGTTTTTCTTGGAGTGAATGCATGTTAATTCTCAGTGGGCTGGTTGTCTGTATACAAGACACCTTCAGTCCTTGTCTAAGTCAGATTTGTACATAATTGCCTCCCAAGAGCTTGATTTGGAGATACACACATCAGCTAGTGTGTATATCTCCAAATCAGAACAAACAATTTCTCGCAGTCGTACCAGGCCTTTGTGATGATGGATTTGGCCAAGTGGCTGCACATATATTTGTAAAGGATGTCCAGAATGGCATATATGACGATGACTGTGAAAGTAATGTTAGTGGTTTACGCAGACATGCTGGATGAATAGCCTCAGTCTGATGAGCCTTTCACCATATGACAATGGATATTACAGATTAGCAGTAAAATGTTACAGATTAGCAACTTTATAGATGCAGTAGTTCTACATCAAACTGTTCCATGATTAAATATCTGGGGCTGGGGCATAGCCCTAAGGATCAACTAACTGCTCTCTACATTAGTATCACAGCTACATTGCATGAATGCAAGTTTCAAAGTATGCAGGGTTTAGTAGTATGAAGAGTGGAACAGATTGCTACTGTATATAAATTCTTTTCAAAGCTGGTGAAAGGATTTTGTTCCATTTCCCTTTTCAGCCTTAGTGAAAGGCAGCTCCATAGATCTGAATGTGCTCTACAGGTGTCCTGTTTTTCCATTATTTGCTTCTCCAGGCATTTCTTCTGCACCAGACTCGCTATAATACAATTCCCTATACCAGTGGTCAAAGAAACAATATTTTCTCACACTTCATCTTATTTAGAATCTCCTTTGTTATAGGTAGGCAGATATCCACAAAGGCTAATTTTCCAGGACAACACTGAAATTTCCTCCAGGGGCTTCTGCAAAGCACTTGGAATGTAAGGTGCAACTGGATTTATAAGTACTTAATATGTACACTCCTAATTACCAATATTATTAGATTCAAGTACTAATATGGTAAAATATATTATTCACATTGCAACTCTTAAAAGTATGATAAAATATACAAAATGCTATAATTAATTTGAAAGAGAAAAAGATTGTTATAGTTTTCAGTATATTAGTTTGCTCCTCTTCATTAGCTTTTAAAGGGAGAAAATTTAATGTTAAAAGCACAGCAGAAAACAATACAATATTAAATTACAAAGAATTTCAAGCTGTGAAATACATGTCAATATGAACGGAATGTGTTGGAAACCAAATGTGGTATATATGTATCACATTTAAGAAAAATAGCATTTTTTAGAGCCTGCATAAAACTATGAATGGGAACACCTATGCTTTATCCATAATCCTTTCAGGTTTTTGCTGGATGACTTTGCTTTCAATGACTTTGACTTTGAACGGTTAATTTAATTTCTGCATTTTCTGGAGTACGATCCTACATTCACAAATGTTAAGAATAAATGAGTTTCAGGTTGGTTCCTTAGGTTTTTTTAATAGTTTGAATGATAATACTAGGCATTTGGATCAGTCCTGAAGGATGCAGTTATTATCAAGATATCATTCACTGTTAAGCATAATGGTTAGGAATGTGCATATCACAAAGTACTGCTACTAGGAACAGAAGTTGCATGTCAGTCTACTTAAAGCAGGCATAGGCAAACTCAGCCCTCCAGATGTTTTGTTACTACAATTCCCATCATCCCTGACCACTGGTTCTGTTAGCTAGGGATCATGGGAGTTGTAGGCAAAAAACATCTGGAGGGCTGAGTTTGCCTATGCCTGACTTAAAGCCTGTGAGTGCAGCAGAGTCCCATATTTGCAGGAACAAAGAAGGTGGTATGGAGGCTTTTGCATGTGAAGAAGCCACATATATGCTGCCTGCACAGCCACCCAGCCTTAAGGATCTGGTTCTATACAAAAACCATGCTATACCCTGCAAGCACAAGTCAGGTGTGCCACTGTGCACCTTTGTGGGTCATAGTAACCGGATGTCGTCTGCATCTCCCAGGACATTCTATATTGTGGGGTTTTCTTTGGTTTGCTTATGGTTGTAGTGTGTGGAGCATTCAGACAAAGCATGCTACTGGTAGCAGAGGTTTTACTAAGGGAGAATAGCATGTCCAGTTCAGGGCTCTGAGGAAAGCTAACTATACGGAACCAATGCCATGAAGGTTTGGGTACTGGCCTACAAGTTTCAACTCATGGTACCTGTTCCATGCATAAACAATAGCCTGTGCATCATTATTGTTGCTGATGTTTGCAACAATCCCAGCCATCAGTGTTTCAGATCATTGTAAATAATCAGGAATAACGAAGCAAGATACATAAATGAGATTTAACTGATTAGTCTATAGACAAGCCTGTAGCCATTACTAAAACATATTACATAACATACAAAACACTACAACTCTGGCCAAGCTCCCTGAGTCTGCTTTGAAGCAATAGATGGCAGAGTACATGTTGCACAGATTCAGTTAGAAGTCGTAAGAGCACCACGGCTCACCCTTTGCAAGCTCAAGCTTTCGACTTGTGTTCAATGCAGATTCTTAAAAAATAAATAAATTGAGAGGTTGCTCGCAGTGCATGCTCCATTGCTTCCCTCTTAACCATGCCCCAACACCCAAGAAACTTGCCATGGGGCAGCACAGCAGAAGGCATTGGAGGCAGCATATGTTCCCTAGACCAGGGGTCAGTGAATTTTTTTCAGCAGGGCTGTCCCTCAGACCTTGGGGGGGGCCGGACTATATTTTGGAAAAAAAATATTAATGAATTCCTATGCCCCACAAATAATCCAGGGATGCATTTTAAATAAAAGCACACATTCTACTCATGTAAAACACGCTGATTCCCGGACCGTCTGTGGGCCAGATTTAGAAGGCGATTGGGCCGGATCCAGCCCCCAGGCCCTAAATTGCCTACCCATGCCCCTAGACTCTGGCAGAGCATTTCCCCCCACTGCGACTGGAAATACAAAATACATAATAAGACAAAAACAAACCAACAACCCCCTCTCACGTTTAAAAGGGTATATAATGTTAATCAGCCAAAGGCCTGGTTATAGAGAAACATTTTCACCTGGAACCTAAAGACAGGGAGAGCATTCCACAAATGGGGAGCCACTACAGAAAAGACCCGTTCTCATGTTGCCACCCTCTGGGTGTCTAGAGCAAAGAAGGGCCTCAGATGATGATTGCAGGGTCTGAATTGGTACATATGGGGATAGAGAGTCATTGAGTTATATATCTTGCCTTTCTTTGAATTAAAATCAGGGTGTGTTTTTTTGCCATCTGCAAAAGCCATGAGCGTGCTTCAGCAGATCGTACAGTTACTTCTTGCTACTGTGCAAACAATCAAATACCCCTTTTGTGTGTTTTCCTTATTTCAACAAAGCCTTAACAGTATCAGATTTTTCTTTTTGCTCTATATTAAAATTGACACAAGTTTTAGTCTGAATAAGGGTCCTTCCTTATAATCTCTTCAAAACATTTCCAGTTTGCTTGACATTAGTCAAACTTTTCTTTACATTTCTTACAAGATGAAGTATTTTCATTATAGTATTATCAAACGTTTTTTGTTTTTTGCAATAACAAGTGCGTGTTGACAGAAATACAAAGTAGTGTCAATTTTATCTTATTGAAACGAAGTGTAGGCTGAGCCATTTTACATAATATTCAGCTGCTGGGTATATTTTGTTTTTATCCCACACATCCTTAGGGGCTTTGCACAGTACTGAGGTTGCCTTTTAAAGTCTCAAAGTCTGTTCAGCTTGATGGTCCTTTTAGCCATTCTGTAGGACTGAAGGGACTGTCTTTTTTGAAAACTTTTCAGCCCTTTAATCATGACCAAAAAAAACCCCCAACCCCTCATTCACCTTTTTGTCTGTGAAGTTGTTTGATGTGAGCAACACTGGAAGAGAACTTAATGGAATGGATTCTTATTATGCTTGCTGAGTTCCCTGAAGATGTATTAGGTAGAGGATGGCTGAATGGGCAGTCACTGAAATTTGTTCCTATGACAGTTTGGTTTCTAAGAGCATTGCCCCATATCCCTTCTGCAGCTGATGTGGGATTTACTTATTTTTTTCTGTAACAAAGGGGCAAAGTAACTTCAATTCTTGCAACCCATCTCTCTTATGTTTCTATTGCTACTTTTTCTATTACTTTCCAATATTAAAAGCATTGCATGTTTTCATCACACAGTCTGCCACTAGCTATCTTTTCTGCAAATTTCTGTAGAATACGCCATCCAGATGTAGCATTTTGAATCCCTTTTTTATCTTTATGCTTCTCAAATATGGAATATCTAGAAATGCAGTCAAAGGTTGTCTCAGTGGATGTGACTTCTGTAGTGGTCAGCCTTGTAGGATATTTGTTACTCTGGGTACTGTAGTTTGTTATCTCAGGTAGAAATGTTTTACAGACAGCTAAATAGATAAAGCTGATGATTCATGTGAATTCCCTATTTAAATTTACAGGCTGCATAATATACTTATGTAGGAGAAAGCGAGTCTAGGTTTGTGAAATGCATGCTGGAATTTTGTGGAAACAGGGATTCTGGAGCTGCAAAAATGTCCATGCCTCTAAAATCACAATAAAATATTGTAGCCCTGACAGGCTTAGCTGTGGAGACCTTTTAAGTCTCATCCTTAGTGAATGCTAAATTTACCTTTCAAATAGGGTTTATCACTGTATCAGGTATAATTCCACACTAAAGAACCTTTTAAAAAACATATTTTTGTGTCTTTACTGTGTAAAATATTTACAAAACCAAATCCTTCTCTTTTCAATCAATATATGGTGCATACTCAACACTATTAACATTTTTCTTTAAATTGTATTTGCTGAGTAGCAACATATTTTGCCTACACAGAAGGCAGCATCTTTGATCTAGTACTTTATTCAAGAAGCATATAAACAGTCTGAAGGATTCTGCTTTGAGACTTGTTGACTTTTAGAAGGTTATGTTTTGTTCATCATCTGGAGAGGAGAAAAGAAGCTTGGCAACACACAATAGGAAGCTACTGAAAAGTATTATTAATTCTTAGAGGAAAAGAAGAGCATGACTTAGTGATGTACCTTTGATAACACTCTGAGACTAGTATGCTACTAGGAAAATCAGCTCCTGGAGCAATTTCTTTAAAATTGATTTATTCCATAGAAAATAATAGCTATTGTAAAACACTGTGCTGGGTGGCATTCTATTTATTGCACAGAAATCAGTGTTAAACTGAGGTCATGTGGTTGAGGAGAAGCCAATGCTGGCATGAGGCGTAGTTGTCCCTAAACTCTTGTCTTGACTACAGCTTCCTTTCTTGCCACCACGACTGAGAATAGTTCCCAGGGAAGGAAGAAGAGTTTCTGACAGTGCCACTGGTGACTGGGATTACACTGATTTCAGTGCTGCTGCTGCCTATTTTCCAGTACGTATCAGATGATTACATCTCAGGCTAAACTTAACATAACACTCAACTGTGTTCCTTTCTTCAGGGCGAGTTGTCTGCTAGAAGGGCCAAGCGCTATACATGAATCTTTTTACAACTGCAAATAGCAGCCACGGTACAAGTGTATCAGGATCATAAGGATCGGAGAGGGGCTAACAGTTTTACATCACAGTCCCAAAAAACATCTACATCAAGTAACTATTTGGGTGAAAATTATCACAATAGTGACACTTGGAAATTGTGTGTGTGTGTCAGAAAGGGAGATCAGAATAATTTAGAAAGCGTTGTGTAACCCTTTCCACCAACACTGTGGTCCAGATGAAAATCACCCACCCCTGCTGCTATTTGACTTTAGAGGGTCTCTCACTGGATTCTACAATACTGCATAATTGTTTTATATACAAAATTGTTTTGTTATTGTTATGGTTGTTAATCACTTCCAAAATATTTCGTAGGAAGCAATGCATAAATGGGAATATTTATTTACTTAAATCTGTACTCATATTAACCTCTTTTTGTAACTTCTTTTTCTTCTTGGTAGCTTGGTAATACAGTCGTAACTTGGTTTTCAAGCAGCACAGTTCTTGAACGTTTTGGCTCCCAAATGATTGAAACCTGAAGTGAATGTCATGGTTTTTGAACATTATTTTGGAAGCCAAACATCCAACAGGGCTTCCTCAGCTTCCAGTTAGCTGCAGGAGCTTCCTGCAGCTGATCAGAAGCCGCGCTTTGGTTTCCGAATGCTTTGGAAGTTGAACAGACTTCCAGAATGGATTCCATTCGACTTCCAAGGTACAACTGTACTGGAACAAGGCATTTATTGGGGACTTCCTCTTTTTTTTTTTTTTTTTTTTGTCTAGTTCAGGCATAGGCAAACTCGGCCCTCCAGATGTTTTGGAACTACAATTCCCAACATCCCTGACCACTGGTCCTGTTAGCTAGGGATCATGGGAGTTGTAGTCCCAGAACATCTGGAGGGCTGAGTTTGCCTATGCCTGGTCTGGTTGGACATAAGTGTTTGGAATTGCAGACTATGGTCTTCTTATTTTATTCCTTAGATTTTGTTTCATTTATCTGAGTTATTTTTTTGTGATAGAAATTGAGAAGCAGTGGTGAATGCTTCTTCAGAACTGTCTGTTTGCTTCAAGATTCTTAACTTGTCACTTTCTTGCACTTGATTTATCTTTAGAGAATAATTGTGACTGGCTTTCACATAGGGAGAATGTCTGTATTGGCTCTTCATTGAATATATAGATATTATTGACTAGTAGCTCTGACTTGGAATAAAATTTTTGAAAATGAACTGAGGTCCCATGCTCATATTTTAAGGGACTCTGGTTCATTTGTACTTATAAAGGTAAAGGTAAAGGACCCCTGACAGTTAAGTCCATTTGCGAACGACTCTGGGGTTGCGGCGCTCATCTCTCTTTACTGGCCGAGGGAGCCGATGTTTGTCCACAGACAGTTTTCCAGGTCATGTGGCCAGCATGTGGCGAAACCAGAGCAGTGCACTGAAACACCATTTACCATCCCGCTGGAGTGGTACCCATTTATCTACTTGCACTTTGACATGCTTTTGAACTGCTAGGTTGGCAGGAGCTGGGACTGAGCAACGGGAGCTCACCCCTTCATGGGGATTCAAACCGCCGACCTTCCAATCGGCAGGCCCTAGGAGTACTCTGCTAATGCTAAGTAATTAGTGCAGATCAAACTGCCCACAAGCAAAATGACTTTGCATCTTGCTGTCCATGTTCTCCATGTGTAAGGCATTGTTTAAAACAAAAGCAAAAAAGCCCTTGACTTAATGTGTGTCTTGCATCTGATGACAATCATACTGCGGAATATGCCTGATGTGATGGGAATGTATTCTTAGTAATACTAGCATAAAACAAAATTGAGAGGGGAAGGCCTGTTAATTCGTATCATAATCCTCAGAAAATATTTATTTATATTAATGGTAATCATTAGCAATATCAAATCCATTTTTAAAAAATAGTTTTCCACTGCCCACAAAGAACTGAATAGACCTTCCCATTTCTTCCATTGTGATTTTTCCTCCTGAACGTGTACTTAGCCAAAAACCAATATCTGAATTAGCATTGTCCTTGCTTTCAAATAGCCAAAAAACTGCATATAACTTACATGGAATGGGTGTGTTATTCAGTGGCATATACAAATGTGTGTCCTTAGCGTAGACATATGTTTGAGCTGCATACGCCTGAGAGAATGTGTGTGTGTGTGTGTGTGTGTGTGTGTGTGTGTGTGTGTGTGGTTGCGCTCTCTCTCTCTCTCTCACAAAGGGAATCTTGGTTTATGCATGGTTTTAAAAACTTAAAGTTCCCTTCAGAATGAACCTCTGCACCTGTTCATTTATTTTGTCCGTAAATCAAAATTTTTTAAAAATAAAATCAAAAGGGGGCACCTTACTAGTTTAACAGAAACTAGTTTATTACCTTCCTAATATATGCCAGATGACAGAATATCAATGTAAATTCATAGTTCCCCCCCAAAAAAAGATATGCAGAGCATTTTTGTTGCAATGTTCTTAGAAATCAGATAATCTAACCTTTATTTATCAACACATTTAGTAGTGTTTAATCAATTTGAGTTTCTAGTGTGTTATTGTTATCCCTTTAGCAGGTAATGTGAGCAAATGATACCAGGAAAAGAGGTGGTAGGAAGTGGAAATGCAAGCTGGTATACTCGTTTCACATCCAGTGCTGTCTTCTGTGAAAGATAGGATATTGAGCTAAGTGGACGATTGGTATGATCTACTAGAATTGTTCTCGTGGTCTTATCTGAAATTGCTTGCTTGTATGAAGAAAGAAGAAAGATCTGGAGTTCACCTTTAGCGAACATTCATTCCATCTGATGATTAGTTAATGGATTTCCCACAGTAAAACAAAGCACTTTAAATGAGCAAAGAATGCAGTGAAATAATTGCAGCACACAATGGAACCAGTAAAGATAGATGTGACATGAATACAGTTTAAAGTAAAAAGATGTTTAAACTTTTTAGAAACTATTTTTGTCAATATGATTGAGAAGTAAGGGAGTGATGAACTAAGACACATTGCAATAACAGTAAAACATCGTGGAAGCTCATCTCAGTTTGGGGATATAATTCCTTCAATATAGTACTATAGGAGAAATGTCCAAAATACGAGCAATGCTCACAGCTGAGAAAAACAAAGTATCGATCCATCACAAGGATCAAAATTATTTTTTACACTACATGCACAATGGTGCACTCAGTGTTGAAAATTATCTGGGCCAGGACAGTTGCTGTCGTTGAGCAATGTTCACTGAAACTCCAGACTAGCAGACAGAGTAAAAATAATTACTTTTATAGCTCCCTGGAAGAAAAAAATCTACTGAAGTAAACTGGTACTGAAGTTTTAAGTTTCAAGCAGTAACTCTATTGACCCGCTGCCTTTCTTTAGATAAACAAAACTTTCAACTGTAAGTTAATTTCGCTGTCATAAAATTGCAATAACATCTCTCCATTAATTCCATGGCTATCATATATGCAGAGCAATTATATTTAATGACTGTGGGCATCCGCAATGAAGTTTTCCTATATGGGCCCATTGAAATAACTGTGACAAGCACAATACTACAATATAAGCCTTATAAGATTTTAAAGAAGCAACTAGCATAATTCAAATACTGGCATATTCTCACTTCCATTTTGCCAGCATAATCTTACTTGCTGAACATAATATACAGAGTTGTGTCAAACAAAGTCCTACTCAGAGTATACTCACTGAAAATTATAGATATAAGTTATGCATCTCCATTAATTTTAGTAGATCTACTCTTGAGTAGAACTAACATGAGATTCAAAGTGTTCTCATGTTATGAAAGTGTATGAATAATTTTACATGTATCCAGTGATAACCCACCTCAGAGTAGACACATTGAAATTAATGAACATGACTAGTGGTGGATACAACTCAAGGTAATACAAAAATCTCTTTATTAAAATCCACTCAACTGACTGAAACTGTTGGTAAACTGCAGGTCAGCTTTCCTCCCATATAAAGAGTAGCCTTAAGAATTTATGAAGGTAGACTTCCACATTTTCTTGCTACTGGTTTTAGTTATTATAGTTAAAGTGAGCACTGTACAGTATTTGTATAAAAGTTTATGAGCATGAAAAGAGCTATGAACATGATTATCCCCCAACTATTCAGAAATTACAGAGCTAAACATCTTTATCCATTGTGTTCTTTAGAAATTTCATTCCGATTGATACTTTAAAATTTGAGTTTGAATTCTGCCTCCCATTGTAAGAATAGTGATTTTTTTCCACAGTATGGCATTCCTTAGTATCACTGCCACTACCATAGCTGTTGTCACCTTTATTAAATTATCCATTCATTCCTTTCTTTCTTTAGTTGTTTAGTATTGTGACTAACGGTTGAAACAAGAAATTGTAGTCTAGTTATCTCTTGTTTTTCTATTGGGGCATTATATTAGCTTGGATAAATTGGCACATATAGCCAGTATGCATCTTTCCACCATTATCTGACCAAATAACTATTCAAAAAGCATTATAAAATCACTATCACTACCTACGGTATTATTGTCTCTCCTCTTGAAGAGGATTTTTTCCATGTTAAAGTGCTGCTTTTCCCCCCTTCTTTTTTTTTTTTTTGCATGTTCCCTCAAGATATGATTCTTATTAGTGAATATTTTGAAGACTGAAATTATGCTGCTAAATCTGAAGTGTGCTGAAAAATACTTTAGGAGAAAGTAGCCTTTTTCAAGCCCTTAGGACTCAACATTTTTATTTGCATTTCCATCATGTTAATTACTGTTTAAAGAGTTCCCGGGGTGATTACACGCAACTATTTTCAAGAAGTTTTATCCCATTCTTTATACAGGACAGCTAATTAATGTTAGAAGCTTTATTAATCTGCAGAAGATGCAATTAAGGTCTATCCAGTTACACCTTATCCTGGGATATGTATTGTAACTGTCATTATTTGGAAGTAATTTGATGAGTCCACTGAAAATACATTGCTGTAAATTCTTTCATGCATGTCATTGACAACACAGCCTCAGTAGTTCTTCTGGGTTCAGTAGGACACAATTTGAAAGGTTTAATAATGAGAACCTCTGAAGGGGGTGTCTGGAAACAGTTCCTTCATTACTTTTTAAGTCTGCTTGTGATGATTCACAGTGTGAAGCCCTTTTTAATTTTGTTCAATTTTCCAAGAGTCTCAGTAATACACAATCTAAGCATCCATTTATATTGATTTATATGAGCAAATGAGATCAACTCAAGTTTAGTTAATCATAATTAACTTAATGGCAAGATACAATATCGTGGTCACTGGCTGTGCCCCTCAATTTAGAGCTCTGTGTGTGTGTCACTGAACATTGGGTTATGAACAAATACAAAAGCCTTGTTAAGATTAATTCATGTTGAGGCTTGGAGTGATACCAACTGTCAGAAGCAAGAAAATTTGAAATTAAGGCTCATGCTTTGTTCCTATTTCCCTTGGATCTACAGATATGTTGTGATGAATTCCCATATTATGTCATTTTATTCGGTGACCTGAGATGTAGGCAGAAGAAAAGCCCATTACAGTGAGCTGTGCAGTGTGGCTTGGATTTATTTTGAATTTCATGTAATAAAAAAAAATACACTTTAGATTATTAGTTTCAACAGATCTCTGACTGCTTTATTATCTTTCGAATAATAAAGATGTAGAAGTATTTTTATCCGTCCATGCAAAGTTATTGATTCACTCTTGCTCCTTGGCCACTAGTTGAGAAATTTGTCGCCTCGTTTCCCAGTGAAGGTCAAAATATGCATTCGGAAAGAGGGAATTTAACTAGACTTGCTAAAGTTCTCAGAAAAACTAGACTGGCTGCTATAGGGATGTAGTCTGACTCACTTCCTTCCATTTCCTCAGGGCATCATATTAGATTGGCTTCCCAGCATAGTCATGCCCCTGTATCCTCTGTATTTCACTGTGGTCCCATACGTCATTTTTACAAACTGTGGTACGTCTACATGTGCACAAATGTATAACTACAAAATTACCACAGGAGACCTCTAGCAGCCTGAGGCAGGTGGCGCATACAGCTTTCCTTACTACAGCATTCTTCCCATCTAAAAAAAAATGATGGTAGGTCTCCTATGAAAATGTGTGCAGACAATATCTTGGTCATCTGTTTTCTTCTCTCATAGAATTTCCATGTCTCCTAACAATGTATTACAAACGCAACATTTAAATATTTATCTTCTGTTCAGCTTAGCTTGTAAGGAAGACAGTTTATACACTTGTGAGTTCTATCACCGTGCAAAATAACAGATGAGCTTTGTTTTAGCGTTTCAAATCAGAAAGCCCACAGTGACTCTCTTTTGTGTGAGTTGAGCATCCCGTCCTATGCCTGGGAGTAAGTCTCATTGTTGGCAGTGTGATTTGCTTCTGGGTAAATTGCATAGGGCTTGTGCTCTAAGGTAGCTAAGCACGTTCATGTCATAGTGAATTGATGCCTCTAAAAGATGGTGTGGGGCATAAAACAAGAATGGCATAGCAGCCCCCTTCACATGTCTGGACTGCCTCATGAGAGCCATCAGTTAGAAAAGACTCATACAGTTGGCTCCGCCCACATGGCTGCGGCAATCTCACTCATACTGCAGCTGCATCAGAGAGCACCTTGGGGAAGCAGCTCTCACACAGCTGCAAGTAGGTGTGAAGAGGACCATTATTTGAAGTCAGTGGTCTCCTGCGAAGAGGACAGCTCTAGGTGGCCCATTAGCGCAGAGGCTTTGTGCTGGATTAGATTCTCTGGAATGTTCACACAGGCTAGAACATTAATAACCAGGATTTGTTCATATGGGGATTCTAAACAGCACAATCCTTTTATAAAGCCACAAAAGTGAACAAGAGCTCTTTTGCCCAGTATCCTCACAAATTATCTGTTATTTGTCAGTCAGCCATGTACTAACATAAGGTTACCAGATTTTTTTCAATGAATCCAGGGACACTTTTCAACTTCCTCCTAAATAGATGGATTTTGTCAGGGGACTGATTTGTAAACCTGGGGACTGTCCCCGGGAAACGGGGACGTCTGGTAACCTTACACTAACAGGCTATGCTAACACCTGGAGTTACTTTCTCTCCTAGACAGGAAGAAAGTAACTATTGCCCAGTGGCGTAGCGTGGGGGGTGCAGGGGGGCTGGCCGCACTGGGCGCAACATCTGGGGGTTAGGGTTAGGGTGCGCAAATCCACGAGTTAGGGGGCGCAAATCCACGGGTTAGGGGGCGCAAATTACTTGCCTTGCCCCGGGTGCTGACAACCCATGCTACGCCACTGCTATTGCCCAATTGTATTTCTCTTTGAATATATTCAAATTTACATGTGTGTATTGATTGGCAATCCAAATTACAAATGGGATCTAAAACAAAATGTAGTTTATCCTCACCTCGTAAACCACCAATGCCCTCCTCCCAAACCCTATGAGCTGTTGGGGGCTCTAGTAAACCGAATCCAACCCACCCCCATCTCCCATTTTCAATAACCAATATTCTTTTTCTTTTTTAAAATCACATATTTCTTGTGCTAGTTGAAAGAAAAGGGGAGAGAGGAAAGGGCAGTTGAGTAGGAGAGACGAGATACAACTACCCACTTTCTAATATCTTCCTTACCTATCTTATGAGCCTCTCTTGCCTGTCTGCCAGCTGATCACAAACATTTTGATGTTTCCTGGGTTGCGACAGCCAGCTACTCTCTCTTCACCATCCAATTCCATTACCCCTCTCCTGCTTCACAGAGCTTTCCTTCTTTAGAGTTCAAAAGATTTTTTAATTTATTTTCTACTTCTACCATTGTTGGACTAAATTGTGCTTTTACCTCAGCAAAGCTGATGCCATTTTGGTTGCATAACTTTGTGAATAGACATAACTATTATGTAATACTGGGACTAAACACCACAGCCATCTCCATAATCTTTGTGTGCTGTTGAACTCTTGGTTGAGCTGAGAAATTTCCAGGCCTCAACTGTTGCAGCACATTGATCAGGCAGATCACAGAGCAGCTTGGAATTTGTCGTACAAGGAATCCCACAAACAAAGCCATTTTCCTCTTGGCATTAACCACTGCATCAAGGATCAATTTATATGAAACTTCCTTATACACAGGGTTTTTATTTACTCCTTTAATAGAAATAAAGTTGGTAAGCTTTTTATATTATTCAAAAACTGCTACTGTGGCCTTTTACAGTTTAATATCTGAAGAGTTTTGTCAGCATATTTTAAAGGACTTGAGCAGCGAGACACTTGCTACTTCCCTAGAGATGAATATTCCACTGTCCAGTTGATCCATTATAAAAAGTTCTTAATAATGGGTCTACAGTTTTCTTTGTTCATTTCTGTTCTATTACACCAGCTATTTCCCACTGGTCTTCCCTAAACCATTTCCCAATTTTGCTTGTACTAAAGCCCTGCACTTTCTTGTAAGTGGCTATCATAGGCCACCTGATAGTTCATTGGCCAACTGATGACTATAGTAAATATAATTTAAGAACAAAGCACCATAAGAAGAAGGCCATTATCAGTAGCTGTTCAGTACTGGTTTCTCGTTGATACATAACTTATATAAATTAGATTTATTTTATAACAAAAAAGCAAGTTCTACTGGTACCATGTTGCCTTTAAATGGAGAGGAGTGTCTTATTCTTAATATTCTTATTCTCAGGTGTCTTATTCTTAACTTGTTCACATTTTATGTAGTGGGACGGGGAAAGAACAGCTCCACAGGGTCCAGGCTTTAGCTTTATGGTAATTGGAAAGGTGCTTATGGGTATAGTAGTCCTTCAATAGGAAAAAACACAAATACACGGAGACCTGCTGGTATTTACAATGTGTGAGTATTGTAGTACAGGGTTTCCATCATTTGGTGTATATACAGTAATAAAGTGGGATCCAATTAGGGGATTGATTGATTAGCTTAACTGACTGAACACTTCTTGATGAACTAAAAATAAAAGCTCGGCGAGTTGCTAGACAATGTGCCAATGCCTACTGGGTAAGGCTGTGTCAGAGCATTCAACTCACTGCTGACAGCAGCAACACTCACAAAATGCCCCAGTTAGCCCCAAACCACAGCCACTTGTCCATTACCCGATGTTATGACATCGTATGACATCATATGACGACATCATATGACATCATATGACGACGACATCATATGACATCATATGACGGCGACATCATATGACATCATATGATGATGACATCATATGACATCATAACGTGTGGCACCAAGTTGAAAAGGAAGATTCGGGAGAGCATTCGAAGTCAAAGTGTTCCATGGAGTATGGAACAGTTCTGAACCTGGCCTTCAATCCGGCTTTCAGCCCCGTGGTAACATGTGAACATTTTCTTAGCAAGCACTTCCATCTTACAGGTGTTGCTAGTTTGGCTATTTGCGCCAATATATCATTTTGTTCTAGCTAGGAAATTTTGCCAGTTTTGCTCACCAGTGCAAACACACAGTCAGAATCACAGTCTTTTTAAAAAAAAAAATCTTTTAAAAGTGTAGGTGGTTTTAAGTAGCATATTTGTCAAGAATGTGCTAGAAATATATAATTGTCAAATAATATTAAGAGTGCTACAATTCATGGCACCACACTGCAAAACATGATGCTTAGAATTGGCTTTGCAAGATTAGCTGTTAGCCTGGAGACAGTATGTCCAAAACCAAATATAAATATATAGTTTCCATGTGTGTGCTGCAAAAAAAATTTTTTTCTTGCCCTGAGAGAATAACTGAGTTTTATCCTAGCTAATTGTTAAATTGGCTTTTAGACAGTCTTTAGTAATTTTTCTTACTCATCGGAAAATGACAAGAGATTTAATATACAATGTAATTCATTGAACCATGTCTGTAGACACTGTAATGTACATAACCTTTGAACTTCCATTGATAATATTTAAAGAAAACCAAGTACCTAGTTGAAGGGAGTTGGTAGTTAATAGAGCAGTTTTCATTCCATCACAAATAAGAACATCCAAGTTGGGTTGGCCAAAGTAAAGTAAAAAGAGGAGATCGTTTGAGACCACCTGATAGTCAGAAGCACAAATCCTGCCTTGCTAATAAAGGCAAAGTTGCTACTACAGAGTGCAAAACAGTGGGCTAATGCTAAGTAAATAATTTGTGTACCTTCTTCATTATATGTTAAAATTTATCTTGATGCTCTCCTTTTAAAAATCACCTGGAAAGTTTTAGCCAGTAGGGATTCAGGAAACCTCTTTGGGAATGCACACATGGCTCCTATGCTTTTCTTCACAAAGAATTCTTAAGACATTTTGGAACAAATGATTATTAATATTGTGTTAATATTTCATCCAAACCCAAATATTAATTCATTTTATAAAAATAAATCATATGCCGTTTCCCAATCCTTGAAATTTAGACTCTGTGTTGTTTTGGGCAATGCAGCTTACCTATGAAAGGGATTCTTGTGTGATTTTAAAAGGCAGCTTGATCATTTTTATAGCAATATGCGCCTTTCAGTGTTAGGGGCAAAATGGAACTTGGTATAGACTGTTCTTTATATACATGCATGTATATATATGGTTTGACGATATAAACTTGTTTTTTTTGAAATATATAATATTTAAAATATTTCGCTGCCTAACATTTCACCCCTGTGTTTTGTTTCTCTTGTGTTTTTTATGTTTTGTAGCACTGATAGCCATTGGCCGATACAGTATGACAATAGAGACTGTGGATGTGGGATGGTGCAAAGAAATCACAGATCAGGGAGCCACCCAAATTGCTCAAAGTAGTAAGTCGCTCAGATACTTGGGACTAATGCGATGTGATAAGGTAAGAATTTGGGGGTTTTTTGCATAAAAGACTATGTTACATAGGCAAGAGTGGCATGTCCATTTACTCCACACAATTGCATTCACATTAGCAGTTATTAACCGGGGGGAAAAGCAGCAAATGCATATTGGACATATGATAAGCGTCTCTGATACTGAGTCAGTCATGTTAGTACATTTTTTGCTGCTTTCTGAATTTTATAATTTCTGTCTTTAGTGGATCATGGCATTAATATAGCAGTCTGTCTTGCCTTAAAACACAGAATGCAGTAATAGCAAAAAAAAAATACTGCCGTCTGACTTTCAAAAGAAATAATTTTCAGCTCAGTAACCTTGATCACAAATCCTCATTGTAAAAACAGATGAACCAAAGAGCTTTGTGTAGCTCACTCAGAGGAGAAATGTTTCAACTCAATGGCCTTGATTCTTAAATTTTCCATATATATTTTTTCTTTCCCGTTTAGAAACACGTTAAGAAGCTCCTGCTTCCTGTATTCTCTGTTTACAAAAGCAAATTGTGAATATGAAGCTATAAAAAGTCTAGCTTCTGAGCCGAAGAACCACTATTTTGTGAATTGATGGAACATAATACCTTAAACTTGAATGTTTTGTAAAAGCCAAGAGAAGAAAAGTGTGTGAGAGTCTCCTTTGATGAATTGGGCTAAGATTATCTACTTAGACTGTTCAAAGGGTTACTTGACCCTGGGATTTAGATTTGACCCTAAGTCACCTGATCAATGTTACATACATATCTTTTGTGGGTTTAGTTAAAACAGCTTGTACAATCAGGAAAGACTTAATAAAAGCAATATATTTATCCTGTCTTGAGCTGCTAAAGACAATCAATGACCTTGATGTTGCAAACAGTTTTTAGTACAACATCAGTTAAACTACGCATACTGTATATTCTTTATTCCTTTAATTGCTGGCTTATGCTTTCCTGGCTTCCTACAAAGGGACTGCATGCTGTGTAGGGAGACAACTGAGCTAGCAGGAATAAAAATCTGCGAGACGGCTGCAGCACAAATGGGGAAAACTGCTTCTGATTAATGGGAAACGTATATTGGGTATCTTGATGAGAATGCTGTAAAGTGTGGCATTAGGGGGACCATTGGGGGTCATTTAACTTGCTTGTTAAACCTCTTATGTGCAGGAGAATGAGGAAAGTAGCCATAAAAAGAACAAATTTTCGGAAGCTCTATCCTGAATTTAAAATGTTTAAAATGCCGTGTTGGCAGCTCTAAGAGCTACATGCCTCTTCCACATCCAGAGAATAGAGAAGTTATCATACAAAACCACTTCCTTCGCTTTTCTAACTTCATGCAGAACTAATTTCTTCTTCCAAATGCCAGTACCCAGAACGTTAATGAGAAGGGTTTTCAAATGCCACTGTGGCAGAAAAATGTTCTTTCATAAAGTTGGGTGGGGGCCACACATTGGTCCAGTCTGCCCCTCCCCCGGGTGCTTCTTAGCCTTTTCCCAAATGTTATTTAATATTGCTATACCTGATAGCCATTCCCTTCTTATGTGGCATTGCCTGACATGCAAGTAAGGAGCTCAGAAACAAAAAGAAATAGATGGGGCATACAGCAATAGATTTCAGCAATCAATACCAAAATACTCTTCATGACATCATCTCTTCAGAATTTCTTTGAAACGCACTTGAAATAAATTTAGAATTACAAAGGCGTCAAGGGCCTTGCCAAAAAAGATCAGAGAAACTGCAGGCCTGAGTAAAGGCAGGCTCTGTTTGATTCCATCGATTATATAACTGCCTCTAGGCTATAGATGTCACTAGTGGCTATTCTATTGATCCACACCATGAAAATAATCAGATTAATTCATTTCTCATTAAGTTGCCATTTACTGTGGTCTTTTTGATTTCCAAGTACAGTGTGGAAGCAACACATTCACTGCTATAAGGGGGCAGGAACTGGCTTCATAATCTTAGGCCATGAGAAATAACAATTTTATGTCTCCATGAAGTCTTAAGTGTTGGTTTATTAGTTTAAACCAAGTATTCTTAAAATGACTTTTATTGTTTTGCCCAGTTAATGGAGGCTCAGTTTCAAGGAACATGATATAAGACCTAGTTGGAGGTCTTTGCATAAGAGCAGTAGCACCTGATGACTAAGGACATGACATCTAGTGTCATTGTTCCTCAAGGGTAAGACAGGAACATCAATCACTACTCCTTGAAAGAGCCAGAAGTCACACTGTGCAGCTGCCCAGATGAGGAGGTGCCCCACAACTGGGACAGTGCAGGAATTTGCTCTGTCTGTGCACCTATACAGCCCCAACCTCACCCCTGCCCCATCCCCACACTGCCCCAGTAAGATGCAACAACACTGGTATCCCCCACCATGTCACCTGCTGCTGCATAGTTGCTAAGTAAGCAGCTAAGGACATTTTGAACTCCTAGAGCAGGCATGCCCAAACTTGAGCCTCCAGATGTTTTGGGACTACAACTCCCATCATCCCTAGCTAACAGGACCAGTGGTCAAGGATTATGGGAATTGTAGTCCGAAAACATCTGGAGGGCCAGGTTTGGCCATTCCTGCCCTAGAGCCTTCATCAATCATCACTATCTTTCTTCCTTCCTTTTTAAACATTTGTTATGTTGATTGCATATTGGTTTTCTCTTATTGTCAGCTCGCTTAGAGGATTGTTTTCAGGCAGAAAGGTGAGATATACATATTTTAAATAAGCAATCATTTAACCAAAGTAAAAGTAGACTAACCAGGCAGAGAGCCTTCTCGGTAGCGGTGCCCACCTTGTGGAATGCCCTCACATCAGATGTCAAGGAAATAAACAACTATCTGTTGGTAGCCACCCAGAGTGGCTGGGGAGGCCCAGGCAGATGGGCAGCGTATAAGCAATAAATTGTTCTTGTTCTTAAGCTGCTCTAATGGTTAAGTTTGCATTACAATTCATATTCAACCAAAGCCATTAAGAACACAAGAAAAACCCTGCTGGATCTGACCAAAAACCCACCTAGTTGGGCATGGTGATCAGCCAGATGGCTGTGGGAAGTCCACAAGCAGGACTGAGCGCCATAGCAGTCTCCTCACTTGCAATTCCGAATCCAGAGGTGTACCGCCTCCGACAGTGGAAGTAAAACATGGTTCTGTTGTTTAGTTTATCTTCCATTAATCTTAAAGCCATCCAAGTTAGGGCCATCCTGTATCTTCTGGCACATGATAGCCATTCAGAGTTTCCAAAGCACTGTGGGTTAAAACGCACAGACCAAAGACATTTGGAGAGAAACACTGTACATTTTCCAATGTACAGTTTTCATCGCAAATTTGCTGGATAGTGCCACACTGGTGAAGAAGTAATCTGTTGTTATATTCCTTCTCGAACCCTGTAAATACGGCATTTTCAGTCACTGTCTGGCCTCAGTTTCAAGCTGCTTGGGCCATCTTCTTCCTTTCCCACATACATGTCTGCATCATAAACTTACGGGAAAGAATTCAATGCGGCAGCAAGTGGAATATTTATGCATGGCGCATGGTCCCCTTATGCAATGAGGCTCCCCTCCCCGCCCTCCACACACTCCTAAACCTGTTATGGGGGTCCCTTCAACTCTCCAGAGCTGTTCTGGGTGGACATGTTGGAGCAGAGGGGATGAAGTCCTTATTCTATCCACATAAGTACTTAGTTGTATCCAGTATTATGCCTACTCACAGTAGACCCATTGAAATTAATTGTCATGACTAACATAGGTCCATTAATTTCAATAGTTCAATACAACCCATAATGTTTTGGCACTGTACCATGACCATTGTAGATCTTTCTTTGAATGACACTAATTGTTCATTAGTTGTAACATTGCCGTATGATGGCACAATGTTTTGGTAATTATATCCCTCAGGTTGTGCAAAGAAGCAACTTTGTCTTTCGTTTTGTTGTTCAGTGTTTAAGCCAGACATCAGAAACGATGAGCTGTTTCTCCCCTGCCTGCAAATCATCATAGCTCTTTATGCCTTCCATTCAGGATTCTGAAATTTTTCAGGTTACTTTCTTAGGAGCTCCTATATGATGCATACTGTTTTCATACTAACATTCTTCACAAAACCACAGGGAGGGAAGTGAATCCCTTTTATTACCCCCCTCCAAATCAATTTTCAAGGCACCTAGTACAAAATGCCTTATCCATTCTTCTGAATTTCAGCAAGTTTCTTACCTAAAGTTACCACTGTACCGTATGCTATTTTCATACAAATTTTTATATGGAACAATAGGGGGTGTTAAGTCGTTACCTTTTTAACTACTGTCCTTACAGGAAAGCACAGCAGGTATCTTTCTGAAAATTTGCAGTATTCACCACACTTTGTTTTTTCTTTTATAAAAGTAATTATTTTATCTTTGCAATGTATTTTATTATGTTTTTATTATATCTTATATATTTTACCTTTTATAATGGATTTGGCGAGACAAAATAAATAATAATGAAACATAACCACAAAAAATTCATCCAGTTATTTCCTAAAGTAAAATTGTTACAGCCATTACAAAATGTTCTTCATAATAGTTAATGGATATGATTTCCATATTGGGGTTTTGGTTTCGACCCAAGTCAAATTAGGCAGCTTCTGAATTGGTCCAAATCAAATTGGGTTCCCAAATCAAGTGCCAGATTAGGATCTGAAGTAAATCTTACGATGCATTGCAAGTGCGGAATGCTTCCCTGTGCTTTTAACTGTAAGCCTGAGAATTATATTTATCTTATCATTAATATAACTTTGCCATATTAATATCAAAGGACAAAGAGCTGTTAAAAAGATAGGTGATGTCAATATCCAGTCGTGTGGCTATTTCTGGTAGATAGTACAAAAGTTTCCTTCACATTATCTCAGTAAGCTGGTAAATATTAAAATAAAACAGTATTTAAAAAATGGGTTTAAACAAAAGAGAAAGACTTGAAATAACTTGTGGTTGTAGAGAATTACAAAACCTAATCTTTTCTAAGTATGCAGCGTTTATTTCCAGCCACAAATGGCTGTAATTTGTTCAAATCAAATATGAAGCAATTGTGTGCAATATTGTGTAATATGGAGTACTGTGTGTAATATTGGGTATACCAGATCCTCTCACTCAGAGAATCCTATTAGAAAACAATTTACTTCAATGCTTTCATCCACTCCAACCCTATCCAACGTGTTCTTATTTTAAATTTAGATTTGCAACATTAGCTTTTTAAAAGATAGAACAAAATATGCTTTTGAAGGGAAATGGAGAAGCTTTCTATTAAGTCTATAACTGAAAAGTGCTTACTGAATTGCTCAGGAAGAAAAGTTTTAGACAGATTATTTCACATCTCCAGTTTAACCAATTCATCCTCACGTTGTTTATAATTTCTAATAAATCCCTTTTCATAAATTATCTATAAACAGGAAACAAGTGAGTATAGATGACTTACATTTCTTTTTGTCTTGCTTCTACTGTAAATTAGAAGTGAAGTGGTAAAAGAACCACTAACCTTTAATAACTACAAACCCTCAAAGTACAGCTATAGACCTACATAAATACACAGTGCTTCAGAGAGAGAAATTATACAGGGAAAGCTGGTCTATAGACATCAGTTTGGTTTTCTTATGACAGCTACAAACATTGCAATTGCTGTGGGTTACACCAGCATTTCCCTTTTACTTAGTAGCATAATTATTTGGAGCTTTTAACAATATTGTACACAAACAGGAAACTTCATAAGGTGGCCTCCATTTTTTCAGGGCCTATCTAGCTGAACGTAACAAAGCATAAAGAGGCTAATACATTACAAAATCGGGTTTCAAACATCCGTGGGTGGTTTACAGTGTCAGATTGCAGGGGTACAAATAATGATTGTGACATTTACATAATTAAATTGTTTGCAGCAAGACAGGAGGTCTGGTTTACTAATCCAAAATTACCAGTGCATTGGCTAACCTCTATTAAGGTCAGTTTGGTATTTAAGCCCATATCTTTCTTTACCCTTAAAAAGAAATACAGCGGTGCCCCGCAAGACGAATGCCTCGCAAGACGGAAAACTCGCTAGACGAAAGAGTCTTCCGTTTTGGAGGTGCTTCGCAAGACGATTTTCCTATGGGCTTGCTTCGCAAGATGACAATGCCTTGCGAGTTCCTGCGGGGTTTTTTCCCTTTCCCCCCTTTTTCTAAGCCACTAAGCCGCTTATCAGCTGATCCGATCAGCAGATAAGCCGCTAAAAGCCGCTAATAGCGCTAATCTGCTAATCCGTCAATGGGCTTGCTTCGCAAGACGAAAAAACCGCTAGACGAAGAGAATCACAGAACGGATTCTTTTCGTCTTGTGAGGCTCCACTGTATAAGAGCCAGTCTAGGTTACTGTCAGGGACTGGCCAGAGGAGGAATGGTGGAGACTGCCTCCCCAGCCTGACCCTTCCAGAGAAAAAGATGGTTCAGGGGTTTGAGAGAGATCACCGCTCAGAGGCAGATGAGCGGAAAAGCTGGGAAATAATGGGAGAGGAGGAGGAGGAGGAAGAAGAAGCACCAGAGGGGCGAAAGCTGACGGACACAGTATATTTAGAAATCATTCCAGACCCCCCTCTCCCAGAACCCGGCGAGCATTAGAAGTAGGAGAGCAAAGAGCTCAAAGGCAGAGGGCACTTTTCAGCACCTGTATATTGAATAAAAAGTAAGAACTTTTCCTTGTATTATCCATTCCTGGTAACCTGCTATGGGGGTTAGATCCTCTGCCGCCTGACACCATTGAAGCAATTACTGTTAAGAGAGTTAATATGGACAGACAATGGGCGACTTACAGGGAATTGCTGGACTTTGCAAGGGGTGAACCCAAACTGAAACCTATGGAGAACTTAAGAAGCCAAGTTACGGATTGGTTACAATACCACCTGATATATGATAGGTTTAAGGTTGACAAAAAAGGGAGGGGGTTGGACCAAAGCTCACAATTTGAAAAAGAACGGTTACAAAATAAGGATAAATTTCTGTATAAAATGTATAATTTCTTATTAGAATGGGAAACAAAGGACGAGCTAGTTAAAGCATCTATGACACACTGGGCAATAGATATAGGACACAATATAGACCTAAACCTTTGGAAGAAACTTTGGAAAAGTGATTTGAAATTTACTGTGTGTTATTCTCTGAAAGAGAACTGCTTGACAATGATTCATAGATGGTACTTAATTCCAAACAGAACGGCTAAGATGTATAAAGCAGAATCAGATACGTGTTGGAAATGTAAAGAAGTGGGAGGAACCTTTTTTCATATGTGGTGGACATGTAGAAAGGTGAAAGAATATTGGAAAATGATTAATAATGAGTTGAAAAAAATGTTTAAATTTACCTTCCCCCAAAAAACCAGAGCCCAGACAGAAATTCCCAGGTGCCAGAAAAGAAGAGTGGAAAATATTTATTGAATATATGGAAAATAATTGTACACAGCTGAAAGCACTGGCAGAATTAAGATAAATTTAACAGAGTTAACAATATTTGATTGATGTAAAAGTGTAAAATTGATTTGAATGGTTATAGTAAAATATGCAGGAAAGTATGATTTGTAATATGAACTATGGAAGGAGAAGAAGGGAAGTCATTGGATTTGAAATGTATACAAATTAGAGAGAGAGAGAGAGAGAACCAAGTCCTTGCAAAGTTCCTCAACTGTTATCTTGAGTACTGAACTTCTTCCTCTGAAGATCACTTCAATTAGTCTTCACTCGAATTCACAGTCCTAACAGATAACCTTCAACACTTCTTGCAATCTCCTACCATGGGCCTAACAGTATGCTGTAAATTGATCCCTTTTATATGCACAGTTACTTGCCAACTCTGCCCAGTAACACAGATAAGAGAGTCACAAGATGTCTGCAGGTGCATTGTGGGGAATGAGTCATCTCTGCTGACTCATAGAAAATTAACTCATTAACTGCATTCCTTAATAGTCTAAACCTCTGACAATCATTAGCAGACCATTAATGACCACTAATGACTTGAACATATGGAGAACTGCAGCAGTTCCACTGTTATATGTGCACAAAGTTTAATGAAACAGAAGAAGTGAAATTCAGTCACTTCATGACACAAGAGTGAAAGAGGGAATACAAAGAGTATTTCCAAATGTAGAGATTGCACTGCATATTTTTCTAACATTGATCCGCAGAAAACTCTCTTTCTCAATTGAGAAGAATAAAAAACTCTCATGAACAACAGTGTTTCAGGACAGACTAGATTTGCATAATATTTGTGTCATTTAAAAATAGTAATACTTTATTTGATGGTTTAGTGTTGCTTTTATTTTGTGTTACATATGGAGGACACCATAATCCTTTCAGTGCTTAGGGCCTCTAAAGGTCTTAATCCTGCCCTTTCTGTAATTCATTTTGACAAAGTGTTGCATCAGTATTCTGGTGAACACTGGCTTTCACCAGGTGCATTCATTACCAGGCCACTGCTGTTGCTTTCGATCCATAATTTAAATCGAAGCACATTGTTTGCCTTAACATTCAGGAAATCCAGAATGCAGATGTTGTGCTGTGTGTGTGTGTGTGTGTGTGTGTGTGTGTGTGTGTTATTCAACTAGTCCTAAGCCCCTAAGCACTGAGGTAATCATTGAAACTCTCTGGAACATATCGGCCTTAACAGATCAAGTGCATAGCACATCGCACAAAATGACTCCACAAACCTTTCATTGTGTTGCAGCTACAGGCAGGAATTATAATTGGGCCACCTGAGAATGTTATTCATTCAACTATTAGGTTTTTAAAAAGTCAAGCATTTGTTGTTGTTGTTTTTTTAAAGAATGACTTGAGGAAATAATACCTGTAGAGCAGCAGGATAGCACATAAACCTGCCTAGTCCATTAATTGTAAGCAAGGCAAAGGTGGTGGTTGCATAAAAGTTTTTCACCCCAGAACAAATATGAGGGTTGGACATTGGATACATTTCTCTGTCCACAGTTCACCATGAGCATTGGAATCAAATATCACAGAGAGAACACCTGCAAGAGGAACACTGTTCGCGTCTGCTTATGGACCGAAGACCTTCCATCATTAGTGCTAGTATCATATATATGGACCATCTCCTAGTTTTTATTGGAATTTAATGAATAAATTGTAGCTTGTCAAAAATATTTTTTGTCAACAGAAAGTTGATCCATGGGGCTTTAATTGGCACTAGTGGTTAGCCATTATTTATTTTAGTACAGTGGTACCTCGGTTTTCAAACGTAATCCGTTCCAGAAGACTGTTCGACTTCCAAAACGTTCGAAAATGGAAACATTTACTTATGGAAAACTCAATATGGAAGCTGCATGGCATGTTCGACTTCCGAAAAGCATTCGAAAACCAAAGCAGTTACTTCCGGGTTTTCGGCGTTCAAAAACCAAAATGTTCGACTTCCAAAACGTTCGAAAACCAAGGTACCGCTGTACTTCTTCGGCTTCCAAATTCCGTATTTGGGGCAGCTTCCCACATTTCAGTTGTTGCTACACGGAAGGCACGGAAGCAAAATCTGTGTATATACTATCATCATTCATGATTATCTACAGATTTCATGCTGTTTTATGTCAGAAAGGTGTTTGTGTAGGAAAAAACTGATTCCTTCACAGGTGTAGATCACATACCCAGTGATAAAGGACTCCTGTATGTGCAGTGGGCACGAACTGCTTCCTCTGTGCTTATGAGGAGATATGTGACATAGTTATTCATGTATATGCACGCCCACTTTCATCTTGCCCTTTTTTGAGGGTGAAAAATCTCACATTTCAATATGCATTTGCAGGTACTCATCACAGTTTGATAAGTATGTGAATTGTAATTTGTTTACTAACCTGGTTGTATGACCATTATAGATCTTTTATTTGCCACTGTGAATAAACTGCAGAGTTTTTACATAAGATTTTCCAGAATATATATTCACTATGAAAAACAAATAGCTGAATAAATAAATAAGTGTTATTTTTAATCAACCTCTGTTTCAGGATTTGAGTGGATCCTTTTAGGCTTTATGCTTCTACTTTGCCAAACCTTTATTAGGCATGACAAATATAGGTCATCATAAAGCATCCATATATAATTTTTAAAAAATATATATAAATAAGCAGCTAGGCTTTATAAAGGATTTTTGCATATTTAAATATGGAGTTGTTGTTTTTTAAAAAAGGATGGTCCCATTGCACAGGTTTAAGCTATAGGACAATGCTAATATATGTAGTTTGACTTGATAAATCAAATTAAAACTGCTTTGTATTTCTTATTTTCACAATTAAATGCTGTTGGGAAATTCAGCAGAAAGTGAAACCTATTTAATGTTAAACTTGTGTTCTTTTGTAGTTCTTTTCTCTTGCAAGAATTGGTTAGAATGGCCTTCCCATATCCAAGAGCTGTTGTCCAAGATAGCTATATATTGCCCCTTGCTCCTTGGAGATGTTTTCTCCATCAGTGCTTGAGATATGACAGTGTTTTCATCAGAAGCAATACATGGAGGCTTATGACATCATATATATTTCATATAATACCAAGGAAAATCTTTTCTCTTTTTCTTTACCAGCAATTTAGATGTGTGCATTTTTTAGAAATAGTATTTATGGGTTGGGGTATATTCTTGAGTTGTGGGCTTTATAATTACCCTTAATAATGCTAATTAATACTTTGTTTTCACAGAACACTTTCCCAACATTATTTCAGTAATCTTATCATCCACATATAACAGATGCAGAAGCAGATCAGAATCCGTTCTTGGGACTACTTTCTTCTCAGCTTTTAAAATGTGATTTACTGATGTGTGCAAGCTACTAAGGGGCTTGTACCATCACAGATCTCATTCTGATTTATTAAAAGGCAGTTGCTGCTTATAGACACCTTTGGTGTTGCTGTAATGTAGTTGTTTACAAAAGTGTTTAGAGCTTGCAGGGTCTCTGTGTTCTTGGAAAAGAAGTTAAACCTATTTTCTATCCAAGTTGCTCTTCAGTTGACAAATCTCCCAATGAAGATTGAGTGTTTCTATTATCAAAGCAGAAGAACTGTAGATTAAACCCGTCATTTATCCCTGTCATAAAATGCAATCACTGTTCATTCTCTGCACTGCCTAGCACAATTGCTTCAGTTGGGGATTCTTTTTTTGAGGGGGGGGGGAGGTTGAAAGTAGGTGGATATTTAAGGTGTTTTGGTTGTGCTTAAACGATTTCTGCTAAGGAGGAATTCAAGGAAAGTGAATACTTATTTGTGGCATGAATGGAAAGTGGCTATTACTGGGCTTGTTGTCTCATATTAGTTGGACATAGTAGGGCACGAAAATAGGAAGTGCAAAGTGAGCAGTTGTTCTGCTGAGACACTCCGTCAGATTTAGGCAGCTGAGTATTTAAATTAAATATTGATGTATCTTTATATGTTCAATAAAGGTTCCAAAGAAAGCTACCTAAAAGTTGTGGTTCTTAGGTTAATCTATTATTTATCTAAAAGGACCATGGAAGCTGTCTGTTTCTGTGATATGAACTACAATCAGCTTTAAAATAATTGACAAATTAATCCCCTCGCAGCACAGCGGTTGTAAAGGTGTTAAGTTTAATTAGGTCTTTCTGATTGCTTTGTATGATCAAGGAACAAAGGTGGGATCTCTGGATAAGGTCTAGCAGGGATGCTCCTGACCTGCGTGGCTTGTATATTTTAATTATTGATGGCCGACATTACAACTGTTACCCAAAAAAGGACCTTAATTCTAAGTTCATTCTCACCAAGTAGTATAAAACGAAAACCATCTCGAGAAGATATTTGTGAAGATCCTCTTAACAAATCACTGTTCTTTTACTCAGATCAAAATTAGCCAGCCACATGACGAATCCATTGTTGACTCCCCCCCCCCCCGTTTGTTTTTTAACATAAGTGACAGATTTTTTCTTTTGTTTGCAGGTGAATGAAGTGACTGTGGAACAACTAGTGCAGCAACATCCGCACATCACTTTCAGTACTGTACTACAAGACTGCAAGAGAACTTTGGAACGGGCTTACCAGATGGGCTGGACACCCAATATGTCAACTGCCTCTTAATTCATGATGTGATAGTCAAATACTCGGCAGATTTAGGCTGAACATTTGAACACTGTTAAGTTTTTTATGAATATTTTTGCTTTATATTAAATATATGTTAAGCTTTTAATATTGAATATACATATACATGCATACATATATGTATGTATGTATCGTTCAATGTAGTGGGAAATGTCTATTCTGTCTTTTCGTGGAAATATTGAAAGAGAAACCTGGTCAGATATATTTAATTTTTTGGAAAGTTTATTTGTCAACCTAAACATCTGCAAGTTGAGTAAAATGTTGCAGAGGGTTTGCAACTTTTTTTGATGCAACATAACTGTAAGTTTACATAAAATAGAAACACTATTTGGATGTGTGTGGTTTTTTCCTATTACAAGTTCAGGATAGAAACAACTCTTTAAAGGTGCATTGTAAGATTTTTGTATACATAAATCTGATGTTTAAAGGCCTTTTGGCAAATTTATTGAAGTGGGTTTCTGCTAGTTCTGTGGGTAGTTTCAGCAATGTAATAATACATTACACTTTTTTCTTTCATGTTTTTTTCTTATTCTTGCTGCTCATATTTCCTTTCAGATAGGAAGTGTTGATTCCTTTCCTGGACTCACTTAAATTAGAGACTGATCTTAAATGGATGCTACCCACATTTGTGTGTTTGAGCTGCACAGTTGTGAAAATTCACAGATAACTGTGATGCAAGAATATAACATTTTGATGACAAATCTTTATTTTGGATGGAATCTTTAATAAATGCTGGACTCATGTGGAATGGATATTTAAGCAGATGATCCTGCTGGTTTCTGTTGGTGCTGCCAAAGTGATGTTTTTGCCCTGCATCTAGTTTTCAGTATCTTGTGAATGCATGTTATTTTGAGACAGGCTTCTGTAGCAGTTGTTCCCGGCTGAATGTGCCCTTCATTTGGTTTCTCCATGCTTGCAGCTTCCAGTTTCCCACAATGTTTTCATTTTTAACAATGTTCACTAAGCAAATCTGAAAAACATAAAGATAAACGACCAATTCAGAGGTAAAAATTCACAGTTTTTCCCACTCTGTGAAAGAACTGCGGTGAGCCTTGGTCTGTACAATATCTCTTCATCTCTCCTGGGGCATGCCAAAGGCAGTTGGATGTATCTGGTTCCACTTTTAGACAAACCATAGCTCCCCATTGCACCTGAACTCAGAGAACACTGGTTAGTTAAAACTACAGTTAGTTCAGACGATCCAGAAGTGGTTCCTGATGCTGACATGCTCACTCACTGTAGTTTAAAAGAAGCCACCGTTCCCCATGGTTGGATGTAGTGAAGAACTATGGTTTGTTTAAGAGCAGATGCTAGGGGGAAACACATGAACCCAGAACATAAAATGGCTCGTGTAAAAATCCAGAGTTTCCCGTTATGTTCAAACTTGTCAGGTTGCACATTGGGGCATGTCCCTAGTGATCCATGCACAAGTGGAAGGCATTTTTGCTCCTTTATGGCAGGTGGTTTCTCTCCAATCTCTTTCCCTAGGCTGTATGCCACATCATATATCAAATCCATGTTTTTTCAGGGTGGATGGAAGCTGCAGTGGGAAGGAGTATGAAAGCCCCCAATCTGTGTTTAAAACATTGTGCATGGTTCTTCGATCTATGCCTTTGCAGATATACAGCTTAGTGGATTCATAATGTTTCCTCCTTCTGCACAGTCACATGTATAGATCATATTGAGAAAGTCTAGTGTGAACTCTTCGCTACAGTTTTCCAGACCTACAGAAATGGTTGCTGGTTCAGCATAAGTACAGCCATGTGTTTAAACTAATCTTTCTCTGTGCAGTCATGTATCTGGATTCATTTTCAGCTGGAGAAATGTGCCCCTGTAAACTGACCTAATAACAAAGTTATCTTAGACAGGTATCCTTATACACACTTCCTTGGAAGTAACTTCCATTGAACACAGTGGGACTTCCTTCTGAATAGGCATGTGTAGTATTGCGCCTTACTCTTCTGTCATCGCTGGTTAGTAAATACTGAAATAAAACAAATGAATTATGGTTTTTATTGTTAAGCTAATTAAAGACCCAGTCCTGAAAGTGCCCAGTTCCAGGGTATAATTTTCTGCTGCCCAACTGTTCTGCCATACCTGAAGTTGCCACAGTGCAAATCGTTTGGAATCCAAAACAGGTTTATATGTGCAGAGAATGTTGTGATGAAATGGTTAGTTTTAAGCCTGTTAAACTATTGTGAAGGGTTAAATTTGAAGATAGTTGACAAGCAGACACTGGAAACACAGGGCAATAAGTAACCTTTAGAATGTAACAATTTGATAAAGGGTGATTCTTCCCCTCCCATGCAACGCTGTGTATTTGTTTTTTAAAGGTTAAAGTGTTTTAATCCAAAATATCAAATGTTCAGGCTTCACCTGAAGAGTTGCCATTATTGTCAAAATGTTTGGCTAATCTAGAAGACTTTAGGCAGCACAGCTCTGAAAACAACATTAGTATGTTTGTATAAATCACAAGTCCAGTCTCGCAGCATCAATTCCTGAGGACAGAAAGGGCTTGCTATGTCATTTCCGTGACAGTTCTCTGAATGTTTTCTTATTAGATATTTCAAATTGAGACTAAAAGCCTTTGCAAAAGGAACAAAAACCCTGTACATTGGATTTTGCTTGGCATGTCACAAACGTATGTGAATGCATATAAATGCAGGGCTTTATATCCACTTAAATAGTGGCAGTATTTTCACAAATAAAGACAATGAATGAAAATGATGCCTCAGCATTTTTTCACTTTTAGACGTGCACCAATCTCTGTAATTAATATATTTCAGTTGTTCTGCATTGCTCTTAACCTTGTAATTAGCTGTAAAAAAAAGAGAAACACATAGTGGGAATTATATTTTTGCTACTCATGAAACTTTGCTCTTGTTTCATTCAGGAATTAGGCAAGTATTAGAAATGGGGGGGGTGAGAATTTGAAAATTAAAAGAGCCCGGCTCAAATTAGATGGCCCCATGTTAAGTAGAGACCAGTCCCCTTCAAGCTGGGCCAAATTAAATATGGGATTCATCTGCCACCATATCTACTTCCCTGTCCTCTCAGCCAGACCACCATGCCACCTGCAGTTCAGATGAGGGTCCTTTTCTCGATGGCAAATGGCACATTCCATGCATCAATTACAACAAAATATAGCGTATCTCATCATCCCCAGCAGAAAATGATACATTTACCACAGACAGCTTTGTAGGAGTTCCCCTCAAGAGCAAATCATATATTACCTGTGTGATTGCCTGCTGGGCATCAGTAGCCCGGGGGGGGGTGGCAGAGAAGGAGGAGCTTTGGTCTGCTCAAGTATTGAACACAGAAAAAAAACCATTATGTAATTTTTACAAAGGAAGCAGAAAATTGTGGAATGCAAAGGTGGTCCTGTTGGTCCAGGGCACGCACGCGCACACATCAACAAAGCATCACTTGGAAAGGCAAACATCTGCTACTGTTTTCAGTGTCGTTGCATGCAAAGCCACAAAAGAAAATCGGGCAGAATTGGCATTGCTGTTAATATCTCTCAGACCTCCTGATGAATGCCAGCCTTGCATTAAGCAAGCAAACAAACAAACCCAGCTTTAAAACAAGTCCATTTAAGAAAGCATCTAAAATGTTTGCATGACAGTGAATTTTAACTTGTTCAGCTCACAAGATCTGCCGAATGTAATGGACTATTGAATTTTCCTGTTTCGGTGCCTATAGAAAATCCCTGACAAATGAGGAAATAACTCTTCTCCATCTCCCTCACTTTACACAACTGACAACACAGACAGATTGTTTTGTTTTCCTTTTGGTTATTGGTAAATTCGGAAAAGGGATTGCTGAGTCTGTTCTTCAAAGTGCAAACATACAAACAAGACATTCCAGACTTATGTGTGCATTTTTGTAGATTGACGTACTGTAAAGATTTGGCAGAGGGGCCTGCTTCAGCACAATGTTGATGGCTTCATTTTTTACATGCAACTATTCTCTCTCCCCTTGCCCTCCCTAAGTGTTTGGAGAAGGTGAGTTGATTGCAGAGGAATTTTTGAAGAGCTTTCTTAGACTTGCAGGTTTAGTATTTGCAAAAGAAAGGCAATGGTATTAGACCTCTGTAAAAGCATTGGTTCTAGAGTACCGCATTTTTCCTTTCTCCCCTCTAGAGTACCGCATTTTTCCTTTCTCCCCTCTAGAGTACCGCATTTTTCCTTTATAAAAGAGAAGTTTACATCAATAGATTTCTTTGATCTGTTGCCTACCCCGATCCTTGTAATTCAGTCCTTAATCAGGATTAGATTGAAGGCAAGCAAGCATGTTTTAGTTGCTGATTTTATTTTTCTGATCTTGATTTAATTCATAACTTCAAAATGTGGAGCTGCTTTATACTATCTGATCCAACATTGTCTTTTTCTGACTGATAACACCTGTTTGGGTCATAGGCAGAGGGGTTTTTACATCACCTGCTGCCCATTCTGCATGATCATGCACTGTACCACTGAGCTGTGTCCCTTCCCAACCCCCCAAAAAATCCTTCAAGGATAAGTAATTGGTTGAATGCAATATATATATGGCATCCATATTTATAGAGGGGACTCCACATTCATTTCAGTTGTTTTAATTCTTCCATCCCCTGCATCTTTTTCTGCTTCCTTTACCTTGCATGATGTCTTGATGTCTTCTAGCTACCTTCATCAGCAGTTATCTCCACTTCTCATTTCACACACACAGTTTACACACACAAATCTTATCACTGCAACAGTTTCAACTTCTCAATATCTCGCATGTCTTCAAATGATTCCAGCTTTCTTTCTAGCTGTAGCCGGCCTTATAATAGATGGAGCCCATTTTTAGAGCACCCGGTCTATAGGTGGCCCAGTCATCAGCTTCATAAATCTCCACTGAGTCACCTCACTGATTCAGGATACCCTAAGATACTCCATCATTACGGACACTTCCTGTGGCAAAATACCTTGCACTTCCCTAAGCTCTCACGGTTTCCAAAAACCCTTTCAATTTAACACAAAGCACATTTTTAGATATATATATATATTTAAAGTTTCTATTATGAGAGCACATAATTTCATGCTGCAATCTAGATTCGTGCTAACTTTTAGCCCACTTTTAGCTCGTGAAAATTTTAGCCCACTTCAGCTTTAAACCTTCATTTAACTGTTACAGCTTTATCCAACTAGCCTCTCAAATGTTATGTAAAACTGGCTATTATTTATTTGCACTGAGTGAGATTCTCAGGAGTAAGTATATGGGAGGGTAGGAAGGTGGGTAAATGAATGCATATAAGGAGAAACTATGGCTCAGCAGTCTTGTATCTGCTGTTAAGACTCGAGTGACGTAAAGCTTGGGGGTTTTTTATGGGCAGCTGAATGATTCTGTGTTAATCTCTCTTGATTTAGCCTTAGGTGGGTTCACTGCCAATTGATTTGGCTTTGAGTTCACATTGGTGCAAGTATCTAAAGGGGCGATTCAAGAGTTGCTTGACTAATTTAGTCCCAGCATTCACATATACATACTGTTATCCCCATCTACTCTGCATCCAGTGTGCTCCCAGCAGTGTTTTGGGAAGCAGTATTCACACAACATGAGCCACAATTCATATCTATCCTCTTGTTTAGATAAATTTCCCATCAAACCAGCTTTGATCCAAATTAAGGAAAAGGACAGGCTTGTTGTGTGTTAAGAGGTGCATATCCTTAAACAGCGTAAGATTTAGGTTTATAACAAAATCTGAAACTAAATTGTGGTCTTTAAAAATATTTGGTAGACTAACAACAACAACAACAATAATAATAAAATTTATACCCCACCCTGGGTTTTCTGGAGAAACCCATAGAAACGTCATGTAATCGTGTGATTAGAGGAAACAAACCATGTAGCTAACTAAAGTTCTGCAAAATTAAAGTACCTTCCACACACCTGTAATCTTTCCAGCTACTCTATCATCTTGTCTCTACCGCTGGGAACTGGCACGGGGCTAAAGACCAGGTGTAGGCTGAGAGGGAGGGAAGAGACCTTTCCATACGGTCATGGATCAATAAGTCTTTCATACTAGTTTTAAATTCTTTTGTTTTTGTTTTTTTACTTAAAAGCAAACAAACCCAGACTAGAACAGAATGGCTCAATCCAAATCTTACCATGCTTTGGAACTAGCAGTCCCAGGTAGACATGTGCATGCTCATCTATGGCAGCTGGCAGAATCTGATGGGAGCTCTAGTCTAAAATATCTGGAGGAAACTGAGTTAGCAAAGGCTGGTCTACAAGCAAATGCATCGATCAAGTTTGGTGGTGACCAGAAAAGAATCTGAATCAGGTGAGCTCGGGGATGTCTCTTGCTGGAACAGGGCAGAAATGTAAATCCCAAATAACTAGAAAAGAACAAACGTCTAATTTACATGTGTTGAGTTTCTTTTAAAAATCGGAACATGTAAGTCTAGGCTACACACTTAACTTCTTTTCAACTCATTCTGCTTATCAAACAATTTTATTTGATGTTTCCTGAATATTTTGGAACTGAGGCTGTTAAAAGCATAGGCTGATTAATGCACAGCCAATGACAAATAGCAATAGCATTTTCAGTGGTCTTCAACTACGCTTTACTCAGAGCAGAGCCATTGAAATGAATGAACATGACTAAGTTAGATCCATTAATTTCAAATCAACTCTCAGTAAAACTTTACTGGATACCACTGTGTATCCTCTTAGTGGGTGGTTTGCTTGATCAGTTGAGTGGTGTATAAACTGTTCTGTGAGGACCGGCAGCCGCCCCCCCCCCCAAGATCTGGTGTGTCTTTGCCATCACACTCCCTTGAGGAACAGGTGAATTTCATGGCTCAGAATTCCTTTTATCAGCTTCAGCTGATATACCAACTATGATGACACTGCTTTAGAAATGGTCAGGGAAGTTCAGCTTGTCCAAAACAGTGAAGCAAACAAAAAGGATCATATAATACCAGCCCTTTGTCATCTGTGCTGCCTCCCTGTCTATTTCCAGGCTCAATTCAAACGGCATCTATGAAACTTTAAAGACCCAAACAGCCGAGAGCCATGTTTCCAAGTCATTCCATTTATATATTTATTATTCGCTTCTTTCATAAGAAATGATCCAAATTATACAAACATCAAAACCTAACATTAAGAAAAACCCAAAACACACCCATAACATATATCTAAAATGTATATAATATAACATAACATATATGTAAAAAGGCAACTCCGACACAACCCACCCCCTAAAAAATAAATACAAAAGGGACCACAACTATACATATACTGTACAGTGGTACCTCGGATTACATATGCTTCAGCTTACATATGCTTCAGGTTACAGACTCTGCTAACCCAGAAATAGTACCTCGGGTTAAGAAGTTTGCTTCAGGATGAGAACAGAAATTGTGCTCCGGCGGCGTGGCAGCAGCAGGAGGCCCCATTAGCTAAAGTGGTTCTTCAGGTTAAGAACAGTTTCAGGTTAAGAACGGACCTCTGGAACGAATTAAGTACATAACCAGAGGTACCACTGTATACCTGGACCCTAAAATAATATTGAAGGTGCCAGAGACCTTGCCCTGCTCTCTGTCCATTTCCACCTGGCCTGGGATTATTCTGCTTCTGCCACTGAAAAGAACCTAGAGACTATCAGGGTGGGGTTATTATTTAGAGGTTGTTGCTGGGGGTCAATATTCAGTGTTGGAGATGCATTATTTGCTGTTATCTGGATTACATATTTTTAATGTTAGGCCTTATGAATTACAGCATCAGTGGGGTTTTGAATTTTATTATTCATTTATTAATATGAGAAGTTTTAATTAAACTGCAGCTGATATGGCTATACAAGTTTTGTTGTGTCTTTTAATTGTTAGTAAAATATCTTACGCAGCCTCTGCTTTTGTGAGCTGCGGCGAGCATGTTTTAATTTTGAGAAACAGCATACACAGCGATGAGTTTCTGAAACTTTGAGGTGTCCCTGAGCATGTTGTCCTCTTGGGCAGGGGGAGCCCAGTGTTCCTGTAAGCCCACTATGTCAGCGTGTGCTGGATGGCTGGCGCCTCTGCTCCTTTTCCTCCCCTTTACTTCCTCCTGTATTTGGGAGTTGGGAGTTGGCAGGCTTACAAGCCAGGAAAGTGGAGTCTGGGAAGGCGATAGAAGCATCAACACGTTTCTGATAAATGCAAGTTGGCTGCCACTGCAATTGCCCATTTGGTTCCTGCAAAGCATTGTAAGCAATTCCTATAACAACTGTCTGGTGTTCACTGGAGGAGGACTTGCAAAAGTCATGAGCCCTCATCAAGTGCCTAAAGCAGTGGTGTCCAAACTTTTTTCAAAGAGGGCCAGATTTGATGAAGTAAAGGGCTGTGAGGGCCGACCAAAGGGCCAACCTTTTTTTAGGATAGAAGTTGAGCTTTTTTGTGATTTTACCCCAGGCAATAAACTGCCACAGGGCCGGATTAAACCAACCAGCAGGCTGGATTAGGCCCCCAAAACGGACTTTGGACATGCCTGGCTCTCTGCCAGCTGATGATGGTCTTGCGTTTCAGAATATTTTAGTGCTTCTGGACCTGCTCTTTGGGAAGGTAAGAGAAATATCCTGGTTTTTTTTATAGATAGTTGATGTCTCGCTTTATCTTCTTAGGGATTCAGAAAGTAGCTGGGAAAAAAGACAACTTCTTCTGCCAAACTTAAGTTTGCTGCCTTTCAGATAAAACTATAATGTCACCGAGATAAATGGATATACAACTATACGCAAGTAGTGCTGGATCGATCCCCCCCAATTGTAGTGTGCTGTGTCCATCCAACATGCAAATCTCTCTCCAATAACAACTGCAAAAGCACTAGCTCTGGATAATTGTTTTGAATGGATGTCAATTTAATCAGCATGAAATAATACCAATATTACTTAGTACCTTTCTGGAGGGTTATCTTTCAGCAGACAAAACTATAGTGCTTTGAATAAGCTTTGTAAAAACTGGATTTTAATAACTTTTACAAGAAGGTAGCAGGGTCTAGCAATTACACTGCAGTACATTTGCTTTCCCCAACATGGCTTCCTCCAGATGTTTTGAAACACAACTGCCATCATCCCTACTCATTGAGCATACTGGCTGGGGTGATGGAATCTGACCAAAACATCTGGAGGACACCAAGTTTGGAAATACATGCATGTATGCCCACCTGAGAGTAAGTCCCATTGACTTACCTCTGAGTAAACATGCATAGGATTGCCTTGCCATACATTGCTTTACCTTTAGGTTGGGTCTTCTATCAACCAAAATAAAACATACATGGAACTCAACCAACCAAAACTAAGTACCTCTGGGTCCCATTGATTTCAATAGGACAGATATACATTGTCTGGAGAATTCAAAAGTTTGCTCTCTGCTTTGTGATAGCTTAGATATTGCCCTATTGTGGCTTTGTTGTTATTATTTCGATCAATGGACCAACAATCTGTCATTTCTGTTTTTATTGTTAGTTCAAACAAGAAGTGTGTGAAGAATTATATTAGACACCTAAAGAGAAATAAATAGTGAAAAAAGAAAAAAATCTATTTATTATTTTATGTGCCCAGAGTCCTCTAGGGTGTATTAAAGAGCCCAGATTGCCCCCTCAGCATAGTATCTTGTCTCTGGCATAGTTTTAAATCAAGCAAAAGCACAAGTGGCCATATAGACGACACTTCTCAAAGTAACTTCAGAGGTAACCCAGTCTGAGTGATGTGAGAATTGGGGCCACTGTTCCCTACAACCTATGCATATTTGAAAACTCCAGGTTCTGTTTATTCCACCAAGAAGAATGCAATAAAATAAGGGAAAATCAGTGGGGAGCTTTTTTCTTTTTTCTTTTACATGACAACATGAAGAAAATTTAGGCACCACACTAAAAATTTCTCCTTCTGGGGTCTTCCCATCATGGATACATCAGACCAATGCAAGATAGCTGATGATGAATCAGCAACTGTTTATGGAGATTGATGCCTGCCCTGGAGTAACACCTTATTTTTCTTTCTTCTTTATAGCAGTACATAGGTTGAGAGCAGAGAATGTCAACCGGGAGCACCCTGCAAGGTTCCCATATTAATCATATTAGGGTTTAAAATAAAATGCTGCCAGAATACATTTGTTTAAAACATGAGAATGATCTACCTTGTTTGACACAATATCGTAAATATAGGCGAATGAAGTAACATATATCTGGTAGCTGTTCTTCTGAGGGCAAGAGCTTGAATGAATCTCAAGTGTTTTTTTCTCCAACATCAAGAAAAGCTATTTATCATAGGTGACCGCAAGCAAGCGAGAAGAGGCAATTGAAACAATTGTGCAATTCTTTCGAAATAAGATTCTAACACTTTGTAGGTTGGAGGAGCAGTGCTCCACTTGTCCTAATGGACCAGCTTCCACTGGAAGTGAAGAGCGTTGGGCTCTAGTTCTCCTTCATAACAGGAGGTAGGATTACCCCTGTAGCCATGGAGATGTAGGGACTTCAGCTATATGCAAATACATTGCTCTGCATGTGATTCCTTCTACACACAGCCACCATAAGAACACTCTTCTGTCTGATCATTCTGATGGGAATATAGCTCCATGCCAGCAAGTGTTGCCGCCTAAGGTAATCAACCTCTACCCAGGATTGCACATGAAATCCAACAATAGTTCAATAGCTCCACTGCCCTCAATCTTCTATTCATTTGACTCCCTGTACAATTATGCACAAGGAGCCCATCCCAACCTGTTCACACAATACCAATAGCCAGGAGACTGGTATTGAACTAACTTCCCAAATACCCCGAGGTTCTATGGATCCCTCTTTTCTGAGATCATTCTCTTGTTATATATAAACACCTGCGCTGTGGAAACAGAATCTTTAAGAACACATTCGTCGCATGGGACCCCACTGTTCAGTTTTCATGAGATCCATCTTGAAACAGATTAGCTTTGTTCCCCTCCCTTTTTCTTCTTCCTTAGTGTTCCCTAACTCTTCTATTGTCTTTGTTGGTGTCAGGAACTGCTGTCCGCTGGCCCTGGAGAAACCTTCCAGTTCTGGTCTGGCCACTGGATCATATAACAGACTTCATTTTCCAGCTAAGCTCTGCTTGAGCACTCAGGTCAACCAGAAATCTAGTCTTTTGCATTTCTGTTATTTGCCCTGACTCCCAATTTGTTTACTGGTCCTCTCCTCTGATTTACCCTCTGATCCCTCTACTGTGAGGATGGGAACCTGAGGCTGTCCAGGTATTCTTGGTATCCCATCAGCCACAGCTAGCAAAGCCAATGGTCAGGGATAGCAGGAATTTTAGGCCAACAACATCTAGAGGCTCACAGGTTCCTCATCCCTGCCCTACTTTATTGACACCTGGTTTGTTCTCCATTCCAGTCTTCTGGTTTTCTACTTGATCCTGATTGCCCTTGGACCAATTCTTGGCTATCTCCAGACTACTACAGTGGTACCTTGGGTTACATATGCTTCAGGTTACATACGCTTCAGGTTACATACGCTTCAGGTTACATACGCTTCAGGTTACACACTCCACTAACCCAGAAATAGTGCTTCAGGTTAAGAACTTTGCTTCAGGATAAGAACAGAAATCGTGCTCCGGTGGCGCAGAGGCAGCAAGAGGCCCCATTAGCTAAAGTGGTGCTTCAGGTTAAGAACGGACCTCCGGAACGAATTAAGTACTTAACCTGAGGTACCACTGTACTAATAGCCCAGCCCTGACAGTTCCATGAAATCAAGCAAGCAATTACCGGTAATCATAGGATCTGACACAGGAGTTCCTGGGTAACAGAACCACAATATGTTCAGGTAGACAGGTGACTCACAGAAACAGAAAAACACTTTGACAGGCACAATGACGATAACAACTCCACAGGTAAAGCTGAATACTGTTATTAGTTTGTGGGTGCCTGACACCTATAATGCCTGGAGCCAGTAAGTGTTAAAATCTAAATAAGCCAGGCTAGCTCGATGTGTTGAGATAATCGCCTGGAGTGATGGGTCATTAAGAGAACAAAGGAAAGGTGATGGGCCTTTAAGGAAGCAAACAGAGAAGGGAATCTGTGCCAAATGCAAATGGGGGGCCCTTCCCCCAATTTTCATAGAATCATAGAGTTGGAAGAGACCCCAAGGATCATCTAGTCCAATGCAGAAATACGCAGCTGTCCCATATGGGGATCAAACCTGCAACCTTGGCGTTGCCAGCACCATGCTGTAACCAACAAAGCTGGGGTTTGAGCTGAGAGTTTGCTGTAATTGTGACCCAGAAGAAAAGCTGCAGCCTGGAAAGCCAGAGGAGCAGAGCAATGTTCGATTTCTGTTTGACTCCAAGGCCATGTCTATGGAGAAATGAGACCTTTTTGGGGCGTTAATGCTGGCCAAGCGCTTGGAACCCTGGAATCTTGCACACATCATTCTGGGATTGGGATGGCGTGCAACAATACATTTACTTCTGCCTTCCCTGCCTGCATAATTGAAAGTTCCTGGTGCCAATGTGATTGTTACCCACTGGCACCCTTTTTTTAAATAAACGTGAAGCAAATAACAACAGGAGTGGGATTCAAGGCTCTGTGCAACAATCAATCAACTCGCTGACAGGCAAACTGAAGGCAAGGATTGTCTCCCTTCTTGTATTTACTGACTTGCCCTTGGCCACCACTGAAATCCTGCCATTTGTTATCAGAGCTGCACGCAGTGATGTTTCTTTCCTAGGAAAGCCACCGCTAATATCTCGGCATTTTTATAGCAGTTGCCAGCTGGTGCAATATCCCCTCCCCCCAAGAGATGCATTAAAATAGTTGCATTCATCCCTAGTGTTCTGTTGTAGTAGTTAATTTTATTGTAAGGCAAAGAGTGATTTACTCTTTTAAACCTGCTTTTCGTTCGCTCCCTCTCTCTCTTAGACACTGAATTATACGTCTTTTCGGAACTAAAAGCCTTCATTGTGAACAAAATAAAGGAAAGGCATTGATTGAATTATGGGGCAGTAATTCTCAATTGCCACCAGCCAAGGGCTTGTCCACATGATCAATCAAAGCAGATTTCAGTGGCACATCTTACCCTTAGCACGACACTCCCTGTAATTCCCCTTTTTCTGGAGGAGTACCGTAGTGTCCCATCCATATGAAACAGATAAGAGGGAGGGAGAGCTCTACCATTATCTCCATTCCCCCTCCATATAAACTGCTTAGATGTGCACTTCACAAGCATAATTCAAACAAGGAGCAATGCACATGGGTACACTGATGGCAAGGCAACCTTTTCTTTCTTTCCTTTCGGAAGGAACATGGGCATGAGCGTAGCTTTGAAAGCACTGCCCCCTTGATATTCAAAGGTTGATTATGCCTGGAGCAGTGTATTTACTCAATCTCTGGTTTTATTTTTTATTATCTTTCTAGGAAGATTATATTCATTATAAATGCACTGTAAATGCTGACTATATGAATAGTGTACTCAAACCTTCGAGGCCTCTGGATTCCTATCAACATTCTGAATTCATTTAGGTACATGCAATTAAGGATGGGAAAGAATATTGTTTGTTCCACTTTTTTTAAAATACGTAATGCATAGTAAGGACACTACAGTCAGCTAACAGGACCCAGTTAGCTCTGCCAAGGCATGATTATTGCGTACCCACAGCACCCCCTCTCCCAGGAGCCAGGCCTCACAGTCAAAGGAGAAGACATGGCAACATATTGTCATCATCATTTTTAATTTGTATACCGTCTTTCTATCTTACAATATTCAAGGCAGTTTACAAGCTGAAGAAAAAAAATGTACAGTGGTACCTCGGGTTACATACGCTTCAGGTTACAGACTCCACTAACCCAGAAATAGTACCTCGGGTTAAGAACTTTGCTTCAGGATGAGAACAGAAATCATGCTCCGGCGGCGCGGCAGCAGCGGGAGGCCCCGTTAGCTAAAGTGGTGCTTCAGGTTAAGAACAGTTTCAGGTTAAGAACGGACCTCCAGAATGAATTAAGTACTTAACCCGAGATACCACTGTACTTCTTATAACAATCTAATGCAATACAAAAATGTGATAATAAAACAAAACTTTAAAATAAGTAAACAACCTACATCAAAAAGTAACATTCAACAATTATTAAAATAGTCTAAAATAATAATAACATATAAAAGTTAAACAGAAATCCACTCAACAGTTACAATAAATAATTTCTAAACTATAATCAATAAAACAACGGCAAACCACAGTACATAAAATAATACAATACAGATTGAGAAGCAGAGACTAGAGCAGGGGTAGGCAACCTAAGGCCCATGGCCCACAAGCGGCCATGGGGGTCGTTTAACCAGCCCACAAGCCGCCCCCAAACCAAGCGGCTGCGCTAAACTGGCGCAGCATGGCGCGGGGACTTGCTTCCGTGGCACCGGGGATCGCATCTGTGCATGCACAGATGTCAGAAATCACATCTACACAGATGTCAGAAATCACATCTGTGCAGATGCAGACGCCGGAAATCACAGGCATGTGTGCAATCCGGCCCGCAGAGGGATCTCTGTGGAGTGAACCAGCCCAAGTGAGGTAAACCTTGCCAACCCCTGGATGAGGGTGGAGCAAGGCAGGTGGAAGGAGGCCTTGCCTAACGAAGTCTCTTCCCTCACTGTTCTTCCTCCAGTAACAGCTTCCTTATAAGAATTTCCAGGGCCAGAGGGTGGGGCAAGGCAGGTGGAAGGAGGCCTTGCCTGATAGAGTTTCTCCCCTCACAGTTCTTCCTCCAGGCACAGCTCCCTTATGAGGACTCCTAGGGCCAGAGGGTGGAGCAAGGCAGGTGGAAGGAAGCCTTGCCTGATGAAGTCTCTTCCCCTCACAGTTCTTCCTCCAGGAAGAGCTTCCTCATGAGGAGTCCCAGGGCCAGGGGGTGGGGCAAGGCAGGTGGATGTAGGTAAACCTTGATATAGGCATTGGGTGTGTATCCCTCTCAGCCCCTTGCTGAGGGTCTGAGGCATGTCAGGGTCAGTTAGGGGAATATGGGACCAACACAAAACATGATTTTACGCAGCTGGTCCCTCCCCAAATCGCTGAGGGTATCCCTAGGCCCCTCTGCCATGTGCTTGTGGACAGAGACTACCCTCATGACCCCTCTAACGGCGTACCCTGTTATCGCCACTGCAGGAAGTGGGTGAGTCACCACTTCACCCCTTCTTCAGATGCTTGACTAAAGGATTCCACCTAAGGCCTAAACCACCAAAGTGGTGACAATTGTTATGGAAAAGGCAAAACCTGCAGAGCAGGGGAAATTCCTTCCCGGCCCCGCAAAAACAGCAGCTGTCGTACAACCATAGCAATGCCTGCATGCCTGGGAAGAAAAAACAAGATTAGAGGGTGGGCTGGGTCGGTGATGCTCTGGGGCCGACTGTTCTCTTGGAGCAGATAAGAGTGAAGCCCCCTCCAGTGTGGTCCGCTCTGATTGCCCCGCCCCCAAGGCTGTTGTGGATTGGCCAGAAATTTCAAACTGGGTTTGGCAGGAACCCAGCAGGCACCACGGCGGCTAGGGGAGAGGAGCCAACGGTCGGGGCAAATATGGCATGACTTCAGAAGGAAGGGGGAACACTGTGCTGAGTGTTGCAACCGCTGCCCACTTCTGTACCAGGTAAGTGGCCATTATTGTCTTGTGGTTTTTTTAAAAAAAATCGTAACACTGAAAGTTCAGTTCAAGGGGCTATTTGCCTAAAGACAAGCCGGCGGAATGCCAACACTGAAGGGGCCTCTCATATTTCAGCAGGGAGGGCATTCCATAACACTGGTACCACCAGTGAAAAAGCCAACCTCAAGGAAAGTATGGCGAATGAGGGGTGTGGCCTGAGGAGAATCCCAAAGGGCTTGGAAGACACATTCAACCCCTGAGTCTGAGGTTTCCCACCCCTGGTTTAAATAAACTAATCATGTGGACATAACTTACCTTGTGGGATCTCAACCACTGAATCAGAAGCTCATGGAACACTAATAATAATAATAATAATAATAATAATAATAATAATAATGGTCATTTATTTGTACCCCACCCATTTGGCTGGGTTTCCCCAGCCACTCTGGGCGGCTTCCATAGAAACCAAAAATACACTAAAATATCACAGATTAAAAACTTCCCTGAACAGGGCTGCCTTAAGATGTCTTCTGAATGTCAGGTAGTTATTTATCGCTTTGACATCTGATGGGAGGGCGTTCCACAGGGCGGGCGCTACTACCGAGAAGGCCCTCTGCCTGGTTCCCTGTAGCTTTGCTTCTCATAATGAGGGAACCGCCAGAAGGCCCTCGGCACTGGACCTCAGCATCCGGGCAGAACGATGGGGGTGGAGACACTCCTTCAGGTATACTGGGCCGCGGCCGTTTAGGGCTTTAAAGGTCAACACCAGCACTTTGAATTGTGCTCGGAAATGTACTGGGAGCCAATGTAGGTCTTTCAAGACCGGTGTTATGTGGTCTCGGCGGCCACATAACACCGAGACCACATAACACCGGTCTTGAAAGACCTACATTGACTTTAAAATTGAAATTACATTGAAATTAAAGTAGACTTTAATTTCTACTGTATTTATGCCATGTAATTGATTCCTGTAAATGTGGCTGAGTCATTTAAAGTGACCCTCAGCTTCAGCGGAGGACAATTCCAGTCCATAGCTGTCAACTTTTCCATTTTCTTGCGAGGAATCCTATTCGGAATAAGGGAATTTCCCTTAAAATAAGGGAAACATTGACAGCTATGTTCCAGTCACATTTTACTACTTTTGCCACAAGGCTGCAACAAACAAGATATCTGAACTCTTCCTCCATCTTATTTGGAAGTATAGTCAGGTCAAACCATATTGCTGAACGGAAGCAATATTTTAGGATGGCAAGCAGCTTTTTAACATTAATTGAAACAATCCAGCCAATATAAGTGTCGGCCAAGTGACAGACATTGTGTGTACAGCAAATTGCATATAGGTTGATGTGAAAATCTAAATGCTGCTTTGCATATGAGAGAGAACACTTTGCATCTGCCTGGAGAGTTTTCCATTGCTATCAGAGGTGCTTTGTAATCCAGGTGTTTTGGAAAGTTCTTTTATGCTCATTATGCCTCATGAAGGCCCTGCAGCTGTTCCTTTTCTTCAGGGTTCCTCCAGGCTGTCTAGTTTTATCCTACTTTTAGCTAAATATTTCCACTGGTTGAAGGCCAGGACTGTTATCATATCACACGTCTGTCTATCTGTCTGCTGCCCCTAGAATAAAGCAGTTCTTTCCATCTGGGGAACATTCAGGCAGCTGCAATTTAAATTGGCTAGATAGACTGTTTCAGAGCAACCAATCCCTGTAGGACATGCGTACTGGAGTACCCCACACCTGTCCACACAGTTTGCAGAAATTCAGTGGACTGGTATTGGTTGTGACTTCCTCCCGAGACATCGCTGTGCTGTCACTGTAATCAAAGTACAAGTGTTTCTATGATACCTTTCCTCTGCTCCTGCCTGTACACTGCACCGCTAAGAGCCAAAGAATATCAGCAAAATGATCACGATGGATTAACAAAACAAAATCTCTTCACATCTAGAGTCACTGGGTGCTTATATGTGCTCCTCTTTTTATATTATTATTTAAAGAATGTTTAGCCCACTCTTCTGCCTTAAAAAGGCTCCCTGAGAGGCTTACAGTTCACTACAAACCATGGCTGGCTCACCTGTGAGGCAAGGTGAGGCAACTGCCTCAGACAACAGGATCTATAGGGGCAGGACATCTCCAGAGCAATTTTTACCACCACCACCCCTGTTCCTGATGTATATCTTCACTCACCCCTTCTTCTCTGGTGGGAAGGAGGACACACCATTTTGTGGTTCACCTCAGGTGACAGACATCTTTGGTCGGCCCTGGTACAAACAAGGAGGGACAACAACGCAAACATAAAACGAGGGATTATTGTATGTCTTACAGAAATGGCATGGACATGTGGGTTCCTGCAGAACAGCCTGCAGCCCTTTTGCTCCTCCCTGGTTCTTCCCCTTTCAGTGCCACAGCAAGCTAAGTCAAGGCTTGTCCTGGCATGTTACTCAAACCTAGATTCACAGTTATGTGCTCTCTTCACTCTCTGATGTGGCCGTTCCAATGCCCTCATCTCATGGAACGTGTGGTGTGAAATTTGTTTCTGTGAATCCAGGACTGTTTCTTTTCAATACTGTTACAACCTCATTCTTTAAAGAGAGTTTAACTTTTCAGTAACTGATGCATAGGACTACAGTCCTGATTTCAGAACCTCACTTGCCCAGTGAGCATTTATGTAAAAATAGTAGGAAACTCGGAAGCAGTTGGGAGCAATCCAGACCAGTTTTTCCTTCTCTCTCAGACTCTTCTGTGACTTTGCCTTGTAGTGCCGGCAAATGACATTTATTTTATCCACCCTGCAGAAATTGTTACAGCACAATCCTATGCATGTCTACACAGAAGTCAGTCCTGTTGAATTCAGTGGGATCCCCTCCTGAGTAGGCATGCATAGGATTGTTTGTTAATAACTTTCCCATCCATGAATATGAGTGATAGCTGAGAAGTTAGCAATGTTGCACCAGGGTTAAACTTGTCATGAAATATTGAAATTCATCTTTTTGATGTGATGTGTTGTTGTTGTTTTGAAAAAATAAAGCCTCGTAGATTCCTCTCCAACTAATAAAAAAAATATGAAATTGATCTTCATGTAAAATGTTCATTGACAGGCAATTGGGTTTAGAAAAAAATTATTAGAGATGCTGGAGAGGCATTATTTGGGATGGGAGGTAAGGCTGGGGGGTTAAAACACAGAGGAGAAAAAGTTAATTTAAAGTGATGTTTGGTAAAAATTCCCCTTTGAGATCCTGTTGTGTAATTGAACAGATTAAGAGAACTGACAGTAACTTCACAGTGTGTCTAAGTGGAGGTCTCTACGGGTCAGCTCTCGGATCTTGTGCCGACACGTTAAACAAGTTTGTCAATTTTCCATCAGATTGATTTTTCTCACAGGTCTGGAAGCCTCGTCTCATTTCATCTTATTTCCACAGGGGTTCTTAACATTGCAAACTGCCATTTACTTTTGTCTCAAAGTGTGAGGAATGATTTTTATCTCAGAGTGGCAATCAAGGCAGGAAGCTCCTGAAATTCAGCGCTCTGTTTATCATGGAGCACATTTTGCTCGTGGTTTTTTTGGTGGGCGGAGAGGGCTGCTTTTCTTCTGAGAGGATTTTTATTTGAAGGTAAACAAGCAAGAATTGTCTTCCCTTTTTTTTTTACTTTGGGAAATTATTTATATAGTCATCTCCAAAGTCTCAGCTTTCTGAAGGGAAAAGGCTATTGTTTTTCTTTACAGTTTCAGCCCTAATGAAAGAACAGCTTGACAAAATATGGCACTCCCGAAAGGTCACATAAAACCATATTGATGTCTATTTTCATGTCAGGGTGCAATGACCCCACCCCTCGAGGGGTTGTCAAGGGAAATTACATGCATGGATAAATCAGAGAGCATACCTCTTAATGATCAAATACCGTTACAGCTTTTACAAATCCAAACCCTCAGTAACTTTACTGCTGCCAGAGGAACCACATCATATATGCAGCAGTACCACAGAGGGCAGAGTTTGTCTTTAAGACTTCAGAGCTAAATAAGCTGCGTAAGGACCGGATCCAGGTCTCTTCAGCCAACGGACTGGCAACCATCCAAATATGAGCTGTTAATAAGCAGGTTTAGCACCATAGGCAGATGCCAAGACCAAGGCTGACATTTGCAATGTTCAGTGACATGTGATTAAACCCTTTGTTTTTAGAAAGGGTGGGAGAGAAACAGTGTAACTGCATATTAATAATCACATGTTGTTGTTAGTAAAATGGCTCAAGACCGCAATACCTCAAAGATCGCCTCTTTCCATATGAACCTACCCGGACCCTGAGATCATCTTCCTAGGCCCTCCTTCGTGTGCCTCCTCCTTGAAAGGTTTGGAGGGTGGCAACACAAGAATGGGTCTTCTCTGCAGTGGCTCCCTGTCTGTGGAATGCTCTCCCCAGGGAAGTTCGCCTGGTGCCTTCATTATATACCTTTAGGTGTCAGGCAAAAACGTTCCTCTTTAACCAGGCATTTGGTTGATCCAATTTATATCCTATGCCCTTTTAAAATATTTTCTTGGGGGGGAGGGGAGTATTAGGTTGCTGTTTTTCTTTTTATTAGGTATTTTGTGGTTTTCTATCTTGATTTTATTCTGTGAACCGCCCTGAGACCCCCAGGTATAGGGCGGGATATACATTCTATAAATAATAATAATAAATAATAGGTTGCGTCCAAGTGACCTCCATGTGCAATGGAACTCCCTCTCCTCCTGTCTTTCCTCTCCTGATTCCCAATGCACCCTCAAAATCAGCTCCGGAGGATTGCGGAACCCTCCCTTACAAATTTTTGGTTGAGTGGGGTGGGGTGGGAAGATGAAACAAAAGTCCTGTTGCACCATCGGAAGCCCACTGGGGCAGCAATGGATACCATTTTTATTTCTGCATTCTGTATTTATTTTATGAAGCAACTAAAATTAACTATGTGCTATACAAAGATTTTGGGGACACGGGTGGCGCTGTGGGTTAAACCACTGAGCCTAGGACTTGCCGATCGGCGGTTCGAATCCCCGCGATGGGGTGAGCTCCCATCACTCAGTCCCAGCTCCTGCCAACCTAGCAGTTCGAAAGCACATCAAAGTTCAAATAGATAAATAGGTACTGCTCCGGCGGGAAGGTAAACGGCATTTCCGTGCGCTGCTCTGGTTCGCCAGAAGCAGCTTAGTCATGCTGGCCACATGACCCGGAAACTGTATGCCAGCTCCCTCGGCCAATAAAGCGAGATGAGCTCTGCAACCCCAGAGTCGGCCATGACTGGACCTAATGGTCAGGGGTCCCTTTACCTTTATACAAAGATTTAAAGAAACAAAATTATCCCTACCAGCAAGTTTATAATGCAATAGACATGGGATGAAAGGAAAAGGTGTAACATGTGCACTTCTCTTTTTTCAGTTTCTGTCCTGACTGTGTGTTTGTTTCTTGAAACAGGCAGTCTTTGCTGTAGCAAGTGAGAGGCCATTCTGGCCAGCTACAGTTATGCAATGAAACAAATGTGACACAAACTTCCTTTCCCATTCATTTGCAGTTTTGAGCAAGATCAGACTCAAAGGCCACCCTTTTCACCTGTTTTTGCACTAAGGTCAATGTGACCAGGTGCAAGGTGACAGGAACACTTCTGTAGAAGTGCACAAAACTTGAAAAAGTGCTTCAAAGGATAATTTAATATTCACGATAAAAGGTTCCTTACCAAATATAGAAAGTTGTGCTTGTATTTTTGAGCCTGTATTTCTAAAGGTAGAGTTCTCATAAAGTAATGCTTTGAAGTAAAAATTACATTACCCGCAATGTATATTTTCAGGACCACAAATTAGGTTATTAGTGCGTACAAGGAAATGGAAATTGGAAATCAGTTAAATGGCTGAGTGGAAATTGAATTCTAATCTCTTAACAGGATTTCCCCCATTAAATCTACTTCCTCCACTGTAATGACTATTGTTTATTTTCTTCCAATATTTACTAGACTTTGGAAACGGAAAAAGACCTATATGCTAAGACACAAAGTCAGCTACAATAAATTCTGAATAACAGGAGATTGTTGAGTTTCAGACTTGGATGACTTCCCCTTTTTTTGCTGTGTAGAATTCACATTTCCTAATCCTTCAGTGTTGCTTCCTGAGCACACAGGGACCCTGGAGCTGAGGGTATAGCTTCCCCTCTTTGAGCAAGCGCTGGACTTTGAGCTGATCTAGCTGAATGTCCTAAAACATACCTTAGCAATACAGCAAGGACTATCACATCCTTTGGAAGGAGAGGAGAGGGGGGCATGGACCTCTTGTGAGCCGTGGAGGTCAGATATGAGCTTCACTGGGAATGGGACAAAGGAAGTGTGAACTTTCTCCTTCTTGATCTCTCTGCGACTTTTTGACACCATGCATTGACCGTGGTAACCTCCAGGACCAGCTATGTGGGGTGATTATCAGAGTAACTATGCTGCCATTGAAACTATTGGCACAGCAGTCTAATGAAAAGGGATCCCAGTATATATTGGAGTCGAATGACACTTTATGCTGAATGTGTATTGTGCAGCCATAGCTCTCCCCCCGCATTTAGTTAATTACTGTCACAGGATTGTTCCTGGGATGCCACAGATGGGAGAGGTATGCCTTCCCTGACTGGACCTATTCTCCTTAGGTAAAGGTAAAGGACCCCTGGACAGTTAAGTACAGACAAAGGCGACTATGGGGTTGCGGCGCTCATCTTGCTTTCAGGCTGAGGGAGCCGGTGTTTGTCCACAGATAGCTTTCTGGGTCATGTGGCCAGCATGACCAAACTGCTTCTGGTGTAACAGAACACTGTGACAGAAACCAGAGCACACGGAAACGCTGTTTACCTTCCCGCTGCAGCATTACCTATTTATCTACTTGCACTGGTGTGCTTTCAAACTGCTAAGTTGGCAGGAGCTGGGACAGAGCAATGGGAGCTCACTTTGTTGCAGGGATTCGAACCGCTGACCTTCTGATCAGCAAGCCCACGAGGCTCAGTGGTTTAGACCACTTAGCATCCCTTAGCCTCACAGCTGAAGGTGGGCTGATTTTGGAAGTGAGGAATATTGTGTACTATGGTCCCATTAATGATGGGGGAGAAGTTGTGCTGGCAATTAGTTAAATAAAAGAAAGTAAGAGTAATGTGTCGTTTGAGCATCCTCATCATGTTGGCAGATTTAGAGCTGCAAAACTATCATCTCTATGCAACCTATCAGCACCTCTGGCTACACCTCTTGGATGCGATCGGTCCTTTCAGAGTCCACTAACTACTAGTGAATGCTATATTTCCTCTTCATTGCTTACACGCTCTCTACATCTGGCATTCAGTTCTTAGCCTGGCTAAAACCAAATCACTATGGTTCCACAATGTGCCTTTGTGTTTAATGTGGACATTAAAAACAGAAGACGTAAATAGCAGAAACTGGGTGCATGTGAATGAACATTACTGAGGTTGCAATAGGGAAGGGGGGTTAACCCTTTCATTCTCTGCTGATAAAAATGGCTCTTTTGAAGTTGCTGTTTGCACTAACACCAAAGGAGTATTTCCTCCCAAAGCAAATATCAACGTCAAATAAATAATTTCCATCAGGACCACAGCAGAGAAGGAAAGGGTTAAACTCCCACCACCACCACTTGCTGTGTTCCTGATATTTATCAGCCCCTTTCAAGGGCTATTTGCATTTTAAAAAATGCTTGTTAAATGCAAGGATGTATTGATCCTGATGTCTGTCTTGGCCCTTGGTCTCTAAGGAGTAACCAGCATGGCTCCCTCCCTGGAAATCCCCCCATGGGTGGGTCCAGCTGGGTGCCCCATGCTGTTAACCCTGTTCCTACTCAATCCCATAAGTCAATCATGACAGGTTCTTGCAGCTAAAGAATGCCTGAAACTGAGTGCGTAAGTCTAAATTAACCAAATGGAAACTTGGGTGGCAAGTTTACTGCCTGAGTCAGTAAATAACCATTTCAAGATGTTTAATCTATAAATTGCTCTAAACTGACTTTTCCCTTCCAGTGTTTTAGTTTCACCATGCTGAAGCCACCAGAATGCCCGAGAGCAAGCAGGGAATGGAAGGTGCTTGCCCAAGTACTTGGGCCATTCAGCAGGAAATTGCAGAGTTATTTCCTCAAGGTCCTGTCTCAGGTCATTTTGATACTCCGGGTGTCAGCAGACTCTTGTCAACTTGATTCATAACCTTAATGTCACTCGGGTGTGTTGAGCTGGATGCGTTTTCTATTGCTTTGTTTTTGAGCACCTCATAGGTGAGTTGACATGTTCAAGGCAATAGCTTGTCATGTAAGTGCAAAGTTACAAGCTGCATTTGAACTGCCAGATTTTGTCTGTGTGTGTGTGTGCGAAGTGAGAGAAGCAGGAGAGGAGACCAGCAGCTCCTCCTCTTTGCCAAGAGACTGCTGTAGAGGCAGCATTTTTTATGGGTGAGGGGCTGTCGATGTGGTGGCAGGTCTGACCTCTAGGAAATGCATCACTGCAGCAGCAGGCGATGCATTCTTTGGAGGCTGGATCTGCTGCCCCCGTGGATTCTGCCACCCGAGGCAGTCACCTCATGTTGCCTCATGGTTGGGTCGGTCCTGTCTAGCTGTGTATCATGCACAATAACTGGCAGCAGCTTTCCAGGGTTTCAGAGAGAGGACATTCCCAGCCCATATGTGGAGATGTTGGGAAGGGAACCTCTGCATGCAAAGCCATTAAGCTGTGGCTTCGGAATTCTGAATAATGGCAGAAATCTGGAATCTTAAGTGACCCCCCACATGCCAAGATACAGCATAAGAGGCGCCTGTACTAGACTGACATGTTGATGGGGCGGTAATTGTGCACCCAATTAAGCTGTTGAAATCCCATGGAAGGCAATGAGTGCAGGGGCTGTCACTGTGCATACCATCTGAAAAGCTACTGAAGTAATTTATATCAAAGAGTTGTAAATGTTCTTACCCAAAGTAGTAAATACAAAGTTTTCATAATAGTCATCTTTCAAAGTTAAGTACCTCCGACATCTTACACTTCCTCCATTTTTCAAACGGTAATTAGAACGCAATATGGATTAATTTCTTGTCACATTTGATTTTTTATTGCCAAATTGTTTCAGAGAGCCGAGCATCAAATTTGTACACTGCTTCATCCTTTGCCAATTCTTTTGTCTCCTCCCTTCCATTTTCTTCCTTTTTTTAACTTATTGTGTGCTGAAACATAAAGAGCTGATCCAGTGTCATATTATTCAGTCAATATGAATAAGCTCAGTAAACAAAAATAGCTATGGCGCTAGTAAGGGGCACTATCCAATGTATTTCACAGAGTGTCACTATCTGTGTGCTGGGTGTTGTGGGGGGGGGGGCTTGGTGTAATGAGAACATGGTTCTCAGGAAACAAGTCCATTTCTTCAAGGCCAAGGGAGATGCTGAGAAAGGCAGAGAGCTCTGTGGCAACACCTGTCGTGGATGATGTGACACATACCGTATTTTTTGCACCATAACACTCACTTTTTTCCTCCTAGAAAGTAAGGGGAAATGTCTGTGCGTGTTATGGAGCGAATGCCTACGGATGGCAGGGGGATCTGCTGCAGTCGTGAGCAGAGGATCCATGGTTCCCCTTCCTTCCCTCTTCCGTGGCTTGCTTTGAAATAGCAAAGCAGGAGAAGACCCGCTGAGTGGGGAGGAGAGAGGGACAGAGAGCCTGCTTGCTTTAAAGGAGCAAAGCGGGAGAGGAGCCTTCTCCTCTTATACCCCTCTTCTGCATTATTAACAGCATCCTTCTCCACCCACCCCACGCGTGTTCCTTGTCCCTTGAGTGCTTTTCCTTCCCTCCCCACTTAAAACATGGTTACAAAGCACGGATCCACATGGATCCTCAGGATTTTTGCACTGGGTCACCCCAAATTCACCATCAGATCACATAGCATGTCCATGGCTACAGCTTGCACCAAAAAAATCACGCACCCACTGTTGCCTGGGGCCGCAGTGGTGCAAAAACGTGGTTACAAAGCATGGATCCACATGGATCCTCAGGATTTTTGCATTGGGCTACCCCAAACTCACCGTCAGATCACATGTCTGTGGCCACAGCATGAACCACAAAAATCATACATTCGCTGTTTCGTTTAGAATATTTTTTTCTTGTTTTCCTCCTCTAAAAACTATGTGCATGTTATGGTTGGGTGCGTGCTATAGAGCGAAAAATACGGTATTTAGATATAGGTTTTCTTACACACTTTTTATATATAAAAAAGTCACAGATTGGCATGTGGTGTTAGGGTGTCCAGGTGCAAAGCGAGACACAACAAATAGCTATGAAAAGGGGGGATTTCAGCAGGTATAGCTTATCATGTAAGTTATAAAGTGTAGGAGCCCTATTTGGTATACAAAAATCAGAAAATGGCATTTTTAGGATTATAGTGAAAGAGAGAAAGAGGAAAAGCATACTGTGTGGTTACCTCTTCAATTCAAAGGAAAAAAAATACTAACTGCCCGCTTCAATATAGGTATAGGATAAGAGAGTACCCTGGTCTTACTGTTAGGTTTCTGTTTATGCCACTGTGCAATTTTTGGAGTCACAAGACTCTGTTTACATTCCAGACTGTTGGAAGTCTCACGGGAGATGGGAGACGGATGTTGATGTTACTGGTTTCCTGTTTCTTTGTTCCAGTTGTTCACTGACTCTCACAGAGAGCAGATGCATATTCTTTTCTGTCCTGCGTAGTTAGAAATAAACGTAGCGATGTAGCACATATTGCTCGCCCTTCTGCTGCTTAGATACTCTGTGGGGAAACGTGCCTGAAGCCTCATCAAAGGCTTAGGTCGTTAATCACCGTCAGAGGAGGAGAACCTGATGGATTCCGAAGTACGTCGTGGAAGAGAACTATTTCAGCTCGGTCGTACGGAACCTCCAACACTTACATGGGGTGGGGAAAAAATCATGTGATTGAACTACAGGCAGATAGGCAGACCTGGAGGAACCCTTGTCATTTAGGCACTTGCTGAAATTGTCTATGTGGTCTGGCCTTAATCTAGGCCATTTTATTTTGTAGGTGTGAATTGGACTAGGGTTGTGCCTGCTATTTTATGCTTTGCTCTGTGGTGATATATTTTTTAATATTAAAAAAAATTCATTCATTTTGTAAGCTGTGCAAAGAGTTTCATCTGAACCGTGGCTGATTAATGTGTTAAACAAACAAATGCTGATGATTACTGGGTTCCCTTTAAGGATTACTGAAACAGTGTTTGAGGAGTGCAGCAAATACTCAGAAGTGCTATACAAATGCGAAGTATTAATTACCCTGTTTTCTAATTCCTCAATGCCTAAACGGCAGGATTTCTGATTGAATTGCATTTGTGCCAGTTAAGAGTGGCAGCTCTCCTGGTAGCTAGCACAAACAAGATATTTCTCGAGGTCTACTGGGGGCGTTGCTTGCTGCTTCTTCCCCAACTGGAGATCAAGTATAGTTAGGTTTTGAGAGGAAGCCACAAGAGGAGAAGATACTTCTGATCTCTCCCTCTGCCTCTCTTGCCATGTGATTATTTCTTTGAGCTTGCCCTACTCTGTTGCCAAAGCTGTCCACCCCCCTCTCTTGCTTTAGAAATTAGAAAGTGATTGCACTCAGCTAACAGCAGCAGAATAACAGCATGAAGGCACTGATACCCTGAAGCAGCATCTTTTAGAGCTCTGGATACAATATGCTTCAAGTCTAGGCACCCTTCTTGCATTTCAAATAAAATTAATGGGAAATTGTTTAGGCATAGCCGATTCCAGGTTAGCAGAGCAGCTCCAGCAGGGATGCCTCTGTTTTGGAAGGGGGGCTGGGAAATGCAGACACTTACTGATATCAATATTACATACAGCAACAGCGAAACCTTCAGGCAGGGAAATGGCTTTAAAGTGTTCCTTAACCCTAAATACAGATTTATGGGTATTTTCCAAGCATACCACAAACCAGCAATAGCCTGCTGCAGGATGGGGCAGGTCCGATTAATACTGAGGCAGTCGCAAGTGGCTTTGGATCTAGAAAATCACTGTGCGATTCAATCACATCCTGGAAATTTGTGCAACCATAGTTAATTTGGTCTTTTTCAGCAACAAACTTGCCCCCCCCCAAATCAGATCAGACCTTTTGCAATAAGAAAAGTGACAGAGAAATGCAAGTGTGGAACAACAACTTGATGCAATGTTGCATAAACTTCCTACAAACAAGTCACAATGAATGCTTAATAGTTGACCCCCCTACCCACCATGTATGCAAAGAAACCAGGATGAAGGCTCATTAAACAGGTAATCTGGGAGTGACTTCAGATTTTTGTATATTTAGGTGAGAGAGAATTTTCAACATGGCTCCCAAGTCAGTTCTGAGAATCACTAATGGTTAAAATGTAAAAATGCTGCCTATTGTCGGGTTTCAGGGACTCAGCTTCCTCCCCCTTTTTGGCAGTAGATAAGCAAAACAAAGTGAAGGAGTCTCTTACCAGTTAGAAATGTTAATGATCATAGTGAGAGAACAAAGAATCCATTTCTAGGAATGAAGGTGCTCCCAATTAAGGGTTTCACCTGCTCCCCCCCAGTCACCCACTTCACTTCCGCGTCTTGCAACCTGATCTCACAACCATTGTGCTTTTTGTGTGGCCACCTTATCTGCCCTCCTTGACCTTAGGCTGAATGGATGGATGCTCTCCAGTGAAAGCGATTCTGTTAACTCTCTCTCTCCCAGTGCTTCTTCTCCTAGCTGTTCACCACCCAGTTCTTCCCAACTTCGGTCTTCTGAACTATGTCCCTCGGCAAACCACTGTTCCAAATCTATACTGTCCCACTGCTCCTGGGAAGATTCAGGGTCCTGATCAGGAGCAAGGGGAGGGGGAGGCTCCCACCATTCCTCCTCAGTGCAGCCTTCCTCAGCACGGTCCCTGGCACCTATTACAGGAACATTTGCACTAAGGGCTGCCCCGGAGATCCTGCTCACCCCTTGTAAATGAATGGTCTTGGAACAATGAAAAAGGATGTAGCTGTGGGATTCAGGCCAAGTCATTTTGGTCTGACTCGCCAGTCTGCTGTAGGGTAAATGAGAATCCTGCTTACTCTACCTGGTTCCACGGTTCTGCTTGGGCCTCTTGCTGGTGGTGGTGAGCAGTGGCGGCTCATGTGTAGGGACAGAGCTGCCCGCCCCCACCACAACATCGGTGCCACTGCAACATACCCAGACAGAGCTGGGGAGAAGCAGGACAGCAGCAAGTTCTGGACTGCATGGGTGCACCAGAGGATGCACCAATCCAATGCTCCCACCAGATCACCCACACAATCACAGCCTTACTGCTGACCTGTCCCACCCCCACCCAGAAAAGCTGCAGTGATGCTGGTGATGAGGAGGTGGCTCTCCCACTCTGTCCCACTATCCTACTGATGGTCAACCAGTGGTGCAGGAGTTTTGTCCACCAGCTGCTTCTCTTGTGCCTTGTTTTGTTTCTTTGGTGGCATTTTTCTGGGACACCCCGGCATGTCCTTGACCACATGACTGGTGTTTTCTGGAAGGCCGCCTCTGTTTTTCTTGTATAATTCAATGGAGATCTAGAATGGATCTGCCCCGCTGTCTTAATGTTACTGGTATACAAGGTACAAGAGCAAACACAAACACCTGAAGCCCCATCCAGATTGTGTTCATTTTCACCAGCTGTCAACATTGTGTTCGGGGTTCACATCCTACCTGTTGAGGAGAAATGGAACCAGCTTAACACCAGATATCACCACTTTCTCTTGACTTTTGTTGTGCACAGAGATTTTCTCCCCACCTTGAGATTCACTCCCTGTACTGGGTAGAGGTTCCTGAACAGCTTTCTTAGCTTGCTCACTGAGACAGCCAGCTGTAACCTTTAACCAGGCATTTTGGAGCTCCTTAAAAGGCAAACCTACGAATATTTTGGCATAGTTTTTCATGACCACAGTCCATCAGTTGCATGAAGTAGACTGCAATCCATGAAGGATTATTATAATAATTTTTTTGATATTTAAGGTGCTCCAAGATTCTTTGCTATAGCAGATGGTAGTTAATCATACACGGAGGTACAAACAGTCATTGCAAAACTGAGCCTATGCAGTCTCCTTGATAGTTTCCCCCCTTAAGATGTCCCAAAGGGGTGCCTAGTGCAACTTTTCTAAACAGATTGCCCATTGAAGCACCCAAATAGGCTGTATCTATCAAATGGGACAACGTAGATCACTGGTGGCATTGATTTGTAACATCTAAACACAGTCTAATAAAAGCTCAATGGTGATGCTATACAATCCTTCCAGCCCACCATATGATAAGTCATAACAGCCAGTGGGGTGGAGTGGTTAGACAGCTGGACACTCTGTTCATGAAACTTGCTGGATGAACATGGGCCACTCTACCTCTCTCTCTTGCTCAGCTTGGCGTACCTCACAGTATGTTCTGAGGATAAAAAGGGAAGAGAACTTTGTGAACCACATTGAGCTCTTTGGAAGCAAGGTGGGAAATATTGGTACTTAATGAATAATATTTCTACTAAAAGAAGGTGAAAAGGAGTCAGTACTCTGACTGTACCTCCACTATGGTCTAGCTACCAGAGCGGATTTCTGCCCAGTCAAGATACAACTGACTGAGGGTCAGACATAATGCTATATAGTGGTACCTCAGGTTAAGAACTTAATTCATTCTGGAGGTCCGTTCTTAATCTGAAACTGTTATGTGCAGAAAGAAGACTTCCCTTTACTTAACCTGAGGTACCACTTTAGCTAATGGGGCCTCCCACTGCCGCCACACCGCCAGCGCACGATTTCTGTTCTCATCCTGAGGTAAAGTTCTTAACCCGAGGTACTACTTCCAGGTTAGCAGAGTCTGTAACCTGAAGTGTTTGTAATCTGAGGTGTTTGTAACCCGAGGTACCACTGTACAATATATAGTGTTTAGTTTTAAGGAGAATGAGCCTATCCTCTCTTGGGTTTGATTGCCCACCCACAACCTCTCCTCCTCCAGTGTGATTGCAAGGAAGGGATTGGGAAGTTTTTGCTTCTGTCTTCTGTTGACTGCAGTCTAGAGTGTCATCCTAAATGATGACACTAATTGGTAGTTAACCTCATTTTTTTGTTGACACCCATTTTTCTCCAGAGACAATGCAGTGCACCTCCAGGGGTGAGTCAACCCACCATGTCAGCGACACCAAAGTGACCTCCCTGGGGCACAAGCCTGGGCAGTGTGGTCTGAAAAAACACCAGCTTCACAAACTAAGGCTTCACATTTTATTGTTTCCACTAACCATAGTAAAAATTAACCATAGTTAGTCTGGGTTCAGACTCCACAGAAGCCGGAATTATTTAATAATGCAAGTTAAAGCTTCCACATGCCTCCTCAGGGGCTCTCCAGAAGATGAAAGGCGGGAAATGGCTTGGCTTCTTCTCATACTGCTAAACTATGGTTTAGCATTGTGTCTGAAGCAGCCTGGTTGTGAGTTACCCAATAATAATAATAATAATAATAATAATAATAATAATAATAATAATAATTTATTTATACCCCGCCCATCTGGCCGGGCCTCCCCAGCCACTCTGTGCGGCTTCCAAAAAAATATTAAAATACCCTAATACATCAAACATTAAAAGCTTCCCTAAACAGGGCTGCCTTCAGATGTCTTCTAAAAGTCTGGTAGTTGTTGTTCTCTTTGACATCTGGTGGGAGGGTTTCCACAGGGAGGGCGCCACTACTGAGAAGGCCCTCTGCCTGGTTCCCTGTAACTTGGCTTCTCGCAGTGAGGGAACCGCCAGAAGGCCCTTGGCGCTGGACCTCAGTGTATGGGTAGAACGATGGGGGTGGAGACGCTCCTTCAGGTATACTGGACCGAGGCTGTTTAGGGCTTTAAAGGTCAGCCCCAACACTTTGAATTGTGCTCGGAAACGTTCTGGGAGCCAATGTAGATCTTTCAAGACCGGTGTTATGTGGTCTCAGCGGCCGCTCCCAGTCACCAGTCTAGCTGCTGCGTTCTGGATTAGTTGTAGTTTCCAGGTCACCTTCAAAGGTAGCCCCACGTAGAGTGCATTGCAGTAGTCCAAGCGGGAGATAACCAGAGCATGCACCACATAACCATGCTAGCACAGCAAGAAAAGCCACCACTGAGGTAAACTGGTTAATCCACGAAGTACAGGGAAGCTTCACTTTCACTAGGGTTTGATGGGAAGAGAGAGCTGCTTCTCTCACCCTTCATGCCCAAAGCAATTGCTGCAGTGATTTTCCTTCTAGCCTACCTGAACTGCTTCTTTGCTTGGAAGCTTAAAGGCCAAACACTCCTGAAAGAAGTGAAGGGTTTCGCTTCCCTCGTGTATTCCTTCTCTCCTGAGTTGTGCCTGTTACTAAATGCTTCAGTGAGAAGTTGCTGTTTGCAGCTCAGCAGAGAAACCATTAGCAATTTATAAACATACCTTTCAGGACTCTTCTGACTTGGCAGTATAACGGCATGTAATAAGCCTACATTAAAAATCATGTTGCTCCACACCCATTTCCCCTCTCAGGAACTGTCTGCGATAGCAAAAAGATCCAGAAACAAAATTATTTTCAGGCTTTAACGAGCTCATCCCGCAATAACAGCAGCAGTTGTGGCAACGTGAATGATGAACTTGGTGAAAATATCTGGAGTCTTGTAAACACTTCAGCCTTCTGGCAGTGCCTTGTGGGGGCTATTTACAGCCTCCGTGATGCAAGGCAGATACTATCTAAATATGCACATCTGGATAGGTTTCAATCACTCAGCTCCTCAGTTCACCAGTAATATTTTTGCTTTAGTCTTACCTTCCACATCAGCTTTAAATCTTCACAATTCTTCCAGCAGAATTGAAAACATGCAAAACTCCCTAACCATGTGTACTTCACAACATCTGGTTTTGGACCCCATAAGAAGCTGCCAGTCAGCCAGACCACTGTTCCATCCAACTTAGAATCATAGAATCATAGAATCATAGAGTTGGAAGAGACCACAAGGGCCATCGAGTCCAACCCCCTGCCAAGCAGGAAACACCATCAGAGCACTCCTGACATATGGTTGTCAAGCCTCTGCTTAAAGACCTCCAAAGTAGGAGACTCCACCACACTCCTTGGCAGCAAATTCCACTGTCGAACAGCTCTTACTGTCAGGAAGTTCTTCCTAATGTTTAGGTGGAATCTTCTTTCTTGTAGTTTGGATCCATTGCTCCGTGTCCGCTTCTCTGGAGCAGCAGAAAACATCCTTTCTCCCTCCTCTATGTGACATCCTTTTATATATTTGAACATGGCTATCATATCACCCCTTAACCTCCTCTTCTCCAGGCTAAACATGCCCAGCTCCCTTAGCCGTTCCTTAGTATTGTCTACTAAGTAACTTAGCCGTTACTTAGTATTGTCTACACTCACTGGCAGCAGCCCTCCAGGTTTTCAGGCAGGAGCAGTTTCCAGGTCTGCCTAGAGATGCTGGGGAAGGAACCAGGAACCTTCTGCAAGCAGAGCAGATACCCAGGGACCCCTTTTCCAAGCATTCCAGGAACCCAACTCTTTGGCTGCCAAGTGGACAGGATGCATTCACCCAGTTGAATGTATGGAAGCAACATCATGGGAAGGGTTTTTCCAGCTATCCCACCTTCTGCCTTTGGAAGTGTCATAAGAAGTTGGTACAGGAGGGGTACTGTGAGCAACGTAATGGGAGGGGTGTTTCTCAGACAAAAGTGGTACTGTGAAGGTTTCTTGCTGCTTTGGTTATTGACAGGAGGTGTGTTGTTGCTAATGACTTGCTGGTTGAAATGTTTTCTGTATATTGTTATATTTGCTATTTTGTGGAAGTTTTATTATGCCTGATTTGAAAGAGTTCTTGCTTTGATTTTGAGAGGCGTTGCTGTTCACTTTGTTGTAATCCACTTTTAGCACGATTGTGTGTGCAAACATGGCATATAAATAAAATGGTGAGATATAGCATCCTACTGTGTAGTTAAGGTTCCATGGATGGGTGAACTATTTCTGTGACTGGCATCATAAGGAAACAAGAATGAGATCTATTGGGACCTAACTAGAAGTTATGTGGGTGAACTGTGCTTGGGAAATCTAATTTAATTTTCTTCTCAAAGCTGCTGCAGAGGGTCCTCAGTTTGGAACCAGGCCAACACATATGGTAGGCTCCAGCTTAACTCTGGTGGTTCCGTCACTGCAAGAGGCCAAGTTACAGGGAACCAGACAGAGGGCCTTCTCGGTAGTGGCGCCCGCCCTGTGGAATGCCCTCCCATCAGATGTCAAAGCGATAAACAACTACCTGACATTTAGAAGACATCTGAAGGCAGCCCTGTTCAGGGAAGTTTTTAATATGTGACATTTTAGTGTATTTTTCATCTTTGTTGGAAGCCGCCCAGAGTGGCTGGGGAAACCCAGCCAGATGGGCGGGGTACAAATAATAAGTTATTATTATTATTATTATTAGGCTCTAAAGTAGATCTCCATGTCTTCAAACTGCATGTTAAAAAAAATTGAGGGAACAATGATTTCTGGCTAAAGGATTACTGGTATATTGGGCTGTTTCTCATAGAATCATAGAGTTGGAAGAGACCACAAGGGCCATCGAGTCCAACCCCCTGCCAAGCAGGAAACACCATCAGAGCACTCCTGACATATGGTTGTCAAGCCTCTGTTCTCTGACACTTAGTTTGGTTTAAACCTTTCAGCTGGGAACATTGATACTCCCAGAAATGAAATTAGAGCGTGCCATTTGCTCCCATTGATCATCCTGAATGATTAGCCAAACAAAACTCAGTGTCGGGCAGCATGTATAATAAGTTAACTGAAAATTTTGAAAAGTAACCCAAAATTTACAAAGTCATAAGCCAAAACCAAGTTTATGTGTGGTGAGGAGGCAGAGCAGATGCAGAAGAATAAGGAAAGAGGAAGATCGGAAATGATCTTGGTATCCTCATTTGAAAGGCTCCAGGACTTGAGGAGAAACTCAGCAGTTCACATCACATAAGATACAGTATAGTCATAGTAGCAACAGTCACATCAGGTGTAGTCACAGTGGATACTTGCTCCACTCTACAATCGCAGCAGGGATAATTGCATCAGGAATATAGTCACAGAGCTCACAAGTTGAGGAAACTACATCAACACCTTGAAGAGCTCCTGGTGAGTCTAGTCATCCTCCTTCCATTTGGCAACTGGAGGAGAAGTTGCCACAGCAAGGCATTGGAGCCCTATATCAATATAGATAACTCTATAGGATGCTACTAGAAAGTATGGACTGACTATCTTTGCCATACAAAAACGTATAGGTCAGATCTTCTTAAGAGCCCAGGAAAGATATGGATGGTTTTATGATGTGGTTGTCATTTATACAATATGCCAGGCACTGCCAAGCTGATGCTACCCAGATGGTACCTCGGGTTAAGTACTTAATTCGTTACGGGGGTCCAATCTTAACCTGAAACTGTTCTTAACCTGAAGCACCACTTTAGCTAATGGGGCCTCCTGCTGCTGCCGTGCCACCAGAGCACAATTTCTGTTCTCATCATGAAGCAAAGTTCTTAATCCGAGGTACTATTTCTGGGTTAGCGGAGTCTGTAACCTGAAGCGTATGTAACCCGAGTTACCACTGTAATGCTACATGAGACCCATGGAGTTGTAATCCAAAGCGTATGGAATGTATCAGATTGGCAAAAGTTCCAGTATGCAGAAAGTTCAGTCCAAATAAACTGACCTCCAAAAGAGTGAAAGTGTAAAGAGAATCAGAAATGAATCTCTTTACCCCCAAGCAGTCACTGGTGGAGAGGGTGAAGCAGTTTATGGAGTGCAAATTCAGGATCTGGTTGGGGCAAAGGAGATCTACCCCCTGGGAACAATTCTAGAAGAAGTAAACATCAAAGTGAGTGACTTAACAAGGCACTGCAACCTCACTTGCTGGCAAATTGGATCATCTTACCTCACATATAAATATTCCGAAAGAGTGATCTGATTTTGTAACCTGCAGCTATTAAAACAGCATGGATTTAACACCATGTGGGAAGAAGGTTAAGCAAACATCTTAGCTGTAAAAGCCACTAATGAGATATCATAAAATAGTAAATCTGAGTGTGGAAATGCTTGAAAATCAATCAGACTTTATGGTATTCATACCCCAAGGAAAGTTGTGAATTGGGAGGGCGGGCTGGGGAAACAGTAAAAGCCAGTAGCACATTATGGGGCTAAATATCCACTAGAATCCCAATGTTGATGATTGAGAGGGGTGTGTGAGGTCTGGGTAATGTTGGTGGATCCCTTCCAGGCTTTCTATATGACGTTTATCTGTCTATCTGTATCAATGAATCTAATAGAAGAACCTGCTGGACCAGTCACACCAGTCTCTTTATAAGATAATGACTTTAGCTGGTCAATTAACTATCTTCATCAACATCTTAAAAAGTGAACTATGTTGTCAAAGTGACACTAATTGATGCTGCTCTCCAGGATGGAGGGGGCAGGACTTTTCCCACCTTACCTGGCTTGGAGCCACTTCGTCCTAGGATAGTGTCTAACAGTGTATTACAACAGTTACTACATTATTGCTATCCAGAGGGCAGAAAAGGGACAACAATAAAACAGAATATTTGTGGCATAAAAGGTATGGGATTTTCCTAGGAAGTTATGGGATATGCACTGCAGTGAAGCACTGCAACCACAGTCCCCAAAATTTTGCAGGCACAAACAGTATTGAAAATGGGATTGTGTGTGACTGCCCCAATAACATCATGAGGACAAATCATAATGAATACGCAGTAAAAATGATATCTGGAGATGCCCTTAAGACCGATGATGAGCAATACCTATTCAGCTTTAAACCACATGTTGTTGTTGTTTACTTTGCCTCTTGGTGACAAACAGTTAAACATTTGAATTTATTCTGAAGCCCATCCATGTCTTTGATATTACAGGCTTATTCTTGAGCAACCGTTTTCCATTGTGCATGAGTTCTGATCTACTGTTATCCTGAAAATCAGAAATCTCATGCTGAGATCTCACAGTGGCATGAGAAAATACCAAGCCATGTCTGCTGCTTTCTTACATGCTCCCTTTGTCAGTAGCTCTGCTGGATCATTCAATTTCACTCACCTCTTAAGAGACTATTGTATTCCTCCCCTACTCAATATATCTTTATACAAGGGGAAGCATGTTGTGGTCTTGACAATAAGTCATTGATGGCAGGCCTGTTGTGACATATTTTTCTGACATCCTTTTGGAATCTAGCCACTATCTGCTCACACTCAAAGTATCTATATCCCGGGAAATATATACAGCTCCCCTCCCCTCAAATATATATTGGCACAATAGCTACAATTAATTCGCAAAGCTGCATCTCTTAACACACAACAAGAAACAATAATTTCATTATTACCATTCTTCAGAGACAACTGGGCATTACTGAGACTCATTAAATCCTAAAACATACTGAAACAATTTAATCTGGGAATAAGCCCCATTGAACTGAATGGGGACTATTTCTGAGTAGACGTGTATTAGAATACACCAAAGCTAACAGTAAAAATTACAATCTTAATTTCTAGCACAGTGAAAACACTACCCCATTGCCAATAGTTTTCGTATCGTTGACATTTCTTAGAAGTTTTCCTATGTGGTAAGATCAGAGATATATCACAGGTTCATCAGAGTCAGAGCTTTTTAACACAGGACATGATAGAATTTAGGTGTTACAGTACAGGACCACTTTGGGAAGAAATATCTACTAGATAAGGTGGTTAAAAGCAGAGCTGCACTGGGTTTTGGTGAAGGTCATTTTTCACAACAGAAAGTGCCATTTCAAGGGGGACAATGCTTTCCTTTAAGCTCTATTGCTTGGTCCTGATTCTGGGCAGCTCAGATCCTGAGCCAAGCTCTCTAGGGCACTCATAAAAATAGCAAAAGGCCCCATTAGCTTGCAGTCCTACACCCACTTACTTAGAAGTAAGTCTCATTGAACTTGAGGGCTTGCTTCTGATAGACATTGGATAGAATTGCATTGTTATTTTCCGTAGAGTCTTCAAATTCTCACTGTTTCAGTCTGTGATTGCTGAATGCATTCCTTGCTAAGGGGGCAGGATCATTAAGTGTGCTTCAGTAATAAGCAAGGCTGCAGCAGCATTAAGCTTGAGCCTCTGAAATGAGTGGAGTGCACATCATGGATTTTTTTAAAGGAATCTGAAGAAGGGCTCTTGTGTGCAGCTTTGTGACTGTATTATGTTGTTCAGCAGTAATCAGTGCTAGGTATCGACTGAATGTCTTGAGTAGAACTGCAGATTAACAACTGGACATATGTGATATGGCATAAGAACATAAGAGCCTACTGAATCAGGCTAAAAGCCTATCTTGTCTAGCATCCTGTTCTCACAGTGGCCAATCTGATGCCCATGAGAAGCCCACAAGCAGAATCTGAGTCCAACAGCATTTTCCCGACTTGCAGTTTCTAGGAACAACACCAACTCTTATTATTTATATGCAGCCCATCTGACTGGGTTGCCCAAGCCTCTCTGGATGGCTCCCAACAAAATATTAAAAACACAGTAAAACATCAACCTTTAAAAACTTCCCTGAAGAAGGTTGCCTTCAGATGTCTTCTAAAAGTAAAATAGTTGTTTAGCTGTTTGATATCTGATGGAAGGGCATTCCACAGGGAAGGCGCCACTACTGTGAAGGTTCTCTGCCTGGTTCCCTGTAGCTTCACATCTACCTTGCAGTGAGGGAACTGCCAGAAGGCCCTCGGAGATGGACCTCAGTGTCCAGCCTGTATGATGGATACCAGGAATGGGTATTCAGAGGCCTACTGCTTCCAAAAATACAGGTACAAGAAAGCCAGAGAAGGTCTCTGCATGGGGTTTTCTTCTGTCTCGAGTTCCTCAGTAATTTGTCTGGCATTGGGTTCTATGCACAATTCTTGACTGGATAGGGATGCCTTTTGCTGATTCGCATCAGGCAGTAAATGCATTGAGCAGGTCCTGAGGGCTACACACTTTTGGTACCCAGAGCTGCTGGCATGGAAGCTCCTCCATCTGTGATACCAGGTGGTCAGAAAACAGACAAGCTAGATTAACAGAGAAGCAAATTGTGAAGCATTTGCTACATTTATCTCATCTACTAGTAGTTCATGAAACAACTGTTAGTAGATCATTGCACTTGGCTTGAGGGGAAGAGTCAAGATTTCTAGGCCTTACAGAGCAGGCATAATTCAGAGTAATCTATACATTTCTATACTGAATTTCCATTTTTATAAAATAGAGCTAAATAGACAAGATCTCCATTGGATGTAGGTTATTAATACATGCAAAGTATCTTGAGATACTCGCAAGGAAGGTGCGATATAAGTGTAAATTAGTACCCTATGTGTGAAAATTTAAGAAGACAACCAACAGTACTCATAATTATGCATTCACAAAATGGAAGCAGACCTTTTTGTGCTGGAACTCGGTTAAATCCCCTTGCTGCTATGTTTTCTAATAATAGTCCCATATCACTCAGCGGGGGGATATCAAATGGTGTAACAATGAACTGAGAAGCTTTCCAATAAAGCAAATATTTATATGGAGGGAAAGTGCTTCTTTTTGTTAATATGAAAAAGTATCCCCCAGTGTTTCACAATTCTCTGCTGAGTGAACTTCTCTTTCTGTCAGAAGTATTCGCATTTTTAAGTGCTTTACTGAATTGCAAGTTTCTTGTTCATTTATTAGTCCTTGACAAAGCATCAGGCGATTTGGAGTTTTATTTGGAAAGGAACTGTGGGAGGGGAAGATTAAATGGAAGGCTGGCTGCATTTAGCTTCACCGGCCTGGGAAGATTTTATGCCTTTCTTGATTTTGGTGGTGGTGAGATTAGTGCATTCCACTGTCCGGGCATCAGATTTAGAGCTAATGAAAATAAAGGTCATTGAATTTGACTTCATTTCTCTCTCACTTAAATAGCTGGCCTGTATGTTTGCTGCTTTTCGCTGCAATCCCCTCTTACTTGTCTCTTCTGTATCTAATGTAATCAGCTTTGATTTGTGCTCGGTTATCAACCCTGGTGTGGCTTCCACAGACAACATTTTCTGCTTTAGACTCCATTCTATCACCACATGTGCATTATGGGGTGGTGGATAGGTTATAAAGCACATCTTTTGTTACCTGTGAACACATGATTAAATCAATTGTATGAAGGATTGATTTCTTTTGGGGGCTTTCCTGTGTTTCCTTGGTTCTGAATCGATCATCTGTGATCTCTTGGCATAACCGCTGGGTCCTAGTGCATGATTTCTGATATCCGGCCTCTGATTCTACTGTAACGGCTGCCTATATCTCAGCCCTAACAACCGTAAATTTAAACTTTGTGCCAAACCTTCGCCACACCTTCCTTACAACTTTTCTGGGCTACGACAAGCCTACAAAAATGCTAAGAAACCAAGCTTATTATCTGCCAGTTGTCACTTTGCTATTATACCGTGGTGTCACGTAATAGCGCATAGATCTAGCCTACATTTCTAAGAAGAAAATGTTTCCTACAGCATAATATATTGCAATATCAATGGAAATGAAACTCAGCTCAGTTAACTGACACCCAGTGAAACAAACCCCATGGCTGATCAAAATGGATCGCTCACTAATTATGCTCAATCTAGTGTTGTTGTTTTTCAGACACCAGTTCCCCACCATGCATTTAAAGCACATGGCTTTCTGCAAAATATTCTGGGGACTGTAGTTTGCAAACCCTCCCCCCGCCAGGTCTGCAATTCCCAGAATTCTTTGGGGAAAACCATCTGCTTTAAAAGTACGGTGTTGCTATGACCAGAATGAAGAGGAAGGCCTCTCACATCTAGGGTCTTACATTTGACTTTATGGCTAACTGGAGGCAGAGGTCTGTACTGAAAAATATGTAATTCTTCATGGTTTGGTTTACAGAAAGGCCCCATAGGAATGATACAGATTTTTTGATAGTTGAAACTGCTACGCAGAGGATTCTGTGGCATATTCTGAACAGATTCACATGAGATCATAGCTGTCAACTTTTCCCTTTTCTTGCAAGGAATCCTATTTGGAATAAGCGAATTTCCCTTAAAAAAAGGGAAAAGTTGACAGCTATGAATGAAATCCTGGCAGACCTGTGAAGTCTCACTGTCACCCTGCATGAACCAAGAGAGTGCTCCAGAAAACTCTAAATACATTCCTCTGGCCACACATTGCAGGAGAATGTCAGCAGAGGTAAATGCAAACCATCTTTCAGATATGTTTGTTTGCCATTTCTTGATCTTCTCAATGAGGAACCTTGGTTATATTGCTTGGAGGGGGAGAGCTGATGTGGGGTTGCCATATTTCAAAAAGTAAAAACCAGGACACCCCAAAAGTTGTTGAGCCCCCAAAAACACAATTTTTCGATTGACTTGCCACCTTTCGGAAATTCCCCTGGGACATCAGTTCCTCCTTTGAAATCCCAGGAAAATCTGGACATATGGTAGCCCTTAAGCTGATATAAAACATGAAAAATAAACTCTGATATAGTTGTCATTGGAATTTACCTACAGATAGTCCATAAATCAAATTCTCTACTTGGGAACACTGCTCATTCAGTATTTTTCTGTGGAGAATGCAAGCCGGTTACCACTGCCTAACATTCATTTCCGTTGACTGGCACTGTCCTCTGTGGAAGCTCCATGCTCTTCTAGCCCTTAATCTATCTGTTTAGATCTCCAAACAAATGGGTTGGGGTTTTTGTTTTTTGTCTTTTTGATAATAAAATCCCCAGATAACACAGACTAACAAATCTTAGTAACTACTATTCTGAGCTTGATTTAAGTTAGGGACTTAGACACAAAGAAACCCCTTAATTACCAATTCTCAGTCCTCCCAACATACAAAAACTTGTTTTACTTTCATGCACATTTCAATGCCTATTATCTTTCCTTGAAAGTAGATGTGACAGTTGCGTCTGAATTGTTTAATGGCATTGCGAAAGGGAGTGGGGGGGGAGGCACACACCATTTGGGGATAAATTAGCAGAAAAATTGCATCGATGTAATGGGGAGTAAATAATGCCACCATTCCACGCAATGCTGTTTAGGTCTCTGTTGGACCATCATGTTCAGTTCGGTTGACACAAATTAAGAAGCCTTGGAGAGGATTCAGGGGAAATGATGAAGCACTTAGAATGCGAGGTACAGTAGAAGAGAACTGGGAAAGTTTTATTATAGAGGAGAAAAGTTAAGGGAAATGTTATTTCTTGTGCTCTTAGAACCCCTCGGCATCCACATGGTCTAGTTTTAAGCCTGCCAATCTGTACCTGAGCCTTCTATATCAAGACATAACATGAACAACAACTACCAGACTTTTAGAAGACATCTGAAGGCAGCCCTGTTTAGGGAAGCTTTTAATGTTTGATGTCTTGCAGTATTTTGATATAATTGATAGAATTATTATTATTATTATTATTATTATTATTATTATTATTATTATTAATTTTGAAGGGTGTTAGACCCCAGCCTTCAAAAGCATTCCAATTTACAAGATTAAAACAGATCAGATACATCAAAACAAAATACTCTATTAGAAACAATAAAATAACTAGGAGCAGCATAAAACAAAAAAACCTAGTCAAGGTAAAGCAGATGAGATAGAATGAAAAGGTAGGTGCCAGGAAAGCTATTGTGGGGAGCGCATCCTACAATTGGGATGTAACCGCTGAGAAGGCTGTGGCTGTGGCAGCCAACCTGCTGTATTTTGGGTTCACTTGGAGAACCCAGAAATGGAAGACGCCCACCATGCTTATCCTGAAAACTACCCTTATCACAATAATCCAGTGATTGGCTATATGCCCCTTGCTCAGGTGTGTGAACCAGCTGCTGACTGACGCTTTTGCACTTGCTTACACTTTTGTAACAGCTATTGGATGCCTGTCGACTCAGTGGCGTAGTGTGAGGAGGGGGCACACGGGCAGTTGCCCCAGGTGCAAAATTGTTAGGGGAGCAAAATTTCAACACATGGTGCTGCCTTATTACAGCTGCTCGCTTCCATTCTTGAGCTCCATTGAAACTGCTTCTCTATGCAATCCAGGAAGTTACCTCTTCAGACAACGGAACAGCTCTTCTTTTCTTATCTCTGTGGCTGCGATCTCCTGGGTGGCATGGGCCCCATTAGGCAGCTGAATGCGCATGTATACTCTGTCTGTCTCCCTTCCTCTCTCCTACCCCTCTGAGCAGCTCCGGGCACTGGCAACCCATGATATGCCACTGTGTCCACTGAAACATTTTCTTTACTACAATGGCCTAGCTCACACATATTAAAGTATAGTTAAAATAAACAATGGTTTAACATGAACAAGCAGAGTGTAGGTATGTAATGCAATAAAATAAAATAAAACAAAAACATGGCTGCCACCGGGAAACAAACTGTGGATTGGCTTGTTGTGTTGTCCGATATCAGGTTGATGGTTTGGTTCCCCAAACAAGCCACGAGTGGTAAGCCAAGAACAAACCTTGACTTCTGCTAAAGTTAAAGTCTGGACAAAACTTCAGCTCCCTCAGGTGCGATGGCGTTTTCACCCCAGTACCTCACAGGGCTGGGGCCGATGCAGATCGTTCCTCCCTCTGCTTTTCAACATCACAATGTATTGGCTGATGGTACATTGTGATGTTGAAAAGCTGATATCTCCCAGCCCTAGCCATGACCTCATAGCTTTCTTGGCAACTGGATCCCCATGCTGAAAAGATTAACAGCTGAGGGGCTATATCTACTTCTTTGTCCACAAATTGGTTGAAAGCATGTTGTCCTCTCTCTCTCTCTCTCTCTCTCTCTCTCTCTCTCTCTCACACACACACACACACACACACACACGAGACAGTGGTAGACACTTTGCCTTGCCAATGCCATGTCCGCATTGAACACAACTCCAATTTGTCCAAAGGCCATTTTTCATGCTTGTGTTCATTCCTCGTTGACTGCAGCATCAAGTAATGACTTGGATGTGTGAGTGAGCCTTCAAAAATTAATCGCCATCGAAAGAACTTTCAGTAAAAGCAGCTGCAGAAGTTCTGGTAAAAGTGAAGGAAAAGCTTGACTCATCCTGCTCTGTTTAGTCTCAAATCCCACTTGCTAGCTCCACAGCATCACACATCTAAATATATAAACCCAGGGGATGCCATTTAAGGATAAGTGCATATCCCCCCCCCCACCCCACAATGTTTAAAACTGTATATTGTTATTCCTCAAGAACACCTACATTTCTGGCTTCTCCACTAGTTCCATACGCAATTACTGCAAACAGTGGATTCCAAAAAAACACAAATCCCATTGCCTGCTCTAAAAAACAACAACCAAGAAAAAAAAAGGTGGGAGTGATGGTTAGATATGGAATTACATTGCCAAGGCAGTTATGAGGTATAAACAACTAAGCATAGCAAATGTTCTTCAAAATACTTTCTTCTCTCTGTGCAGCAGGAATGCTGAATATATTCAAGTGCAAGCCAGTAAACTTAGCTGAGAATTGTACACCCCCCCGAAATAAAAAAGCCCATACCCCACTAATTTCTGCTTAGTAGAGAAGCACAAGAGTTGCCGCCACAACCTGACTACTAACAGAAAGCTAAGGCAGTGTGGTTTAGGGGTTACAGTGTTGGACTAAGATCTGGGAGATCAAGGTTCACATCCCTGCTCACCCATGAAACCTACTGGGTCTACTCTGGCTAGTCACAGTCTCTCTCAGTGGAACCTACCCCACAAGGCTGTTGTGAAGATGAAATGGGGAGGAACAGAACCAGAGCGCTCTGGAGGAAAAGTGGGTTGTGAAAGTGTTAGCAGTAGATAACAGCCCAAGGCTAGTGCAGCCACTTTCCAGTCTTTAAACGTTATATAATAAAGAATTTGGAGAATGGCTGCTTGTTCTTAAATGCCATTGAAGAAAAGGGAACAGAGCCTGCTTTGACTCCATTTGGTGGTTTTATGCATGGTCTGAATGATGCTTCCATAGTTCTGCCCAGTCTGGTTAGCCACAAGAAGTTGTCTAGGATTAACAAAGGTATCTCGCTCCCAGGCGCCATTGTTTGTTCTGTGGCAGGCGGTGATGCTCATAGCTCTCCTGTTGGCTCATATGGAGGGATTCCCTACACACACACACACACACACACACACACACCACACATATAAGCCATTCATTAAGCACCCTGGGATTCCTCTTTGCCATTTCCCATTTGTGCCGATTAATGAGGTTCTACAGCTGTTTGACTTTGATATGCAATTCTGAACAAGCAACACCAAAGGAGCCAGAGAAGGGCAGATATTCCATGCAATCAGATCTGAAAAGGGCAAAGCAGCTTGAACTGTTGAGACCTCAAAGCTTCCCCCCACCCCCGTTTAATTTCACATTCTAAGCATCTTTGGCCTAATAACTGATTTACTGTGCATATCATTAAGGTTTCATTTAATTTCTCTCTCTCTCTCTCTCTCTCTCTCTCTCTCTCTCTCTCTCTCTCTTTCTCTCTCTCTCTCTCACACCCCATTAGCACAGGGATGTGTGTGTTAAGAGTCTCTCCACTTGTTGGTTTGGGAATTGTGCCTGTGCTTTCAACACCACCACACTGAATAATAATAAATTAAACTCCACCCTGCCCCATGCTTCTATTCCACAGTGCACCAGTGGACTGTTAAACAGGTGTCCCCCACATTCTTATTTTTGCATCTTGACTCCTTGGGTTTTGTACCTGAAATCTGACACAGTACGAGCACATCTGCTTCTCATTCTGGCCAAGCTGGTTCACGTTCAAAACACGAAATGATGAATGCTACTCCCATTTCATCAGTATGCTAATGACATTCAGTTCTGCCACGTGGTCCCAGGGAAGCAGTAGCGGTGACAAAACCGTGCCTGGCTTCAGTTCAGGGTTGCATACAAGTGACCAAATGGAACCTTAATCCAGAGATACTGTGGTTAGGAATTCTAGTGTTCTGAGAGTGGTTATACAGCTTTTTCTAGATGGGATTGCACACGTCATAAAGGAGCAGGTACGTAGTCTGTGGGTGCTCATTGATTAAGCGCTTTTCTTGGATTCTCAAGCAGCAGTTGTGTGAAGTGACTTTTACCAGCTGTGGTTGGTTTGCCAGAGGAGATAATTTCTGGAGAAAACAGGCTAGGCATCAGTTATCCCCTCCCAGTTGCAATGACAGGACACTTCAACTAGTCCGAAAGGTAGAACTCGTAACGTCATCCGGGATCTGAAGATTGGAGCACATCTCTACTTTGTCTCCCATTGTCACGGGATGTAAAATAGTGAAAAGGGGAGCAGCGGGCTAGTTTCTCACAAAAAAACGAGAATAGTACCTGGACATTTTGTGTCATATCTCAGGTTCTACAAATGCTAGAAATGTACCCCCCCTTTTTTTGGTAAATGCAAGCTGAGGAACTGCATATTACAATTCATCTGAGGGAGGGAAGAACTGCCCCTTCCAGCCATTTTCACACACAATCTACTCTCATATGAGCCTGTCCACAATTTAATCACTGGCTTTAGGGGCCCTGTTCTCTGCCCCATCCTTTGGTGAAATCAAATGCACATGCTACCAAAACTGTGGAATGCCACTTCCATAGAGATCTGCTAGGCACCTTCTTTTCAGACATCTCCAAAATCTCTTACAATTTAGCTCACTTTTCATGTGTGACTCTTAAATCTGCTAATCTGCTGCATTCTGCTGTTTTATTATCTGCTTATACTGCACTGCAGCATTTTAAATTTTGCTTTTATGGTATTGTTTAATTTTTAATGCATTTTTAAAAGCCGCTTTTAACAGGGTTTTTTTTTTAATATGACACTTGTGAAAGGAGCTCAAACTGGGAGAAAGATTTGCATTTTCATCCTGGATACATATATGAGTGTGATATCCAAACAAAGAACATGATATAATAATAAATAAGTATCTTCATGCACTCAGGAATGCAAGAAGCTGATATAGGGGGTGGGGGGAAACATGGCTGTCTTAACTTAATCTGTGGTTGACAGTGGTGCTCACCACAGGATACCGAAGTGTAACCCACACATATTACATTTACCAATAATGAACTGGAAAAGGGAGAAGAGTGGCAATACTTACAACGGACGCAAAATGATTTTGGTCAGGTGAAAAAGAGAATATTGCAAGAAGGAACCGAGTAACGCTAAAAATGCTACTCCTGTAAATGAACTGTCATCACTCAAGAAGAAAGAATTGTGCAAACGAAAAGCCAACTTTCCTTTCTCATATTCCCTCAGCTCTGTCAATTTTCCTGCCAGTCTAGATTTTGCTTCTTCTCATAGGCCTCATTAATAATGTTGTACCCTTTGGCTTCTTGATTCTCCAGACCCCCCTTGTCCCATTTTATAATGGGTGTTCACATCTTACATGTACCACAGGTGTACAGTCTGTGCACACAAAAGCAGAGCTGTGCAAATAAACAAGTGTATACTCTTCCACACAAACACTTGCCCGTGCACAGAGACAGCTTGTACCTGTGTTCAATGCCATGTGTGAATAAGCCTAGAGATATTCCTACATGGCATGCTTTTTAAACCTCTCCCTCACTCTTAAACACACACACACACACACACACACACACACACTTCTATTTATATGCACCCCATAATATCCTAAAAGTGATTCTCATAGCTCAGAGGTGGCCAGCTCCCAAGAGACTGTGATCTACTCACAGAGTATGTGATCTACTCACAGTTAAAGACTGGCAGTGATTTACCCCCTTTACCAGTGATCTACTGCAGATGTCCAGTGATCTACCGGTAGACCACGATCTACCTGTTGGATGTGCCTGTCATAGCTTATTTTTTTCCATTCCACACCCTTCCCCTTAAACACATAACACATACATATGTGGCATTTTCAGAGTCTTTGAACCTTTGGTGCAAATATTTTTCAGATGACTACTCATTTTAAACTGACCCAGTGTTACAGCTTACGCAGGTTTTACATTTGCATTGTGGACATTGGGAAATGAAAAACAGAATTCAGACTCGCCTGCTAAAAACATCCTAGGCCATCTTTCTCACAGCGCCTGTGAGGACATACCAGTGGCGTGTGTCCCTGTGAATCAGCTGCTGACAATGAACAGCTGCTACTTGATGGGAAATACTGGCTTCCATTGCCAGAAGGAAGTAGTAGCCAGCACCTGTTGCCTCCCTAAACCTTATGAAGCATTAGCGTGGGGTATTCCTACAAGGTTGGCAGTGCTTTTCCTCCTGGGCATTGCATGACTTGTCCGATGGCCTCAAGTCATTCCTTAAATATCTATCAAGGAGTTGTTCTGAGTACTGAAAAAGGCCAACTGTCTAGTGATCAAAGTCCCAAGTTGTGAAAATATCAGGTCAAAGGGCCATTCTTTGAGCTTTGGCACATAGCATATTCTTATAAACTATCGTGGCTGATAGAGCTTTTTTTAAGTAATGGAAAACTCTCTGTTGACAATGCGGCGATACTATCCTGTATTGTGGTGGTGCCTCCTTAGCTGGGGTAGCTCTGGAAGAGCTGAGCTCCAAGAAATGACATTTATCAAGAAGCTTAGTGCAGCCAAGTGATAAATGGGGCAAGCCAGGAACAGATCAAAGAGACCCTCTTAGTCTTCCATTCAAAGAATCAGGCAGGGAATGGCATGCTAAGTAAGTGCATGGCAAGTCGGGTGTGAAAAATGATCTCTCCTACAAGAATTCCATTGGTGACAGATAATCAGAAATTTAAATGGCATTCCCACCTTCAGAAAGTGCCTTAAATAATGGGGGCTGCATGAAACCGTTTGTATTTAAAGGAGAAGCTGAATAATTTATTGCCGAGCAGAATGCACAGCACTAGGCAGATAAATGAGGAAATCCCAGCGCAGTCTATCTTGCGCAGTTGCCACACTAATTACAGATCAATTACTTACCAGTTGTTTGCAACCTTATCAAAGAATAGTAAATTTACTGAGAGGAAAATGTGATAAGATGACTTTTCATTATTACAGTAGATTTGTTGAAACAGCTCTGACACCGAGATTAATAAGAGCTTTCCCAGAGGTAATGCGATCAGTATGCACAGAGCGAGAATGTTAAAAGCTGAAAACTTGAACCTCGGCACTATCATAAAAGTCCTTTCGTGAATGAATCATTTTCATGGGAGTGTCCTTAACACAGAAGGGTGGGACGTGGGGGCGGTCTGATAAACTGCAATCTTACTACAGGGATTATATATGTATCCCTTTCTGTTTCTTTGAAGAAGAACAGTGGAAGAGGGTGTTTTCTTTTTCTTTCTTAAGTGTTCACAGTCAGCTGCCTTGTATCGAGTCAGATCATGGGCCAATCTAGTTCAGTATTGTTTCCACTGACTGACAGAGCCCCTCCAGGGTTTCAGACTGAAGTCTTGCTCAACTGTACATAGAGATGCTCTGGATTGAACCTGGAGCCAGGGTCCTTCCCTTCCCCACCCCCCATTATGGACATTAAGGGCAGGTGGAAGCTCCCCACATTTTGTGTTGTGCAGTTTGCTCTAAAACAAGGGGGAAACAGTTTGGGAGGGAGGGATAAAGATATCGCACAGTGTATATTTGTGTGAATGTGTACGTGTGCGTACCAACAGTACTCTTCCTGCATTTGGACGGCACCATGGGGGTGGGTGTTCTGCACAAAACCTCCATGTTCATAGAATCGTAGAGCTGGGGGGGGGGGACACCATGAGGCTCATCTCATCCAACCCCCGGCAATGCAATAATCTTTTGCCCTAGCAAAACAACAACAAACAAACCTATGGTCACGTAAGCTATTACTATGCCATAAGATCCACTGTCCTGTAATATCACATATGAGCTTTAACTACTGATGAAGCCCAGGATGGCAAAACAAGGCCAATATTCCAGAAATCCTGGAATTGTTTGGACCTTATGAACAGACAAGTGGAATAGACACTATTACACAGGTGGACCTTATGCATGAACTGACTAGAGAATGATCTGATCTACTGGGTCTTCTGCTTTGTTCGTTTGTTGAACTTTATGAGTTACTTCTGTTGAAATTTATGATTTGATACAATGAATGGTATACCTTATTTATCTAAGAACACTGCCGGTTACGTCTTGTGTGTTTGTTGAGTAATCTTTTGCCCAACATAAGCCTCAAACCCACGACCCAGAGACTAAGAGTCTCATGTTCTGCCAACATGGATTATGAAATGCTAGGCGCCAACAATCAGATAACGCCATCAGCTTCACAGTTGCACCCTAGCTGTGAGTTTCCAAGGAATATCTGACATGTTAAGCTTAGAAAATGAAAACTGGATTGCATTGGCTGTTGGTCCAATCCGGCAGGACGCTGCCTATGTTAACTAGTCCCCCAAACAGTTACATGACTATACAGGGGATCTGTGCAATTTGTAAGATTGTCAGTCGGCCAGGGGAAAAAGAAAAAAAAACCACCAGCCTGTCTCGCTTGCTCCTGACAGCTTTTAACAAGTGATTTCCGATTTGCAGGAATCAGCAGGTAGTATGGAGCTAAGCATTATTGTTTGCTACGTCTTCAGATCAGGCTGCTATCGAAGGCAAAGAAGCAGAGACTCATGAAAAAATTGGCACCCCTAACGATTTTTTCACAGGTGCCATGCGATTTGCAAGGACTGGTTGTGCTAAATGTCAACCAAGACGCATACAAAGGCCAGCGCAGGATTGTCATAACAGAACAAATGGTGCTTTTTGTAGAACTCTGAAAGTGAAAAGCAGCGTTTTTGAGACAGGCATGTCTTGGCAAGGATACCTTGAAACAGAAAGTGATTGATAGCAACTGGAACATCCTTTCCTGGCTGTACATATAATATATTCATAGTCCAACTCAACCCAAGTGCTTAATTGGGTGAGTTACCATTTGAGTGAGCACCAAGATCACTGTTCTTTTTCATCCCAAATTGAATCTTTCCCAAAGAGAATATAGAATGACTCTTCCTATTAAAAAAGGGGGAGAGGAGGGGATATAGTGTGAACAGGAGAAGCCAATACACATTCTCTGAGTGTACTTGAAGAAGTAATGTATGGCAAAACTAAGATGCAATGGTATTAGGAAAATACAAACTGTGCACCCACAATAGTCTCACGTGCTGAGAAGTTTTGCCACAATAACTGCATTTTAGCTGCTGCCATGATTATCTGATGGAAGGAACATGTTTGTTCCCCTTTCCCCATTATGATGAGGGACAGCAGAAAGAAGAAGAAGAAGTTATTTATATGCCGCCCATCTGACTTGGTTTCCCCAGCCACTCTGGGCATCTCCCAACAAATGAAAACACCAAACACAGTAAAACAGCAAACATCAAAAAGTCCCCTATACAGGGCTGCCTTCAGATGTCTTCTAAAAATCAGATTGTTGTTTATTTCCTTGACATATGACAAGAGGTCATTCTACAGGGCAGGCATGACTACCAAAAAGGTCCTCTGCCTGGTTCCCTGTAACCTCACAATGAAGGAGCTGCTTTGCAGCTGGACCTAAGTGTCTGGGCTGAACAATGGGGGTGGAGATGCTCCTTCAGGATTGAGGCATCTGTGGCCCTCCAGGTGACTCTTAATCCTATCACTCCCATCCAACAGGACTGATGGTAAGGGATGCAACATCTGGATGGCCTCAGCTAACTCTGAGGTAGGAGAACTCATGGTGCAGAGGACTATACTAGCCCTTTTCAGAGGTTACTTTCCACACATGGCCATAATATTGGGGACGACGACAGTGAGCAGGGACCCAAATCCCCATCCCTGATGGATCCACCCAGACTTTTACATATTTATGTTATGTTTGCTGAATTGTTGATTTTCCCCTCCTTGAGATTGCCAATATTTCGTAACATGCTGGGTTTTTTGGAATGTGATGTTGTAATTTTGATGGTAAGTTGATGTTTATTGCAAGCTGCTTTGGGCACAATCAACTGTGGAAAAGAAGCATGCTAACGAATTATGCCACCCCGAACCAAAATGCATCGAGTGTAGGTTTCTCCGTGTCACCGGGGATTCTGCATGCTTTGGGCTGCATGCTTTACACGGAGAAGGCTGCACATGTTCACCTGAACACACATAGCTTCTGTGTTTAGACCTTCTTCCTGAAACACAAACGTCTGGAGGTAGAGTGGCAATGGTATCTGGGTGTGTGGAAATGGGAGTGGGGCCAGTGATCGCCCCATCATGTTTTTTTGAAGAGGGGCTAGTGGGTCTTGTGATTAAACACATCTTCTCAAAAGAAGCGTAAGTAGGACTGTTGCTTCATTAAAGAAACATTCATTGATTAATCCTAAGAGTTTGATTAAATTTGGGGAGGAAAGATAGTTCCCAAGCACAAACAGTAATTAGGTTTTTCACACACACACACACACTACTGTCCAATTAACTTGGCACCTTTCTAGTCAATGATTTTTTTAAAAAAGGAATTATAATTAAACTGGAAATGGGAGTTAGCTTCATTTAAATACGGAATCTGCAGGTTAATGCAGTATTTGATCTCTCCCTTGTCCTCAAACGTCCAACGCCAAATCCTCATTGATTACATTGGAAGATATTTCATCTTGAAAGATGTAAGCGATCCTTAATATTATTTGGTACATATTGGTTTATATATGAATGGCAATTAGCATGATGCTTCAAATAACCCATTTAATTGTGGTCCTCTCAATTTCCTTCACTGCAAGCCACAGTGCAGTTGGTCCATCATTAACGCTTAAAGAAGGTATTTTAAAAACTTTAAGCAATATAGGGTTTCAGATATTGAATGTTACATGATTAGAAAATAAAACCCCTGGTCTCTGCAGAAATTGTTTGTTTTGTTATATTCAATACTTGGCAAACTCTGTTGGTAAACTGACGGTTTAAATTGGTTCTCTAGTGTTGAGAGAAACTTTCCTTTATCTTCTATTGTTGCTTTTCTTTCCCTTTTTTTAATCTGGCTAGATCCCAACCTTTAACCCCTGACACTGAATGTTTCAAGCACGGTACATCGGATCAGAGCTGTTCTCCTTGCCCTTTGCCCTCCAATATGTCCAAAAGGCAAACTTCTCACAGAATCCGAGATAATCACTTCTGAATGCTTTGCACCCCTGGGGTTTCAAGCAGCCAATTTAAAAAACATGGTTCCAACAATCCCTTTTCTGAAGACTTTAGTACTGGCTGCTGCCTAGAGATTATTATTATTATTATTATTATTATTATTATTATTATTATTCCTAATCGTAGATCTTAAAGGATTTTTTAATCTGCTTCTTTAACTTTCCTTATGTCACTGTGCAGCTAGGAACCTTCAGTTCCACAACAGCAGCAAACTTCCTTCTGTAAGAAAAGTCAAGTTAAAAGGTGCATAACAGAAACTCTGACATTATATTCACCTGATGCCATTTTAGAAGATGGCCTTTTTATTTTTGCTTTCCGGTGTCACATTGTCTCTAGTCATTACGGGAGTCTGAAAACTGACTTTGAGTTTCAACTTTTGTTGTTTAGTTCTCCCATTTTCTCCTCTCATTTATGCTTGGAAGGAGACATTAGCTACGAATTCTCTGTGTGTGTTCTGGTGAGACTCTTTCTGTACCTGATAATGCAGATATGGTGCAGGTTAAGCATTATTTTTGTCCCAGGGAAAGCCAGCCTTCCCCAACCTTGTGCCCCCCAGATGTTGTTGAACTCCAATTTCCATCAGCCCTGCCAGCATGTGGTGAACTGAGGTCTTGCTGTCTCTTTCTTGTTTTTTTAAAAAAACTTCAAAGCAGCTTGGAATGGCACCTCCATCACCCCGGGTAAAAACACTTCTTGACATGATTCAGGAAATGAATGTACATTGTTTCCTGTGTGGTTATATATACATAAAAAATGGCTGCCGTCTTGTTCCCACTTCAGTCCATGTGACCTGTAGACCAGACCTCAATATTTTCCTCCTTTATTGAATCCTGTCTGTCAGCCAACTCATCAGCTATGTAACTCATCCTAACCCATTTCCTCACCTTGGTATGCTCAAGCTTTCATACAAATTGGGATGCCTAGAATTAACATGTGTTTGTTTCAATAATCTGTCCTCTCTGCCATTGTGATTTCCATGACAATCTAATAGCTTGGGAGGTTCCTGGACTGATAGGTAATAGCTAGCTTGTGCTCACTTTAGGAATTTGTCCTTTATTTTCTCCCCACCCGCACTATTTGCATGCAAATCCTTATGGCTTGTGCTTTAATTTGACACCTCATTCATATTTCCACAGCTGTGGTCAGCGCCCTCAAATTTCATCAGCAGAGAAGGCCATGACCTCACAGTGAAAATATAAACAAGGAAAAATGGACAGGGCTGTTGTTGTCCCCCCTCCCCCCATCGTAATGCTCTGCTTTCCTTTGGACTACGTTAGCAAGGTTGAGGAGGGTGAGTTTTGTCATCTGGACAGCCCAGGACATCCAGGCTTGCGTCCCAGGGAGGTCACTCCATTATCTCTCGAGACAGATGGGTGCCAACGAATCCTGTCCTTCATCTGATCAACACAATCTGCACAAAATGCAAGAATACATCAAAATTTAACATTTGAATGAAGAAGAAGAAGAGGGGGAGGAGGAGTTTGGATTTGATATCCCGCTTTATCACTATGCTAAGGAGTCTCAAAGTGGCTAACATTCTCCTTTCCCTTCCTCCCCCACAACAAACACTCTGTGAGGTGAGTGGGGCTGAGAGACTTCAGAGAAGTGTGACTGGCCCAAGGTCACCCAGCAGATGCATGTGGAGGAGCGGAGACACAAACCCGGTTCTCCAGATTACGAGACTACCGCTCTTAACCACTACACCACACTGGCAATAAATACAAATTGCATCTTTGTACAATAGGCTAGAAGGCTTTCTACGCACGCACGCGCACACACACACACTCCTGCTTAGGTTCTATCTAGCAAACAAGAAGCATTATGAGAGTTGAATTCCAGTTGGGCAAAACCACTAGGGATCTGAAGCAGGACCAGAGTGGGACCTGGGAAGAGAACCAAGGACCTTGGATTGGCTTTGATCCCTGGACTTGAGGCCCCGCCTCTCTGCTGTAGAGCAAATGTTTCAAGAGCAAATAGGAAAGCAAAGCATACAGTCACTTGTGCAAGAAAGCTGATCCAGCGTGCATTTCTTTTACTTGCACCATTTATCTGCGTGCCTAATTGCCTCCTTCCGATGAGGGCTGCAATTACAAGAAGTGTTTATGACCTCTTTGCAGAGTTGCCCATGACACTGCTATTTGAACAAAATTGCCCAAAGAGGTTTTTAAAATTGGCCATATATTATTCCCCAGATAGGCTTTACAAGCTCTGCATTGTCTGAGCTGGGGCTTTGATTTATTTCCGTTCCACTTTTAACCTGCTTTATCTCTGAAGCCTCGTGGCAGGCGACAGCATTTTAAAACTATTTAGGACGAAATATAGACGGCACTAAAACAAAGCCCTGCACCAATCCAGCCATAGGAAGAGTAATCCCATATTTATATTACGCCGGTGTGGGGATAACATGGCTGCTACACAGACAGAGCTGCTCCCATATTCAGTGCATGCGAAGCTGGGGAGGGCAGGGGGGGGGACACACAAGTAGGGCTGTGTGCACACCATACATTTAAAGCAACTGTAGTTTGCTTGAAATTGCATCCATTCAAGGGGTTGGGGATGCACTCCTGTAAAAAAAGGTTGCAGCATTCAGGACTTTTTAGAGAAAAGGTGAGTAAGCGGGGGCATGATAGAAGCTTATGAAATTATACACAGCACAGGGGAAATGGGTAGAGAAAAGTTTTTCTCCCTCATAATTCTAGAATTTGTGGGCATCCAATGGAGCTGAGGTGTTGCAAGATTCCGGACAGACAAAAGAAAGCGCTTCAGGCAACGCATAGTTAAATTTTGGATCTTGTTCCCACAGGAGGCAGTGACGGCCATCAATTTTAAGAGGGGATTAGACAAAGTCATGGAGGAGAGGGCTATTGATCTCTGGCTGTGCTCTGGCTCCACAGATGGAGGCAGCGATGCTTCTGAATGCCAGTTGCTGGAAACTACAGGACAGGAGAGGGATCTTGTGCTTGGAGGCTGCTTGCTGGTTTCAGCCACTGTGAGAACAGAATTCTGGGCTGTTGGTCTGATCCAGCAGGCTCTTCTTGTGTTCTCTTGGTCTGTAAGGATGTGGGGTGGATTCTCCATTTGTGGGAGAGTCCTTGCTCTTGCCTCAGCTTCTCACCTTCATGGGTGAATAAAAGTACATGGGACGCGGGTGGCGCTGTGGTCTAATCCACTGAGCCTCTTGGGCTTGCTGAGAGCCAGTGTGGTGTAGTGGTTAAGAGCAGTGGACCCGTAATCTGGTGAACCGGGTTCGCTTCCCCGCTCCTCCACATGCAGCTGCTGGGTGACCTTGGGCTAGTCACACTTCTTTGAAGTCTCTCAGCCTCACTCACCTCACAGAGTGTTTGTTGTGGGGGGGGGGCAGGGAAGGGAAAGAAGACTATTAGCTGCTTTGAGACTCCTTAGGGTAGTGATAAAGCCAGATATCAAATCCAAACTCTTCTTCTTCATCATCAGAAGGTCAGCAGTTCGAATCCCCACGATGGGGTGAGCCCCCATTGCTCTGTCCCAGCTCCTGCCAACCTAACAGTTCAAAAGCATGCCAGTGCAAGAAGATAAATAGGTACCGCTGTGGCACGAAGGTAAACAGTGTTTCTGTGCACTCTGGTTTCTGTCACAGTGTTCCATTGAGCCAGAAGCGGTTTGGTCATGCTGGCCACATGACCTGGAAAGCTGTCTGTGGACAAACGCCAGCTCCCTCAGCCTGAAAGCAAGATGAGTGCTGCAACCCCATAGTTGCCTTTGACTGGACTTAACTGTCATGGGGTCCTTTACCTTTTTTATATACTGCCCCCCTTTCCCCTTGTGAGTTGTCGAGGAACATTGGCCACTTTCAAATGACCTGCTTATTGAGCATTTATCCTGATTTGTTTCAGGGGCTATTTAAATCAGTGTTCATTCCAATTTGTTTGTGGGCAGCTTATATGATATAACATCATACTGTATAATTATTCCATGCAGTATGCATGAGATTGCCACCTAGGGCTTTCAGGCTAAGCACACTTATCTTAGAAGAAGCACCATTTCAAAGAGTAGTACTTGCTTCCAAGTAGAGATGCCTAAGTTTGTGCTGTCCATGTTGCAAAGTATTGGGTGAATTGAAATGAAAAGGGAAAGCAGTGTTAGGTCATTATATTAAGCTATAGTGAAACTGCATTTAGAATCCTGTGAGATGCTCAGTTCCCCACTAAGAAAGATACAGGAAAAGGACAACTAAAATGATCAGGGCATCTTCCCTAGAAAGAAAGCTCAAGAGATGAGAAATTTCTCGCTCCCTTCTTTCAAAATACTAGAACTTGAGGTCATCCAATTAAATTGATTGGCAGAAGGATCAGGATGACAAAAGGAAATAGTTCTCTATATGATACATAATTAACTTCTGGAATTCCCTTTAAAAAAAAAAAGAAAGAGTAATGATATGATGTATCTATGGGGTTAGATTGCCTGTAAAAAGAATTACAGTGCCATCATACACATGCCTATTCCTCAGTAAGACCCGCTGATTTCAGTGGGGTAATTGGGTATAGAATTGTAGCTTAGATTTACAGTATAGATTTGTCTATGTGATTCCTCTATGCTTGTCAAAAGCAGACTACCAGATCAATCAGCAGGGGAACACTGTTGTTGTGGGCACCCCAAAAGCATCTGTTTGGCCAAAGAAGAGCTAGAGAAGGTGTCGAGTTAGATCTTTGGTCTGGACCAGTTGGGCAATTATACAGTGGTATCTGTTCTGGAAATCCATTTAACTCCCAAAACGTTCGGAAACCAAGGTGAGGCTTCCAATTGGCTGCAGGAAGCTCCTGCAGCCAATCAGAAGTCATGGAAGCAGTGTTGGGCATTCGGGAGCCAAAACGTTAGACTCACAAAGCTTTCGGGATCCAAGGTACGACTGTAGTATTCTTTTTTTTAAAAAAAACAACAACATGTATGTAATTCTGTTATTGTGTTATTATTGCTGAATGTCATAAAAACAGACTAAGAGTGACTCAGGGTTAGACCAAAGGCCTATCTCTTGCAGCAGCCTTTATCCAATAGTAGTCAATGGTCCTTTCTCCCACTGCTGTTTCACAGCAATTGCTAATTCAGAGGAATTCTGCCTCTCAATCCGTAGGTAGCAGAACATGACTTACAACCATTAATAGACTCATCCTCCATTAGTTTCAAAGCCATTTAAACTAACAGCCATTGCAGCTTCTGGCAGAAAATTCCTTAACTACAAGCTGTGTGGTGACGGACTTACTTTTGTCTGTCTTGAATCTCCTGCAAGTCAGCTTCACTCGATGCCCTTTGCTTCCAATGTTTTGAGGGAGAAAAATGCTACTCTCTATCCATGGCCTTCACACTATATATAATTTTTTTAATAACCTTCTGTGTTCCATCTTACTTATTCCGTCCCCCCTAAACTCAGAAGCTCTAAATGTTGTGGCTTTCCTCTATCCCTCACTTGGCCTTTCAGTGCCATATTGGATGCCCTGTATCTTCAGCTTCATTGCAATGCAGAGATGCCACCCTGATGAATATCCACGTTCAGATGCCATAAGGTAAAGGTAAAGGGACCCCTGACCATTGGGTCCAGTCGTGGCCGACTCTGGGGTTGCGGAGCTCATCTCGCTTTATTGGCCGAGGGAGCTGGCGTAAAGCTTCCAGGTCATGTGGCCAGCATGACTAAGCCACTTCTGGCAAACCAGAGCAGCACACGGAAATGCCGTTTACCTTCCCGCCAGAGCGGTTCCTATTTATCTACTTGCACTTTGACGTGCTTTCAAACTGCTAGGTTGGCAGGAGCAGGGACTAAGCAACGGGAGCTCACCCCATCGCGGGGATTCAAACTGCCGACCTTCTGATCAGCAAGTCCTAGGCTCTGTGGTTTAACCCACAGCGCCACCCGTATCCCTCAAGGAGGCATACATGATTCCAAATGCAGCAAAGGAATCCATGTACAGAAGATGCCTCTGCACACATCTCCCTTGCTGGGTGAGCAAGCAAATGTCAAGGCAAACGTTATATAATGAAATTGACATTTGCTTGCAAAACCTAAGTGCGGCAGCCATATAAAAGTGAGGCCCTAAACGCAGCACCTCTACAGCCCTAAACCCCTTGTGCCAGAATGATGGGAAACAGACTGAGAGGATAGTGAGATAATATGATACTTCTTTCCCCTTCCAAAGACAAGCAAATGATCTCACACCTGCAGTTTAAATAACCAAATAAATGTCATATCAGCCCTGCAATCTCCAGCTAACGAATCTCTGAGCCAAATAAGTGAAGGATGCATTGTGTCTGCTTTAAATCTGAGTGTGTTTTTGGCTTCCTGCCTGCTGTGACAGTGAAGAAACTTATTGGAGGAAAGTCTGTGCCCCAAATCCTGAAGCAGCACTGCCGTAGTAGGCTTAGATAAGACATTACTCTGATTCAGTGTAAATGTAATTCCCAGCCTCAATAAGCGCTGAAATAATGAAGACTGTTCAAGCACATTATACAGTTCTCCTATGGCAAGAGAGCCCACTTGAAAACTCTTTTGTTTATGGTAGCCTAACCAGACCTGTGATTTTATTATGTTCATTTGTTAATAAAATTTTTGATTTATCTATATTTTGATAGTTGTATTATGTCGGCTGTTTCTAATGCCTATCACTATTCTTAATGAATGTTTTATACTATTTTATGTAAACCACTTAGCGATTTTTAAAATAAAGTAAACACACACACACAATTACATTGTTTTATACAGTAGGAATTCTACACTCTAAGTAGCAGTTGAAGAGGATAATTGTAACAGTCTGAACACTTTTACTGAAGTGCCCAGTGGGAACCAGCTGAGGCTCTTACACAATCTACAAAATGTTACCAAGCTGGAAAATGTTGGGTGGCTTTTGATGAGTAGGAGACAATGTTTTATTTACATGACATCGTAGAGTCCCACATTTGTGACTCTCTAGCAATCATGCATTTGTGATTTGGCTGCAGATCAGTCCTCCCACTATTTTTTAAAGCCTTGATCAAGGTGGAGAACCTTTACTGCCCCAAGGGCTGCATGTTCTCATGGACAACCTTCTGGAGGCCCCATGCCAGAGGTGGCCAAAAAGCACATGAGGCCAGAGGCAAGCGTGGGCAATTGTGACTCTTAGCTTGGTACAAGGAGACTACATTCCATGCATGTCAAAGCCAGAAGTTTCTACAAGTTTCTACTCCTACACACGTCTCCATCTTTCCTCCTGGCAAGCAAGAAGGGTTATCATAGTTCAAGGACATATCCAGAAGCAGTTGAGGAAGGGGTGGAGCAGGGTCACTGAGGTGGGGTGGCCAGGGGAGAGTCCAGGGGGTCAGGCAGAGCAATCTAGAGTGCTGCATTCACCCCACAGGCCTGAAGCGTCCTACCCCTGGTTTAGATGTTGACAGTAAGGCCAACTCTGGTCTAAGTGGCATTTGACTTGCCCCTGAACTTGTTTTCAGCATAATATGATCTAAATTGTTTCCAGCATCAAACATTTTTTTAAAAAATTGGCTTAGCAGAGACAAAATGTTACACTGCAGAATCAACCAGACATTCCGTACTGACATTTACTGAAAGTAATTTTCCTCTGCAGACTGTTACAGAGATGCAAGTCAGGTACAGTCTGGAAAATGTGGGCATTTTAAAATGAAAGAGGAATATGTAATTGTGGGAGAAAGTATTGTAGTAAGCTTTAGGAAAGGAAAGGTGGGGGTGGTGGAAACCAAACATCTTGTAGGACATGTTTATCAGGGGCTGAAGTGGGCCAATCTCTTTTGCCCTGCAAAGTTTTGTGTGGCACTGAGTCACCTGACAGGTGATGCCAACAAACTGCCGTTTGCCCTTTTGGACAATTTGCACTGTGCCAATCAAGCCTTGTTGTGTCTCTTTCATTTGTCTCCAAAAGAATACAATGGCAGGGTGCCATCACCTGCAATGTTTAGCTTCAGGATTTAAGTGAGAGGTATTGTACCTTTTCCCACCATTGTTACAATACATATTCTGCACAAACAAACCCTCCTGTATTAGGAAGGAGGATATGCATGGTAAGGTGTTGTCAGATGAAGCCAGTTATAGTGAGGTTATTTTTCATTAACTTGGATGGTTGATGGATTGCTCCCATCCCACTTACTCCTGATTCACCTAAACTGGTTTATAATTATTATATCCCAACCTTCTCCCAAAGCAGAATTTCAGTCTCACTAGCTTCCTGTGAGGTAGGTTCAACCGTAAGATCAATGACTTTACCCATGTGAACTTCATGGTTGAGTGGAGATTGAAGGTAGCTTGCTCAGCACTTTAGCCACTGTCTCGTATTGAGTTTGGTAAATTCAGGATTGATAGGGTTGCTATATTTCAAAAAGTAAAAACCAGGACACCCTGAAAGTTGTTGAGCTGCTTTTTTAAGGGAACACCCAAAAGATTGACTTGCCTAAGATCCATGATAAAGCACCACCTTTCAGAAATCCCCCCCCCCCATGCCAATTCCACCTTTGGAATCCCAGTAATGTCCAAGAAAATCTGGACGTATGGCAGCTCTAGGAGTGGAGAGTTGCCATTTCCTTCTGGGACAGAACATGGCCAGGCAGCAAATTTGCTGTACCTTGACTGGAAGGCTTGTGAGACTTTTCTGTACTGGCAGGTCCCCTTTTTGTACCAGAGTCCCACAACCCTTTAAAAGGATTTTGATAGGCTGTCCCTAGACAAGATGAACCAGCTGCCACACCCTAATCTGCCCAGGTCTAGGAAAATACTAAAAGTGAGAGTAGCTTTGGATTTATGTTTCCAAAGCCTAATGGGCACAGACCTTAACAAAATTGTATGAAACATTTGTATATCAGGAAGAATAGCATTAGTGGGCAAGATTCTAGTGAAAAATGCCAGAGAAATGCCTTTTAAGACCAATGAAGCTGAATGTCAAAACTCAAAGAATTTTATTAAGGAAAAGGGAAGGCAACGATTGCACATGGAGCCTTGCAAACAAAATCAATAAAATCAATCTAACGAAGTATGGGGTTATCTGATCATGTCACATGTGACTTAGATTGTTTGCTACTGACTGAGTGTGAGAGAACTGATAGCTAACGGTGCAAAAAGGATCTTTAAGAACAGCAATTATAATACCAAATCCAATGCAGGGGTGAGTTTGGATCCAGTCAGGGATATACCTAGTTGTTGATTAGCTTGGCTAACCCACCAAGGGTGCAAGCCCAGGGAGTGCAAAAATTGCACCTCTCCACTGTGATCAGGAGCCTGCTAGCCTGTCTGCATCTTCCCCAGGCTGCCCCTCTGCTGCTCTGGGTGAGGTGGGCAGGCTCCTCTGGGCAGCACATTGGAGAAATCTACCCAATGGCATGGGCCATTGAAACAGCTCTGTGGAGCCCCCTCCCCAGTTGGCCAGCGGCACATTTAGAAGTATGTGGGACACCCAGTGGGGCTCAGAGGGAAGAAAGGTGGAGAGAGCAGGCCAGAGTTGCAGGAGGAGGGAAAGGTGGGGGGGGGAGAGGCAGAAGGGAAAGCAGCCAATGGGAGGAGAGAGGCAGGAAGGCAGGCGCACAGATGGACCAATGGAGGAGGAGAAGTTGGGGAGGCAAAGCAGCACAGACTTGAGCTAGAGGTGCCAAGTTCCATGCGACATGGGGGGGGGGCGCTTGTCGCATGCAAATGATGTCACATGTGCGACACACGTGTGTGAAATCACATGCACAGGGAGGAGGCCACCACAGGTAGGCAAGCCGAGCCCCTTCACTGCTTCAGGAAAGCTTAATGAGGCTCTCTGCTGCTACTGCCCCTCAAGATTGTGGGAGGGGGCTCAGCCCCATCCCCACATACATTGGGGGAGCTGAGCTGTCCTCAGCTCCATAGAGTTGGTGTCTATAGAGCAGACCCCAATGGCCACAGAGGAAGTCACGGAAAGGTGATAAAAAGCAAGCTTTTTGAGTTTCTGGTCCATGGTTTCTCCCAGCTTCAGAGGCACCAATAAATCTCTTTGCCAAGGGATGCCTCTGGATCCAACAGAGGTATCCTCTTCCATGTTCTGCCAGAGTGGGGTGGCAAGGGCTCCAGTGCTGCAGAGGTCCCCGCTGTACCCTAAAAGGTGGTGGAGTGTGTGCTACAGCCAGCAAGAATAAGCCTCAATAAGCCCCCCAATGTTTTGGTGGTGGGGTGCAGGAAGAGCAGACTGGGTGATTAACCTGCTGGATGCAATGCTGATCTGTTTACTAGAGAAGAGCCTGACCCAGGCTGCTGGCAGTACCAGCCTGCAAATTGGCACAGCAAAATAAGTTGTACAACTGCCTCCTCCCTCTCTTTTGCTTTGGGTGACAGCAGCATACTGGAGGCAAAGGCTGTGGATGCAGCAGAGAATCTAGCTCATGCTCTGTGCACACTGATCTTTTCCTGCAGAACCCCTCGCTTGGCAATCTGCAGGATCTGATTTCTTTCCGTAGGGCCTGTAAGACAGACTTGTTCCGCCTGGCCTTTGGCTTGGAATCAATTTGATTCCCTCCCCCTCTTTCTTTTTTCCTTTCTCCTCCTGTGATGGAACTCCTATTTGGGGACTTCCCTGGCTTTTTTCAGGCCCATGTAGGACCAATCTGGATAGTTAGCCTTGGTGAAGACCTGATGTTTTCATCCCCCAAAAAGTTTTTGATTTGAGTTTCCATTGAAATGAGGCTGCATTTTAATGTTTTAATGTATTTTAATCTTGTTTTTAAGTTGTATTTCAACCAATTTATTTTTATACCAGTTGTTAGCCGCCCTGAGCCTGGTCTTGGCTGGGGAGGGTGGGGTATAAATAAAATTTATCATTATTATTATTATTAAACTTGAAAGTTCAGAATCATTACTTGTGAGAGGTGAAGCTGGGATGTTTCACTTCACTTGATGTCTCTTGCTAGCAAGTTGTGAGTGTGAGCATGGAGGGAACAAGGAGTTTAGAGGAGCATTAGGAGCTGGTGAACACACTGCATTCTCGTTTGCAAAAGAGAGGCTGCAATCTTATTAGTACTTACCTAGGAGTAAGCCCTATAGTGGGGCTTACTTCTGAGTAAACATGCAGAGGATTCTTGCAGAGTAAGGGGAATGCTATGTGAATACCTTCCTTTTATTGCAATTTGTGTGTAAATCATAAGAGTCCCTTCATATGCATGCTAGGAATTCTTATACTTTCTAAAAGCTTGCAAGAACTTTGGTGTAGTCATTTTATATATTTCTCTCTCTTCTCTCTCTTTTAAAAAATGCAACTCTTGGTCCAATTTAAATGGCAAGAGATCCATCTGAAATCACACACATACACATGAAACTTACCTCTCTTGGTGCTGACTCCCAAATTGGTATCATCTTGTTAGGAACATCTTTTATTTTTAATAGAAAATTTCTGACAGAGACAAAAGGCCAAGAGAGGCAAAGAGAGAGTTAGTGCTTTGCAAAGTGTGTCTCGAGTGAAAACGCCAACGGGGAAAAAAATATCCAAACCATCACACAACACCTCAATTCCTGCACATGAAGCAAGCATTGTTGAAGCGGATAGTAATTTATCCAGCTGTGCATCTACATCTGTTAGTTTAATAGGTGACACAAGGCTGGATTTTGAATTACTTTAAACCTATAACTTGGCTTACACAATAGGCTTCAGGAAGAGGAGAAAGAAGCTTCAATGCTAAGAAACCCTAGCTCAAAGTATCAGTTCCAGCAGCTCCTGCAACCGACACTAAAGCTTTCTGTCTGCCGGTATAGCTTTTACTTCTTTTGGTCTATTTGCACTACAATTCCCTTTGGCCTCCCATCAACCCCCACAAACACGCAGGTGCATGCATAATATATGAACAAAGGCACTCTATTGTTCCTGGGATGTCTTTCCGACCGAAGTGGCTTACAAAAGATGCGTGTCACAGGCGGCCATTTTTTCCTTAATCACACCTGAAACTTCAGCCCATCATATTTGGTGTCGCAGCTTCTCTTGTTTCAAAGGGGCAGAGGTTGACCAGTTTCTTTTAAGAGCTTGTACACTGAATTGTAGATGGCTATTAGGAATCCAGGCCTATTGGATTATCCCAGATTTTTTACAATATATGAGGGAGAGATCTGAGATACCGTATGTATATTTCTCTCTCCCTACTCCTATTTCTGTTCTGCTTGTAAGCCATTTGAAAGCCATTTTTTGCTTAATCTTTCAATTTACTATGTATTATACACACTTGACAGGGATGCGGGTGGTGCTGCGGGTTAAACCACAGAGCCTAGGACTTGCCGATCAGAAGGTCAGCGGTTCGAATCCCCGCAACGGGGTGAGCTCCCGTTGTTCGGTCCCTGCTCCTGCCAACCTAGCAGTTCGAAAGCACGTCAAAGTGCAAGTAGATAAATAGGTACCGCTCTGGTGGGAAGGTAAATGGCATTTCCGTGCGCTGCTCTGGTTCGCCAGAAGCAGCTTAGTCATGCTGGCCACATGACCAGGAAGCTGTCTGCTGGCTCCCTTTGCCAATAAAGCGAGATGAGCGCCGCAACCCCAGAGTCGGCCACGACTGGACCTAATGGTCAGGGGTCCCTTTACCTTTACCTTATACACACTTACATTCAATCTTTCCTCCAAGGAGCTCAAGGTGGGGTACATAATTTTTCTCCTCCCCATTTTAGCCTCACTACAACCCTGGGAGGTGGGTTAGGTTGAGAGACTGGCCCAAGGTATCACTCAGTGAGCTTCATGGTCTAGTGGTGATTTGAACCCCAGCCTCCCAGGTCGTAGTCCAACACTCTAACTGCTGTGCAGCACTGGCTGAATAATATGTTAAACTGTTAAAAAGAATCTGAAGTGTGTATCTGAAGAAGTGTGCATGCACACGAAAGCTCATACCAAGAACTAACTTAGTTGGTCTTTAAGGTGCTACTGGAAGGAATTTTTTTTATGTTAAAAAGAAGAAGTATCTAAACAGAATGTATCATGTCTTGAGCCCAGTGCAACCCTGTGTCTGTTTTCTCAGAAGTGAATCTACATATAGAAATCCAGCCTAAATATTTCACAAAGGTAGTAAGAAATAATTATAGTTTGTTTAATGGTATGCAGTGTCACAAAATATGGGTAATACATTTAATTTTGCTTTGCTTAAAAGTTGACCCGTGGGCCAGATAGTCTCCTCTCTCATTCCCTCCAAAACTTGCCTTCCTAAAACTTCTCCCTAGGGATTTTTTAACACTGATGTTGCCCTCTCACTGGAGGTCTCCTCACATCCCAACCCACTATTTCTTTGCATTACAAATTATTTCTGTCCACCTCTACCATATATCCCTTTCAGTTCCAGCTCAGTTTTCATTTCTGACCTCAATACATGCCTTGGCTTCTTCTTTCTACCCTGACAATATTTTCATCATTCTCAGTGATTTTCTCTGACCCCAGGGCTGACTCCTCGCCTCAGAGCCATGGGCTCCTTCTTGATCTTGGCTTCTTTAAGAACTGCTCCGCCTCTGACTTCTCTGCTGTGGACTTCCCCCTGTGAAATATCACTGCGTCTCTTCTAGCGCTGCTCAGTACCCATCCAACCTTGCTCTGCCTCTCGCTTCTTCTGTGACCTTTGGTCAATTGATGTTGTGGCTTTTTCACCAGTATGTTCCCACATGCTTCTCATCTGTTGCCTCTGCCCCACTCTATAGCTGCTCCAGTTTCCACCTTCCCTGCTGTCAACTGTTGGCAATTTTCCTTGTTCATCACAAGCTTCCATTTGATATTCCTGTGTATGTTGTTGAGCATCTGAATAGCTCAAGAGAATATTGAAAACGTCAGGAGATGATACATTTTAAATTCCTGATCCTTTTCCTCTGTCATTTCCCTAAACTAGGAAACTTTGCCACTCATTTTATCCTCACATTCACCCTTTGTTACAGTAATTTATTCCTTTCTGCACTGCCCCAATTTAGACTGTAAACTGATTTGGGCAGGGACCTGTACTTTGCTTAATATATTACGTAAAACATACTGACATGGCAATTAACAAAATAATCAATAATTATTAAGAACCTCAATGCTTGGGCTTGGTTTTTTTTACCCTCTGACAATATTTTCACCCTCAACTTGAAAGTCGTTCAGTGTACATCTTTGAAATCCATGTCACAAACTTCACCCTTCTGAACAGATTATTTACAAAACTATCCAGATGTTCAGTTTTCCAATAAAATAAAAATACAGAACTTGTCTTATGAATAATGCAGACTTATCATAAAAAGGATCAATTATAGTGATTTCCTCCATATATTTACCATTGCAAACTTTACCTCCCCTCTGCCCCAGGAAAAAGTAAACTTTGAAGGGTTGGATTGATTTTATATAAAGCAAGAACTGATAAAAGCTTTGGTGCAAAATAAAGTATATTTGGTTTGTTTAGAGCTAGAAAATAATTTTCCTCCTTAATCTCCCAGCCTACTCCAATGTCACTAACTCAAGGTTATCTTCACAAATGAGGCAAAAGTACACAGAAGTGTGTATGTTTTGGTAACATGGGGACAAACTACTATGAATTATTTTCAGAATAAGAATTTGCTGTGTTTAAATGTGTAAACATTGCAGTCATTTTTACACCATCCCTTCTCTAGTGAAAAACAATATAAAATCATTATGCTATTGATATTGTTTTGGAAGCGTAAAGCAGCTATTTGAATTGGATTGAATTTAAGCACCAGAAACCAATGCAAACGTGATCATTACTTTAATTGTGTAAGAATACAGTGCAGAAGGGGGGGGGGGAGCCAACAGAGATAATTATCAGACTGACTTTGAGACTACCAACTGCACAAAGAATTCCCACATTTCAAGCCCTACAATTTATTATATAGCTGTGAAATAAGCACACATTGTTCTGTGTATTTCTGACATCTTGTCAAGGGCAAGGTCACATTGCCTTGTGGGAATAACCTTAAACGATGAGTTTGTAAACATTCCTATCCATTAAACAAGATCATGCAGAAGTTGCTGGTTGTGGCAAATGAATGCTCAGCATTTATCTGATGCTTCACTTCCTTGAAAATGATGACCACCTGGCCACCGTGATGCATACCTTCAAACATTAAGGTAACATATTCCACATGAGACTGCCTTTGAAGGTCATTTGCAAACTACAATTAGCTTAAAAATGTTGCTACTACAAGTCATCAGGATCATGGTACACCATGGGCAACCAAATTGGTTTCCAAGTGCAAACCAAAGACCTGGACCTATTTCTGAACTCCACTGTGCACTGTAATCTTTAACGGAAGCACTGCTCAGAATTTCCTCTTTCACTGAGGTCAGGTTTACAACAGCAAGGTTAAGGAGTAGGCCCTTTCAACAGAACTCAGGAATTCTCTCTCCAGGGAAGTTCAGAGTCCACCTGTATTTTCACCACCTGATAACAAGGTAGCCTGCTGTTTTAATGTACGTGGGCAGTATTTTGTTTGCTGTAATGTGTTTGGGTTTTGCCATGTTTTAGTGGTTGTGTATATTGACTTAGTTGTGGTGTTCACATTTATTGCAACATTGTGAGTAATTGTATTATGGCTTAAAGAAACCACCACCACCATTTATTACTTCTACCGCACCCATCTGGCCGGGCCTCCCCAGCCACTTTGGGCAGCTTCCAACAGGATATTAAAAACACAATAACACATTGAACATTAAAAACCTCCCTAAACAGGGCTGCCTTCAGATGCCTTCTAAAAGTCAGATAGTTGTTTATTTCCTTGACATCTGATGGGAGGGCATTCCACAGCCACTACTGAGAAGGCCCCCTGCCTGGTTCCCTGGCACTTCTCACAGTGAGGGAGATTATTTATATCAGCTAATGTGGGCATGGCCAAATAAAGGAGTTTCATTAGCATGAGGATTTTCACTGGCACAGCTTCTCTTCCCACGTTCCTCCACACCACCCCCAAATTAGCTCTAGAGAATTGCAGAACCCCCAGTGTCATGCAGTCAGTGGACTAGGGGGACTCAGCTAGTCCTCTAAATGTTCTCAGTAAATTCTTTGGGAGGGAGGCACGATGCTCCCGTGGGGTCCAAGAGCCCTCCCATCACCTTCCTAAAGCTGGCCCAGCTTTGGGAAGGAGGCAGTAGGGCTCCAGAATCCTGTCAGAGGCCTGGCACCTCCTTCCCAAAGCCCGAGAAGCTTCTCTCTGTCACTGCTCACATACATGATCTCCAGACATCACAACATCATGCACACATCACACACACCCTCAAGCTGGCACCTCTGGCCGCAACTGTTCGCCTATGGAAAATTTCACTGCACGCTACTGCCCAAAACACATTTAGGGGGCACGTGGAGAGGGAGAGTTATTTTTGTTGTACAACCAGAAGCCCTTGCACTAACGGGTTTACTTTGCTGGATATCCACCTAAATTTCTGATAATGCCAATAGTTATGGAAGTTAGACTGATTTTCCAGCTGGATGGTGGGTCTTCTTCTTCTTCTTCTTCTTCTTCTTCTTCTTCTTCTTCTTCTTCTTCTTGAATTTAGTGATGTGAAATTTCACACGGTGCAGCTCAGAGTTGGCCATAAAACTGTTTTATGCTTTCATTTATGTGTTTGAATGTGCATACACACTATTTTCCTGCTTATAGTTTCCTTATTTCTGTGTAGTATTTAAACACATGAGCAGACCAGTGTCATTTTTACTGTTTGCATCAGGTATGCCAATGTCAAAGTCCAGCACTGATGCTAGTTGGCTCAAATATTGACAATGTCTTATCCTCCCACCCCAGTGCATCTATCCTTGATATATACCTTGTTCTAAGAGTCTTGCGGCACCTTAAAGGCAAACAAATGTATCATGGCATAAGTTTTTGTAGACTCTTCATTGTTTATGCTGCAGTAGACTATCATGGCTCTTCTTTTAGAAAACACGGTGAAAAGAAGCCCAGAAAAGCAGGAGGCAAAATGATAATCATCATTGATTATGACAATGACTTGCAGCATGGCAGCTCATTAGATGTGTGTGTAGGCTTAGTTCCTTATTCATCGCTTATTTATGAGGCGTTAAAAGTTTCCAAAGGTGTTCACATCACTTTAGTAGTCAACAATCAATGCACATCTCTTATGTGTTAAAAAAAATTAGCCTGAGTTAAATTATACTTCTGAAGAAATTTCCCATTTGGAATGGAGTGTTCCTCCCAAGTTCTCATGAACTATTTAACAATTCCTTGAAAGAAAGAAAGAAAGAAAGAAAAAAAAAACCTTGCATGCTGTGAATTCTCATCAATTTTTAATATTAGCATTGCCTGGAGTGTGAGATTCACTTCCCCACCCCCCTTGTGCAAAGAGGAAAAGCATTGTGTACATTGCACCACTCCTTAGCTGGGGTAACCTCTGACGTGCATTGACTTTACTTCCTTTGTAGCTGTTTACTTTATTTTATAGGCTTCAGTTATTAATGATCTGTCTCAGAGCTAAGCTCCGGGTTTAATCTCCATTCACCTTTGTCTGGGTCTCTGTCAGCATTCGTGGCTGAATGTGTGTTTTTAAGATTAATCATAAAACAAATTGCCACGTCTGACTCTTCCAGTCCTTTCATTGCCAGCCTCTGGAAGTGATAATGTTCTACCATGTTAATTGCTGTTTCTCTACTTGCCGAAAGAGTTCCAAACTCATGGGTCAGAAGAGGTATCAGTGGATGAGACAGGAGGACCACCAGCGCTTTGCTTGACTACATTCTCACTGGTGAGGCTTGCTTGTGTGTTGGATGGCAGTCTAGTTCCTTCATTAACTTCTCTAGTTTAGTTTCCAAGGGGTTACATACAAGCCTGCACAGCCCAAAAGGTCTATAGGTTTTGTGCAGGCTTGTATCACATTCATTTGAAGACTGCACTCTATTCCCCCCCCCAAATTTTTAAAAATTAATTTTCCAGACAATTACAAATCAAACCAAATTAAATTAATACAATTTCTTAAAATCAGGTTTCCTGCTCTTGTTCAAAGCATATGATCACCACCATTTCCTAAATACAGTGGTACCTCGGGTTAAGTACTTAATTCGTTCCGAAGGTCCGTTCTTAACCTGAAACTGTTCTTAACCTGAAGCACTTTAGCTAATGGGGCCTCCTGCTGCCGCCGCGCCACCAGAGCACGATTTCTGTTCTCATCCTGAAGCAAAGTTTTTAACCCGAGGTACTATTTCTGGGTTAGCAGAGTCTGTAACCTGAAGCGTCTGTAACCTGAAGCGTATGTAACCCGAGATACCACTGTATGTTGTTGGGTTAGCCTTGGTCTCATGCCTTGATTTTCACCCCATTACCAAAATATCTCACCACATTACCTAATAGTTTTGTTGGTCATGTGTTGGGCTAATAAGGAAGTCTGTAGTAACAGAAGAAGGGGTGTCCAACCTTTGGTCCTCCAGGTGTTGTTGGATATAACTCCCATCATCCCTGACCATTGGCCATGCTGGCTGGAGTTGATGTGAGCTGTGGTCCAACAATATCTGGAAGGCAACAGGGTAGGTTCTCCATCATCAAAGGACAGGTTTAGCAGAGATAGCCAAGAAGTTCCTTTGGTGGCAACACTGAGAACCACAGGATAGGGAGCTTATGTTAGCTGGCTTGCTCCCTTCTCTTCCCTTTTACAGGTATAGCTCATGCCATCACAGAGTGTCATGATAAATCTACCCAGAGCAGTTTCCAGCTCAATGAGGAGATGTGGAAAGGACTATATTAATGTTATGATCTCTGAAGAGTGAGGTGACCACCACCACATCTTACCAGCTTTCCATTTCTCCACTAAATTTTCCCCTTTACTGCAGGGGTGGGAACCACTGGCCCTCCAGATGTTGCCAGACTATAACTCCTAGCATCCTTGATCATTAGCCATTTTGGCTGGGGCTGATGGGACTCATAGTCCAACAATATCTGATAGACAACAGATTCCTCACCCCAGTTTTACCACTTGGTGGTCTAAAGATATTTATTCAATTTGAGACCAGGTGAAGACTGAAACCACTGCCTCCATTAATACATCTGAATTGCCTGATTAAAATGCGGATGACACTCAGCTCTACATTTAATTAACTAAGCAATAAGGAGCAGCTGTCTGAGTTCTAAACAAGTGTCCAGAGGCTGTGATTTAGGTGGACAAGGTTAAAGAAGCTGAAGTTTAATTCAGAAAAGATGGAAGTAATGCTGGTGGTAAATGTTAGTGCTCTGGAGGAAGATAAACTAGTTGTGATGGATGAGATTATTTCTACATTTCAGCAGGTGCTCCTAGAATTATCTTTCACCTAGAAAAATACTGTATTTAGATGAAAGGACCAGATATGAACTCTTATTCTCTCACTAGGATTCTTGTTGGTGAAGCCAAGAAATTTGACAGACTAGTACAAACGTTTAAATTATTTTTACATGGTCATATTCCTATACAGTGTGACAGTCCGTGGGCCATTAACTTCTGCCTGTTTTAACTTCTGTTAGATATACTGCCCTTTTGCACAGATAGAGGATCCCAGTGTAAGGCAGACCAGAACACGATTTCTAGCATCACTTCTGTGATCCTGCGGGACCAGATGTGGAGCACAGGTGTTCAAATCTGCATAGAATCCAGCATCAGGAATCTGGTGGGTTAATTAATATTGGATTATGGATGCGTCAGTTCCTATGGCTGTCTAGCAATTACTTCTGAGTGGAAGCATATATTCTGTAATGAAGACAAGTAGTATTATTGGGTACATTGTACTAGTGAAAGAGATACACATAACAGATGTGGGGTGAAATGAATGTTACCTGCAGATAAATAGTGATAATAAGATTCAAAGTTATGTAAGCAAAAGACATACTGATGTGGTGAATGCAGTCACTGTTGTAATGCTGAAATTAGCATGAATCTGTCCTGACCCAAACATTTGATTTAATCAGTTTTCACCCTTAAACATGAGAGTAGAGAGATATAAATCTGAAAGCAGGCTCCTAAGACTGTGTGTGGAAATAGGACACTACTTTGCTATGTTTTATATGCCAGCAATTTTTAAAAAAATGAATAACTCATTAATATATCTGATTATAGTTATTCCTCGGTGGCCTTAGAGATGCGCATACATTATGTTGACCAGCATGCATTCTTTTCCTCGATGCAAAGACATTGGATTAAAGGTCACTGTCTACCTTAAAATGTCAAAGTACAGCAGTGCAATTGCAAGTTACTTCTGCATTTGAAAATGTCTTGAAGTGCTTAGAATACATCAGACTGGCTCCCAGAACATTGCACTGCTTCTTTACAGGGCTGCAGTACCTAAATCTCATTGAGTGTGTTGGCTCAAGAGAAAATCCCTGGTTCAAATTACACTTCTGCCATAAATTCACTAGGTGGTCCTTGGTCAAAATTATACATTATATTCATTGTGCGGCAATGACATAAGCAGCAGCCTGACTCCTCCTTGTCCTCATTAGTGGGGTAGGGGAGCTGAAAATAATGCCAATATATTTCACATCTGGCAACCAATGTTCCCCTTTGGTTTCAGATAGTACATGGGTAGAAGAGTCTAAAAACCCCGGGACACAAATTTTCTTGGCACCTCTACTCGCTATGGTGGCTCATTTACCCAAAGTAATGTGTTTAGTGTTAACTCTGGAAGTGTAGACTCAATTCTGACCAAACTAAGCCTCCTAGAGCACAATACCCCTCAGGAGGCTTAGTTTGCTCAGAATTGAGTCTACACTGCCAGAGTTAACACTAAATACATTAAAAAGGTAAAGGGACCAATGACCATTAGGTCCAGTCGTGACCGACTCTGGGGTTGCGGCGCTCATCTCACTTTATTGGCCGAGGGAGCCAGCGTACAGCTTCCGGGTCATGTGGCCAGCATGACTAAGCCGCTTCTGGCGAACCAGAGCAGCGCATAGAAATGCCGTTTACCTTCCTGCTGGAGCGGTACCTATTTAGCTACTTGCACTTTGACGTGATTTCGAAGTGCTAGGTTGGCAGGAGCAGGGACCAAGCAACGGGAGCTCACCCCATTATGGGGATTTGAACCGCTGACCTTCTGATCAGCAAGTCCTAGGCTCCGTAGTTTAACCCACAGTGCCTCCCGCGTCCCCTAAATACATTACTTCAGGTAAATAAGCCACCATAGCTGCTACAGGGCCATGAAAATTTGATGTGGATTTTCCCCCAAGCTCTCCTACCCCACTCCATCGTACATAAAGGGATGCTACCACATTGCCAGTTTCCGTTTTATTTATTTGAAATATTTATATACCACCTATTTTGAAAACGTCTTAAGGTGCTTCACAATAAAATACAATTGGAGTGGAAAAAATAAACTGAGCAGCATTAACCGTCAGTTCAAAACTGCATCACCATTCGCACACGGCTTCTTTCCTTTTTTGGGGGAAGGGGTACTTTAAAGAGTGCACACCACCAATTGTGGTAGGCAGGGGGGCACGGGCAGGGCAGCATTGCTCATCTCCTTTCCCATTGCTTCTGGTTTCTGAAAGGGAGAGGGCCTAGGCACAAGGAACTCAGTGCAGGTTTGGCTCTGCCGCTGCACATGGACCGCACTGTGTTCCCCACTGGGGAGTTGGGAAGGCAGGTAAGCAATACTGACCCACCTGCATTGCTATGCTCGCTGACCACTACTGGACACCACAACAGAATTGTTTTCAAGAGCTGAGCTGTAGAGGACTGCAGCACAAACAGGATGGCCTCCGTAGACCTTAGTGCAGGGGTCAGCAAACTTTTTCAGCATGGGGCTGGTCCACTGTCCCTCAGACCTTGTGGGGGGCCAGACTATATTGGGGTGGGGTGGGGAAATGAACGAATCCCTATGCCCCACAAATAACCCAGAGATGCTGTTATGCCTACCGGCGTGGTTGCTCAAGAGCGAACAGGCAGTTTCCCCACTGGTCTTTTCAAAGGCTTTATTATTGGTGCAAAAACATTTACAGTGCAGAACGCCTCAATTCCATGTCTTGCTCAGTCACTAGCAGAATCTGAGAGTGGGCAGTCCTTAAACTTTCCCCAGCAGTCTCTTGACCCCCATCTGATGCCTCCCCTCTCTGCGCGTAAACCTACTGCGCAAGGACGTCTTCGGTAAAGGGGGACCTCCCTCCCCCCACTTTGCTCAGGCAAGGTGTCCTGGCACTGCCTTGCATCCTCCGAGCCCTGCATCTCTTCTCCACTAGAGGCGGGGCTTCCCTCCTCCGCTGAGGAAGTGCTGCTTCCCACAATCTTTGGAGGCTCCCTGTAATCCAGCTGCCCTCGCCTCTGAGCTGATGGCAGTTCCCCGACAGATGCATTTTAAATAAAAGCACACATTCTACTCATGTAAAAGCACCAGGCTGGACCCACAAATAACCCAGAGATGCATTTTAAATAAAAGGACACATTCTACTCATGTAAAAACACGCTGATTTCTGGACCGTCCACAGGCCGGATTTAGAAGGTGATTGGGCCGGATCCGGCCCCCAGGCCTTAATTTGCCTACCCATGCCTTAGTGACTGGGTAGATCTGGCATTCTCTCAGATAGTTTGGTCCCAGGTTGTTTAGGGCTAATGCCTTAAACGTGGCCCAGTAGAAAATTGGCAGCTCATGCTGTGGTGTTATACGTTTGTCCAATAGTCAGGAGTTCCATTCAGTAACCTAGCTGTAGGATTTTGAACCTCTTGCAGCATTCAAGACACATTGCAGCAATTGATTCCTGAAGTGACCACTGCCTGGGTCACTGTGGCAGAGCTATCCCTACCCATATCTCCAGAATCAGCCCATGAAACGGAATAGGGTCAGGGAAACTCTCAAAACAGAAGGATATCATGTCACACATTTTGCCTCGCTAAATGTTAGATTGAAATGGCATGGGGTTTGTTTTGCTTTTGTCAGTGGTCTTGCATAATGTATTCTTTCATCCTTATAGGATTTCTTACCTGCCCTTTACCGTAAGATTCCTGGGCAGGACACAACAATAAAACATACCACGATAAAAACAAACAAAAGCATTACAATTATAAAACACTTGGCAGCATTTGAAATGAAATAGAACAATATAAATTGAGCAAAAGAGGTGGGTCTCACCATTATGCTCTGCAATAGGAGAATAATTATCCTGGCTTAATTTACAAACAAACAAAAAACCAAACAAATATTCAAAGGGTTTTACAGATTATGTGAAATGCTTTGAATGCTCAGAAAACAATATTGTTGTCATTGTGTATAAATTTACATGAATTTTCCAAGCAGGAGGCGTTGTGGCTACAAGAGATGTCTGACCTCAGTTTTTCAGAAAATCATAGTCGAGGCAGAATAATTAGGCTGAATGTGCGTACTCAATAATTTTTTATTTTTTTATTTTAAAAAAAAACTTTTCTTGTTTCCTCACTGTGGTGTATATGAGAAATGCACTTAATACTATTTCCTTGTTGATGACCTCACCGGTGCATTAGCTGAAGTGCATAGAGCTTAATATAATTGTTTCTATCCCCCTGTAGGCTAACTACATAATCACCAAGGGCTAGGTCACATCAATAGAGCCTTATGAGATAAGAGACAAAACCACATTTGAGCACTTTGGTTTCGGAGAGTATCTCTGAATAAAATTAAATACAATATTTAAACACCATGGATGAAGATGAATTGCTTTTAGCATTGAGACAAAGAATGAAATGCAATAAGAAAAAGTAAAAAAAAAAAACCCAAAACACACAAATTAACATGTAGTCTCCCTCTCTCTCTCTCTCTCTCTCTCTCTCTCTCTCTCTCTCACACACACACACACACACACACACACCTCAATATTTGGTATGTAATACTGTGGAATACTCTCCTAAAGTCAATGGAACATTTATTATTTGAGGCACAAGAAGATTGTTTCTGTTGGTAAACGTACAACAGCCAAGCCCAGGGAAGGGGGTGGGGGGTGGGAAGGACCAGATTTATGCTACGCATATAAGGCAAAACAATGTTACGAATGGCAAAGGGAAACAGATAAATGTATCAGATAAATGTCTATTGGTAAAATTGTAACTATGAACTGTAGCTTAATATGCAGCAGATAAAAATTGTAATGTTCAATGTATACATAGAAAGTGTTAATGCAATTATTTTTATCCCACTGCTCTAGTTCTTGTTCTTAAAAAATGGAGGCAAACAATATTGTGGAAAGGATTGCTCTCCTTTCCTTTTATCAGAAAAAGTGCTAATATTTGCACAGTAGATAACACCAGTTGTTTCTTAAAACAAAAGCCTTTATACTGCAATAGGAGCTGGAAGCTTAGGGAATGTCCTGTACTGTGTGGTTATTTGCTACTGACTGCTTCATCCAGATCTCATTCTGATGATGGATTTTGCAAAGGTAAAGCTAAAAATAATATGTACTTGTAAAGAAAAACACTCAACTTTGTAAAAGTTACTGCTTTTACTCCTTAAGATGACTGCCTTGTGATTTAATTAGCCTCCTGTTTTAATTTGTCAGTCATTATGCAGCTTTTGACTGTTGTGCTCTACTGTTCCGAGAAGCCTCACAATGTTCATGCACCTCACAATTACTCTTTCTGATTCAGCACTTTCGTTCTACAAGCTCTGATGACTGTTTCACTTTGAAATGATGTGTGAACATCTACTAAAGCGCCTCTTTCAAAATTCAAATGAAGAAGATAGAAAGGGATATTTGCTTCTGCTTGGGTGTCCCTACATGCTTCCAAACAGACTGGATAAACCAATTATGTTGCTCCACCACCAATGAAACTCACGGAGAGAACTTCAAATCTGCAGATATTCTGCCTTCATTGAAAAATAACTTTTGGCATGGTGGCACAACCAGCTCTCCTTCTTCCTCTGACTGCTTTCTTGAGTTTCAGTGGCAATGCAGTGTCTGGCAAAATTGAGGCCTATATATAGTTAGACTAAGAATTGGGCACCTGCTGCTCTTCAGATGTTGTTGGACTTCACCTACCACTGGCTCCAACCTATGTAGGGATAATGAGAGCTCTAGCCCCTAACATCTGGAGGACTACAAGTCCTACATCTCTGAGTTAGAGATGCTGAACATGAATTGGGACAATATAGTAAACCGAGGTTTGGTGAACTGCAGAGGTGTGGGTAGGAAATGTGTTATTGGTGTATATTAAGCTTTATCGCCATATGGATGTGTTATTGATATATACTAGTACCTGTGGGGAAGAAATGGAGGGGAAGAAATGGAGGCAGTGAGAGATTTTACTTTCTTGGGCTCCATGATCACTGCAGATGGTGACAGCAGCCATGAAATTAAAAGACGCCTGCTTCTTGGGAGAAAAGCAATGACAAACCTAGACAGCATCTTAAAAAGCAAAGACCTCACCTTGCCGACAAAGGTCCATATAGTTAAAGCTATGGTTTTCCCATTAGTGATGTATGGAAGTGAGAGCTGGACCATAAAGAAGGCTGATGGCCGAAGAATTGATGCTTTTGAATTCTGGTGCTGGAGGAGATTCTTGAGAGTCCCATGGACTGCAAGAAGATCAAACCTCTCCATTCTGAAGGAAATCAGTCCTGAGTGCTCACTGGAAGGACAGATCCTGAAGCTGAGGCTCCAATACTTTGGCCACCTCATGAGAAGAGAAGACTCCCTGGAAAAGACCCTGATGTTGGGAAAGATGGAGGGCACAAGGAGAAGGGGACGATAGAGGACGAGATGGTTGGATAGTGTTCTTGAAGCTACCAGCATGAGTTTGACCAAACTGCGGGAGGCAGTGGAAGACAGGAGTGCCTGGCGTGCTCTGGTCCATGAGGTCATGAAGAGTCGGACATGACTAAACAACTAAACAACAACAACAGTACCTCTGGGAACCTCTAGCCCCCCACTAAAAATCACAATAGTCTGCCAAGTAAATGTGATGAGGTGGCAAGCCTTCTAGGCTTGGCAACATGCATGCATGGCTTGAAACTGGGCTCATGTCCTGTGTCCAACAAAGAGCTAATCTTGAAGCTTATTTATAAGTGTCAGCTAACAATGCACACATATGTTGTCAACATCCAGGGGACTTGGCCCTCTGACCAGGCCAAGTGGTTCTTCCATTGACCAGAATTTTTAAAGATGCTAGGAGACCAGGAAACACTAGAAGATAGCAGCTGTACCAAACGATGCCTTCTGGAGGTTCCCTTGGAAATGGATTTATGATTTATATATTACACATGTCTCAGCTGTAGTAGCGGTGGCAGACTGCCGTTGTTGCATGTCAAGAAGAAAAAGATATAACTTTATTAAGAGGCAATAGCTAGAGGCAAGGAGGTATCACGCAGCTTCAGTCACATACTGGTTCACAAGATAGCTTGGTTAAGAGCAATGCTGAAGTCATTTTGCTGCACATCATAGTTGTTCAGATGACCAGTTGTGTGATCCTTGGACCTTAGTGTCCAATTACCATGCTTTTCCTCCCAGGTACACACCAAGGAGCTACAGGCAGACTCTGTTCTCTTGTCCCTGTCCTTAATTCCTCCTCCTGAAGTTCAAATTGACTCAGACTGAATTCCAGGGACACAAGATCTTCAGAAGCCAATCTCCTCCAGCCTTTCATTTCAGTATAGGACTACATTGCGCAAAAAAGGTAATTAATGAAATAAAAACTTTTGACTCACTAATATTTGCAGTCTGCAATCCGCCCACGAGCACGCTACAAAGAAAGCTCTTGTAATGTTTAGCCTAAAGCATTTTTCCTAAATACTTTTAAACATGTTTTGTTCTTTAATTACAAGCTATAAGTACAATGTATTAAAAATAAAAGGAGGGAGGATTTATAACTATTAACCATGCCATGTAACAATTAGTTTTCAAACCTTGGCTCTCAAGCTGTTTTCTAAACGCCTTCTTTAGAAACAGCTTTAGGGACTCAAAACAGGTTTTCAGACACTGAATGTCCCCATATCTTTAAGGCCATAAAAACAGCCATTTCAAATGTATATAGAGCTATCAAAATCAATAATCATAAACAGCTGTTTAAAAGAAACCTTCATTAAAGTTTTTCAACAAAGCTTTAAAACATTTATTTTGAACCAAATTATCCTTTAAAATCTGAAAAGTAAAAAAAACTAAGCTTCTGAAACTATATTTTAAAATGAATAGTAGCATTAAATATAAAATGTTAAGATGATGGGTATGATGCATCTAACATACACAACCACCGTCAAAAAAATATTATGGACTGAGATAAAAAAAATTGATCAATATATAAAAACTCGCAGACTTTTGTAGGCTTGTAAGCATTAAAAATATGCACTGGCCCTTCATGAAACTACACCTATATTTTATTGTGGTTTAAAATATTCCATTAACAGTTTATTCATTTTGTTTATATAAAAAAAATTATATACTGCTAAAGCATTTACAACAGCTCGAAAGAATGTAAATACCCACAATCTCAAAGGAATAATTGTTAGACTTTCTGTATTGGTTCTTACTAAGTATAGCTAAAAGTCTGGGTTTGCCTCCAAGTAATATGACTTAATGGCAGTGGTACTTACCGTATTTTTCACTCTATAACACGCACCAGACCATAACACGCACGTAGTTTTTTAGAGGAGGAAAACAAGAAAAAAATATTCTAAACGAAATAGTGGATATATGATTTTTGTGGTTCATGCTGTGGCCACAGACATGTGATCTGACAGTGAGTTTGGAGTAGCCCAATGCAAAAATCCTGAGGATCCATGTGGATCCATGCTTTGTAACCACGGAGGAGGGAAGGAAGGGGAACCATGGATCCTCTGCTCACGACTGCAGCAGATCCCCCCCGCCACCTGCAGGCATTCCCTCCATAACACGCACAGACATTTCCCCTTACTTTCTAGGAGGAAAAAAGTGAGTGTTATGGTGCAAAAAATACGGTACTTTTAAGTAGGTTGAAGTCAAACCAAAGGATAAAAGTCACATGGTCCTCTAAGGTCCTTGGTGAAAAACCCCCAGAAAGAGCACCTCTCTCTCGCCCGAGTGTTGCCATATTATGTAGCAAAAAGAGGTTAGAAAACTTTGTCGCAATATTCAGCTTCTTGGAGTGGAAAGAATGGATAAACCACATCTTTTTAAAATGTGGATTACACAGAGTAGTAGAAAAGCAAAGGAACTAGGAACAGTGTGGAAGGGAAGTCATATGGTGTATGTATACAGTGGTACCTTGGGTTACATACGCTTCAGGTTACATACACTTCAGGTTACAGACTCCTCTAACCCAGAAATAGTGCTTCAGGTTAAGAACTTTGCTTCAGGATGAGAACAGAAATTGTGCTCCAGTGGCGCAGAAGCAGCAGGAGGCCCCATTAGCTAATGTGGTGCTTCAGGTTAAGAACAGTTTCAGGTTAAGTACGGACCTCCGGAACGAATTAAGTACTTAACCCGAGGTACCACTGTACATGCTGTATTTGGTACGAAGTTGTAAGTGGGACAGGGGGAGGGGAGGGGGGTTAAATATGTTCCTGTTTTTGAAAATGATAATAATAATAATAATAATAATAGGAATGACTAATGGCCCAGTCAGTGCACAAAAAATGATCAAACTGATTTTGGGAAGAGAATATTCCCCCCCACCCCCCACCCATTCTTAAAGTCTGTGTATGTCTGTTTTTGGAAGTCTCCATCAAGAGAGATGCACTTCACAGTTCTTTAAGAGTTGAAATCAATTCTACGTTTACTTTTTTAGAACATGTTGGTACATGGCAAGTCTGGGGTATGCACTAACACAAAACAGGAACTTTCCAGCTTCTGGCTCAGTGAATTTCTGGGTAATAGTAATCTTTTGTCTCAAAACATGTCAGGACAATCACAGGACACATGTGGAATTCTCTCTAAATGTCAATTTGCAGTGACTGCTACATAAAAAAAGATCTATGAATCAATTCGCATCCTGAGATTTGTTAATTGAAATAGTCCTTAAAACTGGCCTTTTGGAAGCTGGCTCAGTGGCTTAGGTCATGTAGTTTTGCTTACTTTTGTTTGGTAAAGACCAATAACTCATGGTAAAACACAAACTACGCATCCCTGTGAGGCACACAGCAAAAGTTCGATCTCTGGCATTTCTAGTAAAAAGGAACTCAATTAACAGGACTGAAAACATCCCATGCCTGAGATCCTGCAAAAACCTTTGCCAGTCGGTGTAGATTATGGGGGCTAAATGAACCCGTGGTCTGGCTCACTATAAGGTATCACTTGTATTTATTATTCAGAATTTATATTGGCTATATGTAACATGCATTATGTTATCCATTAACAAGCCAAAGGCGATGCATTCCAGACTTAAAGGTATTCTCAGTGTCATTCCTGAAATTCCCTGGCAATAACCAGTCTCAAGCTTCTTCTTCTTTTTAATGCTTTATACAGAATCAGAACATTTGTTAACATTCCCTGATGATGATGATGATAATAAGCATTTTGGGGAAAGACACGACTATTGGGTTATATTTGTTTGCATAGTTCAAATTATGTTATATTTGTTTGCATAGTTCAAATTGCATAACGGATGTGAATCCTGGAAATTAAAAAAAACAACCCACTTCTTCATGGATCTTTTGATTCCATTAATTACAGACCAAGGTCAGAGGTGTTTATTGGCATGCACAAATAGTCTATAACTTTGACATCAATAATTGATTAATGTCACCAAGGGAGGGGACACCTAACTCTACAATTCTATGATCAGATGAGCTGACATTGGATTGGATGTTTTAGTCAATACACCCACAAGAATTGCTTTTGTTATGACATTTGCTAATCCAATAGTCCCGTTAATAACTATTGACTTTTTCTTTAAAAAATGAAAGAAGTCAAGCTTACCTGATCCATAGTTATTCTGTCTGTACTGTACCTGTACATTATTCAGTGACAAGTGCAAAATAGACCTGGGACACTTTTCTTGCAGTCTGTTTCCTCACTTTAACACCTGTTAGTGAAAACTGAAACATTATTATTTATTTGATCCTTTTATATATGCAGGGCATGTGTTTGTTGTATGTAATGAAAGAACAGCAAGAACAAGCAACAATAACAGAATATTACACCAGAGTCACACTCCCCCTGCTTTAAATCCAGAATGTTTACAAGAATTTTGAGCCCTCTCCCTGAAATACTGTTAACAGTATTTTTGCCCCATGGCACATGCATTCAAAACTTGGATTCAGTCCCATTGATGAAAAAAAGGAAAACACTTCTTAATAAGAAACCAAATGCTCTTGTGCACTATCAACTATTGTCTTTGTAGCTAAGTTCTGTTGTAGTGTTTGGATCTACAGTTTGGCCTTGGACTGCCTTCAATCTGTTTAAAACAGGCAGTGCCTGTTATATAATGTTGAAAGTGGCTGTTGTGGTGCAACTGTGAAGGTTAACTGTTGTGTTCTTATGAGATAAGGCACAGTGGGCACAGGACATTATTGTGGCTACGTTTTAGGAGGTACTCCTAAAAGGGGAATTATCAGTGCCAGTAATATTTTGGAAGTAATAATGCAACCTATTTTGATACTTAGCTCCCATCTCCCTCCTAACTGCTGGCACTACAGCATGCAACTATTGTGATAGCAACGAAGATGCTTCCACAGACAGACATCTATGTAGTGCTTATACAGTACCTAATTCAAAAAAGTTTTCTTAATGATAGGGAAACATAAATTTCTTCTTTATTTTTTCCAGGAGCAATTAAGGGCAAAGACAAAATGCATGGACATTTTGGTCCTGGGATAATTTTTTGTTTGCACCGTTTGAGGGTGAGTGGGTGAAGCAGGAATGAGAAGAACTTTTTGGATTCCCAGCCCGAGCCTTCAGACAGATTTAAACGGAAGTGATTTTTGTGAGCGTCGCGAAAATTCCTGTAGGTTTGAATTAAGAAATGCCCAGCAAATAAATGTGCGGCCTTAAAATCTGCCACTAGAGGGAGTCTGGGCACTTTCAAACGACTGAAAAGCCTAGAGAAAGCAGAGTAGGGAGCCAAGCGGATGAAAGACGAGAGAGTATGATGATGCTTGGGTGGGTTTTTTTTTTCTTTTTTGTTCATCTGCTGAAGAAACCACAGCAGATACAGCCACATCATGCTTGGAAAACATTTCGCCTCAAATTAAAAGCCAGCCGTTTCAAAGGAAGGAAGGCAACCTCAAACCTCAAAAGATTCCGGACACCAGAATGTGCGTCTCTCTTCCAAAGTTCCCCCCCTATTTTCTCTTCCCTCCTCCCCACTTTTTCAGTTTTAGGAGGATGAAAGGTTAACTCAAAGGGGGCTCAGGGGAGCGCCTTCCTCGGAACTACCTGTTCATGGATTGTTGCAGATCGCCACTGGCGATCACCCCTCAAATGGACATTAACAGGGTGTGGTTTGATGCGAAGGCTGATTCGTGTGTAAACAGCCCTCTCGTTTGCCTTCTGGAGGAAGGTCACCTGGGCTAGTTTCCCGGTAGCGCAGCGTAAGCAGGGCAGCTGCTGGCGGAGGGCGAGGCGAATGCCCTTTTAAGAATGAAAAATAGCTCCAGAAGGACCCCTGGCTTCTACTTCTCTCGATGCAAATAAATGTGAGAGGGGGAAAAGAGGTTTTCAGGTGAATCCCTTTGCCGCATTCCGCTAAATACTTAGCAGAGAGGTCTCTCCGGCTGCGTGGATCTTGCTTTCAACTGCGCTACCCAAGCAGGGCAACCCCATCTTTCGCTTATAAACCCCTTAAATAAACTAATTTAAAGCCGCACCGCCGACCCGTCATTCAGAAAAGCATTGGTGGGGGGAAAAAGAGAGGATTAAAAGCGGAACAAAGCAGCTCAGAAGTCTGTTTTCCAGACTGCTAAACTTTCAAAATGTTGATTATGCACCGTGTGCGAGATTAGACTTGCAGATCCCCCCTGATCTCGCAAACATCCACCCTCCCTCCAGCAACTGATGCCGCAACCCCGTCCACTGGAACTGGGGAGGCGGCTTTCGTAACCATTCGCTCCCCCGATCTCGCAGGCAAGGAAAGATCGCTCTCCCCCAGCACGATCCTGCGCCGTCTCCCGCGCGGAAACGGTTACCTGCGGCACCGAGGGAACCACTCCTTGTAATTCAATTAGTCAGGTTTTGCAGAAGGCGGGGCTTGCGCGGGGTGTCGTCTCTTTGGAACGCGGGGGCGGGGCGCCGGGGAGAGGCCACGCCCCTTTCCGAGGCACAGAACCCAATCGCATTGGAGAGAACGCCGGGGAAGAAGGCATCTGTAAGCAAACAGCAGCCCGGGCCGTGACTGGCTGCTCCGGCTCACTCCCCCCCCCCGCCAACCTCGCAAGTAAACTGCATGCAAAAAAAATCCCACATGATCGAGCAGCAGCAGCGCCTTTGCTCCCAGCTAGCCGACTGCGCCTCTTCCGTGCGCGCGCGGGCGCGCACCCCCGCACCTCCACCAACGGAGGCTCTCTCTCTCTCTCTCCAGATTCGTCTCCTGACACCCAGACGCATGTGGATGTGTATATATATCTCTCTCCGGACACATCCCGTGTAGGCATCGATGCAGCTGTCTGTTGCGCGCAGGCACCGCCAACCCCGCCGGCCGCCTCGCTTTGCCTAGGCTGCCGCCGCCGCCGGATTTACACGCGAGGAAGAAGCCGGTCGTTGCAAAAAAAAGAAAGGGGGCGTGACTATTTAAATATGTTTCCCCCCTCGTAAATTCTCTCTCTCTCCCCCCCCCTCCTCCTCTCTGGCAGTCTGTTGACTTCTGCTTCTCCATTCCTCGTTGCGTTTTCCGATCCCAGCTGCTTCTGCGTTCGAGTTCTGCTTCCTTCGTTCGCCGGAGTCGCGAGAGAGACATTTGCCCGCTTCTCTCGGCGCTGCTGCTGCTGCTGCTGCAGACGGTTGAGAGCAGCTGCCTGCTGCCGGGCCAGACCCCGAAGGTGCCTCCCGCCCGAATGTAGTCGTCGGCGAGGGAGGCTTCTTCCTTCTCTTCCCGCCTCCTCTTCTCTTTTGCAAAGTTGACGTTCGAGGGGCGACTTGGACCTTGCCCGGCTCCCCGAGACACTTGGCGAAGCTGAAAGGAAGCGAGACCGCCGCCGCCTCGCCTCGCCTGGAGGGCTGGGGAGAGGGCTCGGGCAGCAGCAGCAACTCCTGCCTTCCGACAGACGAGGCGCCGGCACCGCGAAGCAACAGCGGCGGAGTTGGCGAGGGGCGCGCGCGCTCCCTTCCCTTCTCCCTCAGCCGCCCCCTCCAACCCAGCGAGGGAAGCCGCTCCTGAGGCGATTCGGCGCTGACCTATCCTGAGGATTAGCCAACTCCTGCGCGGCATTCCGCCCCCCCCCCAGTCCGGTCTGGGTCTTGTGGATTCCTCTCGCTTGTTGGTCGTCCGTCACCCAGGAAGAGGGGGGGAAAAGAGACGGGAAGGCGAGCGAGGCGCCTCAACTCCCCAACTCCAGCGAGCGAGAGGCGCCTCAGAAGTGGACTTCTCCTCACGCCTCTTCATTCTCTCTCTCTCCCCCCCCCCCACCGCCCCGTTTCCTCCGAGGATTTCCTGCCCGCTTCTCCTCAGCCGGCCTCGGAACGATCCCTTCAGAGCCCCTCGCGCCAAAAGGCGGGAAGAAGGAGGAGGAGGAGAAGAAAGGCGCCTCAGAGAGCGAGGAGAGAGGGAAAGAAGCGCGAGGGCGGGCGAAAGGAAACCCCTCCGGCCAAAGGAGGCTTGGCCCGCGGGGCCGCCCATCGTGGGCGCTGGACGGGGGCCGGGCCGGTGCATGTCTCGCCCTGGGCTCGCCACAGGACTCGCCGCCTTGAAGGAGCTCCTGCCGCCGCCTCAGCCTCCGTCTGCTGCTGCTGCTGCCCAGTTCCCCCGGCCGGGGCGCGCAGACTCCCTGAGGATCCTTCCGCGGCGCAGGCTTTTCCCCCCGCGGGGGAATCTCCTGGCGGCCCCTCGCCCTTCTCTTTGTGTGTGTTTTTTGGTGTCTTGTGACTCCGGTGTGGCTTTGTCTCCTTCCTCCCTCGTTCTCTCCTCCTTGTCGCCGTCTGTCTTTTGAGAAAGGAGCGCCTTGTCTGCCTCCTTCGCCCCTCTCTCTTTCTCCCCACCCCCCGATCCCCCCCTTGTGCTGCTGCCGCCGTGTCTGTGTGTGTCTCGTTGGCCGGGAGTGATGTTGCACGTGGAGATGTTGACGCTGCTCTTTCTGGTGCTCTGGATGTGCGTCTTCTGCCAGGATCCCAGCTCCAAGACGGTGGCCGACCGCTACGCCGTCTACTGGAACAGCACCAACCCCAGGTAAGGAGGGCGAAGGCGGCTCTCAGGCCGAGCCCCCGCCGATGCTTCTCAGGGATGCCAGGCTACCCGGGGCAGCGGCCGCTCGAGGATCGGATGTAGGAAGGGAAGGAGATGATGGGCTGCCTTCTCCCTTGGAAGCACCAGCCGATGGGCATCCTCCAGCGGGGGAAACCCTTGCTTGGAAGAAGGGAACAAACTTTTCCTCCCTGCTCTGTAGTTTCGGAGGCATCGCCCTGCGCCTTGTTATTTCTGGGTTGCATCAGCGCAGCTGATTTCCAATCCTTGGCTGTTGATCGTTCCTAAGGAATGCACCTCTTATCTTAGGCACGCATCTCTTAACTTGTAGTGAATCACTCCTGAGAGCAAATAGGTAAACTCATACACCCAGGAAGCGTGTGCCTGTGATATATATGTGTGTGTTTCCCTTAGTACCTTGCTACCAGGGGTTGGTTTTTTTTGGTAGATCTTTTTTTAACAGAACAGAGAAATTCTAATCCTTTTACTCTAGCGAACTTTTTTTTTTTGCAAGTGTCTACAGGGAGAACATCAAACTTGTTCAGTGTCTTACGACTTTTGCCAGAGTGGTTCTGTTTTCGTTAGACTTAGTTTTTGTGGATTGTGGTTGCCTGTAGCCACATGTGGCACCTGTTCTGTGTCAGGGTTAGAGTCAGTAAAGGAGAAGTACTTCCCTTGCTTTCCAGCTACTCTTCTTTCCATCTCTTTGCCTGGGGTAAGAGTATATGAATCTTACTCGTAAGCTGACTTGGGTTAATTGAGTAATGCTATCCCCCAAGTTTGAAATGTTTCAGTGCAGCCAGATGATCCCTAGACTTGCAGGTTTCTCATGGAAAAGGGCGTCTCAAGCTGTCAGAGCAAATTCAAGTCCAATGGTTGGTGATACTCTCACAATGCAGAGGAAATCTGCTGTGAATCTAGACTCCTTTATGCAGAGAGTTAGCATCATCAGGAGATGATACTGAGAGCTTGAGAGAGGATGTTCTCTTATGGGAGACATGTTTAATAATAAAACTAATGTAGGACAAAGTATCCAGTTAAGATTGTGTAAAAACAAACTTTCACTGTGTTCCTTTGTTCTATTTGCATTTCGATAAATATAGTAAGTGCAAATAAAACCTATTTTGTTACTGTTTCTAAACTCTCCCATCAAGATTGCATTGATGGATCTTCTTTGAATTAGGAAGTTTTGCTGAGCTGCTCACATCTCCCCCTTTTCAGTAGCAGAAATTACAATCTTTTCCCAGTGCTGCCCCAGTATGAATAAGGCACCTCAGTACTTTAGGAGTTGTTGTTTTTTGTTGGAGAGGGGGTTGCATTGTTAAAGTGGACAAGTAATTTTTCTTAGGTCTTCTAAACCTATCTTGCTACTTCAAGTGAGTTTCTGGTCATTTTATTTTATGTTATCTTTGTGCTATGCTGCTGATTTGGCTGCTTGAATTGAGATTAGCACATTGATTTTTGTCGCAGGTCATGTTTTTTTATAGATCTGTGGTGCCTGCCAAAGTCTGTTTTGCTCTGTATGTGAGAATGGCCTCAGAATATATGGTGCCAAAGTTAAAAACTGCTTGTTAAGTACCTTGAGTTCAGTAGACAGTTTGGCGTGTTAATTTTGTGTGGGGTACTTCAAGCAAAACAAACATTAATGCGGTAGTGTGTGTGGCAATTAATACTGTTCCTGCTACTTAATTTTCTTGGTGACAGTTATTAACAGTTGTGTTATCAAAACCTGCCACCTCTCTCCCATCATATCAAAGAGAAAACTGCAGCCACAAGTAAACTGTTACAACAGGCAGAGATCTGGAAGCTTTCCCTCCCAATATGTCTCTTCTTAAGGGTGATTGTCCCATCTTAGAATAAAAGTGAAAAAATGAAGTGTATTTGTTGAAGATGGTGAAATAATAAACCAAATTCGCCTACTGTAGTTGTGAAACGGAAATGTTTGCTGCTTTGAATTTGACCAAATGACTTGCACATGTTGCTCTTTTGCGAAAATCAAAGCATCCTATTAAATGTTTGCTTCTCTGCCTGTTATGGTATTAATTAAAGATGTGATGTAGGTACAATACTTCACTATAAATAATCCATGGAACATTGGGGTCAAAACTAGAGCGTTTAAACCAGTGAACATGGATGACGCCCATTTAAATGATAACTTTTGTGCCAATAAAATGGTGTGTAAGAGAGAGGAGATAAAAAAATAGCAGAGGAGTAGTGAGTTATGGAACTTTTTAAAGGTTGATGTGGGAATAAATTCCTGAAACTAAGGGTTTAGAACACTGTACTATTGAAAGTGTTTTAAACTATAAGGCTCTTTCACAGTCACTATAAGCTCATAATTAACGCAATATAATTAGTTTTTTTTCTTTTCTAGAATTGTTAACATATCTGCATACTTTATGTTCGCTGTTTGCTCTACTGAACCTGAAAAACCTTGCTTCATAAGATATTAAAAGTTAAGAGAACTTGCCATGTATTTTTATAATTCATGGTTAAGGTGAAGAAGTACTGCACCCATAATGGTATTATTTTTTAAAAGATGCCATCATAGGTTACAAGAATGAGTTTTTAAATTAATAAACTGGGCAACTCTTAAAAATTGCAGAGTGATAGATGATGGCTATCACTTGACAAAGAAAATACTGTTTTTTAATGTATTGTACTTCAAATTTGGAAAACCACAAAAACTTTTGAGAAGTAATTCAAGTGCAAAATATTTCCGTACAAGAACACTTAATATTTTGTGCGCAATTTCTGAAGCTTAATGTATATTCCCAAAAAACTCATATATTTAGATTTTATATAATCCAAGCATCAAATATAGCATCAGAGAAAAGACTTCAAATTAAACCGATGAACAATAAATGACTTACCACTAAGTACTTTCAGAAAGAAGCCATTTTGCTATATATATGGGCCTCAATATGGTGCAGATGTTGGTGACCTTCATATGGTCAGCGTATACATATGAAGGATAGACATAATTTTTTCAGTAGTATTTGGGTATTTTAGTAAAACTCTTCATCATGAAAGAGAAGCAGATCTTGGAATAACTGTACCTAGTTTTCCTTTCTAATGTAAGTTAATTGAATACATACAATTGTAACTAATATCAGTTAATAGTAGCGGTTTATCAGGACAGTAATTGTAAGTAATTTCTAAAATGGTTGGGTGATTTTACTTTAGGAAGTATTTGGCAAGTTGTCCTAAAAACTATGATGTACATAGTTTTGTGACTATAAATGACTATATATGGACATCAGACTTTATAGCTGTATTTATGGCTAAAACGTCTACATTGAAGAATTGTATGTAGAACAGCTGAATGCTGTTTGGAACCCTTGTACAATGATTGGGCAGCTTTGAGAGGTGAAGTATAGGCTTCTGAAGCAAATGAGTATTATGTTTCCCAAAAATTGCATAAAGAAATCATTTTCTGTTTTAGGGCTTTATCCTTCAAATACTTAGTGTGTCAAGCAAAGACTGACATTGCAGATGGTCTACGATCCCTAGTGCTGTGTTTTGCACAACTGTCCCCCCATTTGCAATATCTAGATTATATCAGGCTGCATAATGTACAAAAGCTAGTTAACGCTGCTTGCTTATATAAGTAATTACGTTAAAGTCAAACATGCATTAAACCTAGGAATATTTGTATACCTATAAATAAAAACTAATTATATTTCCACTCTGGTGCACGTGCAAGCTTGAGTAAAAAAATCACACTTTTAAGTATGCATTTTGAGAAATATAAAATTTTGCCAAATGGCGCTTATCTAATGGACAGTGCAGTCCTATGCATGTTTACACAGAAGTAAATCCAACTGTATTCAGTAGACCGTAATGTGTGTATGATTATAGTCTTGGGCTGCAATCCCATGCACACTTGGAAGTAAGTTCTGTAAACTCAATCGGGTTTACTTCTGAGTTAGACAGTTATAAAATCAAATTGTCAGATACACTAAGACTGGTTGCCACAAATATTGCTTTATCAGAGTTGTTGTGAAGGAGACTGCATAAGTGTAAAATGTGCCATGTATCATCTTCAAAACACTGTAGGTTTTGTTGCAATGAAGAGGGCCTTGCAAACATTTGATATGAGTTTTTTCCTGATCCAAGTCTCACTGAAATTAATGGACTTAAGTGCATTCTTAAGTTGAATCTTGCACTTAATTCATTCACTGTGTAACTCTGGCCTTAAAGTAGGTTAGCTTTCAGAGATGCTATTGCCGTTGAATGCTTTCAGTTTTAACTGAATTTGGGAGTTTCTCAGAAATATTCAGCCCAGTGGTTTGCAGAGAGGTTCTACTTTGTTTTATTCTTGACGCTTGTAGTTTTATTTCCAAATCCTACATCATTTCTCTGTGTATTATTAATACTATTGTATGAAAAAAAAATGCCTTTGTGGATAAATGGGAAGACCTAACTTTGTGTAGTATGAACCTATGAATATTTTCTCTAAAGTCCCACTATCTTAAGTGTTGTAGGGGTTGCAGTCTCTATTTGAAGTAGATATATAGGGTTGCAATGCTAGTTTCTTAAGAAAGTCTATTTATGTATAAGGAATATTAATATTTCAAATGCTAATTTTATTGGCAGCTATAATCTGGAGGGACTGCTATCTCAAAATCAGTGAATTTCTTCTGATTAAAAGTGCAAAGAAAAAGCATTCAGTAGGTCGTTGAATGCGGTTTACTTGACTGTGTTACCCTGAAAATTGTGGCCCTGAAAGGCCTTTGGTATTTTAAAATGGACTCCCATACAATTCAGCTTCTCACTTGGAAACCTATCCAGTGAGCCATAGCTATATGTGCCTTCCTCTTTAAAGGAGATGGTACTGACTAGAGGGATGAAAAAATATCACCTGCCTAATTATTTTCCCATTTTACTCTTTTGCAAGGAAGCAAGCAAATTCTTAATGGTGATACATCATTGTGTTGGACACAACAGCCTAATCTACTGTGAGGGGCAGACAGACAAATATGCTCCTTACTGTCCGTTTCCTCAATATTCCGTCTTATGCTGGGATGAGAAAACAAATGAATGCAGTGAGTCCATCAGGAATCCTGACCTTTTTGCTTTTGATGACTTAAAGATGAGACATGGCTACATACAAGGACACTGTTGTAAGGGGAAATGTAATGTTAGAGAGATACTGAACTGAAAAAATAAAAGAAGCAATAATGCTTCTAATATAAATTGACAAAGTATTCTCGTTTCTTAAGACCCAAGCCTTTTATAGGAATATTTGTTAACTTGGATTTCAGGTATGCTTTTTGTTTGTTTACAAACTGAATAGGCACAGTTCAACAAAAGTTAAATACTGAACATCACATTCCCATTCTGGTCTACCCCAAAGTAAACCCCATTGAGTTCAATGAAGCTTACTCATTGTGAGTATAAGATTGCAGCCTAAATCCCAGTGATTTTCATAGCTCTGTTTCAGTAGAAGAGTTAGTCTTTGAATATTTACCATTGTAAGCAACAGGATTTGAGTGCTTTGCCTTGGCTGCATCATGACTTTTATTTATTGACTGGGATCCTAAATTGACAGCTGTTCTCTCATTATTTTGTATCTTGCTGTCATCAGTAAGTGTCTAATGTATATGAAACTATGGGCCACTGTTGGTTGTTAAAATATGACTCAATATAAAATGCATTACATTGCTAAAGTATTGGAACTTTTATTATTATTATTAGTATTAGTATTATAAACAGTGGCGTAGCGTGGGGGGTGCAGGGGGGGCGGCCGCACCGGGCGCAACATCTGGGGGTTAGGGTTAGGGTGCACAAATCCACGGGTTAGGGGCGCAAATTACTTGCCTTGCCCCGGGTGCTGACAACCCACGCTACGCCACTGATTATAAAACCTATACAAGAATAGATTGTGGGGCAATTCTCTTATTACTAGGCGGGAACAGTACTTAGAGATACTTATGACTATCCAAGATGATAAATTCAGCTGACAATTCTACTTATTTTTCTTAGATTGTATTAAAATGCCAAATAAACAGTTCCTTATATGTTAGCTATTCGACATATATTTATTCAACTTCTGGAATTGTTTTAACCTAATTTTTCAGAGGTTGACAGTGATGTATTTACTTTTGAGAACAATTTCCTTTTGTATACATTTCTCTTCCATTTATGTTTAAATGTGTAGTCACTGAGAAATTAGATGCTGAGTTTATAAGAGAAATATTTTTAAAACCACTTTCTAGTGATATTACAACTGTTGAAATATAACTCAAGTGTAATACCCATCATCATACACAAAAATAGTATTTCACATTGTTCATCTTCCAACATCTGAATAGCACTGGATGAGCTTTGTATACATTGTAATAGAATCAACTAGAGAATAAGTAAGTACTCATACTTTTGTCCCCTCAAAAGCAGAAAAATGAGAACTAATGTGTGATGTTCAAGTAAGTCAAACTCGGAATAGATAAACTGAAATTGATTGATTTTGGTGGGTTTACTCTGAGTATGACCTACTTGAAAATAAAATAAATACCATTCTCCTTTTAGAGTGACTATTACAGCACTAATCATAAAGACACATTATAATGTCTTCTTTCTGTGTTGCCATCTTTGATATAGTTGACGGTTGACTGATGGAAATGTACTGTCAAATTCCTATTTGTCATTCCAGCGGAAAATAAAATTTAAGTCAAATTTTTGTTCTTAAACCTTACTAAAAGTTCAGAGTCTAAATTTGAAGTAAAAACCTGCTGGTGTTTTATCTTCTGACTGAAGAGCTTTTGTCTTCCATAAGTTATTGGGGGGGGGGGGAATCCAGTATCTTTCTGAAAAATGCAGTGAATGAAAGAAGTGTTCGGGAATAAATAACTGAACAACAATTATTAAAACTACACCAATAAGTGGAGATCCTCGGGGTGACTTGTATGTACCCAGTTCAATTGCTGCCTATATCGATTCCTGAGTTAAAAGCATACATTGATTGGGGAATTAAGTGCAAGAGTTGATGAAAGAGAAAATACTGCTAGTATGTACCTGCAGCTGCCCCTCCCTGACTTCACTTTGACTTTCTCTTGCGTGTAATCCCCAAACCTCTTTTTAAAAAATAAAAGAATGAGCTTGGAAGTTTAAACAGAAGTTTGAGGATCTGGACTGGATTGGGGCAAGCGAGGGGGCAGTTTATGATGGGGAAACACTGGGACAAAAAGTAAGTTGTCCTGTAGCTCATGGCTCTTAACAGAGCCGTATAAAATACTGCTAGGCAATTTATCATCAGTTTAGAAGGAACAGATATTGAGTAACTCCTATATGCATTTTGTATTATATGACCAATCCCACAGATTTCCAATTTGTGCATGTGTGTTCATGCCTGTGTGCGCACACACAATTCTTAGGCAAGGAGCTGTGTTGCCAAACTGCTGATGCCATTTCCAAGGCTAGTTTTTACTCTCCAATTTAATTCAGTTCGCGTCAAGCTCTTTTTGAAACCTCCATTTTGGATGGCTCTATTCTATTCAGCTCTTGTGAGTAGTGAAATGGGGAATGGAAAGACTACATAGACTAAAACATTAGATGTTTGGTGTTCTGAATTATACAATACAGTATATGTATGAGGTCTCTATTTTGCCTTTGAGTTTGCTGAAACCATACTGAAATGCTATAGCATAGCTTTAGCGCTGCATATTAATTCAAAGTCATCTTGTTCTGTGTTTAATATGCTGTTTTCATCGTCTAGTTAGCTTTTTGTTTGAATACATATATTTTTAACAAGTAAAACTGGCTTTAGTTTAACATTTGACATAATTTCTGCATACTCGGCAAATTTCCCCTTTATTCCTATTTCCTATCATGAAGGAAACAACATTTTAATTTTTTAATATATGAATAGCAATTAATATGCTAGAGCACAGTGAATATTAAAGTACAATTTCACACATACAAATTTGGATGGAATCCTTGGCCTCTATTCTGTCACAGAAGTACTGCTACTTTACACCATACACTATACAAAATAATACGATGGTTTCGCTTTTAACATCTTATTCTTTGCTTTGGGTTTGTCTTATTATTCCAATTATTGGAGTGTGTTGTAACATTTGGTGGCGAGCTGTTTCCTTAGAGGCAGAGGAATATTGAACAAGAGAGTAATAGTCAATATTTCAATTATCTAGTTTTTGCATTCCAGGTCAGCTTATTTTGCGAACATAATTAAGTATATGTTTGGGTTGCATTGTCTACTGATTTGTATAGGACTCAAGCAATGGTTGAAGGTTGGCTCATGTTGAAAAATGGAATTGCCTTCAGATTCAGAAATAGTCTTTCTGCCTTGGATCCAAATTTCCCATAGGGTGGCATCTCCCACTGGGGTTGGGAGCGGCTGGAGAAGGGGAAGGTGTCTTTTGCATATACCTTCCCACACCCATGCCCTATTGAACAGTGTTAGAAGAGGTGTTGGATTTTGTAGGAGGAAGGGGGAATTTCTTTTGTCTTGCAGGAGTTGGATCCACAATTGGATCTTCCAAGAACAGAAGGTCCTTTCCATTGGTAGAATGAACACATTATTTCTTTACAATTCCCAAAAGATGCATAATATATGCTGTTCATAATAAATAATTACCAAAACAATAGTTCACATTTCGTTTCTCAAACGTTTTTGAGTTTTATAAATTACCACCTTACAGCCATATCCTTTGTTTAGTTTCTTGGTCCAAGCCGCCATTTGTTTCGTGAATATGGATAATTCTGTCAGTACTAAAATGGCAACATTGCAGTATTTTGTGAGGCTAATAACATGTAAACTTAAGCACGATTCATTTCAGTGGATTCACTGTTGAGATAATATAGAAATATATGCTGGTTATCACCGAGATGGCATTAGATATATTCCTATAGAGTGGATGTCAGTATTTGCAGAATCCTTCATTAGCACTACTTTGGACTTAAAAAAAAAGAGATACCCACATATTTAAAATCTTAAAACTGTTGCCTGTTTAGCCATAGTGGGCTTAATAAGGCAGGATCTATCAGCACTGCATGTGCATGTGTTGTTTCATGAAAGAGAGAGAGAGAGAGATGTTGAAATCTGACACATAAGCACAGCATGGTTGCTGCATTGGCACATAAAGTCCCCTGCAGCCACCAGAATGGCAAACTGCATATTTTTTTATGTTACTGATATGAAAGACAGCTAGATGCTGAACCCAGTATTGATTCCACAGCTATTTGCAAGCTTTCAGCATGATGGTCAACAATACAACTTAATAAACCTACTACTAAGGATTATGCTTGATGTATCTAGGGGATTTGTAAACTGCTGCATAGATTTTCTCCCTCTTGGGTTAGGATTCTGTGGTAATTCTTCCTGGGAGAAGAATTTGTAGGATAACTTAATGAACATTGTGAAGGCAAAACTCTTGCAAGAAAAATGCTGTTGCTATTGTAGCCTTTTTTAAAATAGAAAGAGAGATACATTTTTCAACAAGAAATCAAAACACTTGTCTAAACAGGCTTCTGCCTTCTGAATCAATGTGAGCGCTATTGTTTCCTGATTGTGCTACTCTTGATAAACCCATCCAGAAGCAGAGCCCAGAAAAAGTTCTAGGACTCCATGTTATGGCAACAGCCTCCTTTATTTGTTTACTCTTGTTGGTTCAATACATTTTACATCTTTTTACCATTCTTTGGTAGCTTGGCTTATTAAAAATTAGTGATCCATCACTAAGAGGGGTACAGTACAAGTGGTGGTTGCTTCTGACAGGGTTTTTGTGCCAAGCAACAGGAAATAATAGGGATGAAAAAGCTGCCAAAAGTGTGTCTCCCAGTTGCTAATTAGGCGAAAAAGTACCTCAACAACTAGAAGAGCTGCCATGGCAGGCAGAGACGATTTCTTCTAAATATTGAATAAATATTACTGAATGGCAAATTAAAGGGATACGATAGCCCAATGTAGTTATAACTGTTTATGGAGCTTCCCTTCCCATCAGCTGGTTTTTTTTGAAATGTATAATGCTCTTGGGGGGGTTAGTGGAACAATGTTTATCTTGCTGACTTTATCATCAATTACTTGAACTTTTTAACAAGCACCAACTTTAGTATCACTAAGGAATGTATTAGTGTAATGTTAGTCATGGGGGGAAGGGGTGTAGTTCCTCTCTCCCAGTCATTTGGGCAATAATTGACTATGAAAGTAAAACAAGCTATATATTTATTTTAATTTCTGGTATCCAAGGCTGCCAATCACTCCTGGCACAGACCATGCAATGGCTGCAGTGACCATAATTAGCACGGTTCCCCTAACAGTGGGAAAGGCAGGGGGTGCTTGCAGAGCTATAGCTGTCATGGGAACGATTAAAACAACTAATTGCATATTGGGCTGCTACCATTTTCAGACTGGCATTTTAGAAAAGCATCAAATTCATGCTATACACGCTATTTGACTCGATAAAGCTGTATCATGTTACTGCCTGATTTGCTGTTGCTTTTTTCTACAGAATAAAAACCAGCTAATTTTTGGGTGATTTCAAGATTCCCCGCCCAATCCATATTTATACTATCCTGTATGGTTGCTGTGTTTCAGATAGATTATATAAATAGATAAAAAACCAGTAGACTAAGATTAAAAATAGACTAGTCAACTAAGGGTGCAATCTTTTGTTTACTTCCCTTGGAGTTAGTCCCATTGAAACTAGTGGAATTGTGAAGATCATTTTTCTTCTTGAATGCATTTTTGGGGGTCTTTAATATTTATTTATTTTTATTTCAGCAATTTATATTCCCGTTAATCACCGTAATCTCTAAACTAGGGGTCGGCAAGGTTTACCTCGCCTGGGCTGGTTCACTCCAGCGGAGATCCCTCTGTGGACCGGATTGTGCATGTTCATGAATGTGTGCGCCTGTGATTTCTGGTGTCTGTATTTGCGCAGACACGATTTCCGGTGCTGTGGAAGCGAATCCCCATGCCGCGCCGGTTTAGCACAGCGCGCGGGGACTCACTTAGCAGGTGGCTCGGTTTGGGGGCGACTTGTGGGCTGGTTAAACAACCCCCGTGGGCCACTTGTGGCCCATGGGTCTTAAGTTGCCTACCCCTTCTCTAAGTGATGTACAAGTAATTCAGTACAGTAAAGATCAAAAATTAAAAGTATTAGAGTTCTGTTAAAATACCTGCTGGAAAAGAAAAAGCTGGAAGTTCAATAGTAAGGGGTCTGTCTGACATTAGTGGAAAGGGAGTTCCTTAAAATTGGGCCCACAATTCTGAATCACAGAATCATAAAATTGTAGAGTTGGAAGGAACCCTGAGGATCATCTAGTCCAACCCCTGCAGTGCAGGAATATGCAGCTGTCCCATATGGGGATCAATCAAACCTCCAAGCTTGGCGTGATCAGCAGCACACTCCAACCAACTTGGCTATCCTGAATGCACGGCTCCTGGTGTAAGCTTTTGTATAAAATTGCTGTCTACATGTGTAATCATACAGACCGCTAATGGGGCAAATGTGAAGGATGTTATAGTTGAATTTAAACACAAAGTCAGATGCTTAGTTTCTCATCCATTGGAATGGCGATATGACCGCTCTTGGGTTTCTGTGACTTTCATCTGTAGAAAACAATGCCAAGCCTATTTCTACTTTTTATCTTGTTCCATTTAGACTGCAATTCTTTATGTATTTATAGGACTTACTTTTGAGTAGACCTGTGTAAGGATCATACTAAAAGTTTAGGATCTCAAAAGATTTGCTTGCAAAAAAAGTGCTTTTGTGCAGAAAGTTCCTTTTCTCTGGTGGTTTTTAGGTAATATCAAATGCCAATACAGATGATACTCAGCTCTTTGTGTTTGTGCATTGTATGTGTGTGCATGTGTGCAAGAGGCTACAGTACGAAAGGTGACTAGAAAAACCTAGAATATGTGTGCAACAGTATACTCTATTTTTGTCCTTGAACTACTGCTAATGTACAAAATACATGCAGCACTGCTGTTGCGTATTGTATCAGTATAAAATTGTTGTTGGGAAAGTAAATGCAAACTAGTTATTTTACTAACAAACACTGCAATCAATATATTTGTGTCCCATTTGTAAAAACATTGTTGCATCTGAAAGACTAATTTTCCCCCACCGCTACAATACTTCTTTTGTTTCATTTTTTCCTGCAACTGAGTAACACAACTACCCCTTTGGATGTCCACACTTAAAATTACTTTATGTGCATGTTATATTATTTGAGAACAGAATGCCAAAATAAAACACCTAAGTGACATTAAATATTTGATCTTTCCAGGCTGTCGGAATTAGTGGGAGCTGCTCAGAAGCCCGCAGTGCTTGAAAATGGGCATTTTCCCATCTAAGCAACTTGATTCTCTCTTAATGTTAATGCTAATGGTGCAATCGTAGTATTTTTATGGGAGCTTACTCTCAAGCAAGTATGTTTATGATTGCAGCCTGAATTTTTAACTGCTTCCATTGAATAAATTGTGCCAAAATAATTCCAGGTATTGTTTCCATTTAAATCAATGAAGCTGTTCCTTTGATGTTGGCTGGTATTATAAAAATCCAGCTGTTCAAAAAGGTGCCTATTCTTCCTAATCTAATTGTACTAGGTGATGACCATTGTGGTGGATTCTTGCTGAATTGCTACCTTCTCACACCCTTGCAGCTGTGTGCTTACATATATGCTCGTCTTGGGTGTTAGACTCAGAGTTTTATATGTAATAGATTTTTTTGGCTGAATTCAGTCAGCTATAGGTGTGAGAAATGTCCAAATCTTTATTTGGATTTTTATTAGATTCTAGATGAAAACATTTCTTTTTCTTTATTCAATAGTGAATTCAATGCTGAAGGATAAGCGAGAAAGTGAATACTCATAGCCTTTACACAGTAATTCAGTGGTGTCCAAACTTTTCCCAAAGAGGGCCGACCAAAAAGCCAAGCAAGGTTGTTCAGCTTTTCTTAGGATTGAAGTTGTTGAGGTTTTTTAAGGGTTTTACCCCAGGACTGCAACGGGGATGGATTAAACCAACCGGTGGGCTGGATTAGGCCCCCGTAACGGACTTTGGACATGGCTGCAATAACTACAATAGATAGTGTGATTAAAAAAAAAAAGCCAAAATGAATGATGGTTTGGTCCTGCATAATTACTTTTAAAAACCAAACAATAGGCACCCTATATTTTCTTCATATAATGTACCATTGAGAATTGCAGAGTATCAAGGCCAGACATTCTTGGCAAGTCTCAATTGTACGACTGTATGTTAATCACTAATGTGTTACATGCAGTGCCACTTTTTACTGCTTGAGTTGATCCATCTTACATTACTGATTAATCTGTTTACAAATATTAATTAGCCTTACTACATTGATGACAAATATAACATATTGGATTCCCCCCTACATATAAAACTTTAATTGGGGTTGTTGGGCAAATAAGGTTGCAAATGATGTAGTGTGCTGTCAGATACTTCATTATTTCATGGAATCATATAATAGTAGAGTTGGAAGTAATCCTTATGGACTTGATATCCCGCCTTTCACCCCATTAAGGAGTCTCAAAGCGGCTAACAATCTCCTTTTCCCTTCCTCCCCCACAACAAACACTCTGTGAGGTGAGTGAGGCTGAGAGACTTCAGAGAAGTGTAACTAGCCCAAGATAACCCAGTAGCTGCATGTGGAGGAGCGGGGAAGCGAACCCGGTTCACCAGATTACGAGTCCACCGCTCTTAATCTTTTCCCCAATGTGGTCTCGAACCCACAAACCTGAGATTAAGAATTCTTGTGCTCTACCAAGGCTTCCACTGCGAAGTAATTATTATGAATTATGACTAAAATGGGCTACTATCCTGTTTCCACTTTCCTGGAAGTAAGCCTCATTGAGCTACATTCTGAGAATACATTTTATAGAAGGTTGTTGTGATGCTGCAATCCTGTGCACACTCACCTGGGACTCAATAGGACTTATTTCTTAGTAGGCCTCAGTAGGATTTCACTGTAAAGGTAGTTGAAATTTTGGGGAGCCTTGATGATGGTTTTAGATTTTAAAATAAAGCAGTGAAGTAGCCCATAGTGACTGAAGATTTCAGCGACCTTTCATTTATTGCTTCTGGATCAACTTTCACCGACTACTTTCCCATATGCACACCAGCACCTGACTCCAAAAGGGATTCTGCACTAGCACAGTTATCTAGAGGGTAGCAACATGGAGCATGTCAGATGTTGATGGACTACGGTTCCCATCATTTGTGACCATTGGTTGTGTCTGCTGTGGCAGATGCGAGTTGTAGTCCCAACAACATACAGAGAACGCTGTTGTGGCTCTATCCGAGTTAGCAGTTAGTAGATGTAGTTCCATGCTGGGGGCCTAGTTAGCATTTGAGTTAAATTTTGTTTCCGTGCATCTCAAATACTTGCAGAGGATATCAGCGCAAATGTGGATGCTGAAGAAAATTCAGGTCAAATATTATTAATTCTTGTTTTCGATAATTATGATCCTTCTGTAAAACTGGTGGCGGCATGGAGTGTTCTGTTTAACTCCTAGATGCAGTGCCAGAGAGATTTCATAAAAAATGTCAGGAATGCTTTTTACTAAACGCATCTTGGTAATACATTTTAATAGCACAATTTAAGTGAAATTCATAAAGTATGCATCAAAGATTCTTACTGATGAGACATATGTTGTGTCTCAGTGTTTCATCATAAACCTGCATAAATTCAGAGAAGGAGGGAAGGAAGCAAAGAATGATATGAACTAAAAGCAAAATATATCAATAGATATCATATGATGTGTATATGTAGCTACAATATTGTTCCAACGCATATTAGATGTATTATATGATGTCAGTTAAAAAGATGAAAAGTGAATATGGTTGTTCTGTGTATTCTGGTTTTCTTATCAAGCCTGGCTTGCACTATGATTGTAAATAATTCAGTTGTCATGAACACTTTTTTATACAGAGCATTAGCACAACATTAGTCCACTGTGTCCTTTTTAACAACATACAGCACTGAAGCACGTTCCCTTTCTCTTGCAGGTATATTACAGAATGAACTGTATTTTATTGTTTACAGCAGAACTGTACTGTACCATTTCATTTTTTAAATATTAGCTGCCATGGCCTTTTTAGTAGGCATTTTGGAAAAATTTGGATGCATTTGTTTTTCAGTGAGCCGTTTGCTGTTAATATTTTTTTTATTGAACTAGCAGTGTTTTATATGTAGATTTTAGTGTACCTTCTGTTGGTAAATCAGTCCGTTGTGTGCCTTTGACACCGAAGCCGTATCTAATGAAATCTTTAGTAGTGTGCTGTATGAGTTCTATAAATAAGGAAGAAAACGCTAAAATGACTGTGTATGTGTTTCTTTATGTAGATAAGCACACAGGAAAAAGTATTTAATTTTATATTTTGCACCTTATTTTACTGCCATGGATAAAACTTTTCCATCCAGTTTTTACTCTTGGCATCTTCAAGTGATCCCCTGCGGGCCTGGGCAGAGTTTGTCTGATGCCTGTAGCAGGACACAGAAGCCTTAGCTCCTAGAGACCTGGGGCACATGTACCTGGCTGCCCCCCCCCCCCCCGCACAGGCCTGATCACACCCAGAGCCTTTCATATTGCCAAAACCTTCAAGTTTCATGGGCATTTTTGGAAAAAGGATGAATGATCCATTGATCTGTTCCATTGCCCCATATGTCTCCTGCTGCCATATCTGACCAGAAGCAGTGGTGTAGATGAAGCAATGTGCCAGCAAAGGCCAACATGGTGCCCTCCCAGGTGTCCTTGCAGTAAAACTCCAAACCTGTTGGCCATGCTGATGGGAGTTGGAGTCCAATAGCATCCTCAAGGCACGCTGTTGGCTACCCCTGACATATGTAGCAGCCCTGCTCATAATGCTGGGTAAGGTATGGATGCTGTGTATGGAATTCTCTTCACCTGAGTGTAGAAGACAAATACTGAACTTTTAAGATAAAAGGTGGAATTAGTCTGCTGCACGTACAGTGCTAGCTGCAACACAGGGCCCATTTCACCCTATTTATCACAGTTTTGGCAGTTGTCAAGGTGTGTGTGTGTGTGCGCGCGTGTGTGTGTGTGTATGTAGGGGAGTTATATTATAGCTTTGCAGAGCAGTGAACAGGCTTTACAGTTAATTCCTTTCCACAACTCCCTCTTGGTATCACATTGATATAGCTGTGGCATACGTGCAAAGAACTCTGTAGAGTAAAATTGGAGGTATAAGGAAAGTCAACCGGGTGTATATTCATTTAAGAAGAAGAATCAAACAGCTCAAGCATATTTTCCGTGCTTTATTTGCTTACTGTTACTTACATGTCACTATATTTTAGAAACCCTCCTTGTGAAGATTTATGGCATTAAAAAAAGGTGGTTTTTTCTAATCATACAAAAATCTGACATTCTTCAAACTGCTTTGACAATCTTAAAATCTACTTTTGAATAAATGGTAAGAAAATCTTGTTGGAATTGAGTTCCTAATATACAGTGGTACCTCGGGTTAAGAACTTAATTTGTTCTGGAGGTCCATTCTTAACCTGAAACTGTTCTTAACCTGAGGTACCACTTTAGCTAATGGGGCCTCCCACTACTGCCACGCCACTGCCACATGATTTCTGTTCTCATCCTTAAGCAAAGTTCTTAACCCGGGGTACTGTTTCTGGGTTAGTGGAATCTGTAACCTGAAGCGTCTATAACCCGAGGTGCCACTGTATTAGCCTATGGGTCTTTCTCCTTCAGAAATGTGAACTAGCTCTATTCTGATAATGGAATAAAGATTAAAAAGAGAGAGAGGCTGATATAGGTAAAATACCAAATGAGGAATTCACAAGCAACCCACCCAAACCAAAGGTATATATGCTTGATCATATCTTGCAACCGCAGGACCAGCTTTTCATTAGAAAATCCTCACAAGTTTTATTACTAGTTGAGATACCTTTAGTCTCAAGTATTTATGCTTCAGTATTTAAGTACATACGGTAGAAGCCATATGTATATAGAATGATATGTGGGTGTAGCCCAAGCTGGGTGTAGGATCACACACATGACTTCTAAACTAGATCCAGCAGTTGCAGCTGTGCATGTGTAGTAGTCCCATCAGATGAATGGCTTTAGTATCCTCTTCCTTAATGGGCATGATTGTCATTTACCTGATTGGGCCATAAATGTGCTGTGTTGATAGCTGCTTACCTACATACTTTCGGTTTATTAACCAATGTCTTATGTTGTTTGGAACTTACCAATGCTTCTGGGAACAGCTTTGTGATATGATGCAATTGCTTTGCTTAATTTTTATGAGTTAAATTTACTAGCTTACCTTGAAATTTTGCAGCGAAATATAAATCACACACAAAGCACATGCATACCCCAGAAAATCTGAGCCAGATTAGAATTTGAACTAAAATCCCTCAAACTAGCTTAACCTTTATTACTATAAGCCAGTCCAAGAAAGTTTCAGTAACCTTTCAGTGTAGTTGTGCTTGAATTTTGTGGCACATCCAAGAGAAAGACACTTTATGAATGTGGTGTGATGATCGTGTACACTTGTATGAAATGGCCATATATTTCCACAGAATTATAGAGTTGGAACGGATCCTGAGGATCATCTAGTCCAACCCCCTGCAGTGCAGGAACACACAGCTGTTCCCTAAGGGGATCGAACCTGTGACCTTGGTGTTATCAGCACCATGTATTAACCAACTGAGCTATCCAGGAGTAGCTGTACATGGTGCATGGCAAATATGGCAAGAAGGGCATTCGTTATCCATTTTTCGGAACTCCACGGTGGTACATGGGTTATAATTTTGTATTTAAGTTGTGCCTAATACAGTTATGGCTTTTTGGGTCAAACCAAACATATTGAATTGTGTTTGGCTTGCTATAGATTCAGATTAGAAGGGATCTAGAGCAGGCATCCCGAACCTTCAGCTCTCCAGATGTTTTGGACTACAATTCCCATCATCCCTGACCACTGGTCCTGTTGGCTAGGGTTCATGGGAATTGTAGGACAAAACATCTGGAGGGCTGCAGGTTGGGGATGCCTAATCTAGAGGATCACTGGAAAGCCGTCTAGATTCTTAAGTGTTACTGGCATATGGTGTGCGAAATAGTTTTGAATGCCTGCCTTCCACAATTGCATTATCTTGCAGTTTTGAATGCCTGCCTTCCACAATTGCATTGTCTTGCAGTGACTTTTTTTTTATTTCTACAGCAGCTTGAAGTGCCACATACAGTACCTTAAAACAGAATTTTCTCAAAGAGAAATTGCTTGTCTACTACACGTGTGCATAGGAGTGAGTTGTGATTCTGGGAGTTATGTGTGTTGATGACCGAAGAAACTAATTTAGGTGATGACGCATATAAATAAATCCCAGTTTCATTTATCTTGCTCAGATACAGTTGTGGGCATATTTGGTCATGGTCATGCATGAGCAGCTGCTAGTGGAGAAATCAACTTGAAGGGTGAAACATGGAAATCCAATATTAATTAGTTTCCTTCTCATTTAAAATAAATAAATGATTTGTCTTAATTTAACTCAGTTTTCTGAAGGTGTCATGAAGGAACTGTGGGCCCTTCCGTATTTCTCAGACATAATACTGCTAAGCTCATGGCAGAATTATTTTCTAAACCTTGGGTGCCTTCATACTGATTTGTTATAAAAATTATTAGTTGCCAGGAATTTATTGTGCTAGTGTTTTTCCCATAAACATACAAGAGTGTCTTCGAGGAAATGAATCTGTTATAGAAATCTGCTGGTTTTAAATGAACAGTGATTCAATTACAAACTCTACTCAGAAAGTCAACAAAGATAGAAATAATCTGGGTGCTTATTAAACATATTTGCATGAGTATTGTGCTAATGTATGCAGAAGCATGTTGCGGTGGTATTGAGTTGCATAGCCTAATGCACCTGTTCAACTGTCTACATGTGCTACAGGTTGAAATAGGTTTACTTCACGAGGAAAGGGGGGAATCTCATTTATTTACAGGTGCCAAACCTATTACAGCATCCATTTGTTCAGCAGCTTCCATTTCAGATTATTTTAATCAGTTTCTGGGACTGATTGGAATAGATTCAATAAATTTCCTGTGGCAGGTTGGCTTTGCAGTGAACTAATAAAAAATGTGGAGCATGATGAAGAGTCGCCCATCTAGGTTTTTAGAAGGCTGGTTGAGACAGCATGTCCATTGCTGGAGGAGAAAGGATTATAGCAATAGAGCTAAATACAGATTTTGCACCATGTTGATACTTTCAACCAACTCACTAGTTTAAAGTTATCTAATACGGCGCCTTCTTGCATTTCAAGAGATGTTGCTGCTCTCCTCTGCATGTTAATTTTTTTTAAAGAAAAAGGACAAACACAATAGTGTATGTTCATCATTCCCCCCATCCATAAAAGGTAAATACAACAACATGTTTTTGAAGTACGTTGTTTGTAACACATGGGTTTGGATCTGGAAATCTGCCAGGACCCCCCCCCCCCCGGCTGCCTCCCAGAAAGGCTTCTCCAAGGGTCAGAGGAGACAGCTGCTTTGGGGTGGAATGGAAGAGGGACCAGTTGTGTATGACCAGGGAAGCTAACTTCTTTCTGCCACCTCCCCATTTCCTCTTGGCCTCCTGTTCCATAGCACACCCATTCAGCAGGGTACCCTGACCCTTGGGTGGAGCATTATTGGTGGGCTGCCAAGGAGTTTCTATGAACTTCAGTTTTGTGCGACTCTCTATGCAATGTAAACCTGAGACGTAGTTTTGTGCTAACACTACATAAGTGAACTGATCCATTTACATGATACATGGGTTAAGAAACCCCTATCTGTAATTGGTAGTTGATACAGTAGCTTTTACATTGGCATGGGTATCTCGGTACATCCTGTCAGGAACACTATGGCAGATGGAAATACGTAGTTCATTTTGCGGTTAAAATGTTGCATGCCTTATTTACATTACTTTTGCTGCCTGTGATTGATTACACGCCACCCCCAGCCCCAATCTTTACTGAGCAGCAGCAAAATTCCAAAATTTCCTTGGAGAAAATGAGGCACAACGGAGGCTACTGTCTTTATGAAATATGGTTTATTCACATGCATTTTGAATTGAGTTTATGGAGAGAGAGTTCACAGCATTTACACCCCAAGAGGGGCGTGTCCTTCCCAGCAGTGCAGCAATGGATTCAGAAGCATCCTAAATCCATCCCTGTGTCTCTCAGTAACAGCCTGCTACAGCCAGCCAGCATGCCTCATGCACTTCATTCTGCATGGAGTTCTGTCCACTTCCTGCTCCTTTCCCCCATCAACCCCTGTTCCCAATGCATCTATTGTAAAAGTGTACCCTTTCTTCCTGTGGTGACATAAAGCCCCCCCCCGTTACCCTGGCAACCTCCCTTTGTGCCTGGCAGAGCCTGGTTGATGACTTCCATTGAGGGGCTAATGGCTGCCCATCAGCACCCTTGCTTCGTCTTTCAGTTGAGAAATTTCATATCATATTTTCAGAATCTTAAACAATTTATATTAAGTGTTTAAAGCTTCAGTCTTATATAAACTTACCTGGGAGCAAGACCATGAACATGATGCAACTTACTACTGAGTAAACACACACATCACTGTCCTGTTCCCTATATATCATTAAATGATCAGCGTACTTTGGAATAACTTTACAAATGCTGTTATCCATGTTATCCATGTTAGCTGATTTTAGTCTAATACAGATGGTTGGCATCTGTAATAAATCTATTGTTATTTTTAGTGTGCTGCTTAGATTATTGCAGGGATATAATTATAACTGATTCACAGAAAATATTATTTTCCAAACAGGTATAGGAAATGTTTATGCACACATACCACACGAACATATAAATCCAGTGTTGGAGGAAATTGGTTTACTGTCATTGAAATTTCTATTGATGAATATTATTTTTTCTTAAATAATATATCCCACTTATTAGACCCAATACTAGCTTATTTGTCACCAGAATCCTCCTCTGTGTTCTCCCCCTTTCTGGTATGTTATCAGTAATGCCTTTTCAGCGGCATGTCTAAATAATTGTCAAAATGGGAGCATTCCCTTGTTTTGATGACTTACAAAACGCATATACAAAAACCCTTGCACTTTGAAATGGTTGAATCCTTTCATGAAAGTTAATAGAAGATAGAGGAGTGTAGCCAAGTAGTGTTTGTCTGAGGAATTTGATCCAAGGTGTCTGACTGTCTCTAATGGAGGATGACAAGGAAGGTTTTAAGAAGTCATCGCATACATTGTCTTCAGACACAAAAACCTTCCGCCTGCATCTTTCAACTTGCTGCACCTCTTTCTGAAGGAGCCATGAGTAAACTGCTGAATTTTTATTAATCAGCTTACCCTAATGAGATGAAAAGACCTTTTCAAAAGAGTGAGGAAAGAGCTGCATACAGAAACAGGGGTGGGTTTTTGTTTTTGGGGGGATGTTTTTACATAAACAACTTATAGGAGCTAATGATAGTGGTTGAGGAAGAAACAAGATTCAGTTCTGATTTTGGTTTCTTGGTCTGTTCTTTTCTTGTCTTCTTCACCTAGTTTTAGACTTCCTGCCTCCATATCTAATGAGATCTTTGAAAATACAAAGAAGGTTTAACAAGAGTGTGTATTTTGTGTGCTGTGAGGAAAGGGGAAGCAGCGGGGAGAAAAATACTTTTTGGGAACTGAGGCAAGAAAACCTAAGCTGATAAAACATGACTCTTCCCACCCCCACCTCCCTCCCCAACAGGGAGTTGTTTGGATAACTTGCCCTTTTCTAAATTCTTCCTTTCTCTTTCTGCACCCCCTTCCCCTTTTTTCTCTCTTGTCAAGCCTACTTCATAAACGGTAGCAGCTGGAGATCTTTTTAGTGGCATTCAGGGATTACTGCCCTTCAGGATTTTAATAAGCCCTGATGCTTGAAATGCCTGTAAGGGTGCTCTCTGAGACAATTACCATTCAGGACTAGGAATTGAGGGCCCTTCAGCGGCCCAGATGGGTGAGGTTCTACACATGGGCAGATAGTGTTCTATGAACAACAGATCACTGGAGCAAAGAAGGGGAGGGGAAAGAAGAGAGGAAAGAAAGAAAGGAATGGGATGGTGTGTGTATGTGTGTGTATGTGTGCACCATACAGCTAATCAAAGATGAATTTGTTAATTCTTTTATAGGTAACTAGATTTAAAACTCACAACTCTCTAGAAGGATGATAAATTCAGTTACTTGTTTATACAGTTCACATTATGAGTTTGGGATGTTTTTATTTTTTATTTTACAATTGCAGTTCTCATTAATGGGATGCCTAGTTGAGTTTTCATCTCTTGCAAGAGAGAAATAATCTCACAATAAAAATGATATTATTCATGCTACAACTGGATAACTGCTTCGTGGCCTACTCAGAGTTCATGGAGTAGGAACTGATTCTCCTTTCACATAAGGAAAAAGGGGAGGATTTTAAAAACCCGTTGTTTTTAGTATAGGGTACTTCAAGAAAATGTTTGTTTCTTTGCTAAAGTTAACTAAGTTGGAACTCTGTGCAGTCTCTTTAGTCAGCGTCCTGTTAGCACACACAAGTATCCTTTTAGACGGGATGAGAACATATGAAAGCTAGCCTAGTAGTTTTGATCATTATCTTATTGCAGTAGCGACTCCTGAGAGCCACTCATTTTGGCTGCGCAGTGCTTCATTATAAAATATAGAGAGTAACTATTAACTGAACATTTGTTCTCCATCTGGAGGGACATATACTACATTTTTAATCGATGAACTTTCTCTTGCCAGAAGAATCATTTTATGCTACTGTTAATTAAGGTTAATATTTGACATGTTTAGCTGAGAAAGAGTAATTTATTTTGGCTCTTATGATATATCCATTATTCTTTTTAAGTAAAAAGTGATTGGAAGTAGTAAATAAGTCTGACTGTAGAGTGAGGATCCATAAATAGAAGGACATTGGCTTGTTAAGCTTATGTGTTGTTTACCAGATCCAAATAGACTTTCCCAAATTCCCTTCCAGTTCATTGGAATATTTGCCCTTCTTTGCGAATGTACCAATAAGTAATGCTTCTCTGTAATCCTTATCTTTAAGTAATGCTGTATGCAACTAGAATCTACTTCACATTGCATCAGAAACATGAGGCTAAATTAAGTGTCTATCCAGGATAAACAGAAACTGCTTACTCCTGTGTAAATGCTTCCAACAGGTTCACAAACCCTTTTTGTTCACCTGCAGCTCTATTGTTACTTTTTTCCACATAGCAATTTTTAACTTTTGATTTCAAGCTGAAAAAGACTTTCTCCCAAGCAAGTTTGTATAGTATTGCCTTTTTTATGCTTCTTTTATCCTTGAGAGCTCCAGATAGTAAGGGGTGCATAAATGAAAATAATAATGGGTTCAGAATTGTAAATATGTTGAAACTATTGTTTAGGAATTGATACATTTAGCTATGACTAGTTTTCTTGTTTTACTACTTGCAATATAATTTAGGAAGCTCAGCAATCATGTCACTCCTTTTGCATTTGGTTATGGTTCCCGCAGAGTGCCCCTGAGCCTTCATTTGTCTCTAAATGTGCCTTTATTTGACCTTAACTCAGTGGCTAAGAAAACATTTGTTACATAGACAATAATACAGCAAGACAGTTGGTTCAACTACAGATAATGTTTCATTAGACTCTTTCAAACTGACAGGCGTGGTTGTTTGAATGTTGTCTTATGAAACAGAGAATATCCAGCTTTGCTTTTCTCCATTCTTTTCTGCAGGTTGTTTTCCCATATGCATTGTATCTCACCTAATTTATATAATAATTAGCTAATCAAGCTGTATGAAGTTATCAAATATGCAAGGTCCAAGCTTGATGTGCTACCTCTTGCTACAATCTGGCATGAAATAAAAATTTGACATGTCTCAATTTTGCTTTGAATTTGTATATAAGTATTGCATATCCTGCATCCAAACTTCATGTCATATTTGTTATTTTCTTTTTGATGAAACCTCCTATTTTGTTCTCGGCTGTAAATTATTATACAATCATTGACAATAGTAATTTAAAATAGGTTACATGTATGCAACCCCCCCCCCAAAAAAATCAGCCCTGGGACAGTCTTTAATATAGAACAGAACAAGTGAAACACTCAATGATGCAACATTTACAGCATTGAGGCTACAATCCTGTATCCACATAACTGGAAGTAAGCTACATTGAACTCTGCAGAACTTATTTCTGAGCAGACATTTATCAGACTGCACTATTAACGCAAATTTTGTACGGGACACATGTTTCTGACAATCTTTTTCTCTTATTTTCAGCAGTTTCCTCAAGATGATTATTATATTTCTGGAGCTGACTTGTAGCAAGTTTAGAATTCAATTTGGGGATTACTAAGGGCGCAGAGGTCCACAAATGTTGGCATGTGTGTGGTGGTTTTCTTTGGCTAGGCATCATTTGTGGCTGCCACTGATTCTTCCTGGCATATGCTGGCACGCTGCAGATGACTATTAAGAGAGAGGCTCTCTCAATTTTGTAGTGCATGAAAGTAAGCAACTGTGGGATTGATTCCCACTGTCTGGGATTTCTGCTGTTTGTTTGTTTGTTTTGCTTTTTCATAAACTGCAATGGAAACCAGACCTTCTCCCAGACCATATCCTAAGTGTGTTACTTGTTTAGTAATACATTCAAACACCATAGTAATGTCACTCTCCCCCCAAAAAACACATTGGAGAGAACTGACTGTAACAATATTATTTTAAATATATTTCATAAGTGATTTTTTTTAATTTACATTTCATGTCTTTGTAAAGTTCTTACCGCTGCTTTCTCATTTTTAAAGTTTTATTTAGACCTTTCCCTCTCCTTCCACATCATGTCTTGTTGGTCTCTAATTTTCATCAAGCATTTTTCTTATTTATAACATGTCACCAGTTGGTTGTCCTTTTTTGCCCCACTAGCCCTAACAAGTATCAGCAATAAAACTTCCCCCCTTTTCTTGTCAGTCTTTGAATTGACTTGCATTTTTCTTTGACCTCTCAGTTTCTAAAACTGTTAATTGCAATGATCTAAAACCGATATGATGTCTCATTTTATTCTGAAGAGAAATGAGTACTTTCTCTCCCTGTAACATTTAGGATATCTGAGAATAACTTTGGAAAGTTGGGTGATATACGCTCATTCTTGGCAAACAAGAAATCTTCCCTTATTTAAAAATAGGTTTAAGGAGTATTTATTATTTTCCTTCCATCAGAGTTTATTGGATTGTTGTCATTCTGCATTTTCCCCCCATTTCTGTACTGGTGAATTGAATTTGAGCTGTGATTTGCTTGACAGTATATACCACTGCCAGATGCTAGAAGCTTTAATGTAGTCTGGAAGCTGTGCTACAGTATTTGTCATTCTAGATGCTTTGAGCTGAAAGGACTTTCTATAACCTGATTAGATTTAAACTTCCCAGACTTGCCACCTCTACCAATGCCTTCTGTAGTCTATTTATTAATTGAAGTTCCTTTTTAAAATTTATCTTGATGGTTTAACTGCTGCCGTTTCATTTTAAGGGGACGTAAAGTAGTTTTAATTAGATAGTTATTTTATCATTTGTTGTTTTCGTTGTATTTTATGACATTTTGTACACAGCCTTGAAGAGGCAATTGTGCCCTAAAAGGTGTTAATAAATATAGTGACCTCTTGTTTCATATAAACTCTTTAAGTTTGTAGAGGAACACGGGAGGAGACATTACACTGTTTCGTTAAAAACCAACAACCAAACCACACAGTGTAATAATGAAATTTATACTTTCATTTATTTAACAAGATTTATATATTGCTTAATTGTAAGAAAACCTTCAAGTGGTTTAGTTGCTTGAAGAGACTGCTAATAACGTTGACTAGGCAGAACAACAAGTAGAGGGGGCCGGGGGGGGGGGAGCCACGGTGGGGGGTGGATAGAAGAGGAACGACAAGACCAGATGTGAGTCCTCTCTTATTGCACACATACAATTGAAGTAGTTCTTTTAAAATCTCAGCATTAAAGAGCAATTGCTTTTATAGTTGTTGCATCTTCTGTCAAAAAGATTAAAAAAAACAATAACCACAAAACAACCGCCAGTTGATTAAGTTTTTTTGTTTTAAAAAATAAACTAATGTATGTTTAGGAAATACAATGCTAATGAAGACTTCACAGTTTTAGTAAACTTTTGTTCAAGAATCTTAAATATTACTCTTAATTTCTTCAGCAACTCTGCCTCAGGTAATGCCTGTTCAGTTTAAAAGAAGAAAATTAACCTTGGGCAATGCTTTTCTTTCATGTTTCCCTTTCAGTTGCCCTTTTGCTATGTTAGAATAAATGTGGATTAGTGGAAAGCACTGTGAATCAGATTTCACTTATATTTCATTTACTTATTTGTTTAGTTATTGGCTAAACTGCAGTAAAAAATATTTTAAAGCACCTACACGTCATTTCCTCAAAACCTGCCACGATTCCCTCGTGCTTCTGGGTTTGTCAGATTATTAGCCTGTGATGGAGGAGATAAAGCATTTCCTTGTATTGAATTTGAGCACGCTCTGTGCTTTGGGCCGAATTAAATATTAAAGGCTGTTTGCGATCTTACAGACAAGCAGGGCAGGCAGACTTTGGCACGCACATGGAGAATGAAGGGGGAAAAAAATCCCAAGAAAGAAAGGTGAAGATATTGGTGGACCCTCAGATCTGGATGACTCCTTAGTATTCTTTGGAAACACTTGCCTCCTAATGGAAATACTTGTCCGAAAATGAAATTGACAGTGCAATCCTGTACATGCCTGCCCAGAAGTAAGTTTTGTTGAGTTCAATGGGGCTTACTCCTAAGGAAGTGTATATAGGATTACAGCCTAACACAACGGAATAATTAAATTGCCTTAAAAGCATGTGTGCCACTTATTGTTTAGTTTTGGGTAAGTCTAGTGTTTGGAGTTTTTTGTGGAGTTAGTAGGGTCCATATAAACAATTTACTTATGTGACTCTGGGTCAACAGCAAATAACATGGGATCTCTGTGTTTTTAATTTTTAATAGAGGCTGTAGGATCTTCTGATTTGAATCAGGGTCCTAGTTCAATAGTGAGGGATGGTATAACACAGGGATCAGCAAACTTTTTCAGCAGGGGGCCAGTCCACTGTCCCTCAGACCTTGTGGGGAGCCAGACTATATTTTGAAGAAAAAAATGAATGAATTCCTATGCCCCACAAATAACCCGGAGATGCATTTTAAATAAAAGGGCACATTCTACGCATGTAAAAACACGCTGATTCCCAGACCATCTGCGGGCCGGATTGAGAAGGTGATTGGGCCACATCCGGCCCCTGGGCCTTGGTTTGCCTACCCATGGTAACACATCATGGTTATGGCCCTGATCCAGATTAGCCTTCTGGAGCTGCTGTTGGCCATGGAAGGACAAACTCGGATACTTCAACAGCCCTTGGAAGAGGCTGTTGCTGTTTGTGAGTCCTCCTGTTGTCTGAACTGCCATCAGTGGTGTAGGAAGAGGGGTGCGGTGGGTGCAGGCTGCCCCAGGTGTCATCACTGAGGGGGTGACAAAATGGCAAAAATATGTGTTTTAAAATAAGAAATTCCCATCGCGAAAAAAAGGTTTTAAGTGCTTATGCTCACAATGTTAAGTAAATAAACCAGAGAACAACACTTTCAACGGTAAGTATCTTATTTTTCCTTCTTTTAATAATTTCAATGTGTGTGTGTTACAAGAAATTTTCCGCACCGGGTACCACCTGACCTTGCTACGCCACTGACTGCCATCAGAATTATAAACATCTCTAACTCATGAAGCTGTGTGTTGGCTTTTAAAATGCTTTTCAACTGTGTAGCAGTTTGTTTTATCACCACACCAGCCTTTGGGTCACCAGTGTCTGTGGCAAGAATAGTTTTTGCCCCACCTCAACCATGTCCTGTGTTGGTCTTTTTATTTCAGTCAGCTTGCATGGAAGGAAGGCTAGCATTGGCCCCATAAGCAAGAGGAAGAGCACACTGTCAAAGAAGTCTAGTGTGATGGACCTATATGCTAAGAAGGCATTTAGGAATATGTTGCTAAAGTGGACATGTGTAACTTTACAGTGGAGTTTTTATCCTTTGCAGGCCTTTCTGCGTACAGTCACCTTGTTCATGGGCTTTCTACTAACTCCTTTCATCCCATGGGTGGCTGGCTTTACAAATTTGGTCTTATCTGTCATTCTCTCTATGTGGAGTTTAGTGGAAATGCATTTATATTACTTAATTAGAAACTTTGCCTTTACTGAACCCTCTCACTATGTGGCTGTCTATTACCTAAGGCTTAAAAACCATGATAATTACTACGTCTATAAAATGCCTCTCATTACAACACATAAAAATGTGTTGGATTAAAGGGACTGCTAAGAGGGGGATTGTTTGCTGTATTTCACTCAGCATAAAATAAAAGGTAGATAAAAAAATTAAGCATTGTACTAAGTAGAATTGTTTGCATACAAGAAGGGCCGTCTCAATTTTTCTGTATTTGAAAGGATATTGATAAAGGTCAGTGGATCGCTCTGTAGTGGAAGGGCATTTGTGCATATGCCAAATCCATATGTGCAGTCGGCCAGTTTCTTGTCTGTTTTGCAACAGAAATGTCCTTTATGTTGTTTCTCAAAGACTTCATGAAACACGATTGTATTGGGAAATTAAGTATAACTGGCTTTGCTAGACTGAGGCAATATTCTTGGTCAGAGTATATTAGTGCAGATAATTCTGGGATACATGTGAAGCATGTGAAATGGCCTTGAAGAAACACTATAATGGGTTAAGCAAGCCCTAGCATGTACAAAAAAGAAAAGAAAAGAAAAGAAAAGGCTTTGCCATGTTCATAATGAAAAAGCTTCTGAGCTTCTGTACAACCTGTTCTCCTATTGCATTGAAGATGCCACTTGAAGATAAATCTAACAAGAAGAAATGTGAAATCCCCTTTCCTTAATTACAAATAGTTAACCGACAGCGAATAATGGAAGGGTTTTGTAAAAAAAAGTGCACGATTGTTTATTGACTCTGGCCATGCTGATTGGTGCTGTCATATGGATGCCATTAACTTTTTCTTTCTTTCTAAGTAACTACTACTGCTCCATTTGAAATTGGCATGGCCAAACCCCAACTCTTTCCGGAAGCAATGCTTCATAAACATATCTCCCCCCCACCCCAGTCTCCCCCACCCACCCACATACATTCTTTTTTGGGGGTAGGCAGGGGGAGGGTAAACCTAATGTTCTTCAAGTTGTTAGCATTCCTCTATTCTCTTTTATTCATTCCCCGCTCGAACCTCACTTATGAAATAGATCTGTCTGATGGAACTCCACAGCAGCAAGGCTTACAGCCTCCTTATTCAGAATGAATTTTACTGAAGCGTGAACTGTACTTTTCAAATGGAAACATTCCATTTGCGATGTCATGTTATTAGTGGATTTCAAAAGCAAACAGAAAGTGTAATTTAAATCTATCCCTCTCAACTGCACTTCATTATAAATATCCTCAAGTTGTTTTAAAACAACATGAGCTGTAGCTACCCTGTGCTTCTTGCTGTAATCTGCTCGTATTCAAAATGCTGAATCATGAAATTGGTGCGTGTTTCTAATGAAACCATGTGTGTTTCAGAACTAATCCTACATTATTTCAGTCTTGTTCTTCTGTTACCTTTGTCTGAGCAAGACCCTTATTTTGAGCCTTTTTTAAAAACACAATTTTAGGGTAGCTTTGCACAATGAATCATTGGCATAGCCCAGAATCCTCTGTTAAAAACAAGATTTATTCAGAGTTTGGAAACCATACTTTTTGTACGTATTGATAGTTCAAGTATGAGCTCCATGTGCAAGAATAAGAATAGTTAATGTTAATGCTAAACACTCCCTTGCTCCAAATATGGCTTCTTGGAGAAGCCTTGGTTGTGTTCTAATATTATTGTAAAGTAGTACATGTGTTGTACTGAAGACTATCACACTTCTTTTGTTTCCCATTTTTGTGTTATACCACAGTTTTGCACTTGTGGTGCAAGTGTATTGCAGATTTCCCATATAGCATTTGGCCCCTTTCAGTTCCAAAATAATGGAATTTGCTGTTTGAAAAATTTTCTAACAAAATTTACATTTTAATTTTTGTCAGGTCAATCATTTGCAGTAGCCTTAAGGGCTAAATTATGTAGTGGTCATTTCCACCTTTGAGTTGGGGATCTGTCTGTTCATTAGGAGACTTGAGTCTTCTCTAGCAATGAGTTGCATTCCAATAGCTTCATATCAGTGGTAAAAGGAACATGGCACGCATGTGTTTAAATTATTTACACTCATAATCGGCCTTTATGTTACATTTTACATTGCCGAGCCAGGCCTCAGTTATTCTAGTGCATAATTGATCGTGCTCAGAAGTGGAAAAGTTAGAAAAGCGGAAGTAATTTGATGCGAATGTGCAGTGAGGCAGCTCCAGCTGGTATAGCCTATCGAGGCTGAGAGGTCTGAGACACAACAGGATTGCGTGAGCATGCCCACCAAGGGAAAGGCATCAGAAGTAACAGGTCTTGATTCTAGCATCTTGTTGGGAGTTATATTTAGGGGGTGAAGGGGGGTGAAGGAGTCAGCACTTCTGACTTTTTCCTGCCAAGTCATATGACTAATGGAAAAACTGGGAAGATGTAACAATTGGCTTTAAACTAGTATTAGAAATTGTTTATTCCAGTTGTGGCTAGTTTATTCTAAAATTAATTAACAACTGGAAATAATTAATGTATGGCAACTGAATTCATCTAATCCCTTTATGCTTTGGCTGTGAGGACAAGAACATAATGGCCTACTACTAACAACTTATCAAAAAGGACTGTATATCATTGATGGCATGCCTGGAACCTATGACTCTTTCTTATATGCAACCATTCATTAACTTATTTGTAAATGAAGACATTAATGCACTGTATCTTGATAGCTGCATGCTGAAATCGTAGGCATATTTACATATCTGGAGCAGAGGGCATGTTAAGGCTTAATATTAATAATTCTTTTAAGTAATTTTTTAATACTATATTTTTATATTGTCACCACCCTGGGAATTTATGGTAAAGGATGGGTAAGAAATCAATTAAATAATGATAATGATTATGTGAATCTAACTATAATAAAAGCCAAAGATTAAGGAGGCAACTCATAAATTTTATCTTCAAGGAGAATCAGCGTAATTTTAGGACACATAAACTCCACCCCCAATGAAATTTTATTCTTTAGAAAAAAATAAAGAGTACTCCTTGAATATTATTCACCTGTAAACTATTTTGAAGCCTGTACTGAAAACTAAAGTTCAAGTGAATCTCTGTTGTTGACTATGAACGGTGGGGAAAAATCATTCCAGTTGTATTCTGTGCTGTCTCTGCATAACCAGAACAAGCCCTTGCAAGTCCCACTGTGTAGCCTCAAAATCTTCTAGAGTCCCCTTTAGAAGTCCCGTTTCAGGAGCAGAAATCCAGTTTGAGGTTCTCACGCAAAAACACCTTTGTTTTTGAATGCTGTACTGAAATAGTAAGTAAAGTGAGTGCTTTAATAGAGACAATGAATAAGAAACAGTTGTTTTAGGAATTGACAAGTCTCTGGGTTGTGATTTCCAGCTACCACATTGCAACCTTGAAATTATTATTTTTCAGTAGATTTGTCTTTCACAGCTAAATACCATTTTGATTTTTAAAACCATCTACTGGAGACCTCATAATGAATAGAGCCACTCTCAACTCTTGTGAAAATAAATGCTGATACTTAAATATATTTGATAAGATGGTATCTCCATTTTAATTATGTGGAATACATGATGGGAATAATTAAACAGGTCTTGCTTGCTTTTTGTTTATATTTTTTAATGTAAGCTGATGCATTTGTATAATTTGGTACAATGTGATAACACTAAGAGTTAGCAACTAATCATTATGAGTTTATATTCTAAATATGAAGGGGCATGTGTTAAGGAAATCATACTATTCTAAACTCTATGTCTGCTTGGATTACCTTTTTACACAGAGGTAGTATTGATACAGGCATTTGTATGCTAAATGCTCCCTCTGTGACAATTCTTCAGGTGATAAAGTGGCTAATAACTTTTATTATTTCTGTGCTGTGAAAATGAATGCTTTGTTCTCCGTTTGCTGGGAAGAATAGTGTAGAGATCCCAGATCAACTTATCCCCATTCTTTAATAATCTTGCCTCATTAACATTTCCTGTATTAATTCTGCCAAGTAAAACAAACAAACAAATACCAATGGAGAACAATGAAGGATGAATAAAAGAAATAATACAAAGATTATTACAATACTAAAAATGGCAGGAAAAGGTATATGACATGATATTTCACACAGAAAAGACAGCCTCGTAACATTTAATGAAGCAATACAAATCCTTTCAGCTTCTCTGATGATGGTGCTATAAAATATCTTAATAAGCTTTTTTTTATTATTAAAGGTGTCTCTGACTTGTTTCAAAATACTGGCTGTTGTAGTATTGCATGAAGGATGAAGTAGTATGAATACTACTTCTTTAGTTGCATGGACTAAAGAAGTAGTCTGCTGTGCATTGCACATCAAACTGAGGCTTAGTATTAATAGCCATTAGATGTGTGTTCCACTTGCATTGTAACAATAGCATACAGTGTTCCTATTTTCTGTCTAACAGGCAGCAATCTTCTTTCACCCACAAGGCATTTCTCCTATTTAAAGTTACCATTATGGGGAAAAATATATCTCTATTCTTATCACAACTGCAACACAGTGTGCATAACTGCTGCTTTTTATTCTGTACTTCCACTGTGGCCGGGTGTGGGCCGAGTGCATTGTTAATACTGTCCACTTGATTGCTCTAGGTAACGTCTCATTACTTATTGGCACTTATGAGACCGTAGGGATATGTCCTACTTTCTGATCTCTTTCTCCAAAAGGGTTGAGCTGCTGGTTGCAAACAAGGAGATCAAAGCCTTTTGTGTGCCTTTGTTGGGATTGCTTTTACCTTCACACATGCTTCTTCTCTGGTAGAGGTTATAATTCTGTTCCTGAGACATGTTCTGAGCCTAAATTGTTATCGGCTAACTACCTTGTATGTAATGCTGCCTCTTCACCAATGGAAGACGGAGGCGAGGCGCTTGGAATGTGAGAAGGGCTACTTTTACCTCTTTGCCTTTCCCCTTGTACTGTAGTCCCTATCTCCCATTCTGCTCTGAAGGGTCCTTTAACCTCTGAAGCAGATGGGTTTTTTGTGGTGGTGGTGGGGAGGGAGGAGGATGCAGGGAAGAGGGTGAATATAAAAAAATTCTGTTAATTTTCTGATCCACGGATAGAAGCCTCTGCTGGCTCAATTACCCTTCTGTCAGTAGAGGGACGCCATTTGGTAACATCCCGGTTTGATTCTGTAGTCCCACTAGAATGGAAAAAAGAATGGTGGCTTCTTCAAAACTACAAAACACTGGGGGATACAAGTTTATGCGGTTACAAGCAATGGTTGTGCTCCTAAACATAGATTGATCTCCCTGCAGGAAAGTGCATTATTCTTTATATGCTTTTATGGGTATTAAAGTTTGATGGTCTGTTTTAGTGATATCACAGTTTTATTATCTCGTTATCCATTAAAAATGTTCAATAATGTCCCTAGTTTGGTTTAGACTGTCATCTTAACCTAGTCTCATTGTTTAGCTATGTCTATACTAATCATGAGTGGGATTGTCTTATGGTTTATGGCTTGTGGTTTGTTCAGGAGAGCTATACCATGAACCCACTAAGCATCACACTAATCCAAAATGTGGCACAGTTCAGCACAGTGTGGCAACAAAACAACCAGAATGGTGTTAAAGCTCCGTTCATGGAGCTTGCATGTTCTGGTGAAGCTGTCGTTTGGCTTATCATGTTTTCAAACCAAACCATAGTGTGTTCTGCAAACTGCTGAAAGCTAACAGACTCCATGATGTCTAACTTCTCACTCTTTAAATAAGAGCTGATGGCTAAAAATCAGACTAGAATTAGTCAAAAATAATAATATTAAAATCTTCTGAAATACGTTTGAACATAGATCCAAAAATCTGTATGTGAAATTAAACATGCCATTCCACAAAACTGCTAAGTACTTCCATGTTTTGAACATATTACTATACTTCTGTGTCTTGAAAAGAGCACTTGAAAGATGGCCTATGAAGAATTAAAATTTTCAATGACTAGGTTGTTGTGATGTGAAAAGCCTTTGTTGTGTAAATTTTCTATAAGGGGCTCCCAGAGGTAGTGTGCTATGGGTGGTTGATGCTCTGACTTAGATTATGCACAACAGCCTGAATGGAGAAGCAGGATCAGAAAAAAGTGGCACAGCTACTGTTGTGTCAAAACAGCTATGCTAGCAATAATCCTCTGCAATAGGAAGTAATTCTTCTTGAAGTGCTTTGTTCTTCAGTGCTGCCATCACTGCTGGGACCTGTTAATCCACACTGGTGGAAGGGGTTATATTGTTTCCCACATTTCACTATCTGTGTTCTTCCTAGTGCAAACGATACTATTTAGGAAGGAGTTGGAAGTTTCTCAGTGACATTTTAGGAAGACGTAAGAAACATAGTATTCAGTCTTTGTTTCCTGTTATTCCAAACTAGGGATTATAAAAGTCACATATCTCAAAGGCGATTGTGGTGTCTAATGTTGGATTTCCCTATAACAGCTGGGATTGCTATTTTCACGAAGAAACTTTAACAGGAAAGTTATTAGCATATTGTATATCATTTAAAAGTACTTAAAAGAATTTGTGTCAAACCTTACCTGTGCTTACGCTTGTTATATTTCTCTTTCATAAGTAGGGATATTTAATTTTGACGTGTGTGCATGAAATAGACCATGTTATATACTAATAAGCCCATTGTCAAAATGTGCTCATACAGCAAAATACTGAAAATAATATTTCTTGCATGTAAAGCTTATAGGTATTTTTCTGCACATGAATTATATTCTTGCATGTTAACATGGAAGCATTGCAGAACTGATTTCAGCCTCTTTAGCTCCTACTTACGGAGTACAGTTCATATTTACATTTATTTGGCTGCCATTTCTAATGGATCTGCTATCTGCAAGGGAACTTTTGTATTTTTTAATTTTTTATTTGGCCTTACATAGTTATCCTTGTAATTTTCTTATGATGTCTCACTGGAAATATATACAAACCATTATGGAATCTACCTTGTGTGGATGAAGTGGACATTCAGGTAACACATATTCGGAGAGGAGGGAAACACAAAGTGACACATTCTGCATCCTGGATGCCAGCAAATATAGAGAGCTTTGTGAAATGTCGCCAAGATGGACCGCTGACAAAGCCCAAACCACTTGTGTATCAGTGTGATATATTTGTAATGGTGCCACCTTCACTCCTTGCCATTTCAACTGTTAGACTCACTCAAGCGTCAAATCTTTCCGTGATCTTCAGGCTTGTCTATGCACGCAATCTGTACAGAGTGAATGCACATTGGTTCAGAAAGCCCCCCCCCACACACACATATGCAATTACCCATTCAGAAATTAGGCAGCTTAAAGTACAACTGGGATTGGAGAGTTTCCAAATTTCTCTTTATTTCCTAGTTCTGAATAACTTCCATTATTTCATTTGGTCATAAAGGAATCTACTTTGTCTAGAAAGAATGCTGCCAGCAAAACTGCGCAACGGAATATTAATGTACTTAGAATCATAAGTTTGTGGAGTTGGAAGGGACCCTAAGGATCATCTATTCCAGTCCCCTGCAATGCAGGAATATGCAGCTGTCCCACATGGGGATCAAACCTACAACCTTGGTGTTATCAGCATCATGCTCTAACCAACTGAACTATCCGGTAGAAAGAAAATGTTTTCAAGAATTTGGTTCCACATAGGTGGGAGCAAAGTGCAGCATACTTTATTCCTTTCAAGTTCCATACAGCCTAACATCACATAGAATTTCCCGTTCCCATAATTATTGGAACTTTGTTGTCCTACTTTTGTTCCTATAGAACTGTGATTATTATTATTAAGTGTTCTTATTGGGCTCAGTTACTTTGGTTGTGCATTAAAGGATGCACAGTTTCCAAGAAAACATTTATATGGCTGCTAAGGAAAGGGAGAGAGAATGGAAAGGATAATTAAAAAGAGGAGGGGGGATTGTGAGAGAAGAGTTGAACATATTTAAACATCTGTCTGGGTAGTGTAGTATAGCACATTGAAAAAGGCAGCTAAAGTTGACCCTTTATTACTTAGCTTATCTTGTTCTGATGGAGCACAGGAAGAACTAGTTCATCTACCAGAGACAGTGTTATTTTGTCAGAATAATTTATTGTTTTTCCCACCAGTCAATTTTCTTTCAAAACTGATTTAGAAGTGCTTATAGAAGATTCCAAACTATAAATTTTCATTGTTGCTCACCAGCTTGCCTGCATAATGCTTTTTGAAAAGTTATGTTTAGTGTCACTTAATGAATGCATGTGGCTCGGTTGCATTCATATGTTTTGATAAAATAGTAAACTTACAAATGTCTTTTAGGTATAAATTGCCTCTTAAGATTAGCAAAGAGTTGGCAGGGCCACTGATCTCATGTGGTTTATTTAACTTTAGGAGATTCTCCTGGCTGCGTTTAGATCTGTAAGAGGGCAGAAAGGTTTATTAAGCATGGTTGCAATACTATATACAATAGTTAATGCCCAAAGTGTATTTAAATAAAGGCTATTTATTCATAATAGTGTTGTTGTTGTTTAGTCATTTAGTCGTGTCCGACTCTTCGTGACCCCATGGAACAGAGCATGCCAGGCACTCCTGTCTTCCACTGCCTCCTGCAGTTTGGTCAGACTCATGTTTGTAGCTTCGAGAACCATAATAGTGTTAGGTTTCTGTAAACAAGCACATTAAATATCCTGTTGATGTGTACAAATTTCAGTAATTCTCTTTGGTAATAATTCTTTTAAAAAACAACTAAAACAACAAGTTCTAATATTTTTGGTAACCAGGAAATAGAATTGCAGTAACGGAATCTCCCTGCCCCAGGTAAAGTAGCCAAAACCAACTTTTTTTCCTTTCCCTTTCCTTTAGTAGCTTAGTCCTCAATGTCTTGTCTGAAAGATTCTTCAAACATGACGAGTTCCCAAGTCGGGATAATATCATCTTTGTGGAGAAAAGTACATGTATAGTCTTGGACGAAGAATAGCAGACTGTTCATTTTGCTACTATTAAAAAGTGTGTTACAGCCAAATTGTAAAGTATTTTTCATGCTTTGTGCCAAGCCAGCATTGCATAACATGAATGCAACTATCTCAATTACTGCAGGCTTTCAGAGATACAGTTTTATTGCAATAGAATTGATATGAGTGTCAATTATTTGTTTCTGTGATGATGCAAATGACATCCTATTTCTCCTTGCATATTGGCTTTGCTGTTATAAGATGCACTAGCAGCTACTGTAGTTGTTCATACTTTAGTGTGGAATGGTATAGTTTAATTTCTCCTTCCCCCTGTGTCTCTGAAAAGCTGTTCTGGAGGGTTAGGGAACCTTTTGGAACATTGTGGGGAGTGAAGTGAAGGGCTGCATGGAGGATCTGTAAAAATTGTATTTCCCCCCCTTTCCTGCTGAGAGCCTCTGCTGAATTAGAGTCTCTTCTATGTTCTGAAGATCCCCTTACATTTGTGGAAGAATGTGTCTGGAGGCAAATTTACATTCTAATGCCCAATTTCTGATATCTTGTTGCAATGCTATTGCGATGTTATTGTGTTCAAAATTAGCTGTAGGTTTTATGCAAACTGACATACTCGATCAATCAAAAATACATTTTCTACTTAAGAGATTATTATTAGTTGCCATAATAAATTGGTTATATTCTTTAAGGTGCTACAATACTTTTTATAGTTTTTGCTGCAAGAGCAAAAGCAGCTATGCCTCTGGAACTTAGTGCAAAAATACCTGATTGTTTTTGACAAAGGCATTATCCAACTGCAACATGCATTCTCTTGACCATTAAACAATGTATTTGTATTAACAAATAATAGCCTACTGTGTGAAATGTTGGCTGATACATTTATTAGGATTACCTCAAATGTCACATAGAAGTGAGCAATCTTTCTAATTTGTCCCAAATTTTTTTTGGACTGGATGTTAAGCAAAAAGATGTTTCAGCTGGGGGAGGAATCTGGCTATAATATTGATGCCCCCAAATCTCCTGTTTGCAATAGTCTTAAATGGAATGAAGGAAGAAATTGTAGAGTTAATTTGATTGGACTGTGCTAATTGCAAAATAGATTTCAGGTTGTGTTGAGTGCTGCTGGGATAAAGAAACAACCAATAGCTGCTATCCCTCTCATTTAAAATATAAAATATATGTGGGAACACACAGCTCCCCTGTGAAACAGAAAACAGAGGTAAAGCAAAATGAGACATATTTTATATTAACAAATCTGTATATTAATTTTAGTTGATGTACCTAGGAAACAGTAAGTAGAATCCAAATTCAGTAGCATTACTTTGTGGTTGTTTGTGAAGGGCATGTAACTCCCAAAAGTTAATTGCCATTTTTAGGTGTCGAAGGTCTTCTTCCTCTGTTTTGTTTTGTTTTTATCCCTGGTTATTTGGTATTCTCTAAAGAATTGTTAGGGTAATATTGCAACCAACCAAAATGTCACAAAAGTGTGGGAAGCTTTCAAGTTCTCCATAAATCTTCTCCAGGCTTGATGTTACACAAAAGGAACAAGATACTACCCTAATGAAGATACTTGATGTAAAGTTCATATATTTTAATCGCCACGATACTCTCATTTCCCAGTGTTGAAACTAGGATTTTCTCCATTATGGAAAACATTGCCATTGTGCATCATGGAGTGCAGTTCCGTGAGCTTAACTTGCTGGACATTTTTTGGCGATATTGCTAGTGATGAGTTGCATAAGTGCCCCCGCCCTGACCCCAGCACACAATATTTCACATTTTAAAGTGGCCTTTTGCAGTAAGCACTCCCTCAATATGCAGCTCTAATATGGAAGTATTTTCCTTAGGGGATATTGGCAAATGCCAGCACTCATATATACTTGACTCCTGGCAAGCACTTCTGAGGAGGCAAGAGACTGGGAAAGCTGCAGGAGCAGTTTTTGAAGATTAGGATCCATTTTGATTAATATTAGTCACTTTCACTACTATTACCCATAGTGCAAAGTAGAAAAATCAGTAAGCTTTTGTCAAAGGGTATTTTTTATTTACCACCACAGATAACAGAGAAATTACCCAGATCTGGTAACAGAACACTTTCAACAGAAAACCTGGCATGCGGGGTAGGGGATTTCCATTTTATAAATAAACTGAAGACTGGGGAGCAATTCAAAACTGTTTCCAGATTTCCAGGGATACTGTCAAGAACTTTTGTTGTAGATGATGGCCAGTAACATATGTGACGAAGTTCCACCATGCAGCATGAAATGCATTAGGTTTAGCACTACCTTTCAAAGAACGTAAATGATAAGGTTTTGTTTTGTTGAAAGAGAGAGAGTCCACATATTCCTTTGTCGTAGAGGCAGATCCAGGTTCTGTAAAGACTTCCATTTTTGTGCAATTGATTGTCAACCCACTACTAATCGTGGTGAGGTTTGGATTGGATTCTTAATGTTAGCCATTTCTTCACTAAAATTCCTATTTTGCAGAAGGTTTAACTTTGTTATGCAACCCTTGCGAGGCTTCAATTTTTGTTCTAGTTCAGAAGCTTATGTGCTTCTCTTCTTCAGTGCTGGAAAGTGTCCCTGGCAATTTTAAGAAGTAGCATTGTTAACGCCATGGATACAGGTAATTTTCACTGGAGGATGCAATGCAATGGAATGAGGGAATTTTAAGAGTATTCGATAAAGCCTAATATATTATTGTGATCATGCTGAACATGCATGCCATGATTTCCTTGGGAACTGCTACTTGCATGATCACAGCACCTGCATCTAATATCCAACAACAGATAAGGAACTGTTGAGCCTTGAGCCATTTCAGGCTTTTCTTGAACCAGGTTTCTTTATATATTTTGATTGGAAGGAAGCAGCAGCTCGATAATGTTGCTGCTAAGGAAATCCCTGTCTTGGGAATCGTCATAATAACAGGAACAAAGAGAATGTTAAGACTTGAAGAATTAAGCCTTGATTTCCATTTAAATTTAATTTATAGTAATTTTAGACATGGTTTGCATTTTAGGAAGGCTCGATCAAGCAAAGAAAGAGAAAAGCAATATAGGATGCTTTTGCTAATTTTGCATATTGAGGAATGTGAGGCTTTGAATGGTAGACTGAAAAATGTCAGTCTGACCTCTTGGAATGCACTGTATTAAGTCCAAAAACCCCGTAGCTAATTGGGTTTAATTTATAACTGACACGAATTCCAGATTTCTGGATCAAATTTGAATATTCATTTCCCTTGACATATATACTTTTTATTTTTTTTGCTTTCTTTGAGAACTTTGACTTTAAATAATTCACTTTGATTTGTTTGAAATCACTTACATGGATGGAATTAATCACATAATGTCTTGTAGAGATTGTTGTAGATAGCCAACTCTAAAATTACAGAATATAGATTGTGATTTTGTCAACTTTCTTGTGTATTCATGTGAAACTAAGGAAGTAAATGCAAATTTTGACGAAGTATTTATGCTGTAATATGTTTTTTTATCGTTTATTTTCACATTTCTGCCTATAGGGTGATATCCAGTAAACTGTTTTCAGTGTAGACCCATTTATTTTGATAGGGCTACTCTGAATGGTGGATATTCATTATAGTAGTTATAAAACAAGCAGTAAATAGAATTTCAATAGTCTGTGTATAAATAATATAACCAAATAGCTTAATGATGATGAAGGTCATTAACCAAGTTTTGAGTGTTCATTTCCTACTTTTCAGGAATTTTAAAAAGTGAAGAGCACAGCTTAATGCTGGCTAATAATTCGGATATGCTTATTCTTGTGACAATTTTTGTGTTAACGTATAACAGAAATATGACCTGCAGATGTTTATACTGTACATATGCTTTTAAGCAATAAGATTCATGGACAGGTGCTAGAATGACTGTGGTCTTTTGAGGGGGTCAAAGGTTAGACAAACTGCCCCTAGAATTTAAACAGGGCCGTTATTTCATGTCAGTTTAATTATCCTTATGTTTTACGAGACAGTCAGTCAAGTGGTCTGGAAACCTTGAGAAATCGGAGGCGTTCACAGCTCTGAGGGCAAAGTTCTGATTGGGTTCGTTCAGTAATCTTTCTCTTTGTGAAGGTCTTAATGTGAGTGATGGGCTGTTAGAACCATAAGGAATACTTAGTGCCAGAACAAGATTCAATCAGTATGGTATCTTTTAGCAGGAAATGCTTTGCAGTCTGATTTCTCCCCCCACTCCCTTATATGAATTTACTCTGCGACGCGGTAATCTCTGCTTGGGGTCATTACTTTGATTTTAACTTGGCAATTTAACTCCTGAAGTGTTTTGAATAAAAACGCCCTTGAAGGGAGTAATAAGTTTTTAAATAGCTTGGAATCAGCTGAAATAGGATTTTAGTAAAAAATCTTGCTGCGAGTGCAATCTGGCGTGAACACAAGGAGTTGAAAAAAAGAAGATGAATTGACTTTGTAGCATGCTGCTTTAAAAGGAGAGAGGTGTCTTTTTCATCCTCCACTTGTATAGCACAGTCCTATACGTGTCTACTCAAAATTGTGCCTCATTGAGTTCAGTGTGACTTACTTCCAGGTAAGTAAGTGTAGAACTGCAGCTGTTGTCTATACAGACTTCATCAGAGGCAGTGTATTAAATGGGCTTTACTGCCAGGTTTATATACTGGCATACGAAGCAATATGTTTTGCTCAATACTTATGAGAATTTTCGGAAGAAATAAAATTTATCTGTTGCATCATAATTAAAAAACCCCAAAACCCAGTAGAGTGTGAGTTCATGTATGAGACGCTCAGCATCTTTGTATAAATAAAAAAGAAATCTCTAATTGTTTCAGCCAGCCCCAGAGCTTTTATCAAGCACTTGAGATTTTATTTTCATTAGTACAGAGGCACTTAGAAATGAGTAAGTAGCAAATAAACAAAATGAGATAATTCAAATTTATACTGGTAAGTTAATAAAACCAATAAAAACTGCATTTCCTAAGGTTTTCCATTATTAGCATTTTTTTATTGCAGAGACAATTTATTATGCTTATATAGTCCAAGTTATCACGGAAAATTTCTTTACTCATATTTTTTATGGTTTGAAGAAAATGAGGCTTGTTGAACTTGTGAACAAGAAAAAGTACCCCCCCCCCCCGCTTTTTAACAGTTTCATCCGGGTAATTCTATTTTTCCACTTCACCATTTAGTGCATTACTCATTCCTTAAGTAGTTTTTAGTGCTAATTTTACAGTCTAGTACACAGAAAATGTATTCTTTTTTTCTCCTCCTTTCTCAGCCATTGTATCAATACACTGCAACCTACTTAATGAAAGAGAAAACGCCAAGAGGTGTTCTTTTCTTACAAGGACTTATTGACTCCTTGCAGTTTTGACCATCTGTATTTATTTTGTCAAGTGAAATTCTGCATTTTTTAAAAAAAACTTTTCTTTTCACCCTTGCTCTTTTACCACCATGCCTTGTTTAGGCTTCGTGTGTGCTAGGAAGGTGAAAGGCATGTTTGATACTTTGTCTAAAACCTTTAAACTTAAGTAGATCTCATTGTGTTTGCAATATACCATATTTTTCTGTGTATAAGTCGCCCCCATGTACAAAACACCCCCTATTTTTGGGGACTCCAAATTAAGAAAACACCCCACAGCACTACCCGTGTATAAGACGAGCCCCAATTTTAAACACAATTTTTTGGTAAAAAAAACTAGTCTTTATACACAGAAAAATGTGGTTCTTCCTTCAATATATATGCACTTATAGCAAGAACTGACTTTCTAATATATCTGGGACTAGACCAACTGATAAAATAGAATTGTCCGAATAGCTGTTGAGCTATGTTGAGGTACTAAGTTTGGCGATCCATTAATTTGCACTAGGCTGGAATTTCTGCAAGCAGTTGTCTTAATTTCTAAGCTATAGTTCCTTTGATAAATTTCATACAACCGTATACAGGTAACCAAAAAAGTGAAAGGAATCCCAGTAAAGTTACTGTAAGATTCGGTAAAGGGTGTGTACACAATGCAGTAAATGAAGTCAAAATACCTAATAAGCTTTCCTTTGTCTGTAGTGGTTGGTTGGCTCACTAAAATTATTCTTTGTTTTACTTGAGTTTTAATGTTAATCTCCATCAACTTTTTTGTTTATAGCTATTTTTTAAAGTAGTTTAATTTTAGTGTAAATCTGTTGTGATCCTGTATGTAGGTGATTCATATAAATTTGCTTTGTTTTCATAGTGTTGTGATTTAGACTATGTTCAGTGGAGAAAAAATTTGCAGCGGAACAAAACAGTTAGTATTTTCCAGTAACTGTCTTGCAGAGCAAAACAGATTTAAAAGAAAGTTTGAGCTCATATTTGTTTTGATTTTGGGATATTAATCGCTCTAGTTCAGCATAGATCATGTTTTCTTCTAAGAAGATCAGGACTTTAATGGCAGATGCTGTTATCAGTGAAATGTCAAGTGGAAACAATCTACAATTGCGTGTATAAATCAATATATAATAAGATCCCCTACCCAAATATTTCTGTATAGTTTATTATTGTTTCTTTCTGTCCTCCCAAATTATCGCCGTGTGTTTCAAACTCAACTGCATATATGGGCGCCTCCTCCCATCTTGCTTTGTGTGAAAATCGTGCAAGTTGATAAAGGGTTAATTTCCAGTGCATATAGGAGCATTTCTTTGGTATTTCGTGCTAGGTTACGAATCTGTCATTGCCCCTCTTTCATGCTTGTGTGAGTATGGAAATGATTTGAGACAGAATATTGTGGGGAGTGGGCGAATGGGATAAGTGCTTGTGCCTCGTGACCATACATTGCGTCATCATGAAAGTCTCTGTACAACTCCTCTGGTATTCTTGGCACGCAATGCGCAAGGGGAATGGGACTGAGAGAGTACAGATCGAAATCTGCGCTTCTAGAATATTCCTCACCCCCCCGCCCTTCGTTTCTGAAATAATACCCTGCTTCTTTCCTCCTCTCTTAGATGTTTAAAGGTTGCTGTATAAGGTGTCGGCAATGCAGCAATTTAAACACAATAGCATATACAGTTAGCTGCACAATAATTGCGCTAACTGTTACTGACCTTGGATGTTCATGTCTGAAACATCAAATGAGTTTCCTTGAAATCTGCTGTTTTGAAATATTTAAAATGGATGAGTATACCAATAGGACAGTGACTTTTATTCTCTTGTCTATGTAACCCTGTTTCAAGGGGAAATATGAAATGAAATAAAGGCTTGTAGCCTCCGTTGGCAAAAAGAATTATGATTCTGAGAGTAAGTAAAAATAACTGACATTACTCTTTTTTTTGCAAGATGAGAATTAAAAAAAAAATCCTTTCTACTCTATAGATTGTTAAAATAAGTGTAAAATAAGTGGCATGAGCTCTTTCCTAGGGATGATGTGAATTGATTTATGCAACTTAGAGTTTGTTTTATAAGGGGAAAAGATTGCCTTCCTGACCAGATGTAAGGAGAAATCTATTACAGGTTTGTATTCTTTTGGTTACGCTTAGAAACCATGGTGCCTAATAACCCCCCTTCTGGTATTACCATGAAACTCTCAGATAGTTGGATAAAGAAGTATTGCTTGGTTTATAGTGAATTACCTCATAATGAGAAAGTTGGAAATATATTTTTGTCGTGGTAACAAAGTAGCGATCGCTGTCTCTTTCTTTCTTTATCATCAAACATTGACATATCATTCTTAAATTAATAGGAAATTCGGGTCTGCCCCTTTTGCGAATCTTTATGATACGAGCGCTTCTGTCATTTTCTAAATTACATTGTGGGTGGAGCAATAATGCTGAAACTTTGAAAAGAATACTTTGAATGTGCACTTACTCTATCAGTTAGATGTTCACTATGGATAAGAAAGAACTATGGTAATAGAATTAGTTGGCAGAAATACGAAAGGTGTTGCAGTCTTAGGACTAGCTATGGCTGCCCTGATGCTGACAGGCAGTTCTCTTAACGATGCAATCCATTGACCTCTAGTTATAACCCAAGTAGATTTATTTTCTATTCTTTCAATTTAAGATTTTATTTTTAACACCGTTCGACGTCTGTCTGCTCGTTGGCTTCAGCCTTCTGCTTAGGAATTATTTACCTTATTTTGACTTGAACTTGCTGCCCCTGCAGCTTCTGTTAATAACAGAGATGGACAGATCAAAGGAGAAAAGCCTTTGGAAAAGGGAAGTGAGGCAGCCCTAGCTGGCATGAACACAATTACTTTTAATTCTTTTTTTAAAAGCTGTAGCCTCAGTAATAGAAATTTTTAATAAAATGTGGGACTATGCAAAGGTTTCGGTCATTATTCGAATTCTTGTTCACATGTTTGCTTATAAGAGCTCGGGGTTGCACAAAAGTGTAAGACTTGAGTTTTCTACGACAGGTTTCTCCATCTGAAAAGTAATAAATAGCAGTATATTTTAAAAGAGCATGCTATAAATATAGATTCTGTAAGACTTCCTTACTGAAGTTTTGAATTATGATGTGAATTTTTAGCTACAACTTAATAAAAAATAATTTAAATAAAATTAGTAGTTAACATGCAGAATTGTCACTTTTAATTTTTGCCCATCTCTACCCAAAAACAGTGTTTTTATTATAATTAAAGAATCAAACACACACTATTTTCCCCGAGTGTCTTTCATGCTCTTTTTTGAAGGAGATGTATGACATATTTTGTTCTTAAACAGAGCCTAAAAAGAGAGAATTGTTATTTGCTGCTGGAGGGGTGGGGGAAAGAGATAACGGATTACTACTAGTTACCTAATGGAGAAGACAAAATTCTAATTATCCTTATTATTTATGCCATATGGAAAAGGATGCATCAGATAAAGTACAGTAAGGAGTATGAAAATGTAAAGTAATTTCCCGCACAACTTTTTGAACTTCAGTTATAGTTTTCCGTTGTGTAATTTCACTTTACTGCCATGAGGTGGAAAAAATAAACCAGACCTTTGGTACAGGAACATATTTCCCCCAGAATGGCAGTAAAACAAAAAGCAAAGTGCTGAAGTTGTAAGGTTGACTACTTCCCACTCTGCAATAAGTACAAAAGTTTTTGGATCTTTGCACTGGCAGTCTTTAAACTGCTGCCGTCTTCATCCTGCCTCACTTCAGGTTCCCCCGAGATCATGTAGTAGTATTGCCTGCTTCTGGCTCAAGAAATAACTTGAATAACACATCTCTGCAAATGAGTTTTGAGCAAGTTTCAGTTTGTTATGAAAATTCCATAGGCTGATGAATAACTTGCTGTGTTGTCAAAGCTGTGTTGTTAGATTTTATTTTTCAACTCCCTTTTTATTTTTCAAGACCCTTCTGATTTGTCACTTCAAATTCTTCCCCTCATCTTTTTTTGTTACTATGAAGAAATTTTAAATATAAACTATAAATAATGTTTTGATAACTTTGATGGTGAAGTATGAATTCATTTATGGCAAAGAATTCAGCCTCCTAATTCTCTCTCTCTCTCTCTCTCTCTCTCTGTGTGTGTGTGTGTGTGTGTGTGTGAGAGAGAGAGAGAGAGAGAGAGAGACAGAGAGATGCAATCTGTGGGTTCTTTTTTCTCATCAGCTGAGTATTTAATTAAATATGTTTAATTACTTTGAAATGGCTAGATCCAGAGATGCTTGGCACCCAGTAATTTCCCAGCTTTTATAGATGGAGTTGTTGGCTGTTATGCTCTCATCATGTTATGCTTTTTATGTTTTGTTTCCTGATGCAAATCACTTTAAGGTGATATCTTTTTTAAAAAAAATATCTGTGTTTCATGGGAATAACTGAGATGTAAAATATTAATTTCAGGTCTGCTCTAGCTATGTGTGAGGGAAAAACCGCTTAATTCTTTCAGTTGAAATTACTATGAATTTCTTGTTTATGCATATTATTACATTACTTCATCGAAATAAGCACTGGAAATAAAACCTTTTAATTTTGGTGCGAGAGATATATGGGAATTTGAGTAATGGAGTTTAGAAAAACACATTTGAAAATATAAAATCTTTTATTTTTGCAACAATTTGATAATTAATCTTTCATTTCGGGAGAAGAGAGTTTCTTTTCTCACCTTTTGTGTGGCATATTTCTAAGATCTATATAGCGCCCCCCACAAAAAAAACCTTAAGAAAAGTTATCTGATTTCTAGATAGTCAAATGATTGGTTCCCGCATTGCAGGGGGTTGGAGTAGATGACCCTCGGGGTCCCTTCCAACTCTGCAATTTTATGATTCTATTAAATGCTTTGCCTATTGTTGAAGCTCTAAGTAGATATGCAAATGTAGAAACATTCCCTAGAAATGTTGCACATGACTTTTAGGTTGCAATCCTATGCACACTTCCTTGAATGTAAATCCCATTTAACTTGGTGCGTCTTCTGAGTACTGTATAGCATTCTGTATAGAATTGCAGTGTTAATGTCTGTATTGCTCTCGTGAATATTTTGCTTGCAAGTGTAAGGGTTAAGAATCATATTAAAGAATCTTGCAAACTTTAAGGTACAGAGTATAGTGATGAATACTATTATTATTTGTCTGCATCGAACTGAAAGAAGCATGGATGCATTGTGAAGCATATCCAATTCATATATTTGTTCACCCAGCAGGGAAAATCAAACCATCTGAACTGTTAAAGAAAAACCACTTTTGATAGGTTTGTTTCACTTGCGTAAAGTCACTGCAGTTTGAACCCGATTTACTTCTTTGGGTTTTTTTGTTCTTTCTCACTGTGGTTGTACAAAGTAAGTTGAAGAAAATAAGTTCACTTTTATTCTTTCCTTTGGGTAGGTTGCTGCAGCATTCTAAACATTACGCTTGCTTGGATATTTGGTTTACATTACACTGTTATGCGTAGCAGTGGTAAAGGTAATACTAATAATAATATTTATTATTTATACCGTCAGATGTGGACAGTATACAAACTGCACTGTAAGTTTTATATCTGTGTTTTTTTCTTCTGCTTCCTTGCTTCCTTGATAGATAGAAACTTTATTTGCATTAGCCACTAGCCATAGCAATAGGTTTTTCTTCTGTAATATTCATATGTTCTAATAGGCAGAAGACCTTGGATGTTTTATAGAAAGGTGTTGTTGTTGTTGTTTAGTCATTTAGTTGTGTCCGACTCTTCGTGACCCCATGGATCAGAGCACGCCAGGCACTCCTGTCTTCCACTGCCTCCTGCAGTTTGGTCAAACTCATGTTAGTAGCTTCGAGAACACTGTCCAACCATCTCGTCCTCTGTCGTCCCCTTCTCCTTGTGCCCTCCATCTTTCCCAACATCAGGGTCTTTTCCAGGGAGTCTTCTCTTCTCATGAGGTGGCCAAAGTATTGGAGCCTCAGCTTCAGGATCTGTCCTTCCAGTGAGCACTTAGGACTGATTTCCTTAAGAATGGATAGGTTTGATCTTCTTGCAGTCCATGGGCCTCTCAAGAGTCTCCTCCAGCACCATAATTCAAAAGCATCAATTCTTCAACAATCAGCCTTTATGGTCCAGCTCTCACTTCCATGCATCACTAGTGGGATAACCATAGCTTTAACTATGCAGACCTTTGACTGCAAGGTGATGTCTCTGCTTTTTAAGATGCTGTTTAGGTTTATCATCACTTTTCTCCCAAGAAGCAGGCATCTTTTAATTTTGTGACTGCTGTCACCATCTGCACCGTCTGATCATGGAGCCCAAGAAAGTAAAATCTCTCATTGCCTCCATTTCTTCCCCTTCTATTTGCCAGGAGGTGATGGGTGTAGGGTCTTTCAAATGGATACTGTTAATCAGCTATATTTTGAAAGGTGCACTCTTCCACTGTCTCTCGTGACAAGACAAATGCCAGCAATATAGTGAATAAGTAGTGTGTGTTCTTTCTGAAAGAAGTTGGGTGGAAATACATGAGAAGACATTGCCCATCATACATTATGCTGTGCATAGGGGTGACATCCTGTGTCCCAGAAGCAGATTACCTTTCCTTATTTACTCCCCAAATCTTCCACAGAGTTTCATAATCAAGACTGCAGGGGGAAAGGTGGAAGCTTGTCTACCAACGATGTTCATCTGCTGGTGGGCAGATTTTACCCCAGGAATCTAGGAAGCTACTATTTTATATCAAGTTGGACTACTGGTTCATCTAGGCCAGGGTTTCCCAAAATTGGGTCTCCAGCTATTTTGGGACTACAACTCACAACATCCCTGACCACTGGTCCTGCTAACTGGCCTGATCTAGGCCAGTATTAGCAGTGCTCTCTGAACAGGGTTCCTCCCTCCATAGTATATGAAGTTGATAAGGATTTGAGCTGGGAACTTCTGCATTCAAAGCTTTTAGCCTATAAGAGGTATCTTCCTTTTTTCCTTAAAGGCAATTTTAGCTATATATTATGGTATTTATATCAGAAGATGCGAAGAAGAATAAGGCATATAAAACCTGTTTTGGTTGTATTTCTTTGCTGGCTGGGCAATTGCCTTTTGTAGGTAAGGTTATGTTCTCATGACTTTATGATGAAGACCGGAGCTGCTCTCCTCATAGGTCAGGCTCACACTTTCTCTCGTAATATCCACAAGGAATTTGGGAGTGGGGTGGAGGCAGATTATAAACATAAAATCCACATCCTGACAGCTGCCTCCAGTTAGCCATGTACTCCCCCTCTCCACCCTCTGCTCCAGAATCATGCAGCAGCTTCTAATTTGTCCCACATGACTCTTCTCCCAATGGAGTAGTTGTCCATTTCCTTGCCGGTTTCACTTGATCCAAAGCAAACAGTTAATGAAGAATAAACCAATACAGGCAGTTGTCATTTCACTTTAGGTTTTCAGGTGTCATGAGTAGGAAGAAAGGGGCAGATTATTCCGTGTTTGGGGTGGAACTACTGGAAGGGAAATGGGAATTGAAATTGGAATGCCTGTACAAAGCAGAAAAGTATTGCCATGTCAAGTTTTCTTGAGACAGTTACAAGTTTGTCTTTAAGTAACCTGGAGACGTTCCTTTTGTTAATGAATCATAATAATATTATAATGTGGGACTATAAATAAATTTGAACATATGGCTAGCTACCCCTTGAGCTGAAATTATTTCCCGTGAACTCATGGCATTTGCAGTGATTTTATACATATGGTGATAAGTATGTAAACACAATGGGAAATGAATGCACATTCACAGTTTGGGGAATATGTATGGTTTGGTCACTCATTTTTTTGAAGAACTGCCTTTTTTTTGGTATGTGTCTCTCTGCATGCCCCAGCCATTATGTGAGGCCCTGTTCCAAATCCCCATATCTCATGAGACACAGCTAATAGTAAGCAGGGCTAGAACATTCTCTGTAGCTGTGTTCACTCTGTGGAATGACTTACTAAGCAAGGCACATCAGGCTCCATTGCAATATGATTTCAGGAGGCTGATAAAGATGTGATTGTCCAAAAAAGCTCTTTGGCAGATTATATGTGGTTTTTGTGGTTGGTTTCAACTTCGGAATTGTTTTACATCGAATATATTGTTCTCATGTTTTGACTTGTTAGCTGCCCCGAATTTTTCACAAATTAGGCATGATACAAGTTTTTTATTATTTAAAAAAAATTGAATACATAAAATAAAAAGCCATTAAATAATTATCACATGCTTTCCTGGTGAAACCTCTGAAAATCATGACTTTTTAAACAATAAGCATGGTGATGCAATCCCTGGAAGTGTAGATCATCCTAGTCCTTTTCTATCTTTTAATGAGGCCTGGTTTTGATGTGTGGAATGATGTATTGGGTGAGTAAGCTTGTCAGTGTATATTTACTTCTGCACAACTTTACTATTTCTTATCCCGTCGGTGCTGTTTTATCAGCGTGTTTATTTTTATTGTTCTTTTATTTTACACTCAAGGGCCGTTTTGCCTATACGTGGGTGGGTGTGACACACACACACACACACACACACACACACACGAGATCCACTATTACCTACTGTGGTCTCTTGCTTCCATATTTTTTTCTACTTCTACAAAAACAACAACAACAACAAAAAACAGGATTATTCCTCACCCCCACCAAAAAGGAAGAAATGCGATTTCAAATCCATAGATTTCCTGGGGATTAACCCCCCCCCACAAGGTTACTCACTTTTGCCTTTTAAAGTATGGCTCATCAGTTCTGAGCAGGAAAGGGTAACAGAGGGTTTCCATGAAGCCCAACAGATATTTTGATACATGTTCTTAAAAACAGAGAGAAAATGGGGGGGGGGGGAATACAATGAAAATAATTTTCCTGCTAAGATGGCAAGGACAACCCAGGTATTCTGGTTCTGCTATTTGGCATTTAGATATCAGGCTTCTCAAGCTTTAACTTCTGGACACTTGCCTGCCTGTTAATGAGGTGTTTTAATGTTTTCCCTAGTTGTTACTGTAGTTGTGTTGGTTATTAAGCCCACAACTTTAACTTGTGTGCATTCAGCTTTACGGGCATGGCAAAAAAGGGGTTCCAGAAAAAAAGATGATATTGGTTATCTCACCTGCCATTGAACCCAGTGGCTTTTGACTATACTGTACATAATTTTGGCTTCAGACAAGATCCACTGAACGTAAATTGTGTGGCTTAATATATTGCATTTCCATGAACACCTCTCATACGGCTGCACTAACATGCAAGCATTCCAAGCATTGGTGCAGTCCAATTGCATTAGATTTGGTCATGCAATTGGGAAAAACACTCAGAATTAGCCCACATTGTTGGTAATTTAGATCTAGCCTCAGCCCCCACTAGAACCGCTAACAGAAAAGTGGCTCCAGTATGACTAGGGTAATGTTTAAAGAGCCCTACAGTCTATCCGATAAACTGCTTCTGCAATTACGGAATGACACAAAAGACCTCCGTTTTCTAAAGTACCTTGACTTTTCCTGCTTCTTATGAAGACTAATAATTTTTCTCTTAATTAGGTTCCATCTGCTGTTCTCATCTTGAATTCTAAAGGTTATAGTTATTACTATATTCATAAAATCACCCAACTGTGTAAGAGAACTTCAACAATAGTTTTAAAACCAAGATTCTCCATTATGCTATATCCAATAAACTATCTGTAGCTAATGGGAAGGGAGTTGATTGCCAGGCACAGTACTTTTCCTGCTGTATCGCCTTGCCATAGTGTGAGAGGGGTGTGTGTGAAGGGGGATTGCTATGAATTGTAAGCGGATCAGAACTAAGGCTGACTGTTGGGCAGTGAAAAAGAAAAATGTCCAAATTTCTGAAATGCCTCTTTGGGAGAAGTGAGGCTCACTGCGAGAAGTAAGGTTACAGGGAACCAGGCAGAGGGCCTTCTCTGTAGTCGTGCCTTCCTGTCAGATGTCAAGGAAATAAACAACAATCTGACTTTTAGAAGACATCTGAAGGTAGCTGTGTTTAGGGTAGCTTTTAATGATTGGAGTTTTATTCTGTTTTTAATGTTCTGTTGAAAGCCGCCCAGAGTGGCTGGGGAAACCTAACCAGATGGGTGGGGTAGAAATAACTTCTTCTTCTTCTTCTTCTTCTTCTTCTTCTTCTTCTTCTTCTTCTTCTTTATTTAATTAATTTTTTGAGGAAAAGCTCAGCCTTGCTTAGTGGAAGCAGGAGTTTTGAATCACTTGCAAACTTAGCTAAATTTATTAGGTTATCAACATGAGTTTGTAAAGTGAAGGTAAAGTTATATATACAGTATATTTATTTAAAAGGATTTCAACATTTGCGCAAGCCCATATATTGTTTGAAAAAGAGAATCTCTGTGTAATAGACTGGTACTTTAAGATGTGTTTATTTGACTGTGTGTTGCCATTTGATCATCAGTAACCACAAAACCATACTAAAATCACTGTATTCATGGGGATAAATGTTTGAAACATTCACACACCAAATTATCTATTGATGTGTGTAAACTTTAAGAAGGTAGATTCCTGTGTTGTTGGTTCCCCTACCACCACCTTGACTTGATCACATGAGCAGAAAGGCTAGTAAGTCTTGTTGACTTACTCATAAAGCTAAGTTGTGTATTGTAACAGGTAAACAGTGGTGTTTGTGGCTAGCATAAACTTAGTTATTTGGTTTATTCAACGATTTATTGAAGCCTGGAATTTATTAATGCCTGGAATGGGATTTAAACCAGGATGCCCTTGGTCCAAAGTTTATTCCCTTAAGATCACTATATTTAAAATTATCTCTCTCTGTCAGACAGCTTCTAAAAATTTGATTAGCAGTAAAGTGTGTGTGTTTTGGTGACTTCATGAGAACTGTTTCAACAGAGCATCTTGTAGTAAAAATAATAATCACACTTAATAGAGATGGGGGATGTTGCCATTGACACTGGCCTATAACTTTGTTGCGATCAGCATGGTATCTTAGATTCTCTTTCAACCCCCACCCACCCTTTCAAGAATCCCATGCTTCTCGAACAGTGTTTTAAATGTGCTTGAGATGTAAGGAGAGAAATCCATCTTGGAAACAGATTAAGCTCTTGGTTGTTGAACTGAAATATGGGCTTTGGGAGCACCGATAGCATAGCATAAGTTCAGATCAGTGATATATGTCAGCACATCAGCCTGTGTAAGTCATGCCAGAATAAACGATCAACGTGTTTGGCAGAATTAAGTGGACCTGATTTCCTACGAACAACTCTGTTTTGATTATATAATAACCTTTCTTATTTTTAGAGTTTGTTAACTTTGTCTCCATTACTTTTTTGTCTTACAGCACTAGCACAGCCTCTGTCACCGTGATGGAAAGGGTTATATAATGCAAGACCTTTGGTTCTTGTGTGCAGTATATCACATGGGGCCTTGAATTCAGAGACCAGTTGGGTGCATGCACAGTTTCTGAATCCCTGGGTGAAACCTGAATGAGTTGATCCAGTTCATTGTGTGGAGCTGGTGTGTCATATCTGACCATCTGCAGGGAACAGGTAAAGGTAAAGGGAATTTACCTTTATGGGATGTGGTTGATGAGTGCCAGCTACCTCCAGTTAACTTTCTAGTTGATTCCCCCCCCCCTCAATTGGTCCTTACCTCTGTACTTCTTGCATTATGTTCTGCTTTGCCACACAATTGTGTGCTGGACTCCTGCTCACTTTGGCATGCCCACATTCATACTTGCCCCTTTGCATTTTAAGTGTGACAGATGATTTTCCATTCAATATAATCTGTAAATTGTTAGGTACAGTCATACCTCTTGTTATGTTCGGTTCAGGTTACGTCTTTTCAGGTTGCGTCCCATGGCAACCCGGAAGTATCGGAAAGGGTTACTTCTGGGTTTTGCCACTCGCGCATGCGAAGACGCTCAAAATGACGTCATGCGCAGAAGCGGCAAATCATGACCCGCGCAGATGCGGGTTGCGTTCTGCTCATGTTGCGAATGGGGCTCCAGAATGGATCCCGTTCGCAACCAGAGATACCACTGTATGCAAATAGATCTGAAATGAGGGTGGGAACTAAAGCAATACATATATTTCAAAGCTGGGTGTTATTTGTTCAGTTCCAAGAGTTACGGGACACTTTGAGGGGTTTCATCTAAAGTGAAAAAAGTTGCAGATTCCGCATGTCTCTTAGCTTTGAGACGAAGCTGTGGGCTCACATCCATTTACTCTGTGTTCCCACAGCTGGCTTGGGAAGCTTTGTGGACATGACATTAGCCACAATCCATATCATGTGTCTGTCTAATGGTTTCGTATGAAACACTTCCCCTTAAACCAGCTTTGATGCAAAGTGAGAAAAAAAAGAACTATCCAGCTGTATTTTAAGCAAGTAATATGTGCACAGCCTAAAGCTCTATACCTCTCACCAGAAAATCTGCTCAGGAAGAGAAGGTGGGCAGGAAGGACTCTCTCAGAGGTATGAGCTAGTATATACGCATTTATATTTTGAATTAGAATTCATTTCTTCATGCTTCTCACATAGCTTTAGAACCCGTATTATATTACTTAATCTAGTAATAATAAAAGGGAATGTTTATTCTTGTGCAGGGGGAAGAATGCTGATTCATAGTTGGTTGGTCAAATGATACTTGTATCATTAGAAAACAGAGTGGTGTTAAGAATCTTTTCCCTTCTGCTGGAGCCAAAGCACCTGCTCATTTGAAAGGAATAAACTAAACTACCAGACGCAATTGATTGTGTGAATCCTTTGTTTCTCTGCCCTTGTGGTTAATGCTCAGCATCATGTCAATGGACCTTGCATTCTTTACTCCGTCCTGGTTTACCCCACCTTAGCATCCACAAAACAAAATGGGGAAAAATATTAAATAGGTATGATGCCAGTTGCTAAATGGCATTTATGGATAATAATGGATCTAGAGAACAATTTCCATACGAGGTTTTCACCACTACCAATCTCTTTCATTGACTTGAGAGAATGGAAAATAGATATAATAGTTATTTTTGCAAGCTAGGAACTCTCTTACAGCATGTGCACATAATATATAGTTTTTAATAATAACCTCTGCCATATAGCATAGACTGGGTTTGGAGCGAAGACAACCAGATGAAACTTGGCTTTGGCTGGAGCAGAATCAGCCAATTTCAAGGCAGATTAGTGTCAGTACAGTGTAACTGGCTAAGGGGGGAAATGAATATTTAAGGAGAAGTTGAAGAGATCAAGAACAGGGAGATCTGCATGAGGTCACTTTTATACTGGACACAAAATATTTTATTTGGCTACTAACTTTTCTGATTCTTCCATAATTCTAAGCGTCTTCATGTGCTGAAGACCTGTCTTATTTGTTTTGATTTCTGACAGCATCGATGTGATCTGTGGCTTTTCTGACCTAGAGTCTTCTCAGATGATTATTTCAATTTGCTTGTCTACTTTGTAGCTAAGACTTTTTTTTTAAAGAAGTGAGAAGTGGAGGGCCATTGTGTGTTGTTTCCCTTCATTTTGCTCAAATATGTAAAATTGCCTAGTCCTCCGAATTTGTTTGGTTTTGATTAACGTCTTATTTGTTCAGTGGTTTGCCTGTTGGTGTTTGCCATCACACAGCTGGCTGCTCTTAACTTTAGACTATCTTGGATCTGACCCATCTTTTCCTTTGTCACAGATTTGACAAAGCCGGCAAGTCTCAAAAGAAACCAACTGGTTAATTCTTGTGAAGGACAGCTCCCACTGCTGTCACCCAACTGTAGATGTTGGTATCTTCATATACCACCAAACCTTCTGAAATGTGCAAGGGTTCCTACAAGATTTTCTAGACCTAGTGTGCTGCACGACTCAGACTTTACGATTTGGCTAAAACCACTGAAAGGTGATAGCAGGCTTTTTTTCCTCCCCAGGCAGTTTATTAGAACGGTGCCTACATTTTTATTTTTTTGTATTATGGCGTATTATGACTCTTGTTCTACAACAGCAAATGATGAAAGTTACTACTTCCTGAATCCACTGATGACAATGCAAATGTGGAAGAGCTGCCTTGCCAGTTTTTAAGAAACGATGGCAGGTTATTGAGCTATAGGATGGGGATGGCTAAATCCACAATTCAAGGGGTTCATATTCCTACCCTGCAAATTTTCTCCTCCCTCCTCAAAGACCCACCAATTTTAGTGGAAGGTGCAATTTCTTTTTTAAAATAAATAAATAAAAATAAAGTAGAATCAGTACTCCCTGACTAACTGATTATCTTGTTGAGCAGATACGGGGTTATAACCATCTCTGCTCTGCCGATCTGCCCATTTTGGCATATAAACCATATATACATAAATAATAAGAGGGCACCTTTGTGCCTGTTTGTGTTTCTATGCTAGCATACAGTATATTATGCACTAATGTACAGTGTATATTAATGGTAATATATAAAACTAAATATTATCAATATCCTTCACTAGGTACCTACTTAAATTTGTACTGTGTAAGGCAGCTGTTATACCCTTATCTAAGTTCACTTCCCAATTTAGAAACCCAGATGCCAATTACTCTCTTTCTAATTCCACCTCCGTTAGTTTTCCCAGAATGACTCAAACTTCAAGATTTTAAGTACTCCCTCTGGTCAGGGACTCACTGGATGGTACAACCCACGCCTGTTTAAATACCTTGCCTAGGAAGGAATATTAGTAATCAGAATACAGTTCTTATAATATTCTGGGTACAAGGGAGTTTTTTAAAAAAACTTTTTTCACAACTTTGTGAAAGGACAGCTGGGACGGCTCCATAATTTCCACCTCCCAAGCCCATCTGGTCAATCTCTCTGCTTAGGAGCCAAGATGAATATAGGTTGAACAGTACAGTTGGTAGGCCATGCTTGTACAAGAACCATGTCCATATCCTTAGACTTCAACAACTGAAATTCATCCAGTAACACAAAACACAAGCTCTGGACACAACTTTAAACTGATCTGTTATAATCTTGGCATCTGTTCTGTAGCAGATATAAGCAATTTTATTTATAAGTGCTTAGAAAATGTGAAGGAGCTCTCAGGAACATGCATATCAGGGTTGGAGAATGCCCTCAACCATTTGGATCAGCTCCACTAAAGGCACTCTGTGTAACCAGTGAGGAATTTCTTTGCTGCCGCCACCACCACACAGAGTAGGGCTTGATAATGAAGTTCTAACTGCGTTTTCTGACAGTCATATTCACAGAAAGGGTTTTGCCGCTTACATGGAAGGTATGGACTGGAAGATTCCGATGTAAGCAACAAGTTCATAGTGACAGCTGCCAGTGAGCACTCTTACAGCCGGCACACAATTTTATAGCTTTATAAATCCCACTAATGTCAGCTGAGCTCACATTGGTTTTCTAAGAAAGAGGCTGCTGTTTAGATTTGCTATTTTCTTTTGCGCTGGCGGAGAGGGTGGCGGCGGTGGCAGGAAGAGCTATGAAGCTCCCCATAATCTTTTTCATTTGGCAAGTCTGGTTTTGGATACCAGAAAAACCAATCTCCCTCACCTATCCCTCATGTGAAAATGTTTGGTAATTCGGATTGATTCTATACTTGACAGTGGTTACCTTTTACTTCTTAGGAATATTTACTGTTACTTATTTCTAAGTAATTGGAACTAAAGGCTGTACACTCCCTCTCATATGCATCTTGTTCGTATCCAAAGATAAGCGCTGTCTTCGCCTCTCTCTCTCTCTCTCTCTCTCTCTCTCTCTCTCTCTCTCTGTGTGTGTGTTCACACACACACACACACACACACACGTGAAAATGGCCAGTGGGGAGAGAGTTATTCGTGACCTCTTCCAATGCTTTGGATAATGTCTGGAGCAATTCTTTGTATCCTCACAAGAAATAAATATTAAATTTACATTTATTATGTGATAGCAATGTCACTGAGAAAAATTCAGATAAGCTAGTAGGGTGTTCAACTATCCTCAAAAAGTATTTTCTTTTTAATCGATAAATCTGTAGCTCACAGATTCTGAAATCTAACTTTACAGATTTGTTTAACAGCCCATAGCACTACAGGATTTTAAATAGACTATCTATATTCAATAACCCCTTTTTTAAAAAAAATGAAGGGGTGGATCATCTGTGCATTGTCATAATGCGAGGAGAAAAGATACCAACGTTTTCCAAGCAAATTCTGCTTCAGAAGTGAAATTCTTTGCTGTCACATGTTATTACCAATGTTGCTTTAGAACAGAGTGTGCTTGCTTACATGAAAAATGCCTTGATTATTTTTCTGAGCTTTCAGGATAACAAGAAAGGCATTCAGTTTGAGAACTGAGCTGTGTTCTTAGAAGGCACAATGGGTATGATCCTGCTTCTGTTGACATCTGTAATATTATTCCTATTGACTAGTGGAGCTATGATTTTTTATTATTATTATTTTCTTACAACTTTTTTTGAAGCTGCCTGATTTGCAGCTTTGAGGTCTCTGGCAAGACTTCAAAAGAGCAAATATCTCTTCAAGTTAAGCAGTGGCTTGTGACATGTATCCATTTGCATTCTTAGTATATTTGATAATTTTCTCTATGTATTCTTGGCAAATTGTTACTTTTTTTGTTCTGCATTTTCTGTTTCCAAATTTGAAGCACTTTTCTTTTGCCAGGTACACAAACTTTGTTGACCTAATAATTACAGCAGCCATCAACCAGTGCAGAACAATTTATGGTATAAAACAGTATTAACTTACATATTGTGTGCCTGATAACTTTTTTTATCTTTTTGCAGTTCTCAAGTATTGTTATGAAGCAGAGAAAATTATGATTACTTTACAGTGTAAAATTTAAGGCTTGACACTGTCTATGAGAAGGTTGAAGGAACAAACAGGATTACTTTGGGGACATCGGAAATGGAAATAAGCTGATCTTGGTGAAAAAACGTTTTGCTTGGAAGCGGTGGGAAAGTTGTGTGATGCTTGTTACTTAGTGAACCATCTTGCAAGTGTCTGTGAGGACTGGCTAGGAGCTTAATATTTTTAGCATGCTGACTTCCACTTGCTTATTGGTCATTTCTGATGCAGCATTTTAAAGGAGTGGAGCAGTTTATATTGTCTGCCACTATACCAGAGCGTCTACCTTCCCTGGTTAATCAAATACCAAGTGACAAGTATAACTTCAATGTCTAAGAAGGAGGCTGAGGTTATTTAGAGCTCCTGGCCAAGAAGATTGCATAATGTTCTTGGGAAGGAGAAATCGAGCACCACTTCTACAGATGTAGTCTGACATAATTTCACCACGGGCAAGTCACAAATCTTTGATGGTAAAAGAGGAACTGTGTGTCTTAAACTATTGGTAGACAAAAATGTGCATGTCAGTTGCACTGAATTGAGTTCTCTAGAAGTAACTGCAGCATTAACAGTGAATAACCACAAACAGAAAACTAACTGTTTTAAAATAACGAATAGTCCTTCATCATAATGATTTCTCTGATTCAGTTTTGGAGAGGTGTATGAAATCCTTGGGGAATGACCATAGTTCAGGGTTCCAGGTTCAAGCCCTGGTGTCTTCAAGTAGAATAGGGAAAAGCTCCTGCCTAAAATCTTGGAGAGCTAGTTTCCGAACAGAGTGGAGACTCTGAACTAGATGGACCAATGATGTGTTTCAAGATAAGGCACCTTGCCGAGTATAATCTAAAAGTTAGGTACATCATAAAGAGTTGACTTTATGAATTTTCTTTTGCTCACAGAAATCCTGAAAACATGTTTGCCCAATTTGCCTCCTGCCAGGCCGGAAACGACTCACCCACACTACATATTCCATCGTGCTGGGTGTTCAGTAAAACGAATGTCATGCAGGGTGGGTTAAGCACCTGTTCTTATTTTGTAAGCACATAAGTGTTCATCCACCCCTCTTAATTTGCTTATTCTCATGCCATACGTCTGGCAGATGAAGTTGTTTACAGAGTGGATTATCCCCCTGGGTTGTTTTACGCACACAAATATGCATTTCCTTAAGGCCTGAACTCTGTAGCCTAATTTATACGGATAGCCTGCCTTTTGCATTGACACTTGAAACACAATGGTGCGAAACACACAATTGATGTGAAGTGGCATTATACTGTTTCAGTATTTCAAAGTATGTGAATTCAGATGATGAAAACAATGAGCACATTTGTTCCTGTTTCTCAGACAGGGACTTGCACCTGACAACTTTTACACCAGATATTTTTTTTTATAACTACAATGCCTATTCATTGAAATGAAGAAACTGTTTGACAAGGCCAGACTGGTACTCAGGAGATGCCTGAGACCCAGAAGAAAAAGTGACAAAATATTGTGTGTTGTTGTTTGCAGCTCCCAGCCCAAAGCCACTTCAAGGTATCATCAATGTTCTACAGTCCTAGATAATATTTTTCTCTCATATGTCAGGCCTTTCGTGGCTTACACCTAACTACACCATCTAACATATAGATACTTAGCTATGGATCCCCCAAGACAGATACAGACACATTGACTAGGTCAGGTTAGTCTCTACACAAAAAGTAAAATGAAAAGATAGCAACATTCAAAATGAATAGAATATAATTTCAGTCTCCTACGAGACTCTGTTCCTGACCTCGTTCGTCATACTCCCAACAAAGGGAGGCTCCAGTGTGAAATTGCTGAGCTGGGATTTGTCAGGAAATTCTGTTCTATTCAAGCTTAATTGGGTCTCTGCATTTCTTTCTCATTACAGCTGTAAAATTAAAACAGTATAACTAGAAAGATGGTATTATTGCAGATATTACGGTTGTGAATGTTCACCGTTTCTTCATGTATACATGTGGGATCTGCATAGAAATGTCAAACTGCTAACTAGTGCCTTTCATGTCTTCTGGTATCCACTATTTTTATTTTGTTGTATGCATTTATTTGAGGGGAACAGACCTACAGGAGGGCTAAACAGGGAGAGGCTGGTGGCACTATTGTGGGCCCTGCCTGGCCTGCTCTCCCAGACAGAAATGAGTGTTTGTGTTTTGTCTGCATCAGTTGGAGAGTTGGGCTGATTGCAGTGTGTGGTAATGTTTGGTAGCTGGCTGAGTGGTTACAGCTGAGATATGGGTGTGGTCCAGAGCCTGCCTAAGGACAGGCTCAGCGGTAGGCAACCCTTTTGGGACATGATTTTGGTGAGGTGGAAGGGTGCCCTGCCTGTCAGCAAGGATACAGAACTGTAGCCTAGGCACTGTGGACATTAGGCCTTCGATTCTTCCCTAGGGTGAGAGCCTGGGAGGGTGGAGGTTTGGATTGGTAAGCATTTCTTCTGAGTAAGGGACACTGAGAGGAGTGGTGGCATTAAAATCTTCCACCTGACAGTGTGGGATGTGCCCACTACTGGACCTTAGTTTATTATCTGTGGCCCAAATTTCTCAGTTCTATTTGGCAATGCCAGATAACAGTGCTCAAATAGGTCTGTGTGGGCAGGTAGCAGGGACTTACAAAGATTTTGTTCTAATATTGACCATTCTAATTACAAATGGGATCTGGGACATAGCTGGCGGGGGAAGGGATCTCTAGCATGGTTGGAGAACCTCAGGACAGTAATTCTGAGTAAATTAAGTATCCATGCAGAGGCTGAAAACTGGGTAGTGTATATAGTCATGTGTACCTTGTGGCAGGGTGAACTGTGAAGCAGGCTCATTTTGCAGCTTGCATTGCATCCTCTAGTACCTGGCCAGCAAAGTTGTTTTGGAAGGTCCAAAGCATGAGTAGGCCCAATCGCCGCCTAAATCCGGCCCGCGGATGGTCTGGGAATCAGCATGTTTTTACATGAGTAGAATGTGTGCTTTTATTTAAAATGTATCTCTGGGTTATTTGTGGGGCATAGGAATTCGTTCATTTCTCCCCCCAAAATATAGTCCAGCCCCCCACAAGGTCTGAGGGATAGTGGACCGGCCCCCTGCTGAAAAAGTTTGCTGACCTCTGGTCCAGAGGTTACTGAATCTGACTGTGTGAGAAGGGTCTCCGTTATGACTAGCTGTCTACACACTTTGAGGCTAAAGTTGCTCGACTTCAGAATGATCTGCAGTTGCTGCAATTACAGATGAAGTACCCAATGTCTGAGGGGATGGTTTAAGCTTATACAGTTGGCTGATGTGGGCAAGGTGGCAGTGGCTATATGCCCCAACCGTGTACCCTCTTCACCTCATACCTCTTGGCTTATTAATCTTTGAATTCTCTACCCACTCCAAACACTTCAGCATTGCAGATCAGGGATTAGGATTGCTTTTCCAATAGAAAAAAACCCTCCAGTTTGTAAAGAGTTGATACTTCCCCCCTGTACTTCTCAGCCATAGAACATTTCATAGTGAAGGAAAACCCACTCTTCGTTATACTGCTTCCTCTGAAATTCTATTGTGAGGACATTGCTTCTCTTATCTAATGTGTATTAAACAATAATTGGAATGGTATCTTTTCCTCTTCCTCTTATTGCACGTATTTACAGATAGTTGAAGAAACATTAGGATCTCCCTGTTATTGAATGCTTATTTTGCTGTTGCAGTATATCTTTCCCACTCTGCACTTAAAAATAGTAATTCATAAGTGTAAACAGATAAACAGATAAAGGTATCTTCAACCCTGGAGACGGTTATGATTATAAAAGTCAGTTTTTAGTTTATGTAATCAGCCCATGATAGTTGGATGGAGAGTGAAGGCTCATTTTGTGAACTGCTATCACTGCAATCTAAGAGGTTTTTTTTTGTTTTGTTAAAGTCTTTGTTCATGGCAGAAGAAGAAAATCCATAGCAATAAATCACTGAATACCAGGTGCTTTGTTGGTAGGGGAAATGATTTTCTCCACTTGATCAAAGAGATCAGCTTTATATTGCAGGAAAGGCCTTTCTTGAGTACAAACAAGGGCGTAAGTTGCATTAGAGCTACTACTGGACCCGGTTCAAGGTATTAGTACTACGTTCACACGCCATTTAGGGTTTGTGCTTAAGCTTGCATCTGCCAAGATCAACCATCTCAGGCCCTTTGGTTGGCAGGGGAGGCTTTATTGATGGTGTCACTGCTGGGTGTTGTCCAGCAAGTGTTGACCCATGACTAGGCCACCTTGGTAGTGTTTCCAAGGTGAGGTGCACTGAGAAGCTAGAGGGTGGTATCAATGTGCAAGTGTAAAGTGGGATTGAGTTGAGTGGTGGGGAGTGGAATGTTGTATCCTGGAAGACAGCATGGTGGGTTGGCTGGAGCACTGAACAAAACCATACCACATGGCTACATTTTTTTCAGGTATCACTTAACAGAAATAACAAAGGAACGTTCCCCTGCCCCCCAGGACATGGATTTTGTAAAAAGTGTTATTGGATTACTAACTGGGTTACCCCCTGATGTTTAGTGTACCTCTAAATTAATTTAATGAATAAAACTGCAGGTTTTGATTGTTAAAAAAGTGATCAGTTGACAAAAAAGCACACTGTATCAATTAAAGGGAAGTCTAGTACTGTGATGTACTAGTGTTCATTTCCTTAAACAATTTTCTAAACTGGTTATCTGATTGCCATAACTTTATCAGTTATTAGGTTTTAGAAGAGCACATTTATTGTGAAGGGATTTAGAGCACGCTTATCTTTCCTTTTATAAAGCTGGGAATGAAAAATTATCTTTATCTAGAAAGGTTGTTCCAAAGGGTGGGGGTGTATTAAAAGAAGGTAAAATTGACAGTTGTTCTGTTCTTACAGCAAGCTAAATATAGCTAATTTTTGGCTTTCATTCAAGTTACTTAAGGTTGAGTAACTTGTTTGATTAATATTTCAAGATGGTCCTATAATGGCTGGGTCAGTGTGCATTTAGTGGGTGATTTTTATTATGAGTATTAAGGGACAAATGTCTCCATGCATTAGAAGTCACAAAATGCACAATCAACTGTAGAGGTCTTCTGCAAAATTCATATTTGAACATTCTTGCATCGTACGCAGTTGCAATTAATTTCACTGAAGATCCCAATAGAAGGGAGAAATTGCTCTCACTGCGTGTAGGAACTTGGCATGCAGAATTCCCTGTAGATGTCTGGGATTCAGTAATTTTGCTTCCCCTTCTATTGCCACGGTGAAACAGGAGTCAAGCTTTGGAGAACAAGATAAATCTAATGCCTCCTCTGAGCCTGGAGCTGAAGAGGAGAAGGAACGAAACTTTCTGCCCCCACAGTCCAACAGGTTGGCTGAAATGTGGGATTTGTTTGTTTGTTTGTTTGTTTTTTTGTAGAGCCATGACAAACCTCTGACCTCCAACTGGAAACTAGAAAAGGAAGGTGGAGATTTGTGCACCTGTCAGATACACAATGTCAATTGAGTGTAAAAGCAAGCTGATGGTCTTGCTTTGCTTTTGCATCCAGCGGACATTGGGTCGAAGGAAGAAGCAGAATTATGTAGCTTTACCTGTGCTCACAACAGACGCTCAGGGTGCATGTTACTCACAAAGGCATCTCTGAGCTAGATTGGGAAACTGTCTAGGTTCACCCCATACCCAGTGGTTACTCCAGATTGTAAGTGCCTACTGTGTGCAAAGTCAGAGCAGGCTCTGGCCTTCTCTAGCTACTGTTGGGGGGGGGCAGGGACTTGTTTTCTGCCCTCTTTCCTCCAAGATTTAGTCTTCATTCTGGAGAAAAGAGCAGGAACTTTTCTCCTTAACTTGTGCTTCATTTCAGACACTAACTACAAGTTCAGGGACAAGACCATGTAACTTGGTGATGAGAATTTTTTGCTTGGCTCTGCAACTGTTTTTGCATAGTGATGTGGTAAGGATAAATATTGTTTGTGTGTGTGTGTGTGTGTGTGTGTAGTCTGATTAGATGTACTAGTTATGAATTTTTGTATGCAAGAGATAAGTCATCTGAGAGATGTTTTCTCTTTGATTAACTACCCATGTCTTCCACTGGACAGACCAATGAAAGACTCTAGTTTTCCATTTTACTGTATTTAAGGATTAATGGGACATGGTGTCATGCTTTGTCAATGGACAATTTTTCATATTAACATTTTCAAAGAAGAGAAAGTGTCCTGTGCTGTGGCTCTTTACCATTTTAAACAGGAATGTCCTTCAAAGTCTTTTCCAGTGATGCTTATAAATCAAAGTGAGAGAAATGGTACATACTGAATTTAAAATTAATGCATTTTTAATATGCAAGTAGGCTTAACTTTTCTCTGCCTTAAGCCCATCAAGATCAAACTCAAGCAGGCGTTCACATCCACAATTGAAACTCACCAACCTTTTTCTTTAAGTTAACATTGGTCCAAACTCTCCCCACTGCTTTTGTCAATAGATCTTTTAAAGGCAGGCATTAAAGTGGAGTTTGCATTAGTCTTTTTCTCCCAACAGCTTCAGGCCCAAGGGCTTCTTTTAATAGGCATTAGTAAGGGACCAGAATTGAGTAGACGTTTGTGAAGGAGACTTGAAGTTTGGAACAGAATTGTCCTTTATAGTTTTTCCATGGGGGGAAAATCTTCTTATGAGAATAAAGGCTTTAGACTAATCTCCTTCCATCTGGAAAATGGAGAAGCCAGAGGTTGTTGGCACCAGGTCACATCCCTTATGTAAACTGTCAAATTCTTTTCATATTAATGGCGTATTAGCTTAAACCCAATGAAGGTGGTTTTCATTTATCAGTCTTATTTTGTGTTTCTTGCAAAATTGGATGATATTGACTGATGATATGTGTTTCGCGGTCCAGTTTGCAAAACAATTTCTCTTGTTTTATAAATTTGTTGACTAGAAGTCACATTATCTTGGAGGTTTTCCCCCCTTCTCCCCCCCCCCCAACTGACTATTATAGCTAATTAACTTGAAAGGAAGCTTTAGACTGCTATTCCATGCAATGAAATGGTCTGTGACATATGTAATCTTGGCACTGCAAAGTCCTGGAAGTATGCCAGCATTAAAATATGGGAGATGTGAGGAAATTAGGCGACATAGAACCTTAAGCAATCCAATTGATTTAGTAGCATTCCACTCCACACACCCCTTGCTAATTTTGTCTTGCTAGAAGTTTGGTTGGGGAAGTAGGGAGTCGACGTTTTCTTGTAACTGACCATATAAAGAGACAGTAATTGTTGATGCCTTGAGTTAGACCTTTTGATAGATAATGTAAGGTTCAGATAGTACAAGGTATACTAAAGTTTACTTGGTCTTGTTCAAATGCGTGTTCTGCAACAACATTTAATGGTGATAGTGGTCAAATGTGCATGGAATACTTTGTAAGCACAGGGCACAGTTGAACCTCTTTGGCTTCCTTTTTGCTCACTTCCATTATTCATTCTTTAGTGAGAATAAACAATTGAGACTGCTGGCATTTTCAGCTTACATACTGCTCAGTAATCACTAGAAGCCGGTATAGCATAAGCCTGTCTTTTTGCAGTCTTCTCCCCTTGCTCAGGAAACTGTAGCAAGAATCCTAAGGCCAGAAGTTTGTTAGTTTTTGCCCACTCACTTTGTCTCTGCTTGTTCCTAGGTTAGATGGAAACCAGTATAGTTTTAGGGAGGTTTGTACAGCTTAAGCTTCACTGGTTTGTTTTGCCTCACTGTGACTAACAGGCAGAGAGTTTGCTCAGGAAACTATGGGATGGTTTATCAGTCAATGAGAAGGAAGAATGAATGGTCCTGAAGGATGATCAAAGCTCCTGCCATCAGGTTAAGCGACACATATTTTTACACTTGGTTTTTGTCATCTTAGGGACATTGCTGACTGGAACATATTAGCGGCAGTTTTCCTTAAGTAAGCGTTTCCAATTGATGATGGTGGGAATGTGCTTTCAAACAATCTCGCTGCTTGTGTTACACCATATTTTCTGTTAGAGCGCTGAGATACTACGGCAGTGGTGATGAAAAGGGGGAAATGTAGTTGTGGGGCAGAAAGATGTTGTTATGCAGTATCAGTGCAAGTTGTGAAACAGCAGGTTGCTCTCAAATTCTTTGGTAGCTGATGGCTAAGCTACGTAAATATGGATGTGAACTGGACTTAAAGTTGCCCTTGTCTTAATACCCCTTCCCAAGCAATGATAGACACTGTACCATTTGAACTTTTATTCTCCGATCCTAAACAAGTGTTCTTAGAAGGCAGTCCCTCTGATTTCAGTAGGTTTTAGTTTTGTGTATGTCTCCTTAGGATTTCACTTCTAGCATTTCATAGAATTATAGAATTGGCAAGGATCCTGAGGGTAATCTAGTCCAGAGTTCTGGAGGTGGAAAGTGTAAAGGAAGGACAGAGTTCTGTACATTGGAAAGCTCTGAGATCTCTGTGATGAGTGCTTTTTAAAAAATAAAAATAAAATAGGAAATCCAGCTCCCTGCCTACTCAACATCAGTGCCAGAATACATTTTGCTGATTTTTATTAGACATTTTGTACTTAAAAAAAAAAAAGCATCTATATTAGCAATAAGCAATACTGGAGTCAGGTGCTGTGTATATTACAGAGAAATCGTGTTTCAAACTTGCTTACATCCCTTTATATTTTTTTAAACTTAGCTTTCAGGCTAAGAATACAAAATCCTATGTGAGAAGCAGCTCTCTCACTGTGAATCTGGTTCCATTTCTCCACAGCCCTTGTGACTTAAATACAAACGAAAATAGTTGGGTCAAAACTTGAGTCCCCTTTGTGCTTTGTTGAAAATCTCTAAATCTGTACTCTTGGACGAATGTTTTTGTCATTGTGGGTTTCTATTACCCCATGGGTTAGATACTGCACTTGTGTCAGAAATTCAGTTTACTCTTGTGCATGTGGTGAGTGCAGATATTTTGTTTCATATGCATGTTGTAGAAAGCCACATTTTTTGTTGGCAATAGTGGTTTCCATAGCATTCAGCAAAATACAGTAGATCCGTCTGTTTCTGTCACATATGATGCTGTGAATGCTGAGTGCACAGGATTGATGGGATACCTGGGAGTTTGGGCTTGGGTGAAGCAGCTTTGGATGGAGATTTGATGCAAACAATGATTTGTGACCTGGTAGCTTTGATTCGGCTCGGGCTGTATCAGATGCTTGTGGAGCCAGAAACAAAGTGAGGAAGTTCAGAGTGGAAGCCAGCAGGGGGTGCCATTGCTAGTTAAAGCCAGGTACTGTATGAATATAATACCATGAAAGAACAAGAAACCTCTTACAGTCAATTTGTACTCGTCTACCCTTTTTTTGTTAGATCAAACAGCTGCCGGTGAAACATTTTCAGTTACGCTTTCCATCTCCAAAAGAAGCAGGTATTATTGTTTAATAATCTGTGGCTGTGCAGCAATCGGTGGAGAATGCAGCCCAAATGTGGCAACGCCAGTCAGTCATCTCTCTTTAAAATCCCTTTCAGTGCAGTTCTCTTTGTGACAGCCTCTCCCACAGAGGTTTCCCTTCTAGATGTTCCAGAGATGGGCAGTAAAAGGAAAAAAAATATTCTTCAGGGATCCAGAACAAGTTACCAGATGGGAGTATATACGTTACATTATGTAGCTGCAAAAGAATGTCAGATCTTTCATCTCTTGGGAATAAGGTAAACCTCTTACACTGTACGGGAGGAATGCTCTGAGTCCTCTCTCTATGCTTGAGCTCCACACTATCTCCCTGTGGATGTGAGGTTACAAAAGGTGTTAGCAATTTGATCAGGAAAGTTCCACTGAATGATTATTCAAGCTTATTTTTGTAGCCTGGGGGAAACTGTCTGGTTTATACGCTATTTGTTTAGGTAGCAGATAACTTTACCATTTATTTTTTTTTTAACCATCAAAATGAACAAAGCCTTCTTTCATTCCATTTCTCAGAGACTATGCATTCTTCTTCTTCTTCTTCTTCTTCTTCTTCTTCTTCTTCTTCTTCTTCTTCTTCTTTCTTCCTTTTGGTAAATGATGTGGGTGTGGGAGGAAATGTTTTACTCTACCAAGACAGCAAGTTATCAGCACAGTGAAAAGTTCACTGGTTATGTGATCAGAGCTTGAAATCACAGTGAGGATTATCAGCAAGAGCCTTGGCTTGAAAGCTCGACCCAGTGAGTTCCAGTGCTCTTTGCCCCTTTGCTGGATTAAGAGCAAAGTGAAGGTTGCAGAATTTCACACTCTTGCAGATGTAAACAGAAGCAACTCTGCAGGCTGTAGGTTTTTTTTTAATGGAACCTCATGCAGAACTCAACTTGCCATTACATGGCAGCAGCATTTGGTAAGAGCTGCTGCTGCTTTCTTAATTTCTGCTCCTTTGCTGATTACAGAGGTCCAAGAAGGAAATTTGTGGAGAGCTGCATACAGAAAGAGAAGAGAATTTATTGAATTATTCCTCACACACATCTGTGGAACACTTACACAGACTCTTAATTGTAGGCATATGGTTTCTCAATAGCTTGCTGTTGAAAAAAAAAGTTTGCCACTGTTTATTATGTTTGGATTAATATGTTTATTACACATACTTTTGTGAATTCTGCTACTTTTGCAATAGACACAAAACAGAGCCTAACCTCAAAGAGTTCCTCATTTTCCTACTCCTGTTGAATTAAATTATTGCATTTGTACTATTTTAATACTGCTTTTAATGTACTGATAAAATGCATAAATTTGGAAAGCCTCATTATTTTAATATTGCCTTGAGTCAAGGAAAAAGGAAGCTGTCTTAATACCAGGTCAGGCCAGTGGCTCAACTTTCTCAGTATTGTTGATGCTGATTGGCAAGAGACTTTTCTAGTCATACCTGGAGAAACCCGGGTTAATCCTGGGATCTTTTTGCATGCCACTATTTTCATTTCCCTATTTGAGCACAGACAAGGGATGACTTTTAATGGATCAGAAACAAGTAAATGTTTCCTTGTAATACAGCCAACAAAAGAAACCACAAGCCCTGATTTCTATGCAACCCTAAACCTTGGGGCTTGGTTTTGTTTCTTCTGCATGCTAGTGGGGAAGAGCAAAGTGTGCAAGTTGGCCCATTCAGATTATACTACTAACTTGCTTACTGTGACAGCCATAGTGAATTGCCAGCCTTTTAAGGAAGTGAAAAGCATACAGCATCTCTGTAAACTGAGAGGTCAACTTATTGCAAGAAGTACGTTTTGCAGCCCTGTTTTGTGTCCATCTTAAACACCACAGTTTATCAGCCTTATGACATACAGTGGTACCTCGGGTTACAGACGCTTCAGGTTACAGACACTTCAGGTTACAGACTCCGCTAACCCAGAAATAGTACCTCGGGTTAAGAACTTTGCTTCAGGATGAGAACGGAAATCATGTGGCGGTGGCAGTGGGAGGCCCCATTAGTGAAAGTGGTGCTTCAGGTTAAGAACAGTTTCAGGTTAAGAATGGACCTCCAGAACGAATTAAGTTCTTAACCCGATGTACCACTGTATTCAGTCCACCGTTCAGATCAATATATTTCATTTGAAATAAAATTTAATTGTAAAAGCCATTGATCGTGCCGAAAATATAAAAACTTTAACAGTTGAGAACAATTAGTAAAAAAATGAATAAAAATGACTAAATCTGTAGATTTAATAAAACAACCCATTTCCGTACCATTCATCTGCCTTAAAAAAATAATAATACTAATGCAGTTTTGCTACTGCAGCAGCTGCAAAAGTAGATAACTTTGGTATTACAGACCATCAGCAAGTAAATACTCTTTCTGTTGGTAGAATTCTAGAATCTATTGTTTTACAGTTTGGGCTAAGTGCTTTATTCTAATGCTTTTGTATATAACAGCTCTGGGGAATCTGTGGCTGTCCAGGTGTTAAAATAAAATCCCCAGTATTCCTGAGCACTGGTTTTGCTGCCTGGAGCTGATGAAGTCTAGCAGGATATTGAGAGCCACAGATCACCTATCCCTTGTACATAGGATACCTGTTTAAAGAGCACTTTCTTCAGGGCCCAGTTTGTGCAGATTCAAAACCTACAGGATGCGTAACATTTTTGCTAGGGCAGTAACTGAAATAAAAAATGTTGGAGAGAAGATTAGGGATAATCTTGGACTTTCTGTGATCTTGGTTTATTGGGGGCAAACAAGTTCATTACAGAATTGCTCACAACTGTTTATTCATAGCCACAGATTATATATACTGATGCATAATAATTCAGTTAATATTTTTTAATGCATATATAACAATAATTAAAGCAAGGAAGGAGGTAGGAACTATAATAAGTAATATTTTAAAAAACTCTTTCCCCTTTAATATTGCTTTGTCAATAGTCTACTTGGCTTATTGTAAGTAATGCAAGTCATTATACAGTGGTACCTCTGGTTACGTATTTAATTCATTCCAGAGGTCTGTTCTTAACCTGAAGCACCACTTTAGCTTATGGGGCCTCCTCCTGCTGCTGCTGCGCCGCCGGAGCACGATTTCTGTTCTCATCCTGAAGCAAAATTCCTAATCCAAGGTACTATTTCTGGGTTAGCGGAGTCTGTAACCTGAAATGTATGTAACCTGAAGCGTATGTAACCCAAGGTACCACTGTATATTCTTCGGTGATATATTATGGGGAAATTTAAAAAAATAACAAACCAGCTCACATCAAAGTGACTTACTCTGTATATTGCAACAGTGGGGAAGCAAATTGCCTGACCTCCGTTAGGGTGCCATGGCATTGCCTCACACAGTTCAATCGATGAAAGTTGGTAGATCACAGTGAATCCAAATAACGTGGGCTATTGTTGCATCTGGGATATTCCTATGACATGTTCCACAACAGCATCCTAGGCCTATGAAAGACTTTCAGAAGACAATTGGTAAGGGGTATGTATGCTTATTTGCCTAGGTAAAGGTAAAGGTACCCCTGCCCGTACGGACCAGTCTTGACAGACTCTAGGGTTGTGCGCTCATCTTACTCTAGAGGCCGGGAGCCGGCGCCATCCGCAGACACTTCCGGGTCACATGGCCAGTGTGACATCGCTGCTCTGGCGAGCCTGCACCAGCGCAGCACACGGAACGCCGTTTACCTTCCCGCTATAAAGCGGTACCTATTTATATACTTGCACTTTTAAGGGTGCTTTCGAACTGCTAGGTGGGCAGGAGCTGGGACCCAAGGACGGGAGCTCACCCCGCCGCGGGGATTTGAACCGCCGACCATACAATCGGCAAGTCCTAGGCAGTGTGGTTTTACCCACAGTGCCACCCGCGTCCCTTATTTGCCTAGGCCTGGCCTATTTCATAAGTAAGCCTTGCCCATTTTGTGTGCTGTGAACATGACATGCTGAGCTCTTCAGTGGAGTAAAAGTTTCTCTGTACATCCCCATTTAAGGTTTGATGGTTCTGCTGTATGTTTTTAAAATAGTTCCACGTGATAATGCAGCTAGTTATCTATGTGTTTTAGTAATAATGAATGATTAAAAAATAAAGTAGGTGCTTTTTAGTAATAGTGTTAAAAAAAATAGGTCCCTCTTTTTTATTTCCTGTCTTTCCTGATTTTTCCCATAAGCTAGAAATCGCTCTGAAAACCCCCTGTTCTCCTTTAGATCTAAATGTCTCTAGCATAAATTGCTTGTAGATGGAGTTGAAACCAGTCTATTTCCATTGTCTGAATAGAAATAGGCACATGAATGCCACAAATTAATCAAATCCACAGCAAGAATAGAAAGCTCGCACCCACTTACACGTCTCTGAAAGCAGCTTTGAATTTGAAGGAAAGAACCTATCAAACGTACTTGAAAAATGGTGAGTTTATGAAGGCAAGTGAATTGAACGGCTTGACTGGACCGGTATGCCACCATGTGTCTGGGAATGGAAGGATAGCTGTGTGGGTAGAAGACAAACAGTCTGTGAGATTTTCTCCTGAATGATCTCATTTAATTGATTGATTTCTACTAAGGTCATAAATGAGCTCCTTGCTGAGTCAGGGTTGGAGGTCAAAGTGTCGTGCCAGCTGCCTAGCCAGCCAGAAAACAATAGCAGCTTCCTTCTGTATATAAAAAAGAAGCATTCCAGTGCAATGTTTTATTAGACTTCAGCGTAACCTTTCTTTTTACATGCCTCAGGATTCTCTTCAATAGAAATTATACAGTGTCACTTATAATTAACCTCTCCCTATCCATTTGCACATGAGAGTTTCTAAAAATTGTCTGTGAATATTTCACAGCAATCACTTCCAGCATTTCTTTTCCTCTTTATCTTTTGCTAGTGCATCACTCCTCATTTATTCTTGGAGCTCTGAAAGAAACAAGATGTGTAATAGCCAAAGCAAGACATAGCATTCCTCTTGGCTGCATTGTTTTGCTTGAAGTGTTGATGGTGGTTAACATACACGAACTATTTCAAACTTTCAGCCCAGCTCATGGCTTTAGTAGATTTGAGCATGCAGTTTGCATATGAAGCAAAAGCAGGATATATAATCAAATAAGACAGGACATATGTGAAATTTCTGTCTCTCAATGGCCCAAATGACTATTTTTAAATGGATGGACAAACCTGTTTACTTGGAGGCTATAGTAAATGAAACTCGAGATCAGATTTTGGGGGAGAGGAAATGGATACAATCCCATTCTTTACAGTGAAGAAAAGCCTTGTGTGGTGCCCTGGTCATCTGAGGTGAGGTTGAGGGCTACAAGAGCAGCCTTGGTGGTGGGACCACAGTTCTAGAACGCTCTTTCCAATGTGGTTTGTCTGACGCCTACTTTATTGTGCTTTCGGTGCCAATGAAAACATTTTTATTTTCCAGAGCTTTTTAGATGCAACTTTAATGTTGCTTTTCTTATTTTGTGGCATTTTTTGGTATTATGTATTATGTTGTTTTTGTAAACTGTCCTGGAAGTATAATATAAAAGTATTTAGAATAAGTTAATAGATAGCATCCTGCTTACTGACCTGTTACAATTATATCCTATGCAGACTTTGCAACTATGTCTTGGGGCTGCTGATACACTGCTATTGGCCTCAAAATCTGCTGGAACAGCTTTGCCTTCTAACCTCAAGCCCCAAGTCATGTCAAAGGTCATATTGCACCAAACCCAAGAGAGTAAACCACAAAGCAAGGAGTGTACAGTTTCTCAAAGACGTGACCTTCTTCTGTTTGGGCTCCTGGAGACTCTGATATAATGATGGAGCTTAACAGCTTGTAAAAGCACAAACAGCTTGGGGTTAGCTATGTTAAACAAATGGCTGGTTCACATTACTTTGTCCCGATCATATTTATAACTTGATATCCAAGAGAGAACTGGGGTGGAGAGTGTTGGGGAAGGGTTCATGAACATATAAGAGCTTCTGCAGGAACAGTTAGAAGATCATTACTCTTGAAATGTTTAGAATAAAGTCTAGTTATTGTGACTGAACAGATTCATAGGGGCATAGAAAACCAATGTGTCAGAATAAAAAAGCAACTCCAAATGGACCTACTGATCCTCTGAAAATTGTTAACTTTCTTAATTCAACCCTTAATAGAAGCTTACATGGTGTTAAAAGCACATACCTCAACTTTCTAGCTTTTTGTATGCAGAAAGCTCTTTGGATTTTTAAAAAATCCCCTGACTTATGAGGAAGCCTTGTCCTAGATCTTTTCATTTTGTATCCACAGCTTCCACATATGGGGAGGGTTAATTTTTTTGCTTGTCACCTGCTACCAGAACCCTAATAACTATCTTCTGATGTGTCTATAGATTAGTCAGTGTTCCTAAATAAGAACACTAAATAGGACCAGATCTCACTCATTCATTAATGTTCACTCCACTTCATTTGCTACAACTTCCAATGAATAGGTGTGGTCTTGGTTTGAACCCATGGAGGAAATCATTAATTTTAAATGAGCAGAAATATTGTGTTAAAAGCCTTCAGTTTCTAATATATGTGATAATGTTTGAATAAGTTTCTTTATAAAGTAGCTTCTGACCTAGAATTTATAGATAGGTTTCTGTATCAGCATTTATACTGTTGTGTTGTTGTTTTAAGAAAATCTTTGGTGTGTTTCCATGGTGTTAGTTATTTTCTAATTCTTTCAATAAGTTGCTTTTTCTGTTTTTAGCTGAAATATTTGGAAAGTGGGAGGTTGTGTGGGAGAGCTTGGTGGTGACTAAGGGTCAGGTTGTGTGGGAGGTATGCATGTTTTTCGTTGTGTGTGTTAAATTATTTCTGAGTATACTTCTGTTGCAAAAAGGCAATGTGTTGAGAGACTTCTGGAACATGTATCCAAAGGAAATACAGTCAGTCTTCATTTTGAAAAATAACAATGATAGAGAATGTTTGAGATTGTGAGAGAGATTGCCAACGTTTATGATGATATTTTGTTTTTACAGACATTTGGCATACTGTATCTCTTGTTTTTTATGTGGGAACAAAACATGAAACCTTGACCCCTCTCTGTCCTGCCTTAGTTCCACCTATAAAATGCTTATATGGCAAAGTACTTTTGAAATCTTATTTCTTAGTACAAAATTATAGTTGGAAATAGAGCAGGCACATATTGATGCCTTAGATCAACATGATATCTTCCAGTGGTCATCTTCTAATACTTTCATTGTCTGAATTTACCAAGATTTATTAGGTAATAAGTTTGTAATAAAAATACAGTCACGGTACTTGTACCTATTAATTGCTTTTGCATAGTATTAGAACAGGGGTCAGCAAACTTTTTCAGCAGGGAGCCAGTTCACTATCCCTCAGACCTTGTGGGGGGCCAGACTATATTTTGAAAAAAAATCTGAACAAATTCCTATGCCCCACAAATAACCCAAAGGTGCATTTTAAATAAAAGCACACATTCTACTCATGTAAAAACACACTGATTCCCGGACCGTATGCGGGCTGGATTTAGAAGGCGATTGGGCTGGATCCGACCCCTGGGCCTTAGTTTGCCTACCCATGTATTAGAATAACATATTAACACACACACGCAAACTGCACTTACAACAGGATAGTGTAACTCTTTAGACATACTTGTATCACATAAAAAAGATCTTTGTGCTCCACATTAATCTTTTGGATTAGAGCTACTGCTTTATTCAAAAGTGCATACTGAAATTAAGTCTTCTTGATTAACTGGGCAATCCTATACACCAACTCATGTACACATGTCTACTTAGAAGTAAGTCTCACTGAATGGTATGAGGCTTGCACCACAAGGACCTGAATTCTAGTCTGCCTGAAACACATTTTCCTGAATGCGAAGATTTGGTAACTGAGTTGCACTGAGCCATGCCCATTATTTTCTTTGTGCTGCAAAGCTGAAGAGTGCCGAACAGCTGCTTGTGGCTGTCAATGCAGTAAAGAAACTGTTTAGCAGTTAAACAGCAGGTTAGCACTTTAGCAGGAGAAGTGGTGGCTGGCTACTCATCCAACACTTGGCGTATCTGACAGATCCAAGTGTGTCTTAAGCCTAACTAATAGATGATGCTTGACATAGCAGCTTTATAAATAATTACTGGACTGTGGAAGACACACCCTTTATCCAAATACATTGTAAGAGGTAGTAATTTATTATGAATATATTGTCTGGATAGATTAGCAGTGAGTAAATTTGTAAAACTGTAATACTTTAAAAATATTTCTTTTTTTAAAAAAATAAGACTTTAAAAACAGCTCTGCATTTTTCTCAGCTGGTGATCAGTTAAAATAGCCATTACACTTGGCTGGAAATCTGGAGAACAGATTAAGCTGTTACTACAATATATAGGTTTTCCTTTTGTAACAAGTCGCTAAACACAAGTTATGACCAGTTTCCATAAAAAATTCAGTGCTTCGTCCAAAAAAGGATAAAAGTATATAAAATGCAAAAAAACCCTTTTTTGAAACAACTTGATCAAAAACATCACATTAAGATTGCAAGATTAATTTTATTTGCAGAAAAACACATTATTGCTGCTTACCATCTTCACCTATAGTGAAAGCAGCTGAAAACTAATGGCAGATGATTCTCTGCTTCAGTGGCTGTACAGTTTTTTTTCATATGACATCCAACTGGATGATGAGAAAGGGAATAGCTGTCCTAAGGCTTTATCAAGGAAATGTAATGGCGCTGCCTGTTTGACAAGCAAATCAGTCTTGAAATTTCCAGTCAGCTATGAACCAGTGTCGACTAATAAGTCAATGGTATGCTAAGCTTTATAATTAATATGTTTTATTTTAACCAACTTGAGGCAATGTAGGAGACCTCTGTTTATATTGTCATTTCTGCTGCTTAGATTTGTAATGCTTTTAAAAACGTTGTCCTTACTTCTGAATCATTTAGTTCCTTACCAATAACAAATCTGCAGTATAACCATTGCTGCCTTTTTCAAATATGCCTGTGCTGTAAGATTAGGGATTGCAAACCCGTGATCTGCCAGAGGTTGTGGCACTCAAGCTCCTATGAGCTGCAGCGAGAATGGCCACTGGTCAAGGATGGGGGGAGGTTGGGTCCGACCACATCTGGAGGTTCACAGGTTAGCCACCTTTGATGTGGATTAAAAGCCTATTTTAACAATGTTGTGCTTATTCGTATCACACAGACCTTGAACGTCAATTGCAGAAAATTACTATTACAGAAGTCGGGTGCTTGCCTCTCTCTCTGCCGAACAGTAACAAGAGCCCATGGTGGTCATAGGCACCCACACTGGGTCTGTGCTCCTTTGGAGAATTGAAGACGTAGCACAGACTATAATTGCTTTAAGAAATATGGTTTATTCCCCTATTCACACCTTCTGCTTATATGGAGGGAGTCTAGATCTTACAGCATGGTCCTTTCAAGAGGGGTTTGTACCCCATAGCAGTTAGCCCTGGCTCTGGAGGCATCTCTGCAGCCAGCCTGCCCTAGATGGATCTCAGCTGCTGCTCTTCTTACTCCTCCTTCCTCCCAGCCACCCTTGCTCCCAGAACAGTTAGCCTGGCAACCTTCCAAACCCCCAGTCTCTGTTCACACCTCGGGGCAAGGGGGAAGGAGTTCTGTTGTATTGTTAACGTCCCTCAATTGCTCTTTCTTGTTCCTCTGTAGTTCAGCCACAGGAATTCCAATGCAGCTTGCATTGTCATGTCACAAATAATCAAAATCCTTGCATTTATTAATTTCTAAGGTTTAGGGGGATTTCCCCCCCCCCTTAAATCTATAACAGTACTGTTGACCAGTAGGCTTTTAATGGCTACAGCATATTTGGTAGCCGTTGCAGGGATACTGTAAAATGTTTGTGGCATTAACTGTTCTGTGACCACAACTTTACAGAATTTGCTCAGTATGGCAAACCTTGACCATGGCTTGAGCTTAGCGTGGAGAGAGCTTAACCACAAGTCTCAGTTTGGCTGGCATGCTAAGCCAAGGCTTGTCTTGGCTTAGGTTAGTGTGGCATGGGAATAGAAAGGACCAAGGAAGAACAATTCAGTTGCAAGCTCCCTTTTGGGAACTCACATGTTTTCACAATCTTTCCTAAGACAAGGTTTGGCTTAGCATGTTGTTGTGAACCATCTCTTTGTGTGAAAAGCCTTTTCAGCTATTGCTGCGAGGTAGAGGAAGATATTTTTTTCATGAGAGTGCCATGTGGTAAGCTGCTTACATGCATGGCATTTTTTTATTCTACAGTTCTCGGCCTGCTTCTACTGTACATGAAGTGGAGCTGAACTTCAAATACTGTTTTGGCTATATTTGGATTGTGGATGTTTACCATAAAATCACCGTGTGCCTGTTTTGCATGTGAATCCTAAATGTGTAGGCAAGCAGAGTTGTTACGTTATTGGGTTAGTTTGTCCAAGATATGCCAAGAAACCAGAATCATTTGTTTATGCTAGAACTTGTACATTAGGAGTAAAGAAAGAGAAGTATGTGTATTCCCCCCTTTTCTTCTCTTCTCTTTGGCTGCCAGCCCCTAGTGTAGAATCAGGCACTAGATAGGAAAGGAATAGAAGTGGGTGCTAATAGCAGTTTTAAGTGCTCTCCATAGCATGAAAAGTGTTATCAAATCTATAGTTGCAGCAGGCAGCATAGCCAAATGAAAAGATTTTGCATAATTGCTTTGAAAGGCTGTATGGTTGACTGGATGAGATTTGCTTTAGTCATATTAGAAAGCTGAATTCTATTTTCGATTCTGCCTGAAACGATATGGAGTTATTTTTTCATTATTGGTGTGTGTGTGTGTTCTTGCAGAAACAATGTAAAAGTCCTTGTCTGATAAGCAGTGCTTTGTGCAAGAAATGGAACTAGGGTTATTGACTCTTAACCTGCTGACCTAATGGAAGTCAAAATTCAAACCCTCCTTCTCCTTCTATTCTAATTCTTTCCTTTCTTTTTAATTTCAGTTTGATAGTCCCTGCTTAAATAACTTTGCAAGATAAAACGTGCTTTAAAGAATTGGGCTGCTTGGTGAAGGGAAAGTGGTTCCGATTTAAATAAACTGGACTTAGGTTTATTTGTTTATTACAATTCTATACAGCTCTTCTTCCGAAGATCACAGGGAGGTTTAGAAAAAGCAGGAGTAAGGTCCGATTGAGAAAAAGTGTTGGGGGAACAGGTGTGTCCACCCCATATTTGAGTGCTGCAATAGCTCAGCTTGGTAGAGCGTGATATTCTTAGTGTCAGGGTCATCGCTTTGAACCCCATGCTGGAAAAAAATAATACTTCATTGCAGTGGGTTGGACTAGATCAGTGTTTCCCAACCTTTTTCTGACTGTGGCTCCCTTTTGACCTTGTTTCCTTCCTGTGGGCCCCCCATGGGCGTAGCCAAGGGGGAGCAGGGGGGCAGTTGCCCCCTCCCCAAATAAGTAAAAATCAATACAAATTTGAGGTTCTTCCCTCCCTAACAAAAGCTTGCCCCCCTAACAGAAATCCTGGCTATGCCCATGCTTCCTCTCCTACCGGTAGAAAGATAGCTATTAAAATGGTTTGTTTGTAAACAGAACATGTTTTATTTATAATTTTATGATTCGTACAAAATACAATTACATAAAATGATAGGAACATAATTAAATATTGTTGAAGCAGAACGACGTAGAATCACAGAGCTGGAAGGAACCCCAAGGGTCATCCTTGTGGTGTAACTCCCTGCAATGTAGGAAACTCAGCTAAAGCATCCATGACAGATGGCCACCCAACCTCTGTGTAGAAACCTCTAAGGAAGGAGAGTCCAGAACCTCCTAAGGGAGATCTGTCTTCCATGTATTATAAAAAGGAAACAATACTTATTTGACCCCAGTTAATTTGACACAGAGGGAGAAACCTACATATACAGTCCAAAACAAGAAGAAGAGTTTGGATTTGATATCCCGCTTTATCACTACCCGAAGGAGTCTCAAAGCAGCTAACATTCTCCTTTCCCTCCCTCCCCAACAACAAACACTCTGTGAGGTGAGTGAGGCTGAGAGACTTCAAAGAAGTATGACAAGCCCAAGGTCACCCAGCAGTTGCATGTGAAGGAGCGGAGACACGAACCCGGTTCACCAGATTACGAGTCTCCCGCTCTTAACCACTACACCACACGGGCACACAGGGAGTTCTGTATATATGGGAGAATTTTAAAAGCAAGTGGTCCTCACTGACCTTGTGCAAAAAGATCTTGCCATCTGGAGGAACCCTGACTGTCTAGATAAAACACTATGCCCCCCCCCCACCGTACCTGGGAGTAAGGTCCACTGAACTCAGTGCGGCTTTCTTCTAAGTAGACAGTTATTTACTAGATGCAAGTTAGCACCAGACAGCCCAGCAACAAGCAGCTCCGGCTCACCCAGCCCTACTCATTGCCACCCCACCACTTCACTCAGCCAACATGGGGATTTGGGATCGCGGGCTGTACCGGTCAAAATGGGAGCCTCAGTGATTGCCCTCTCCCACCGGAAACAATCCAGGACTGCTCCAAGAAAACACACATGGCAAAAAGGAGTTCTAGGCCCTCACTTACCCACTTGTGATTGGCAAGTGGACAGCCATTTGAAAAAAATACATAAATGTAATAGGCTGCATGATAACAATTGCAAAGTTATTTACTAGAAACTACTTCTCAAAAATTAGATACAGCTTCTCATAGTGTCAAAATCAACATCTTGACATAATATATTAAAATGTAGCTTATACAGTTGACCACCAAGTCCAGTATGTACAAATTACAAATCCTATTTTGTCAGTGCTGTAATGCATTCATTTCTAATTTCTTCAAATTCTCTTGTATTTTTCTGCCTGACGTATTCCTTAGAAGAGTGACATGAAATAATCTTCTAAGTATCTAATGAAGATGATAAAGTTGGTAGACAAAAGAAACTGGTACTGGTAGATGCTGGCACAGGCAGACAAGACAAGGATTCCTGGATATTCCCCTGTTTCACCTGAAGGGGCTTCATCAGCTGTGCGTAGTTCTAAATCATATAAACATAGACACTCTGTAATATAATAGCTACACAAATTCCAAAGAAACATTCAAGGATATAATAAATGCACATACTGGTACTGTATATAACAGCTACATAGAACTTATTCGTAATAGGTTCTCAGTCGAGGTAAACCAGTAAGTATGAGTACAATATAAGGGGGGGGGGGACACGGACACTAACTAAGGCAACAGGTGCAGATAATTCATGTTCATTCACTCTTAAAGGAACATTGCTCAAACAGTAAAATGTTACAACAGGCATACTATATGATTGTAAAGGTTTGCCCAATATATAGCTAAAGAAAATGGCTATAATCTAATTCAGTGTTTAACCCTGAAGGATGAAGTGTATTCAAGAGAAAAATAAACCTCCTTTCTTTTTGATGTAGGACCCTCCTTGTTTGATCTAGAGGTCCCTGGTAAGCCCAAAGAATGAAAAATATTAAATCATCTTCTGTGTGTGATTCTTTAATAAAGTGTTGTACCAAAGGTGCTTTGGTACATTTTTGTTCTACATTTTTGTTTCTAATTCTAGAGCGATGCTCTGAAATCCTGATCCTCATTGGTCTTATGGTTTGGCCGACATACCACAAGCCACAAGTGCATTTAACCCGTGCTGTGGCACACGTCGCAAATGATTGTATAGTAAAGTTAAAGCCTTCACTATTAGAGAATTATTTTACTTGTAATGCAAACCTACACGTGGTGCAGTGTCCACACTTGAAAAGACCTTGTGGCTTTGATTTTCAAGTGGATAGCCAGTCAAATCAAGATTATATTTTAAAACAAACAAAAAAAAGATCCCCCCTTCACTTCTCACATTCCTCTGTGGCCTCCTAGCCTCCTGCTATGGCCTCCCCATTTACATGATTTTCACCTATTTCCCCCTTGGGATATCCTGGGGACCCCAGTTGGGAAACACTGGACTAGATGATCCTTGTGGTCCCTTCCAACTCTACAATTCCATGATTCTATGAACACTCTCCCCTCCAATGGTTTCCAGCAACTGGTCCCCAGGATTTCTCCAATAGCATAGGGTACTGCTGAGTATGTTTTGCTATTAAAATAGTAAAGTTTACTTGATGTAAGTAGGGCATATTTTTCTGTTTTTCTCCATATTGTAGGTCCCTCCTGTTTCGTAATCCAGGAATGCTTTTGCCTCCCCCCCTCGACTTCAAAATTTCCAGGAACTTTACGCATCTGTTTTAATTAGGTATCAAGAACAAGTTAATTCTGGACTGTATAGAATATACACTCCTGGAAGTTTCTGAACAACTGTATGAAAGGTTGACTGCTTTTGAAGCAGGAGACTCGACTAAGTCTCTTTTGAATGCTGTGACTTGGAATGCATTCTGTTTTTTCTTTGGAAGGGGGAAATTGTATAATCCATTGGGAAATCTGTTACTTGCTTACTGAATCAGTTTTGTGATAAACATATTTCTTTAGTAAGAAATCCACATATGTCTTGATTTTAAGACAGCTGGGATGGGGAAATCCTCCAGATGTTGCTATGCCACAACTCCCATTATCCTTGGTCATTGGTCATGCTTGTTGGGGCTTATGGGAGTTGGAGTCCAGCAACATCTGGAGCCCCACAGGTTATCACCCTTTCTTGCTTAGACAAATGTAGGGAATACTGTGAACATAAAAATACACACTTATTTGAAGCAACTGTATCAGAAACTGATACTTGAATAGGGCTTTTTGGTTCCTTTCCAGCTCTGTGATACTACACATTAAATCTACATGACTCTTCAAGTTGCTTGTTACCCTTAATTCTGTATTGTGATGCCTGTCATATTTGTGGTTTATCAACAGAAACTCCCTGGACAAATTCACCCTTGACACCCAGGCAGAGAGAGAGACTTGGAAGGGCACAAGAGTAACTAGTTTTTTCTTATGGCAGTTGAGGCTCCTGCTGGTCATAGGGTCCACATCTAATTATCAGGAATGCTGGAGTTGGCTTGAAATCTTGTAGTTGAAGGCAGACAGATGACAATATGATGAATTACCTGCTTGGATAGCAGTTTTTTGTTTTGTTTTTTGAAGGGGAAGCATGCAGATTTCCTGTCCCTGGCCACTTCTTCCAGGCAAATGTACACACAGTGAGATACTAAATGTGCATGACCATCACATGTGCATACAAGCTGTATGTTTTATTCTGTGTAAAAGTACATTCCATAGAATCTGCAGGAAACATGTAACATTGGAAGCATTCCTGATTCAAGCAGAAAATTCCTCAAAGTTGCTTGTTTTTCAGCTGCTTCCTAGCCATCTATTGAAGTCCTCTACTGGACACTAATTTCTGGAAAGCTGAAAGATCAGGGTTCCCAGTTAAGGTATCATTGCCATTGGGTGATCCGTGGTATCTGCATTGCTGATTTGCGAAGGATGACTGTGCTGTTATTCATTTGAAGTTATGTCTAATGTTTCCCTCCCTGATTCTTTCTTTGCCTGGAGCATCACTGAAGGAATTCAACTGCTGCTAGGTGCTGTTAAGACATTGGGTGCCTACCAGACTCAAATTTAAGAGGCTTATGATTAAACTGGTAGACTATTGCAATCCAGGCATCTCCTGGTCTAAGGAAAATCTCATGACCAAATCAAAAAGAATTTCAAAATACCATCTAGCAGTGTTTTTGTTTTAAAATAGCATTGGGGTAAGAAGAGGGCACATGAAACCTTTTGTTAAACTATTGCTGTGTTTCATAACTCATACTTAGTTTTTCGGTCTGAAAGAATTGTTCAGAGTAAGAAGCACCAATAAATCCTAAGAACCATCGGTAAGCTGCTTTCCATATAAACAGTCCCTTATTTCAAAAGTGTGCCACTGAATCTTAGGTAACTCTGAGTTGAATAAGCTAATCAAAGCAACCGGATGGCTCAAATCCCTCTTAATGTACTGCTTCGGACACAGTGCATATGCTTTGCAAATAAATACCGAATTAGTGAGCTCCTGCTGGAAGCATTCAGTAAGAACAAGTGATTTGTCTTGCTTATGAAGGGCACATATATTTTCCCCTTGTAGTTGTTTGTCAGCTTGCACGTTACTTTATTTATGAATTCAGAGAGGGCAATTGCCATTTTTCAGCTCCTGAGCAGATGTGCTAGAGGCGGTCAAATTGATCAGCAGAAATAGATGCAGCACCATCACCAGGGTTGGGAGGAAGAATGGCTATTGTATTATCTTCCTCCTCCCCATTTCCTATTAATGACTCCTTTCTGTAAGGCTTTCTCCAGGTTGCAGGATGAAGAGAAGCTGCAAGTTTTCAATTGCTTTGAGGCAGGTAGTTCCTGCACTAACAGGAGAAGGGCAAAGGCAGCTTTCTGAGAGAGACCTCTTTGTTGTAACCTTTTAAAGAGCTATTTAGTATTTAATTTTCTGTGTTACCTGAAAGCCCACAAGTGCACAACTACTGTTAATTACAATTATCATACATCTTTCCTTGGTAGGTACTTGTTAACTTGTTTTCTGTATGAACAGAGGTAAAGGGGGGGAGAGGAGAGGAACACTTAAGTTGTCAAAATGACAGATTTTGTCAAAATTTTGGATTTGAAGAAAAACAAGATTGGAGGAATATTGATTGCATAAACATTAGTGTAATCCTATATAGTACAAACCCCAGGGAAGTCAGTGAATGTGATTCTCAGGTAAGTTGTTGCCTATAAGGTCTGTTCTTGCAGAAAGTATACCATATGTCATTCATTTCATTATTGTTTGAAAATTATAGCTTAGTTCCAGAGGAATCTCCGGAAAGCTGCATGTTAGTTTATTTATACAGAATTAATATGCAGATTTTTTACCCTTGCAGGTTTATAATATGAAAGACATGCTACAAAAATAGTGAGGGATGGGCAGAGGATTAAGCTAAAGTTATTTCTTAAAGCCAGCTTGAATGGAGAGAGTGTTGAAGGGGAGGTATAGCCCAATGGACCTATTCTCTCAACAGGGTAGAGAAGCCTTGCAGTTCCATTTCTCCCTTTGTTATAGCCTGATAGAATAGCTTCAGCTAGATAACAATTGAAAGAGAAGTCTGATGGAGAGGTGGTATTTTGGTAAAGCTGTAGATACTCTGCAACCCTATGTAATGTACACACTCTGTAATGTCTCTGTTCCAGATCTTATAGTCATACACCATTTCAGTTATCACTGCTTTGTAGCTGTTAGGTGTTAAAATGGCCTAATCACAGTTCACAAAAATCTGAGTCAACAAAAACATATTCAACTGATATTTAAACACGTAAAATGAGGGGGACAAGTGAATCTCCAAGGTGAGAGTGTTTCAAGGTTAGGGTGCCACCAGAGAGAAGACCCTGTTTTGTGTCTCCATAGTGTGAATCTTCAGTGGGACCTAGAGGAAATGTGAGTGATTTTATCCTTGGGGCTTGTCACCTTTTGGCTAGCAGGCACGTTTGGAATTCTGAAAACTGCTGAGAGTGTAAATTAGAAAACATCTGCTGAGAGCAAATTGGCTGTTACATCCAAAAGAGCAGAAAAAGGGAGGACCACAAATGATGATGATGATGATGATATAAAAGAGCAACAGCAATATAAAATAACAACAACGCCATATTTCTTATACTTGACCTATCTTACTGGGTTACCCTAGCCACTCAGGGCAGCTTCCAGAAATTGATACAGATATGCCTCCCTATCATTGGGAAATAGACACTTATGTAAAGCACTGTCTCACTTGCTTGAAGACAAAAGCTCTTTGCTCCTCTGCTTTGTTCAGAACAGTTTGGAGGATGGATGTCCATGCTCGCATCCAGTGGAATGTGGGCATGTTCAAGGGTGTGTGAGTGTGTTCATTGTATGACAGACAGAGTGTGGTTCTTGACACAGGGGGAAACTCCCCACTATAAATAAGTCAGAAAACAGATCGTTATAGCAAAAGAAAAAAAAATCTCTATGGAAAATTGCATTTTAGTTTTTTTTCCTGCTCTCTGGAGCCATCTGGTGTTGCATGTTTATAGCACATTCAAATTGCCGTTTCTTTACTAATGTAGCTGAATCCTGACTCCTGAGTCAGTAAAACTGGGAGCTGAGCAGGAAGATAAAGCAGTCCCTACTACATTGTGCATTTTTGCATTGAGATATCTATAGATCTCTCCCCCCCCTTCCTATTTGCTTTTATGCTGGAATTCCACACACACACCCCATAAGTGTAGTTTGGGGAGGAACATAGCATATTTACTCTGTGGATGGATTTCCCCCCTTGTACGTTATTTTTTCTTCTTCATTTTAGCTAACAGACAAAGCAAACAATTAACACACTTCATAGCAGCAGTTTGGAATTGTACAACTACAAGGCTTCTGAAATTGTAGTTGATGGATTAAGCATGTTTGGCTTGCAGCCAAGATCACAAAATCAACATACCCCTCTCTTGCATGCCAAGACCTGCTATCTCGACAAACAGGTAATACTTGTGAAAAATGTGGATTTGATGCATTAGGTAACATGAGCAGCTCAATGAGCAGCTTTTATTTCCCTGTTTACTGAAGACTGAAAGCAAGGCATTAGCAGGCAATCAAGACTGTATGTTCAAAGCTGCTACCTGGAGATGTTAGTTAAGCATGGCAATGTAGTTTAGGAAGGCATGATCGATAAATGCCCTGATGTGTGATCACAAAGACATAATAGTTATTAGGGTGCATGGGATTATTGAAAATTGGAGGAAATCATAATAAATGGGGCTCTGGATAATTGAGTTCACATTTTCAACTGATTGCTCCTGTCACTTAATTTCTGTATTTTGAGTGAATGAAATAGTAGCAGAAAGCATTCTTCAGAACATAAGCCAAGTTGGGGATAAGTTTATTGCATGTGCAGGTGTGAGAGATGTTTTTACATTTCATTTTAAATTGCTAAAATGGTTTTGCATTTGAAAACCCTTACTTTCTTCATATCTTGGAGGCTTAAGTCATAGCTTCAGAATGTTTAGGCGGATATAAATATTCACTCTTCCCAACTGACGCTGTTCTGTGATGCAAACATTTACAAGAGAGCCTGTCTCCCAGGGAATAACTTGTCACTCGGCTGCGTGGGAGCTGTGGTTTGGTACTTAGAGGTATATTCTCCTTGTTCAGATTGGCTGTCAGGTGTTTAGGGTTCCCATGGATGTTGTATTTCAAGAGTTTTGCTCTGCTCAATGTAGTTCTCATAGGAAACACAAAGACTTAAGTACAAGTACTCAACACTCTTTGTTTTTCTTTTGCAAATTCTAGACTTCCTCTGCTTTGTTGAGCTGTGTTGATTGAATGCTAGTTAGTCCTCTTCTCTGCTTCCTTTCTAGTAAGCACTTGTCTTAGAAGCAGAAGCATTTGTTTTTCAGACTAGCATAAAAAACGAGGTGAATACTGGGTGCTGCAGTAGTGCTTCTGTGTGGCCTGAATAGCCAGTCCTGGCACAAATTATAGTCTGCAGCATCTATTTTTCACTACAGTGGTACCTCAGGTTACATACGCTTCATGTTCCATACTCCCCTAACCCAGAAATAGTGCTTCAGGTTAAGAACTTTCAGGATGAGAACAGAAATCAGGCTCCTGCGGCGCGGCAACAGCCACAGGAGGCCCCATTAGCTAAAGTGGTGCTTCAGGTTAAGAACAGTTTCAGGTTAAGTACGGTCCTCCAGAATGAATTAAGTACTTAACCTGAGGTACCACTGTACCTGCATTTGACTTCATATCATTTTAACAGAATGAAGAACCAATTTTGTGTGTGTGTGTGTGTGTGTGTGTGTGTGTGTATGTTAGTTCAATGAATCACTTTTCCATGGAAAAGAGTTCTGTAACTTCACCTCTCAATTTCCGTAGGCTTCTCAGTCCAGTCTCTTCCATGGACCACAGTTAACTGCCCACAAAAATATTTTATTAGCCCACCATTTCTATATATGTTTATTGTAATTTATGTCATGATGACAGACTGAAATGGGGGTGGGTGGGGAGGGATGGAGAGGGATACAATCTGAGATTGTTTCTTCATCCTGGAACTGGAAAAGAGGATTGCAACTAGGCACAAAGTTAGAATTGGTGTAGACATTTAATTGGCTTCTGAATGGAATGTTCTTGTAAGTGCCTGAAAGTTCACTTACATTTCATCTCATCCTCCCTTCTTTATATGAGTTCATATTTATTTGGAAATTGTGCAATGAATATTAGTATGTTGCAATCTTCTTTTTTTCTGGTTGTGCAAATTCTTTTAACTTAGCCCTTTGAAGGCCAGTGAGAAAAAAATGTTGTGGCTGAAAGATCTGATGCTACAAACGAACACTTAGTTCTTTATCATGTTCTTCCCCTAGTTCCGCATAATGACATTGTGAAATAAGCGTTGCCAGGAAATCCTAGCCAAGTTGGCAGATGCATTGGAACGCCTGTAACAACATGGACATAGCAAGTGCATTCCATGGCCTCTCCCTTTTTGTGTACTCCCTTTCCTCTTGCCAGCTCTGCACTGCCTCTCCCCCATCAAAGACTGGTACATTTGCCTGTGATGTTTTCTTGCTTCTCTGAATTTTAACATGCAGATTGATAACTACTGTTCTCTGTTTCCAGCTGTTTTTGGCTCAAGCCAGCGGTGCCATCCTTCTGTAATTAAATAAAGCATTCATAGAACGGTGCTAATTTTCAGCATTGGGTCTTCCATTCACTCAGAATTATGTGGTGTTTTCTCTAGTCCACCGTTCTTTTTTTCATGATGTTAAACCAGATACTTCAGGAGGATAGCACAGGATAAACATAGCAAACAAAGGTTAAAACTAATAGTCTTCCACTGGTGTGTCCCCCCGCCCCCCAGTAACTAGTATTCAAAGGCATAAGGTCTCTAAACCTGGAGATTCCATTGAATGGCCTCCAAATACTTGTACGGTCCCCTTTTAATGCTATCTAACCTTGTAGCCATCACTGCTGAGAATTACACATGATATGCATTGTATGAATAAGTACTTTGTGTCTGTCTTAAACTGTCATATTATGGGAGACACATTGTTTTTTCTGTTTCCTCGCCTAGTATAATTTGAGAAACCTTTATTATGTGCCCTCTTAGCTTTCCTAGGTATTTAGCCTCTTGGGTACGTTTAGCCTGATGAAGAGGAGAATGAGAGAAGATATGATAGCCATCTTCAAATACCCAAAGGGCTGTCAAATGAAAAATGGAGCAAGTTTGTTTTTGTGTGTTTTGGAGGGTAGGACTTGAACTAATGGCTTCAAGGTACAAGAAAGGAGATTCCAACTAAACACCAGGAAGAACCTTTGGATGGTAAGAGCTGTTCAGCAGTGGAATGGACTCCCATGAGAGGTGATGAACTCTCCTTCCTTGGAGATTTTTAAGCGGAGGTTGGATACTCATCAGTCATGGATGCTTTAGTTGAGATTCCTGCATGGCAGGGGTTGGACTCCCTCTCAACTCTACAATTCTATGATGCTTTAATCTTCTGCTTTCACCTTTATTCATAGAGAAGATTCTCCAAGCCTTTGCTATTGAAGTTGGTTGCTTCTGTTGTATTTGTGTGGGTTCGCCAGAACTTTGAACAGCATTCCAAACATAGTTTGGTGGTAATGGTAATAATTGTGTGGGGTGGATTAATTAAAAGATTCCAGTTTTATTCACAGTAAGCCTGCAGTCTTTCACATACTTGGGGCCAAGTCCCATTAAATACATTGGGATTTATTTCCAAGAAATTAGTACAGTAATCTGATTTGGCTGTACAGTTGCAATCCTACACAGTGATTTTAGTGGAGCATCCTGCCAAGTTAGCCAGCCAGTTAAGGCTGTCCCTGAATTTTGCTTTTGTTTACTGCTGCCATTTTAACTTTATGCCAGGTACTAAACCATATATCATTTCATTGTTTGGCTTTACCCAGAAACCTTTGAATACGGTGCCAGTGTCTGCTGCTTTTTCCAATATGCCTTTCAATGTAGTAGAAAATCAAAATCTTACATAGTCAATGTTTAATATTTTCTCAGTGGTATCTTTATATAACAAGCTTCTTCCTGCAATAGCATCTAGAGCAATACTGTTTTAGGCTTTGTATAAGATGTGATCGACACTTCTACTTTAAATTCTTTTTCTGGCTCTTATCATTTGAAATCTTTTGTTTTTTGACACCTGTCTTCAGATGTAGGCCTGATGGATCTCAATTTTCCCACCCCCCTTTAGCCTTTAAACATGTGGGTTAATTTAATGCTGATGAAAGTTGGAGCCTGAGAGCACATTTTGTGAATGAGACATATTAACAGCAGGTTTTCAACAGATTTCCTCAAGCGTGTCTATCCATACAGTCAAGTTTTGATCCGAGTCACCTCAGCTTGTCTGGTCCTGTGTTTCACTTGGCCAGATGCTACTGGTTGTAATTAATCAGCTTGTAGTGAAACAGAAGCTAGGATTTGACTGATAACGTATAATTTGTAAATATCTAAGACCTAGACCCCTCAAATGCTTATGAGATCATAATTTTTATTTTTGTTAAACTGTCAAATGCTCCTCATAGATATAGATAGTTATCCTTATTCAAATGCTGCCTGCACGCACACAAGTCATTTGTTTGTTTTGCAATGTTTATGGACTGCTTTTCAAATGTTTCCTAAAGCAGTTTGCAAAAATGTACAGAGATAACAATGACTATCCCATATGTACTTCTGTCTGACTATTATTGGGACTATGGGGGCTACATTCAAATACTATGAGTACTCTGTGAACATGTAGGACAAAGTAGTAAGGTAAGAAGGTACGGACAATGGCTCATTATTTTTGTTTCATGTTTATGGAGAGTGCACACCGCATAAACGAGAACAAGGGGACCGTTTCTCTCAGGTGATCTCAGTAGTAGTAATGTATTGAGTTTCCTTTCCATCTCACCTATTTTAGTGAACAATCAAGTTCTATGCTTATTTTAAGGAGCAATATTATATAGCACTTTTGCCACAGTGCATTTAACTGTGTTTAGATTTGTGTTACACAGGAGGCTGGGGAAATAAAAATGAGTGATAGCTGCCAATGCCAGTCCCTGGCTAACCGGACATAAAACCCCATAGCTTATCAGCTATGAATAGAGCAATAGTGGCTTTAAGTAGCATAACACCTGCTTTAAAATATTTTCGTGTCTCTCCCCTTTCCTGCCCTCCCCCCAGGTTGGAAATGGTTGTTCAATGCTTCAGGAGAAACTTTAGTAAACCTCAACATGATAGGAACATCAATATGATCTAGGAAATTTGCCTCAGGGTCATCTGGTGCGACACTAGTCTTGAGTTGATAGGAGTTTTGGGATAGAGATTTTGGACCACTGATTGCACAGCAAAACTTACTGTGTTGGTCATGCCTGTGGTTCATAGATAGTGAAGTTTATGCACAGCAAGGACAAGGCATTCTTGATATAGCCTGTAACCAGTCAACAGTAGTGGCCCCATGTAAGGCACATTACAGTAGTCTTCAAGTTTAGGAAAGCAAGACTAGCAGTCTCTGTATATGAAATGCTGCAGACTTTTTGTCTGATGGAGTTTGCGAAAAGTGCTCCTGGCTAGGTCTTACCCTACCATGAGGCAGAGTGAGGCAGCTGCCTTGGATGGCAAATGTTTAGGAGTGGGGAGTTGATAGAGCTTTGTGTGCCACCTGGCCTAACCTATGCCCTCTAAGAGAGCTTGCTTATTTCAATTGCAATGGAGGGCAGTCTGGTTGGCTTTTGTACATGGAATGGGGGGAGGTGCCATTTTGTTGACCTCAGACACCAAGATGTCTCCCAGTCCCCGTCCCTCCCGCATTTCTGGCCACTGCCATCACCATTTTCGCTCCATCTTGAACCATTCCAAAGTCAAAATCAGAGGATAGTATTAAAGCCTCTATTTTTGTATCTGTCCATTTCTTCCCTTTTGTCTCCTTTCCCTTATGTCTCATTACCTTACTGACGCTAATTACCTCAGTCTTGTCTGGGTTTTGCTTCAGGCTGCTTGCCAATATCAACTTCTGTACTATAGCCAGGCAGATATAATTAAACCATGTTGAAGAACTGGACCAACAAAAGTTTAATTGTATAAAGTTTGTGACAAAGAACATCTTGGATGCATTCCAATACACTACCCATTTTTTTCTAGATCTTGTACAGTTTTACATTGAATCTGCTGCCTGTGATTTGAATTTTTTTTAAAAAAGTTTTAATTTCACAAACTTTGCAATAAACAACATGCTGGATGTATTGCAAGACACCATTCTGATTTCCTAGATCCTCTATGTGTTTACAAGATTGAATTAGCTGCTGTGGTTGCTGCTTTGACCTCACACATGTTGTTTCTGATTTCTGGCAGTAGACATGGCACTTTATCTCTCTCTCAACAGTGGGTGGGACAAGCAGCTCAGCAGGCAAGCTTCTCACCACGTCCTAGAGTTCATCATTCCCGCCTTCATTCAGACACATCCATGAATCTGTCTCTTACCTCTGACACCAAGCTTTCCTTTGTTTTTGAACAGTGGGCTCTCATCAAACCAATAGCCAAGCATCAAAAAAGAAGTTTCTCCTTCGCTGCTGCTAGCACATCTTACGCCCAGTTTTTCTTTTCTTTTTCCAGTGTTCTTACAACCTCAGGCAGTATTCAAAACAGCAAAGATAAAATAAAAATAAAAATGGCAAGATGTACACAAGGAGGAGAGAGGGGGAAGTTCTTAGCTATGGAAATTCTCTTGCACAGCCACTTTCATATAATAACTGACAGTTACCATGTCGGCTCATAACAAATGCCAGAATCCATTTTAGGGCAATAGGTTGGAGCAGGCTTCCTCAAATTCGGCCCTCCAGATGTTTGAGACTACAATTCCCATCTTCCCTGACCACTGGTCCTGCTAGCTAGGGATCATGGGAACTATAGGCCAAAAACATCTGGAAGGCCAAGTCTGGGTTAGAATGTCAGACTAGAACCTAAGAGATCAGGGTTCAAATCCCCACTGGGCCATGAAGCTCACCTCGGGCCAGTCACTGTCTTTTTTCAGGCTAACCTACCTCACAGGCTTGTTGTGAGGATTAAACTAGGAGGAGGAGAATCATGTACACCACCTCAAGCTCTTTGGAGAAGAAGGTGGGATGTAAATGCAGTTTGTAAGTAAGTAAAAAAATTAAAAATACCTTCATTAAGCCATCACAACGTAGCTTGTAGACGTTTAGTTTCAATAGGGTGTAGGCTTTCAGTAACTCTGAAGCTTGCACACTGTTTTGTGATTTGGTTGGTCTAATAAAGATATTTACACATAGTTCTTAAAAATCCAATATAACCTATGTGTATTTTGTCGTTCAGCGTACCGTGGTTCCTCCAGCAATAAGCTATGTGAATGGAAAATGTCAGTAGGCTGGACGCCGAAAGCTTAGTAATGAAGGACTGAAAGTTGTATCACTGGTTTAATATTTTGTGAGGTTTTTATGATAGAAGTGTATTTAGTGGTGAGTTCTAAGGCTTAAACATGCCTTGAGAACAGCTTTAAAGAGTGAATGTGTAAGCAGGAAATGAGCTACTTTAATTACAGAGCAATGGGGTGAAGATAGAGAATGTTTACACCTGGTAATTTTATTGCAAAATAAAGCTGCAACTGTTCCGCAGTTGTTGCGTGGGAACCTCCCCCCCCCCCTTTAACAGGCTGCTGCCTCTCTGCTGCAACAATAAATTTATCCTAGAGCCCAAGAGCAGTTTTTCATGCTAGGAATATGTTCGTTTGTTTGTTTTACTTTCCTCCCTCTCCTCTCCTTGACTTCACCTCCACCATCTACCCTGGAGATTCTTCTAACCCTCCAGAACACATTTGGTGAGGGTACAGGGCATGGAGAGGAAAGGAGGGGGGAAGTCCCAATTTGTGCTATTAAAAATGTTCTTGTTTCCCTGATCCTGGTGTGCAGCAGTCAAGCAACCCAGAGTTGGTTGGGTTACATTTAATGACACTCAAACAGAACACACTTGGGGACCAGGGAAGAAGGGCGACTCGTTCTTGTAATGCCTTGCCAAGTCATTACACCCTGACACATCCTCTGAAATAATCTGGTGGAAAAAGTAACCCTAACTGAGTAGAGAAATAAAAGAAAGCTAACCTGACTGTCTCCCCTCCCCCTATTAGTGGTACTAGTCTATACTTAACATTAACATTTGAACATACAGGTGTTTCATGACTGCTCTCCCTGACTCTTCCCATTATACTAGCACTGTGTGTGTAATGAAGGAAAAAGTCAATAAGAACACGAGGAAAGAATTTCCATCCATTGCATTGTGCGAATGTAATTTGCAATATTAAAATTTTCTACACTTTCAACATCCTTTCTACCTGGTACTTTTAGAGGCAGGATTATTTTTTTTAATGGTTGGAAAGCACAGAGAATGGAAATGTTCTTGCTGAGCAAACAATAAATGCAAGTACCTTCCTACTCCCAAAAAAATAATGAATTCAGACTTGCTGCTTCAAAAGAATTATCATTACAGCATTTAAGTTAACTTCTGTACCTAAAGGGGATTTAACTTAAAGGAGAGACTTGTTGCTTCCCCCCCAAAAAACCCCCCATCTGTATATATGACATGCCTATGGAGCAAGTCCACTGTAATAGCACATGCACTCAGACTTCCAGCTTCCCTCCTTCCCTCTTTCTGAATTTCCTGTTTCCATTATTTCATCTCTTTCCCCCAGCATATCTTGTCAAGCCATCTGTATGAGGCCACATAATTTCCTAACCATCCTGCATAGCTTTGGAGCAAAACATTACAGAGCTGAAAGGAAGCTGATGAATTCTTTAGTGTGAAAAGCCAAATAGCATAGGTTAGTCCTTGAACTAAATAGACTGAGTAACTCTAGTTAAGCCATGACTTTAAAAACAACAACACATAGTGGTATCCTTGTGCTTTGGATTCAGGACTTTTCTGTAGAAGTACAGAATTGTTCTGTATAAAGTCTCAGTATAACGTTCTCAGTATAAAGTCATCTGAATTTTATACTATATGTGGATTGAATCATCACAGAAAACACAGCCCAGGTGATTATTACCGTAAATTTCGCTCCAAAACACGCACTTTTTTGCTCCGAGAAAATAAGGGAAAATGCCTGTGCGTGTTAAGGAGTGAATGCACGGATCAGAGCCATGGCTGCCGTCAGTGAGGCAAAGCGGGAGCCACTTACATGCTCTACGAGGCTCTCACTTTGCTTTCTTTAAAGCGACCTGGAGCCAGGAAGGAGGGAGGGAAGGAGAGCCATAGCAGCAAAGCCGGCAGCAGCCGCTTACACGGGAGGAGGGACAGACGCTAGCAAAGGTCTGCACGCTCTCTAAACAGAGCAATGAGGCTGCAGAGAGACGGCAGGAAAGATAAAATTTAAGCAACCAGCAGCAAAATAAAACCAACCTCGAGCTCTGAGCCAGCGCAGTGAAAACCAGGAAGTAAAAAAAAAAGGCTGGGGAGGGAATGAGGGAGAGGGGAAAACTTCACAAATCCCCGCGTCTCAGCTGATCGGCTGGGACGGAGCAGCTTGTTTTCAGGCAGGATAGATTTGAGCATTGTCTGGGTCCTAGTGCCCCTACCGCTTTTTTGTGCTCCATTCTATTGCTGCTGGTGGCTGCTTATCATTCAGGCTGCAAGGAGGAGCACTTTTACACAGCTAATGGCGAATCCCTTCAATCCAAGTCCTCCTCACTTGCTCAAATCTATTCCTCCTCAAAACAAGGAGCGGAAGGTAAAGGCTGCAAACTGTTAAATGGAAAAAAAACCCAGGCACAGGGCAAATACCTTAAGTATACCTTTAAAGCAACAGTGCTCTTTCCCTCCTTCCTCCCCGCGGAAAAGCTCCTTGTCCCTTGAGTTCTTTTCCTTCCCTCCCCACTTAAAACGTGGTTACAAAGCACGGATCCACATGGATCCTCAGGATTTTTGCATTGGGCTACCCCAAACTCACTGTGAGATCACATGTCTGTGGCCACAGCATGAACCATAAAAATCATACATCCACTGTTTCATTTAGAATATTTTTTCCTCGTTTTCCTCCTCTAAAAACTACATGCGTGTTATGGTCAGATGCGTGTTATAGAGCGAAAAATACGGTATTTTCTTAAAGGAGGTGGTGGTAAATATTTCCCATTTCTTAGTCATGTGAGGGGTTAAAAAAAGGCTAAACATTCATACATTTTCAACAAAAACCTGGTTAAAATAGGGTGTGCATAAAGCAGCTATATTCATTGCACATACTAGTCTTCTCATGCTTGTTCAATTAACACATGGAGAGTAGTGTGAGGATACTTACTGTCCTTGGCTCCACCCTCTGCCCATGGGGTGAAACATAAGAAATGGAACATGTGTAGACGAGGGCAACTGATATAAGCAAGGGTCTGGAAACCAAGCCTTATGAGGAGTGGTTGATTGATGGGTATGTTTAGCTGGTAAAGAGGAGACTCTACAGTTCTGTGATTCTATAATGTTCCATCAAGTGTGCAGAGGTTAGAGAACAGGGCTGGTTTGAACACGTGGAGGGATCCATGAAAAGAGGGCTTCTGTGGAATGGATGTGTTCAAACATGACTGTGGGGTTTACTCTTTACAGTGTGAAAAGGATTTGTATTCCTATTTGATAGCTTCTTCAAGTGTCCTTTCTATAATCCAATCACTTCCTACTTTTATTTCAATCTCTAAATTTCCTCCCTTAGCAAGTTCCACTAGCATTTAAAAGTATCTATTTAATATCCTATTTCTCTCTCTCTCTCTCTCTCTCTCTCTCTCTCTCTCTCTCTCTCTCAGCTTGCTTTTGTATTAAGCCTTTGGGAAAGAGGTGCCTTTCTTGAAATGCCTATGGAAATACTGATCTTATCCACTCAGACCACTGAATTCAGGTTGACTCTGAATGAAAAATAAGTTATCAGGTGTGCACTTCATGTAAAACCTGCACTAGGTCTCAAATCTGAATCTAAATCAAACCACAATGATGTCAAATTGCTGCGCGTTTATGTTACTACGTCTTTAAACCTTACTGTGGGAAGAAACATCTTGCAGCATTTGCTGTTTCCAAGTTTAATTGGTTTTATCTGTTTCTATCATCACCACCTTATCTCCACAGACAGTTGCACAGATAACATTTGGAGATGAGAATTCAAGTCCAGCCACACAATGTCATCTGACAATTAAATGTTATTTGATAGTTCTGTCTGCATCTCAGGAGCTGCGGCATTTCCATCTCTGGTTGATAGTCTTTATAGCATCATAAAAGTGTTCTCAGGGGAAATCTGGATTTGGATGACTTTCCGAATGGAAATAGGTAGAAAAATCCTGAGTAAAATGCAGGTCAGACTCCAGTAGCAAGTATAATAATTGGCTATTGGCTGATGACTATGCAGTTCAGGTCTGAAAGAAGTTTGTTTATTTCATTGCATTGAATCTTATATCTTTCTGACATGGAAGGTTATATTTAATATTGTGGGAGGGATATTAAATGTTTCAATATTGCTTTTCTTGTGGCTAATTAAATTTTCCATGGAAAGGCTATATAGAAAGGTACAGTGTGTTTGAAATCGTTGGCTGCCACTATCTCAAGACATAGACCAAATTAATTGCATTTAGTCCTCCCTAAGTGATTTACTAGCTGATTAGGCAGTTCTTCTGTTTTCATGGATGTTTTGGCTTTTTTCCTAATGTAGCACTTGATTGAAGAAAAGCAAGGCATTATTCAAATCTGTGGAGAAAGAATTATGTGACATTTGACTTTCTCTGCCCCCCCCCCATGTGTGTATAAGTGTAAGTGTAAGCTGCTGTACGCATCTTTAGGATTGGCTTGTTTCAGAATTTCACCCAGTTCTGACAGTACGTTTTCCTAAAGGTTTTTTGTGTGTTTTAAAACAACATGTGGAACCATCATACTGCATTCTGTTATGCTGTGTCCTTTAAAATTACACAAAGTTCAGTTGTGCTTTGTACATAGATTAAATAAGCCAATAAATTCTCATTTTTTGTTTTATGCAAATCAGGGCAGAAACAATAGGATGACAAATGGGATTGCTAAGTGAAGCAGTGATCAATACAGAGTGCTGTCCATTTGGGTAATGGACATCTCTGTCATATTGGCTGCTAAAGGATTCCTTTGAGAGAGTGCCATACTACAAAGTATAAACTATAAAGAACTCTTAGTATAAGTTTCATAAATACAAAGCTCCAGAGGCCAGTTTTTCAGATGCTAGGTTTAAATGCTTCCTCCAAATTTATTGATGGTTTCCACAAATGTCGCCAAAGGAAAAGTGCAAGGTTTAGGATCTTACCTTGCTAGCATTTCCTTCTCAAATCAAGGTTTTCTTTGCATGATAGCAGACTAATATATTTCCTAAGATATATTTCCTCATATTGTGACCAGATTTTGTAGTATTTCACAATAAGTTATTACCAAGGCACATGGCTGCATTCAGATAATCCTCCAGTTTTTATTTGACTCTGTGTTACAGTTCCCACTACTTGCAGCAAACCATAGGTTGCTGTTACATTTGAACTGACATCAAAATAAAACCCTGATAAATTCTGTAAGTCAAACTGTAGAAGTGATTTGCCAAGTGACAGATCTTCTCTTTTGAAATTAGTGGCCAAAATGTTATTTATTACATACAAGTGCTTAGTTCTAGAATAATTGATTGGATGCAAAGCATAATGTGACATTTTTAGAGTGCTACAGTTTTCTGAAGTGTGGTTTTCCAAAAATGTTTCCAGATTCCTTACATAAAGAAGTCAATCATTCATTGACACTAAATTTATTTCATCAGTAGCCACCCACTGATTTCTGATACTCTCGTGTTCCCAACAAACCTTGTCTCATCACTTACTGCTTTCAGACAATTATCCAAGTTTCCTAATAAACTTCAAACTTATTACAGCTATCTCAAAACTACACATTGGAATCCCACATCATTCCATTATCCCCCCACAACCCTCTTCCAGTAATTTGAACAAAAGGAGGAAAACCTGTGACTCAGGTGTGGTGAGTGGGGAGGGACACATCTGTCAGCAAGCATATTAAGTAAAGCTTCTTCCTGTGTAGTAAACAGAAGTTTTGATTTCAGAGGTAACAAAACAATGCCTTATAAATTAACGCTCACACCATTAATATATTTAGGAGTGAATGCTTGAGGGCAGAACCTATTGTTTAACATGTTTCAGCTTAAACATTGATGCATTTATTGGTTAAAAAAATAATTTGATGTTGTATACTACAATATTTAAAGTGTCTATGCTTGGTTATTTTTAGTAGAAATGCACAGATACATTTCACCATGCTCTTCTTGTTTGCAATTATAATGTGTGTGTGTGTGCGCGCGCGTGTGCAATTGTACATTCTGGATAGTTTAAGGAGCAGGAATTTGGAAAAAAATACTTATCTCTGAAAGAAAGATTATTATTAATTTATTAAATATGTACCTTTTGATTTTGAACTAAGTTATTTCCTTTCCTGTTCCCTTCAATGAATCTCCCCCCCCCCCCGCCCCATTCACCTTCATTCCACACTTTGTGTGCAATATCTATTGTTATGTGAGCACTTTCACATTACATGGGATATATTTGAACTTTGGTAATTGAACTGAGCTAAAAGAAAATCATCACACAAACACAGGGGGAGACCTTGTCAATAGGGACACAGGGCTGATGCAGACATAGATCAGCTCATACCTTAACTATAATTCAGAGATTAAGGACAGGTGGGGGAGCCTAAATTTGCACACAGTTCCTCTATTGGAAACTTAACTGTATTTATGTATGGGTGGCACTGTGGGTTAAACCACAGAGCCTAGGACTTGCCGATCAGAAGGCTGGTGGTTCGAATCCCCGCGACGGGGTGAGCTCCCGTTGCTCGGTCCCTGCTCTTGCCAACCTAGCAGTTCGAAAGCACGCCAAAGTGGCGGGAAGGTAAGCGGTGTTTCCGTGCGCTGCTCTGGTTCGCCAGAAGCGGCTTAGTCATGGTGCCACATGACCCAGAAGCTATACGCCGGCTCCCTTGGCCAGTAAAGCGAGATGAGCGCCGCAACCCCAGAGTCGGTCGCGACTGGACCTAATGGTCAGGGGTCCCTTTACCTTTACTAGGCAAAACTGCCAAATAAACAGTTTTCATTATGTTTAAAATGCATTGTTAACAGCCCTGGTTTGTGATAGCACTGGGCTCATTCATGTTTTATTTCAGACATAATTTTGTTTAAGAACAGATCTAATTTTTCCCCAAGTGTCAAAGCTTTGTTCTGCACTTACAAGGAATTCATCCTTCAGTGTGGCAGCATCTAGACTTTGGAACTCCTTGTCCATTTATATTAGGTATGCGGCACTGTTTTTTGCACCTGCTAAAAGCACCCGGAAGACCCGGAAGCTGTACGTCGGCTTCCTTGGCCAGTAAAGCCAGATGAGCACCGCAATCCCAGAGTCGTCCGTGACTGGACCTTATGGTTAGGGGTCCCTTTACCTTTACCTATCCCTCCTTTTGACTTGTTAATGAAATGTCTAAAGCAATTAACCCAATACTTTTTTTAAAAAAATGACAATATAACAATTTGAAAACAGAAAAACACAACAAGTTTTTAAAAAGTTATTGGGAGGAAAAACCAAATTGCATAAGGGAGGTCAAAGGGTTGCTGAAACAAGAAAACAAGTACTGTATAACAAAAACAACGTAAGGAGAGAGCATATTTCTGATGGCGATGGTAAACACAGAATGGCCTCTCCCCCTAAATGTAGCAGATGGAATTTGCCAGAGCAGTTCAGCTTTGAAGGTGATACCTGGCACTTTGACTTGATCCCAGAAATGTTCTAGCAGCCACAGCAGCTGGTATAAAAGAAGAGTTGTGCCAGCACCCATTAAGGAGTTTTGCTGCTGTGTTTTGAACCAGCAGAAGTTTGTGAACAGTCTTCTAAGGCTATGTACAGTATGTTACAGTAATCCCATAAGTTTTGGTTTGTTAGTCTCATCTAGCCCATCACCAGTTTTGGACAGTGGTTCAGAATCCCCACTGCTTCTGCACGGAGTTAGATGTAAAGGGTAAGTAGATCTGCATATTGTCAGCATATTGACAACAGAAGATTCCAGGTGATGCCCTCTATTTGTTTCCTGTATGTATTGAACAGCAAGGTGGAATCCTGCTAGACAGCAAGTGGAAGTTTCTTGCACCACAATCTTCTAGGAAGGTTTCTCGGGGTCCCATCTGAAGCAAGCAGCCCAGAAGGATACTGTGACAGACAGTATTGAAAGCTGCTATGACATCCAGCAGAACCAATTGGGGCACACTCTCCCTGTCTCGGGACGTGGGTGGCGCTGTGGGTTAAACCACAGAGCCTAGAACTTGCCAATCAGAAGGTCGGCGGATCGAATCCCCGCGACGGGGTGAGCTCCCGTTGCTCGGTCCCTGCTCCTGCCAACCTAGCAGTTCGAAAGCATGTCAAAGTGCAAGTAGATAAATAGGTACTGCTCCAGTGGGAAGGTAAACGGCGTTTCCGTGCTCTGCTCTGGTTCGCCAGAAGCGGCTTAGTCATGCTGGCCACATGACCCGGAAGCTGTACGCCGGCTCCCTTGGCTAATAAAGCGAGAAGAGTGCCGCAACCCCAGAGTCGGTCACGACTGGACCTAATGGTCAGGGGTCCCTTTACCTTTACCTTTACCTCCCTGTCTCATTCCTGGCATAGATAACCTGCCAGGGCAACCAATTCCATCTCAGCAATCTGAAACTAGATGAAAAAAACAAATAAAAATGCATCCATGTTATCTATTTAATTCAGAAAAAAATAATAACTGGGTTTTTACATTCCATGCAACACCTTATGCAAAAATGGAATATTATAATCTGTCTGGAAATTATCCACTATGATGATCCAGTAAGGATTTTTACCACAGCTGCTTTAAAATATGTTAGTATTTTCCCTTCTCTCAAGTAAACAGATATCACCACCCCCACTTCCCACTCAGCTACTGACCTCTGTCTGCCTTCAGCAAGGGAGGGTCAAGGGTCAAGCACACAAGTGTTGACCTCATCCTCTAAGAATTCTGTTCACATTCTTAGGTTGTTCAAACGGAACGGTATCCCTAGATACAAGTAGTAGTTAAAGTAACCTTGAGGCATATTTTGAATAACTGTATTTAATGCAGTATTCGAGTTGCAGTGGACTTGGCTTGCTATAGATAAGAAATAGGCATTTATATTACTTTGTTTCGTTTAACAAAATTTGTATAGCACTTCATGGTTTGCAACCCACCACCCCCAGCATTAAAATTATCAATAAAAGATGTTACTTTGTCCTGTAGCAGTATTGACCACACTGCCTTATCAGGAGGAGGATAGAAAGACTGACTTATTGTGACTTTTTATGTTGGATCAGATTGCTACTATTAATGTTTGATGTTTTATTATTATTTATATATGTGCTGGAAGCTGGACAGAGTGGCTGAGGCAACCCATCCAGAAGGGTGGGGTGGGGTATAAAGAATTTATTATTATAAATTCCCAAAATTATTGAGCCTTTTTTAATATATAGGAAACCACTGAAATTGAGCTTTTTTGTTTACAAAAATGCCAAAAACAACAACAACAACCACCCAGTGGTTTTTCAATTGCTTTTTGAAATCCTCCCCACTGGGTGTCTTTTCCAAATTTGAAATCCTGGTAAAGTCTGGGGAAATCCAACGTATGACATTTTTATTTTTTATCATTATTATTATTATTAGGTGGCATATAATCCACTTACTTACCAGTTACTCTGGCAGTAAGGTTTATTTTTTTTGTAATCCAGACAATGCATTTAGATTGAAAATAATGTATATTTTGCCCAACAGTTTATTCCCTACTACTTTGTTTTATACACAGCTCTGAAATGCACCTTTTGTTCTTTTCATAGTACAAATTTATCTGCATATTGGTGTCTTCCCTTCTAAAGTTGTAGAAAAGCTTTTCTGTTTCACATGAATGGAGTGAGATGCATTGGTAAATTACTGGTAGAATCTTTCTCACACAAACCCTATTGAAATGAATTGAGAATACAGAAAACCAGTGTCTGATGAATTCTACCCAAAATATGCAGTGGAAAATAAGTGGAAGGGGGAATAAAACATGCATATACAGTGTGATCAAGATGATGTATGTTGTTTTATGTTCCAGCATTTAATTTGACCACAAGCTATTGTTGTTCTTAATTTTTTTCTCCTTTTTTTTTAAAAAAAACAACAACCCTTAGATTTATCATAGAATTGTAGAGGTGGAAGAGACACTGAGGGTCATCTAGTCCAACCCCCTTCAATGCAGGAATCTCAGCTAAAGCATTAATGGCAGATGGCTATCCAACCTCTGATTAAAAACCTCCAAGAGCCCACCATTTTATGAGGTAGTCTGTTCAATGGTCATACAGTTCTTACCCTCTGAAAGTTCTTATTGTTTATATGGAATCTCCTTTCTTGTAACTTGAAGCCATTACTTCAGATCCTACCCTCTGGAACAGAAAAAAACCAAGCTTGCTCCATCCTCCATGTGACAGTCCTTTTAATTTCAGGTTCTTGGGTTCAAGCCCCACAGTGGGCAAAAGATTCCTTCATTGCAAGGGGTTGGACTAGACGATCCTCGCGGTCCCTTCCAACTCTATGATTCTATATCTCCTCTCAGTGTCCTCTTGACCAGGCTAAACATATCCAGGTCCCTCAATGGTTTCTCTTAAGGCTTTGTTTCCGGACCCTGGATCCATCTTGGTTGCCCTCCTCTATGCATGTTCCAGCTTGTAAATATCCTCCTTCAATTGTGGTGCATAGAAATGGACACAGTACTCCAGCTGTGGTCTGACCAATAGAATAGAGCAGTACTTGCTTGGCAAAAGCTTTTCCAGTTCCATACATTTTCTAAGTCAAACTATATAATTTCTTAAAATAATACTTCAAAATCGTTTTCGTAGGGGAGGGTGGTGATTTTAGGAACATAAGAAGCTACCATATATGAGATCATAACTTGAATTCATCTAGCTTAGCATTTATTGTCTTGAGCAGGGATGGGGAACTGGCAGCTCTCCAGATGTTGTTGAACTCCAACTCCCATCAGCCCATCCAGCATGGCCAATGGCCAAGTATGTTTTGAGCTGTAGTCCAATAACATTTAGAAGACCACACATTTTGCATCCCTGATCAACTCTGGTCAATAGTGGATCTGCAGGGTTTCAGACTGGAATAGTTCCCAGCCCTACTTAAAAATTCCAGGGATTGAACCTGTGGTCTTTTGTATGCAAAAGCATGAGGTCTATCGCTGAGCTACTGAGTGATTAAAATAGAGCTTGGCTCTATATATACTATTTGTGTACTGTGCAAAGTGAGTTGAATGTAGAAATCTCAGCATAAACAGATATTCAGCATACATATCTGCATGTATAGTGCACCTATTTCATTAAAACAGCTGGGCTGAGTAACATGCCAAGCTACTCATTTATAAGCCTTTGGATTTACTCTGCTACTGTTAACTCTGCTACATGTAGAATGTGATCTTTGCTACTTTGTTTTCATTGTTTCCTCTTAATGGGACTGACTACATGTGATTAGCTATTACAGCTAGCTGTCAGATAGATAGTTGAATGCTAACGTTAAGGATATAGTTTGACCAGACAGTTCAGGTAGATATTATTAATCTTCAGAACTGCAGTTCCACTAATAATAAGGTTGTAGCTTAGGGGCAAACTGGACTTGACTTCTTGTGAGGTTTGGGTCTGACTGACTTAGCTTAAATCTCAAATATAATATTTGATGAATTATACAAATTTAGTGTGTCCAATATAACTGTAGCAGGTGTGAAGTACAGGTTTCTGTTTGAGTGAACAAGTGGGATAAGAAAGAATGAGAGTGCAACTCACGGTTCTATTTGTGTGCACAAAGCTTAGGCAGGTGACGTTTAGCAGATCAGTCTATCTATCACAGTAGATATCTATTGGTAGATATCCATCTACCACAGTATTGTATGTTTTGAGTGGGATGTGTCTTTCCAGGTCTCAGACATTGACAAGCCTTTCCACTGCTACTTTTTTTTAAAAAAAAAATGGTGTTGTTGAAGGTCGAGCCTGAGACCTTTAGTATGTAATACAACTTGCATAGTTTTAGAAGTTCCACACCAATCTTTGTCACATTTTGCAACCTAATTTGCAACAAATTATTTTTATACCTAACACCAACAAAATTCTTAACACCATTCACTTTTGCCATCTGCCTTGTTCTCCTCTTTTCACTTGTTGACCAATTTTCAGTCTATCTAGTAAAATGGATAAGGTAATTCTCAGCTTTCAGCGACTCTTGTCAATATTGACGCTGCCAGTGAAATTCAATAATCTAGACGGGCTCCCTGCTGTTTCGCGTTTTGTATAGTTAAGGTAGGGTACCCAACTGCTTGCTTATTACATTTTGTAAACTGGTTTCGCTCAGACTGGTCTAGAATACTGATATTGTGGTGAATGTATCCATAGGGGGCATATTCGGCACTATGGGCCTTTGTGCCTGACACCTCAGGTCAGACAGCTCAGAATTAATGATCAGATTTAAAAACTAATAGGGTGTTATTTATTACACTGGCCTTGCTTGAGTGAATTCACTTCCAGTGAACTAATGTGATCAGTAGAGATGTATGATAAATTCTCTCTAGCCACTTTGCCCCCACCCCACCACTTTTGGGGAATTAGGTTCAGAATTTTGTGGAGCTTCACCACTGCATTAGCAACTTGCCATTCTTCTGTTTTTTTAATTTGATGCTATCTTCAGACTATTGCCCACTTTGCCCAGGTTACCTGTGTACAGCAGCACTTATGTATATTTATTAAAATGATGACAAAAGGGAGTTTTGATATGACCAAGATTCCCCTTTACATGTTTTCAGTCAATATATACATATATTGATGGACTTCGGGACAAGAGAAGGAAGTAACTGTATCCTGAAAACTATGGCAAACTGTGCTTCTGCCAGTTATAAAATTAATTTTAAAATTCTCACGAAATAATAAAGTGAGAGGCACCCAGTCTTCTTTCATCATTCACAATTGAGTGCCATCTGGTTTTTGGTTTATTTTTGTGCATCTTTTGCATTAAACTCTGCAAATTAGTGCATTATGCTATGTAAGCTCTCTTATCTTCACTTTAGTCTCCTGCCAAAGAAGTTGGGGAAAGCGCAGCTAGGCTTATTTGGTGTTTTTGATCAAACAGGCAGGTCTCTTTTTTCCTCTTCTTTAGAATACTGTGCATTTATCTTTGACTTCTGGTGATTTCTTTCTTGCTCAAATTGGTATTGTATCAAAATGTGAGTGAATGGCAGCCAGAACGTACATTACGGGCTGTGGGCAACTAACGTTAATTTCAGCACTCTAAAATCTTTTGGCAAGAGATTTCAAAGGAATAATATTGTTGCTGTAACAATGCTGTACCATCTTTATCCTATTACAGAACTGAGAGGAACCCCATGCAGTTGAGCAAAGGATACACAGGAGGCATTGTTTTGAAAAGCAACTTTCTTGGCAGCTTGTAGAAAAATACATTTCGGATTGGAGGGAAAGGATGATATAACTCCAAAGATTTGCACACAACTGCAGGGGCAGCTGAATGGAAACTCAGCTGGAAAGAACAAAGAGTGAGAAGAATCGAGCGACAAGGCTTGTTTCACCATAGAATCAATCTCCCCAAAAAGTGAATATCTGTAGCAGTAAAAATAGTTAGGCTGCTATCTTAGCCCCACTTAGCCTGGAAGAAGCCCGTACAGAATTCAGTAGACATGGTTAGCATTGTAGCCTTTGGCTGTGGGCAGGATTCCTGCATTGTAGGGTGTTGGACTAGATGGGGCTCAGGGTGCTCTTCCAACTCTACAATTCCATGATTCTATCTGGGCAACCCAACTTTTCATGCAAAACTAAGAAGAATGCTAGTGAGCCTTCTGTGATGGTCACATTTCCTGCACATACCTCCTTGTATTCATGGAAACCGGTGGGTTGCTTATTCTCTGGATCACATAGTTATTTTTTGCAGGTGTTGAATTGCTTTCATGTTAACTGGGAATCAATAAAAACATAGGGTTGTAACTAACTAAATCTTTGTGAATGTGGAACAACACCTGCAAGGACACGCCCTCACAGATTTGCTCTGAAGGTTCCAAACCAGATCCGAGATATATATTAGCACAACCCAAATCTATGGATGAAATAAATATTCCAGACTGTCCAGAAGGATGCAATGGCAGATACAAAGGGAAGCTTGCTAACATTGTCCAGTTGTAATGCTCAGCTGGAATAGTTTGGACAATAACTTACTGTAGTTGCCACCCATCTTAGAGACCAGGTGCCTCATTGCTAGAATTGTAGGAAAGATGATACATGTGTTGATGGAGATAAAGAGGAAGGCTCTGCATATCTGTGACAGCTACATACTCATCAAGTCTGCACAGCACTGCCTTAGTGATGAATGGCTTTCCCAGATGTTGTGCTTGGGCTCCAGTTTGACCTGTGTGATTCATTCATTTCCACACAGTAGGTGTCGTATGTTGCTATTTTATGTCATAGCTTTTAAGGACCTTTGTACCATGCCCAGAGAATGGAATGAAAGGAGCAGATGAAAGGTCTGAGGGGAAAGGACACATTTGGGACCTCTGACTTGGGTGGAGGTCAGTGTGTTTGGGTTAAGACAAGTAAGAGAAAAAAGAGAGCAAATTATTCACCGTATGTTGTTTTCCAATCCAGACTAATCACTACTACAAAAAAATATATCTTGTGATATGCTTGCTTGGTGCCATCTGTCCTCTCTGTGGGGAAGGCACAGACTAAGCTGGAAAAATAAGTGGCTGAGGGGATATGGGGGGTTTGTGACCTAGAATCTACAGCTTACAAACCGATTTCTCTGCAGATCCTCAGTCTTCATAGGATTAGGTGGTATATACCTTCTGTCCCTTCGTGTGGCTTTAAAAACCAAGAAAAAGTATATCTGGGAGAACGCCCTTTGGCTTGAGATGTGCCTACGCAGTCAAGTTTTACGTCTCTTGCCAGAGTCCTATATATAGTTGAGCTCAATGCAACTCACTTCGGAGTGAGCATGAATAGGATCACACTATAATAACAAAAGTTAATAGCAGTACATTAACTCTCATATCTATGTTTTTTAAAACGCAATTCTTTTACGGAAAAGCTTTGTAATGTTTAATTGGAAGAGTGCTACCAATTCTTATTTTCAGGTAATTCAACTGTTTATTTCCATTCAATAGGATCTGAATAACATGTTCCTAGCTAGAACTGAGGGTACTGTGATTCAAGGCCACAGTCATTCTGTCATATTTTTTAAAAAAAATATTTTAAAGGAGGACGTGTTACTATAGGGTGATGTTTACCCTGCTCCTCTCCATAGCTATGTAGTATAGTTGTCACTTAAACAGGTAGATAAAATGCTAAATGAGAGTCCTAAATATGGTGAGGGTGGGAGTATTTAAGTACCATCCTGTTTGACATTCCATTTACATTCCTTAGTGTGGGAACTTCTGAAATGCATATTGTAGCTTAACAATACTTATTCTTTCACCAGGCTGATAGTAAAGTGTAGAACTGAGGAATGCAAATGAATTTATTAAGTAGGTAATTTCTTGCACCGTTAAAAATTTGATTACAGACAATAAATAAGCCTCATTCTTCTTCTTGTAGGACTAATATAACGATTTTATAATTTTGGTCTAATGCTCTTTGTTTATGTTGTTGGAAATATGTTCATCGACTACTGATTTGAATTTGCGGAGAAGTGTAGGAATGTTATTCAATTATGTGCTTTGAACAGTCTCTAGATAGCATTTTCGAAAAGTCATGTCAGCACACTGAAATGCTATGGTAGCATGAAGGGTATATTGAAATAATGTATATAAATAGACATATTTTAGAAGCATGTCTACTCAGGTCTTTCATGCCCAAAATTCTTCTCATCTTTATGAATGTAGAGGTCAGTCCTCAGTTTTTCCCCCCTTTAGCACTGAAGAATTCTGCCTTTCGGTGGGAAGGATCGGGGTTTCAGCCATGTCTTCAAAACAGTTTTTACTTTTGTCCTGAACAGCTCCCACCCTGAACTCAGGCAGCACCATTTAAGAGCAAGGCCTTCACATTACAGATAGGTGGAAGGGGGATATTCCTTTGGCTTAGGTAATGCATAGTGCAGGCAGCCCAAAGATGCATGTAGTCATGACTTCTCACAACAAACCATTACAGTTAAGTAAAAGCAATGGTCGGTGCTAAATCTGCCAAAGGAAATTCACAGTTATGGCTGAAAATCTAGGTTGATGCAGCAGCCTTAAGTTAAATACACTTAACACATATCATTTTAATAACTGTGATAAAATAGGCTTGCTAATATCAAATTATCAATTTTTCTTAAAAAGGGGGAAATGTTTTAGCCATTTTTGGTTTAATTCCCCATAATATTAAACAGCAGGGGCATGCAGCTTCTGTTTTCCCAAGTCAGGTTTCCCAAGTTAGCCCATCTCTGAATCATTCCAAGCCAAACTGTGCTGTTTTCCCAAGTGCTGAATTAGGGTTTGAACTGGACCTCGTTGCCTGTGCGCACCTCTGATTTTAACACATTCGTGACTATCTGCAATTTCTCCTGGAAGGTTTGGGCCACTTTAGTCCTATTTACGACAGCAAAAGAACTTGTGAGGGCTTAAATCGTGGAGCAAGGAGCATGCATGTAGACACAGCCACTGCCTCCAATGTTTCTGCATGCAGTGGGCATATGTGCTTCACATAGAGCTGGAAGATACGGAAGGGACTTGTAAGCACATTCAGTTAAATGCACTTCAAAACTCCCATAGGAACGTCCCTCTGAAGGTCAGGATACCCCCCCCTCCTCGATTTAAGTCCTTATATTCTTTGGAATCCATGAATAGGGCTTTTGTGTGGCCTTTCTCCATCTACGGCCCTTAGTGAAAAGCCCACAGTGCTATATGCAGACCTTATCACACCTAGCTGGTGTGAAGAAATATAGTTTCAGAACACTGTGAAAACACTTTCTGTTTACTTCAGCATAGCCTTGTGATTTATGAAGCATCAAAGTAACTCGGCTCAGAAGAAACCTGGTATTTACATGTGTGTTTTGTGATTACGGCTGGGTCATTGCTGACGTTGAAATGGCTTGGCAGTCCCTCTGTGACTAAATGAGGGCTCCTTTTAAAAAGGTTTCCAAAGATGGAAAATGAAGCCACAGTTGGAAAAATTCTGTAAAAGTTAAGTACCTGTGTTGTGTCATAGCTGCACTCTTCATCTAGCTTGGTACTGGCAGCAGAACAGCATTTATCGTTCAAAGCAGGGTGGGAAGAAACACACTGTAGGTTTTCTTCCCTTCATTAGTTTAGATTTTAGCGCTGCTGAACTGAAAACGCTTCTAAAGTGTCTTCTCTGCTTTGTAAATACGTGAAACTACTTTTTCAACCATCTACTCATGATTTGTTTATAAAGTAACTGACCCTTACATATATTGGTTGATTTTCAATACCTATAAATGAAATGCTAGTTTAGCAGCAAAGCATAACCTAAAATAACTTAGGTTCAGTTCTCAGCATCAACCGGTAGGGATGGAAATGTCCCATCTCAGACTCTGGAGAAATGCTACCAGTTAGTGCAAGCCACACTGAATGTGATGGACAAGTTGCCTGGCTCAGTATAAGACAGCTTCCTATGTTCCCTTTGTAACAGCAGGTGTTGTTTTTTAAATGTAGAATAATGCTATTTGTATTTCACAGTAGTGTCTTTTGTATAAGGCTTTTTCTTGGCGAAGGTATCCCCAAAATATTTTAACTAATTAATGTATTCTAGAAAACACTGAGCATTCTGATTGTTTGAATATGACTGGTGTGATGTCATTTTGTCTGATAAAAAAGGCCGTGTTTGTGGAATGTGGTTGGATACTTGCATCTTTCATGGATACTTGCATCTTTCATGAATGCCTGATGTGCCTATGGCTGCACATGCCAGTCCTGAGATAAATGCATGGCCAACTGTTACCTAGACATGTCATATATCAGTGTTGTCTAAGCAAGCCTCCCAGGCACAGGGGAAACCTTAAAATATGTGTAGCGCCCACGTGGGCAGAGTGTGTTTATGTCCTACATTGAGAACCATTGTGGTAAGTGTTGCATAACATGAAGTTAAATTTCTGTATGTATTTATTTCAGACATTTTTATACCTCTTAGCACCGTAGTTTCTAAGTGATACAAAACGGATACTGATTTGCTAAAATTAACCAGAAAATCAGAAAAGCTTACTTAAAATGCCTGCTGATTTTTTTTTTAACATGTCTTCATCAGGCACCTGAAGTTCAACATAGCAGTTGATGCTGCTACTTGTCTCCAGTTGTGTGTGGGAGTTAAGGATGGAAAAATAGTCTGAAACAAGTAGGAACTGATGCTTAACACTTCAGTGCAATGAGAGTACTTTTTTTGGTGCAAAATGAAAAGCACAGCCTCTAAGCTAATGTAACGACACACCAAAGGAGGTAATATTTTCCTCAATAAATGTAAAGTCTGCTTAATGCAATAGTTTGATGTTATTAGTCAGAAAGACAGAGAAGGAAAGCATGCTCAGATTCTATGAGAGGAACAAAACTTCCTCTTGTAATTGCATCCTATTAACTTGCAAAGAAAAATTAGTGCCTACCAATCCATATGAAGGGAATATAACCCAGATATTGCAAAATCCAGAGTGTTAGTGCTAGAAATAGCATGCCACCCCATCGCTCTTCCTAGCTATCCTGTTCAAAAGATTGCCTGCTAGGACCGTTGTGCGCTCACAGCATGGGGTTCTGTTGACAATGCTGCTTCTCATTTTATTTAAACTGTGGTTTTCTCTCAGTTGCACTTTATGAAATCCCAGTCTGAGCCATAGGTTATTGAAACTGAAGCCTTTGCACCCAGCTGCAATTGCCTTTTTAAAGGAACTTTACTGGTGTAGTGACATGTACAACACATTTTCTCTCAGGGGAGCCGAGGCAAGTATTCTTGGCCAGTTAAGAGATGCATTCTAGAAAGCGGTTACCAAAGTAGCTCTGTGAGAGCCAGAGAGCGAGTTAGGGGAGGCACTTGTTGCTGTCTGCAAGGTTTACAGTACCCTCCTGCTTTTCTAATTGGAACTAATTGGCTGAGGAAGCTATTTGTAATCTTTGAGTCATCCTGCTTGCTGCATTGTTCCAACCACTGCCTCTCCTTCCCCTATTAAATATGGTGAGTAGCACTCAGAGCTCTTGTGTCTCAAAAGATGGTATGTGCATTATCTGCAGTCCCTCAGCTACCAAAGACTTGTCAGTCACTCCGACCTCCAAGGACCTCTGTCAAAGCCAGCAAACAAGGCACTGGGGTCTGAAATGGCTTTTTTATTTTCCATTCTGGGTTCCTACCCTTCTTTTTTTGTTGTAGGGAAAGAAGGGGGTGTAAGATTCCCTAATTATTTGGAAGTGTATGCAAACACTAAGAAGCATTAGGAACATCAAGTGGGGCTCTGCTTTTATTAACAAACCCTTTCTTCCCTAAATAGATGTCAAACATATTATTCTCTCTCAGACAGTTAACCTTTCATCTCTCCTGTAAGGGGAAAAAAAATCCACTCTGCGCCAGGCTAATTTGCTATTTAAAATAGTTTAAAGTAAGTTGGGGTGGGGGGATGTCATTTACAGTGTCACTCACTTTTCTTTCCTTTCTATTTTTAAAAGTACCTTTCAGCATTGCGATTTGTGTTCTGGGTTTTTTAGAGTTACATTTCATAAATGTCCCTCCCAATAGTGGCCTTTACCTTCCACAAAATACCACAAGAAAACCCAAATGGAAGCAAGCAAGGCTGAGAAGGACCTCCACCCTTTTCCCATGCTCACATGAAATGCACATAGATGTAAAGGTCTTCCTGTTTCAATGCATAAGTCATTTCCCCAGTTCTGTTGAAGGCAGAGCACCTCCATGTATCTCTTTTCTTCCTGTGCAAAACATCTAATGTGACTTAATTATTAAACCCCCCAAAAATATTTTACAGAGCTGTGGGGAGGGAAAGGACTTGGGGAAGCAGTAAACTTCTTTAACACAGACCGCTGTTTCATATCAATTTCCCTTATCTTTTTCCGCCTGCCTTTCCCCGGTATTTCTGTTGTCCCTTTTCTGCTGTTTCAGAGCTATCAGTGATGTGGTGTTAATGGCTACACTAAAATCAGTTAAGATAGGACCTGAAACCAGTAGGTTTGAACTACAATAAAAAGGTTTAGACTATACATTAGGAAGCAATACCTGACAGTACAAGTTCAACCGTGGATGAGACTACTTCAGAAGGTGATGGGCTCTTCTTTAAGTAAGGTCAGGGTGACTATGTTTCAGGCTTGTTGTAGGAGTAGATTTCTAGCATCCAGAGGTTGATCACAGACTGGATGACTTCTGAAGGCACTTCTAAATTTGATTCTCTAACACCGATCATGGTTAGCACAACCACATTTCTAACCATGCTTGAAACTACTGTTTGATACTAGTTGTGTTTATTTTTATTTTTATTATTATTATTATTATTATTATTAGTAGTAGTAGTAGTAGTAGTAGTACCCTGCCTATCTGGCTGGGTTTTCCCAGCCATTCTGGGCGGCTTCCACCAAATATTAAAAATAATACAGCATCAGACATTAAAAACCTCCCTAAACAAGGCCGCCTACAGTTATCTTTTAAAAGTAAAATAGTTGTTTATTGCTCTGACATCTGCTGGGAGGGCGTTCCACAGGGTAGCTGCCACTACCGAGAAGGCCCTCTGCCTTGTTCCCTGTAACCTCACCTCGGCAGTGAGGAAACTGCCAGAAGACCCTCGGCGCTGGACCTCAGTGTCCAGGCTGGATGATGGAGGTGGAGACGCTCCTTCAGGTATACAGGACCAAGGCCATTTAGGGCTGTAAAGGTCAGCACCAACACTTTGAATTGTGCTCGGAAACGTACTGGCAGCCAATGAAGATCTTTCAGGACTGGTGTTATATGGTCTTGGTGGCCTCTCCCAGTCACCAGTCTAGCTGCCGCATTCTGGATTAATTGCAGTTTCCGAGTCACCTTCAAAGGTAGCCCCACGTAGAGCGCATTGCAGTAGTCAAAGAGGGAGATTTTGTGTTAATATCTGCAAGCACAACACTGCACCATAGTTTCCTCTAAAATTGAAAGGGGGTACAAGATAGAAGTCTCTGTGCTTCATGCAGACAATGTGTGGGGGAAGCTTCAGGTTACTTTTGATTGGGATTGGAACTGTTATAGTGGCTGCTCTGGCGTGCAATAGTAGAAAAATTGAAATTGATTTGAGTGAAACAGTAGATCAAAAAATATGGAAAAAATTGATCACTTTAAGCCAAAGGACATTACAGCCCATAAAATAAACAGCACACTGCTGTATGCATGTAGAAATACAAAAAATACATGTAGCAGTCACTTTTAGTACCTTGGTTTTAAAAAGTGTGAGCATGGTCATCAGGAAATAACAGTACAGGCATTTTAAATAAAAATAATGAATTAAATATCACTTGAGTCATCCAATTATTTTTGTACACTAAGCTTGGATTTTCTTAGCTTCCAGGCAAATTTTGCATCTCCCAAGCACATCATTGCTTGCAATGAAAATACATATTTATTTTATTCAAATTTATTTTTAAAATTTCTATCCTGACTATTTTGACAGACTCAAGGTGACTAACAAACAGTAATAAAACAAGTTTTTTAAAAATCCCTAAAACAAAACTCTCAATAGACATTCAAATAATAATAATAATAAAACTATATCCAATCTGTATATCAAATTTCAGCAGCAGAACAGATCTGAGGCAGCAAAACTACATGATTAACCAAAGGTCTTTTTTTAAAAAAAGCAGGTCTGCACCAACCTCCTGAAGCAGTGTGGCTGCTTTGTGGGGAACCTTGCTTGGAAAGGGAGGTATAAATTTATTATGAATTCATTAAATAGTGAAGGGGCCACTTGACAGAATTTTCCATAGGGTAGATGGCACAACAGAAAAGGGGCTGTACCCCTAATTTACACCAGCCACATCTCCTGACATTGAGGGACTTAGAACAGAGTCTCAGATGATAATCTGAGCATATGGAGAGGAACATCTGGGAAAGGTAGTTCCTAAAGTAGACAGGTGCCAAGCCAACAAGGGCTTTGAAGATTTAAGACCAGCACCTTGAATTGACCTGGGAACTAATCAGCAGCCAGTGCAAGACATAAAGAAATGGCACGATAAATCAGACCGCCTAGCTCTTGCCAACATTCTGGCGACAGCATTCTGCACTAATTGAGGTTTCTAAACATTTTCCAAGGGTAGCCCTGTATAGAACATGTTACAGCAGTCTAATCTGGAAGTCATTAAAGCAAGAACGCCCATGCCAAAGTCCACCTTCATCAGCAAAGGCCATAGCTGGCGTACCATTTTAAACTAGGGAAAGCTGTAAATGGTTCATCTACTAATGGTAACTTGTTTGGACTGAGTTTCAGCTTGTTGTACCACACCTAGTCTTTCAGAACTGTCAAGCAGTGCTTCAACATTTCAACTGCCTCCTTTCATATAAAAGTGAAAGATAAACATGGGTACACTATGACTTCAGGAACCAAATTTCCAGTTGACCTTCCCCAGCAGCTTCATGTATGTGTTAAATGGCACAGTGGGATAAGGTGGAACCTAATGAAACTTCCTTGGTGACATGCCATGGGTAAGAAGAGCAGTCCCCCAGTACTACCTTCTGTGTGGTAAGAAATCCCTGGAATAAACAGACCCATTTCAACACCATGGCCCCAGTTTCCATCACTTCAAGGTGACTCCAAAGGCCAATGGTGTCAAACACCCTCTTATCCATTTTGTAGATCATCCACTAGGATGACCAAGGCAGTTTCCATGCTGAAACTAGGCTGAAGTCCAGTCTAGAAGGGATTTCAATCATTACTTTCATCCAAAGCTCTGGAGCTACATTACTAGAACTTATGCACATACCCAATGGGAATATTAAAAACCAAAGTGATCCCTACCCAAGTAGATTTCCATTTCCAGGATCAGGCACTATATCACTGCCTCTTTCCATATCAAAGGCATGAAACCCTTGGTAAAGGAGGCGTTTATTACTGCCACACGCATTGGGCCTGTGCTACTGCATCACCAAATATGTCTGTTGGTAGAGCAGACATGTTGAGAAGAGACTGTATAATGGTAGAAAGATATCCGCTCATAGGATGGTTTGCATAAAGAACAAGTTTATACCTAATGAACCTCGAATTCACCAGACCCACAAATGCAAAGGCTTATTTAACAAGTGGGTTTTTTAAAATCTACTTAAAATATTCAAACCCCCTTTTCTATTAAAAATAATTGCCAGGGTAGATTACCATAAAAATACAATATATCACAATACAGCAATGCACTGTAATACAATAACATTATTGCATTAAATTATCAAAACAGTAAACAACAATAATTAAAATAACAAAAGCCAGTAATAGTAGAACTTCATTGGAGACATCATAAAACAGCAGGTGAGTTAATGAATTTCCCTTCCAAAAAGGACTAATGTGAGCCCAGAGCTGTAAAGCCCTTAAAGAAGAGCTGTAAGGTATTATTTCCAAACCAAACCACTTCTTATACAATGGATACCATTGAGAGTAAGAACAAGCCATATTGGCAACATGACACACACATCCCATTGCTTGTATTGAAGTTGTTTTTCTTTTTCTTTGAGCAGCTGTTTCACTCTACCAGGGGAGAAAGAAAATAGTTCTCAACATTAATTCCATAAGCATGAAAAATAGCTCTGATGGCTTTCCATCAGGATTGCCTAAGAGTGATTTTTATTAAGTCTAGAACCATTCAAAAGCCTGAACTAACAGGAAGTTAATGTCTTTTTGGCAAAAGTTTCAATGGCTGTAATTTAAATTTCTGCCTTTTAAAATAATGGCACCTTTAGGCACAGCTGACTGGATGTCAAAGAATTCTGCAACGCTACCAAACTAGATGTGTCAGAATGCCATCAGATTAAAACAAAACACAACAACCAAGCAGAAGCATCTAGCTAAAGCCTGCTTTAGTTTTTGCATGTTTCTTCTGATTAATAGATAAGTAAAGGTGATAAACCTTTACAGCTTGTTAATATTGCTTTCATTTTATAGTGCACATGAAAAATTAGTGCTTTATGAATTCAGGATGAGAAAAACGCTTTGAAAGCAGGGATTTCGCCTGTGACACCCAGCATGATACTAGCTGCTCCCAGCTAGGGTGAAGGGTGGACCACAGAAGGGATAAATTATACTGTCTGATGGACTACCACATGTATGGGGTAGAAGGCATGCAAGGTTCTCTCTCCCACATGCCTTCTTCCCCTTTACAGTTGCCAAAAGTTTGACGGAAGGAGAGGCTATGTTTGTGTGGCTTGGGTACCTGGGCAGACATGAAAGGCTTCAGAGGACTATGTGTTGCCCACATGTTGTAAGAGATGAAGCAATGGCCAGTCTCACCAAATCAACAAATGCAGCTTGCTGAATTTTCAGGTAAGCAATGTATCTACTTCAATTAAGGGGATTACATGAGTAGGTGTGAAAGAGGGAAGCCTTCCCTCCATGCCAACAATGGTTGAGTTGCCTTTAGAAGAATGACGACTTGAAGTTCACTCTTGAGTTTCAGTATGTGATGTTGTTCTTCACTTCCAAATGTGTCTCTTTCCTTACCTGCTCTTCTGGTGTGATTTAATTTACAAACCTTTTCTTAAATACTTCTTTATTTTAAGAAAACATAGCTTTTAACGTACTTCTACAAAGTTAGGTTTAAGTTTGAGATCTCCACAGCATTCCATAATAGTTTAAAAAGACGTATGGATCAAAAGTTTATAAACAGACCATTTATTTGAGATCTCTATTGACTCCTTGAAAAGTATATTAATTTCATTGACAATGTTATTTCGCAGATCTTTTTAAATAACCATTCAGTAAGCTGAGGAGTTTGTGCAAATTCCCAATAGAGAACAATGCAAATTGTTGCCACTTTTTAGATGTATAATCTGACTATATGCGTGCGCGCGCGCACACACACACACACACAAACACACACACACTGTGTGTTTATAAATGTAACTAAAACATCACTGGGTTCATACAGTGTTGCTAAAAAGATGGCAAAAGTTTAAAGTGGATGTCCACATAATCTACTTAAAACAAACAAACAACAAACGAAAAACACCCTCCCTTTTTTAACCTTGGTATTAAGAGAACTTTAGTAAGCACAATTCTGAATTTAAATGTGGTTTTCAAGAAAACGGACACCTTCAAGTTAATGATGCTTTCAGCTGCTAGAAAACTTCAAATATTACAATATGAGCTACATTATTATTAAATGCTTATTAGGTTTTAATGGATATTTTACATGGTTTATGAGAGTAGAATGGTGCAAGGTGCTGTTACTTTTAAACAGCCATAAGGTAAAGGTGATAAAAGTTTAATTCTGTAAATTAAAACGTACAATGCAAAAGATTCCTAGAGGGGAAAACAGAGGTAGGAGGTAAATGATTTAATTAGCATATGTCTCAAAATCCACTTCATGTAGCATTTATCTCCAAAACATAGATAAATAGAAAATGCCTCACTTATGCTGTGGAAGTGTATGCAGTAACTTTTTTTTAAAAAAAATCAAACTTAAAAAAAAAGAAGCTTGTAAATGTATTAGCACCCTAATCTGCTACCCCAGATCTGGATTTTGGATTCAAATGGAAGACAGTAATTCTGCTTATTTGGGGTAAATTAACAAGCTGCTCTTGAGTAATCCGTTAGCCAGGGGCCATCTGTTGATGGTGTGTTGCTATATGGTGAACTTTCTTCAGGCGATGAATGAGGGGAGAGAATTGAGGCACTCCATGCGATTAGTAAGCAGATGCATGCTGTCTGAGAGCATCCTTCCTGCCTCTCATTCTGCTAGCTCTCTATATTGATGGAGTGTTGTATGCCTATAAGCCATTCCATGCTAGGGCAATGAGAAGTGCTCTCTCAGGGCCCATTCATCAAGTATTTCTACGGGTGTTTGTTAGAAAGGAATTCTGAATGTGGTTTTTTCATACAACGAAGGCTGATAGTCTTTCCTCCCTTTTTTTTTTAAATCTGCAGACATATGTGCCCATTGTTCAACAGTAATAGCTCTATGCTGTCCAAGGACCTCTTGTAAATATAAGATTCAGCTGCTTTTTTGTAACGTGAGCAACTCTTTTGTGTCAAGATCGTATTGTTTTTTATTCTTTTTCACTACTTCCAGTTCTCAACAATATGGAGTAAAGTGTTAGGCTACTGCTAGTAAGCAGTTTGAGACAGACCTCGCCATATTAGAAAACGTAGACTATTGTTGAGGTTGTTTAATGTGTTGTAATTAAAGCTGTTTGTAGTTAGCCTTGCTGATGAGAGCCACCTGTTATCCAAAAGGCCTTTTCAATGTGTTTATTTTCCTGCTTAGCCTAGAACTAGTTCTCAGTACTAGGCTTGGAACTTGTATCCCAGTGACCCAAGAGAGAGTGCCTGTCCTTCATCACTGAACAGTCATGTTGCACCTATCTGGGATTAGGAGGATGAATTGCAGGCCAGAGAGATAAGGCATCTTGGGAGAGTCCTGATTTCTCTTGTTCAATGTAAAGGCTTCTTACTGAGACCCAGTGAAGAGTCTGGAAACATCTGATGCTGCATTATTGCTGACTGGTAAGCAGATCGCTTATTGCAGAGACATTAAAATGTTGTTTCAGTGCACTAGCCAACTTTTGGTCTGTCATAAAAGTCATAGGGATGCAGAAGCAGGTGAAACAAATTGCGCTGATCAAGCCATTATGCTCCTGATTTATTGCATAAATTAGTGGGAGCCTATCCTTCAGTATGTGTATGAAAGCAGCAGTATTACAAAAACTTGTCACAATAGCTCAACCATTTTGCAAAAAGTGTATTTCATTCTCTCTCTCTCTGTCTCTCTCTCTCTCTCTCTCTCTCTCTCACACACACACACACACACTAGTACCTTGGGTTAAGAACTTAATTCATTCCAGAGGTCCGTTCTTAACCTGAAACTGTTCTTAACCTGAAGCACCACTTTAGCTAATGGGGCCTCCTGCTGCCACCGTGCCGCTGGAGCACGATTTCTGTTCTCATCCTAAAGCAAAGTTCTTAACCCGAGGTACTATTTCTGGGTTAGTGGAGTCTGTAACCTGGAGTGTCTGTAACCTGAAGCATCTGTAACCCAAGGTACCACTCTCTCTCTCTCTCTCTCTCTCTCTCTCTCTCTCTCTCTCTCTCTGTGTGTGTGTGTGTGTTAAATGATGCTGTTGGTTATGGATGGAATATCACAAATTTTTGTAATATTACATTTTAGTGAATGTATTCGCTGATAGTATGCAAATAAGATGTAGAGTTAATAAGTACCGGTACCTTTGCTTGCCATAAATCCATTTTCCCTTTATACGGCCGTAATGCACTAATAACAAACACATCTACAAGAACAGTGTTGTGCTGTAAACTGCTGTCATATAAAAGCAGTTTTCAAACATTTTGTCCATGCCAGATATCTTGCAGGTAATCTGTTGAGGAAATCTGTGGGTCTGAAACTCCTGTGTAAAACGAGGCATGAAAGATGCTGGACCTTGTTTCGCAGTCCATTGTCAGTTCATGTGAACTACTACAGGTATGCGGTAGAGTGTTTGCTTTGTGTGTAGAAGGTCCCAAGTTTCACCGTCAACATCTTAAGGTCGAACTTTGAAAGACTTACTGCCTGAAACACTGGAAAGCCACTGCCAGGGCTTATCCATACTTACCTTTCTCAATCAGAGTGAACATCAACCCATGGAAAACCCAAATTGACGTTTGCTCCAATTCAGCTTTAAAGAGCAGGGGAAAGCTCAGGGCAAAAATATATGAAAAATAAAATAAAATTGCTTGGACGTGGAGCGTTTTAGCTCAGACCTCTGCCTGGAAAGAGCAGGGCAAAAGTTAAAGTGTGGATAAACCCCCAGTCAGTGTAGATAACGCTGAACTATGTGACACTGTTTAAGGCAGCTTCCGATGTTCCTTGCTGGCTGCACCTATTGGGCCTTGTTGGAAACTGCAGGAGGGTTCAGGTTCTCGGGTCGTGTTTGCAGAATTCCCAAAGCCACATGGTTGGTCACTGTGAGAAAAGGATGGAGGACCAGGTGAGCCATTGGCCCGATTCAACGGGCTCTTCTTAAGTTCTTTCGTGCCTATAAAATGTGTTGAAATATCAGCTGTCACAGAGCAGTATGAAATGCATGCTCGGCTCTTTGGCTTTAAAGGAAAGGCCTTTGTGATTCTTTAAACAGCTTCATTCTTTCAGTAGGATTAAATGGATCAAACTATTCCTTCATAATTTACATCACTCCGTGATTCTTTCCTCTCTTTTTAGTTTATTTGGTTAAATGTTTGAAAATGTTCCCAAAATTATTCATACCATGAGTGATTTACCACATCACAGAATACTAAGTTTTATTTTTTAAAACATATTACAGTGGTAATATATTAGTTGGAGAGGTAATAAAATGCAGGGAAGAAAGCGTGAATTATATTTGTGTAAGGCATAGCTGGAAAATGAAAAGTAAAATACACAAATTTCAGCATCCATTCTCTCCACTTCTTGTCTGTCCTTGTTCTGGACAACACTTTGCTCTTTCCCAAAGAATCTAAACAAACAAAAGATCTCACAATGTAGGAATACAGCGGTACCTCTGGCTACGAACTTAATTCATTCCGGAGGTCCGGTCTTAACCTGAAACCGTTCTTATCCTGAGGTGTGCTTTCGCTAATGGGGCCTCCCGCTCCGGCGTGCGATTTCTGTTCACATCCTGGGGCAAAGTTCACAACCAGGAGCAGCTACTTCCAGGTTAGCAGAGTTCATAACCTTAAGCGTTCGTAACCAGAAGCGTTCATAACCACAGGTACCACTGTACACATTTCTGAGCTGATACAGGCAGTAGATAAAGACAGCATGTGCTGATGGTTCTTGCAGTGGATCAGCTGCTCAAGTATGGCATTTTGAGGGGAAAAACACAAGTCGCTATTAAATAGACTGCCACAATGCTGAGTCACTGTATTGATTAGTGCAGTTTCACTGGGGAAAATATCCCTTGCATAATGACTTCAAAACAAGGCAGTACTAAAACACTGACCTTATTTGGTTTGCTTAGTCTCCCCAACATACTCCGCAGGATTTATTTGCTTTGTGATCTGTGTGTCGTTCTTTACACAGAAGATGGATGCAGCCAGGTTGTTAATATTTCCACCTTAGGGCACCCATAGTCTTGTTTCCCCCCACTGTTGCAATAAGACTTACAATAAACATGGTTTATTCTGGCACAAGAGGGAAAGAAATTTGCAGGAAAGATAAAAGTGCATTTAGGTTGGGGAGCATTTAGGTTCTGGTTTAGTCACCACTCAATATTCACTCAGCAGAGCTGGATGAAGAGTTCTGCCAAAGAAATTTTAACCCAGTCATGCACATCAGTTCTGGGGTTTGTAATTTCTCATCTTCTGTCCATTTCTGTTAGTTACAAAAGAGGACAGCCAGAGCTGTATGGTGAAAATATGAAAGGGATGGCTGAAAACAGGCACGTGTGTCATACTTGGGGAAGAAATTATTTTAAGCAGCAGGCATAGAAAAACTAACTGATAGAATAAGCAATTAAGGTTAATGAAAAATACCTGTAGCAGTTAACTGCCAAGCTGTTATTTCTTTTCATATGCAAATATAACTGAAGGTTGTTGTAGATACCAAAGGAATAAATCTTTTCAATGAGTAACATTTTATGATTGAAGATCAGTCCAACAGCTCCCATGGTTTTCCATGGGATGTAGAGAAATGTTTGTGTGTCTTATGCAGCACATAGAACTGGCCAAACTTCAGTGGGATGGTGCTTTGAATTTTATAGGCCAAGCCTCCTGTGCAGCATGGAGTGGAATAGTGTCCACCTTGAAGGACTGACTCGTATTTAACCACTACCAGAGGCTAGCAGGAGGCACCTGAACAACTGATCATCACCTGAACAACTGATCATCCTGAACTGTTCTATGTTTTCAAGAGCTTGTATCTGGTAAAAAAAATAAATACTCTGTGCTATCTCCAAGCAGTGGCCTAGGTGTGGAGGGACCCTGAGTTTTCTTTGCATAAGTAACCTCTTTGTGATGGTTTCCAGCACAGGTTTCATCATACCCTGTTAGAAGGCATAACTAAGCAGCTGCATGCTTGGAGTAATGGAGAAAAGACTACAGTGGTACCTCAGGTTAAATACTTAATTCGTTCCGGAGGTCCGTTCTTAACCTGAAACTGTTCTTAACCTGAAGCACCACTTTAGCTAATGGGGCCTTCTGCTGCTGCCGTGCCGCCGGATCACGATTTGTCTTCTCATGCTGAAGCAAAGTTCTTAACCTGAAGCACTATTTCTGGGTTAGCAGAGTCTGTAACCTGAAGTGTATGTAACCTGAGGTACCACTGTATAGGTATCTGCAGCCCTCAGGAACTGGATCTGAGTGTCAGTGGAACAGCATGCCTGGTGCCTGGGCCCTCCCCAACTGCCTTCTGTGGGTCTGCCTTAGCTTTGACCTGGGTTATGTTGTAAAATTACTAGCTTTCATAAGCTTACAAGATTCAGAAGCTTACATGTTTCAAGATTCTTAGTCATGCTAGGAAAATCTTGAAAATAAAGCAAGCAAATTAGAGTGTCAAGTACAGACTTTGAGATTATTAGCTCAGAAGAAGTAATGCTTAAAATGCTGGGAAATTGTGCTATACTTGACAGTGTTTAAATCATGTTATAAGTATGTGAATAACAAAATGGAGTGGTATGGATAAAATGTGTGTTAAAGCAGGAAAATTAAAGTTGCTGTAGGAGTCGAGACTCCATTTACCCTTTCCTAGTTTGCTGCTGAAACCTTTAATTGATTTTCTTATCAGTAATTCATCTTACACTACATCTCTGTAGATACCATAGACATCAAGACATAGAGGGGAAACAACTTTTATAAGCCTTTGTCAGTTTGCAACTGTATTTGGTTGTAAAACAATAATTCTGTCTAAAATAATAATAAGTTGGTTACAAATTCTTGAGCATATTTCTGTTCTCTGCTGGTGGGCAGATTTCTAATTTTTGCCCTTCTCTTTATCTATGGTTGCCTTCATCTTTGTAGCAAAGCTGTAGGCATTTGCTAAAGTGAAGCCTTTCTTCCTGTGAAAAGTGAGACTTGAAGGACTGACCTTATTGTAATTTGTATTCACTTGAAATGACACATCTTTCTTCTCGTGGAGTAAAGTCTTGTCTTGGGAGAAGAACGTATGAAATACTCATTTTAAAAAGCCAAAAGGTTCCTGTGTTGGACCTGAGGTTATAATGATCCTTAAAATAGACAAAGAGTCTTCAGTGCTTTGTGTACATTTATTAAAATTCTCTCCACAAAGATAGCTTCAAGTAAGAGTACTTACCAAGGTGCTTTTTGTTTCTGTTGTTAGCAAATACTGATTATAGTGATCATGAAATCTTCCTTTTTCCATATTGTGAGATGATACTTGTCACAAAGTAGAGGTACTTGGGATGATGAGTGGTGGAAGGATGTAATTAACAAATAGTTAGGTACTTTATTAATTTACCACATGGTGAGCTCTATGCCCTTGTTGCATGGAGTTGTGATATTTTTCTGCTGGGTTTCGAATTCATTTTGGTAGGCTCCGAAAGGATCTCAACAATGATGATTGTATCCTTGTTACACATTTTATATTTTCAGAATGTTTTCATTGGTGAAGATGGGTGACCTCGAAAGAGCACAGCTTGACTTTTAGAAGCCATGCTGAGTTTGCAGAGCTAGTAGTTAGGAAAATATCTTTGTCCTGTAAATGAAGCAAGTTCACTTGGGTAGTCATTGATTTTCCATATTTATTTTATTTCATTTTTTTCAGTCATTCCATATAGTAGAAATATAATTAAAGATATTAAGGAATAATATAAGTCTTTATAATTTATTTGAATAAACTGGCATGGGATATAAAACCGTTTAATTAGGGTATAAATCAGTTCATCACTTCCCACAGCCAAAGGAAGTTCCGAAGCAACTTACAAAATAATAAAAAAATACTGCCTGGTAGCTGCATTTACCTGAAATTACCTGAAATTAGAAGCCTTTGTTTAGGTAATAGTACAGTATATTCTTTCCCCCCAAGAAAACATCTATGCAAAATGGTTTACAACTAACTGTACCTAAAATTATATATAAAAGATATGTCAAAGGGGGGCATCATTTCATATTTTATCAGAATAAAACCAGAGGAACTATATTGAAGTCCAAGAGGCAAATGACTGCTTATGTACAGATTTACACGTTGCTCTTTTGGACTGTTGTGTGAGCACTACAGTAGTGTCTTATTTTTGCTTGCACCATGCTGAGTGATTGGCTCATTACTGAGTGACTTGTTTGTACTGTGCTGGGGTGAGAAGCTCTGCTTTTGAAAGCATCATAAGCAGGCTTGTCTGTGAGATAAGCCGCTATAGCTTTGTGCCATCCAGCTGGGCTGAAAGTTGGCATAATTATTATAGAGGATACTTAATTTGTTTTGATTAGCTTAATAGGGTAATGATACCAATCCATAAGAGTTTAGCACCATTTTAGCCCAAAATACATCATCATCATCATCATCATCATCATTATGAAGAAGAAGGGGTTCACCCATTGTTACAGAAATGAGCAACTTTCTTGCTTCACAGATTACACAATATATGGACCTGGCTGCTTTAAATTGTCTGCCAAGATTTATGCTGGTCCTGAAGAATGACTTGATGATGTGTTAGGACTAGGGATGAACAGATCCATCCAATTCCATCTTATGCTAGTTTCAGATTATTGTCATAAGAATCAAGTTTCTCATTATTGCTCTTTTTTTGCTTCTGTAGGAACAATTTCGTATTCATGATACGACTGATAGTAAGTTGATCAGTCTGACTGAATTTTGTAAACGTCTCTGAAAATGTATTCTCTTATTTTTCCTTACACAGGGAGAGAGAGAAATAGAAAGAGAGAGAGAGCAATAACATTTATGTGTATATGTCTGTTCGCAAAGCGTTGCAAATACATGTGACTGTTTTTTTGGTTTTGTTTCATTATGTATTCACAATTTGTATTTTTTTCTGTTGTGAACCACCCTGGGGTCTTCGGAAGGGCGGTATGAAAATTAAATTAATTAATTAATAATATGATTGCCTTTCTGATTCAAATTGCAAACAGCAAATGGAAAATCCAAAGGCTCTTCTTTTAGATAAACCTGAAAGAAGAGAATTTGAATTTCTTACAATTAACTTTGATTATGGTTTCCTTGAGGGTCTGTCAGGTTATGTCATTTATACAATGGTAAAATGTTTGTGTGACTTCTGTTACAAAACTGAAATATTATGTTTCATTTTCAAGTATACAAAATAGAGTTGGTCGTTCAGCCCCTAAAGCGATCATTCTCTTCAAGGGTAGACAGTGTTTTTGAGGGAAGACAGTTAAGATGTGGGTTGCACCGTGGTGAGAAGCTGTTCCAAGAATTACTTATAAGCACAGCCTTGGGCATGTCCTGGTGTGTGTGTCTTAGAGCCCATTGATGTTATATTTGCTATTATCAACATGCATGGTGATAGTGTAAGAATAGGTGCTCCATGGAAGGTTGCTGAGCTCGTAAATCTCTGTAACATTTTTGTTTTTGTGGCTTTTGCCTGTATTCACAGGGAGTTGTTGAACATATTATCATTTTAAAGGGCAGCCATACCAACCTTTTTAAAATACCTGCTAAAACCATTAAAAAGTGAAGGTGATTTTAATGAATTTCTCATGCTGCCTCTTTTTTCCTCCCTGCCCCTGCTTTTTTTTTTTAACTGCTTTGGAAGTTTGAGACACCTTCTCGAACAGTGTGGGAGGTGGCATGGTGGATTGTAAGGAGAAATGGGAACTGGCAGTAATTCTATTGGAAGCCTCTACTAGATCAAAGTCCCTTCCAGAAGTGGAAGAAGCCCATCTGTGAAAGGACAAATTAAGATCCAACCCCAAAGATGTAGAACTTCCCTAAGTGGCATGTTCTTGTTAAAAACTACAGTGTGTAAAAATTGCTTGCGCAAAGTGGGTCTTTTTTATTGCTTTAGAATAGCTTTTGAGAGATGACCATTTTCTACGGAACAGCCTTTTGTTTTCCAAAATACATCTGTTTGCTAGGCTTCCATATACTGGGGCTGCCATATGTCTGGTTTTACCAGACACATCCAGGAATCGGGCTACAAAAATGGCGTCCAGGCAGAAAATCTGGATGTATGGCAAGTAGGGTGTTTTTTTTATTAAAATAAACACTTTAAAAATCCAAAAAAACCACAAAACCCAACAACCTTTCTCTGTGCACCCTTTTTAAAGGGGAGGGTGTGTTCTCAGCAAATAGGTTTGTCCAGAAACAACACATCTACTTACCCAGGAACCATGATATTTCTTTAGTTTATTTATGCAGAAAAATTGTGTGCCTCTTAGCATTTTTGGTAAACATCCCTAACTGGCCTATGGAAATCTTAAAATCAAAAGACAACAAAATAATACAGATGAAGACTGGAACACATTAAACTGCATTGTTAAAGCTCTGTAATTTAAAACAGCAATTCAACAACGGAACAGGGAAACTGTCAAGCCTCCAAACAGGCCTGTTAAACAACTGAGTTTTAGAGAAATGTTTGATGGAATTGAAGGATAAAGTTTCAATCTGTCCACCAGCACCCTTAAAACAAAGTTATGCTGTCACTTGACTTGACTGCTTGGCAGGCTTGGCAGTTGATTACATCGGAAATAAGAGCTTGAATGCCCCGACAATACATGGAAATAGGCGTTCCTAGTAAAAAGAAAGATGGCTGGTCCCATGCAAACATAGTGTCAATCCCATAAACCCTCATTTTCAATTTGCTTGGATTACTGAACAGTGATTGTCGTTTTATTTGAAATAAGGATGATGGGATTTGTTGCCCTTGGATGTTCTGGAAGCTCCAGCCTCCAACATCTCCAGCCAGGCATGATGGGAGTTGCAGACCAACAACCTATGGAGACCTATAAGTTCCTCATTTATGGGTTAGACTAAAAAGAAAGGGATGGGGATAACCCTTGGCCACACTGCCACCTTGTTGACTATAAAGAACCCTCTAGATGAAAGTCATAACTCTCCTCATCACCCCGTCCCCAACATCCTCCCACTTTCATGGGAGATTAATGCTCCTGTAAAATAATGTGTTGCGTTCTGTCCTGGTTAAAAGAATCAACATTTTTTAATTTATACAAAGACTGTAAACATGTCTCCTCTGATACGAAGCCTGCTTACCATTTTTCTATTAGATAACATTTAAAAACACATCTCTTTAGGATGTCTATTTTAGCCTTCACTAAAACGAATGTTAGAATGTAGTAATTCAATCACTGACATAATTAGTTCTGTAACCTTTCATGCATTCAAAGGCAAGCCTTCTCCAGTCACTTCTTAATTCCCTAAGTAGCTATATGACTTCAGGTATCTTCAGTTACATCGTCTGCATACTTGCTAGTATTTTTTTGTGACGTTACATTCATTAACCTTGGGGGATAGTGGAAGTGTCACCTGAGCAAGCTAGGTCAGAGATCTCCAAAGTATTCGGGGCTCACAAAGTCACAGCTGTGTTACCTGCTCTGTACTAATTAAGAGTTACCATGAATCTGTCTGACAATTAAGGACAGAATGAACTTTAGTGGAGATAGGCACTATGGGACAGTAAACAGTTCTAAAGCAAGCAAAAAGTCAGCACAGGAAATACTGCTGACAGCATGGACTTTGTTTTAATGCTATGCGGAGTAAAATGCCTGAAATAAGTGTCTAAATTGGGTATTCCGTCATTATTGCAGGAATAAGTATCCAGAAATGGCATTGTCAAAGCCTTGTATCACCAAGACAAATTTTTCTCTATAAAGATGCTTATCTCATGCAAAGTAGATGAACAAGAGAGATTAAGGGAGAGGGAAGTTCTTGGGCAAGTAGCAATTCCAATCTGTCTTCTGTCGGCCATGGCCTTTGTAGTTACTGTATTAACAACTCAGTCTTCATATGATTAATATCTTAGTTTAATATAAGTTTTACTTTAATATATGATTAATATAATCTTATTATGAATCATTTATTATTATCATTAACTTTATTATTGTTATTATATATAATGATATAAAAGCCTTTGTTTTTTATTCTACATTCTAAACTCTCCCCGCTCCCATTGAAGCATGTAGTCCTAATAAAAGCATTATGTGTGAAGTTGTTGGGTTTATCCTCTCTTTTTCTCTCCCATGGCTCTCATGGCTGTAGCAATAGCAGTGAAGAGCCCCCACCCCATGATAACCCCTCCAAGCAGGAAATTCGTTATTTAGTCCTCACCAGTTTCAGCACCATACCTGTGGGAGTACTTACCAAAGCTGTACGTGTTGCGTCCTTGGTGCTTTGGGTGGTGGTTGCAGCAGTGAAGGTATAGAAGTATGTGCCATTCTTACATTTAGCCAGAAACCCATAGGTATTGCTAGCAAATTAGCTGCCACATTCCTGGTTGTGCAGATGCTATAGGAAGTAAGTGTGTGTGTGTGTGTGTGTACAGATACGAACATGTATTTGTTTCTGTCTAATAGTCAGGGTTAAGTGAGGGAGTGGGAGATGTTGCTGACTGAAGTGGTAGCAGCAGCTATGGCAGGAGACTCATCATTCCAGTGGCGTTGTGCATAGTTTCATATTACAATAGTTGCTGTTGGGGTTTTTTTGGGTGGTGGTGGGGAGGCTTAATAAGTAACTGAGGTGGATTCGTTAACAAGAAAAGAGCTTCAGTACTGTTTGCATGTGTGAGGCCATTTGAAATGCACCAGAATTTATGCTACCTTGTTTATCTTCTGCCCTGGAAAGGAGAAGAAAAAGAGACAGTTTGATGTCTAAATGAAGTAATCTTCAGAAACAAAAAGATTATATTTGTTAAACTGTATGAGGGGGGAAAAAAGTCAAAAGATAATATGGCTTTGTTCACAGTATTACATAAAGAAGATTAAAGACGGGAAACAAGCTGCTTAAACACTGTAAACTAATTAGTTCGATGAATTGTTTTCCCGAGGTTCATGAGATATGAAACATTGGCACCAGTGCGTGAAATACACTCTGCCTCAGTGCTCTTTTCAATTTATTTTTCTGTTAGTGTCATACCTATATAAAAAGAAAGCAACCAAAAAGAAAGAGGTTACAGAAGGGAGACCAAAGCCTGGCATATGATTGAAGCTGACATTTTGTCATTTTAAGCCTGGTGCGGGAGGGCCTTCCTGTAATACCCTTGTATAAATACCAGCTTCATTTTCTGCCATCACCAGCTATATTGTAAAAATGATGTCATGACAAGACCCACAGGAATTCCTTTTGTTGCTCAGAGCCACTTTGGCAGCTCTGAGTTAAACTAATCATGAGCGAGCTGACGCATTATTAATTAGTTTGCCCAGTATCAAGGTATTTAGAGAGGAAGGGGAGGGAGAGTCTGCATGGCAAGAAAACAGGGGCAGGTGTTTGGCACAGAAAACTTTGTGTACGTTCTGTTGTTTTCTTCCTTTTAAACTGACGCATTCACCAACTGATGTGGCAACAAGTGGATGGATCCAAGGCTGTTTATCACCGGCTGTGTCTGGGCAATTGTGTCTCATTTTAATAGGCCAAAATATGAATGAGCCTGTTGCACCTGGTTTGCTCCTCATTTGTGCAAGCAAGGAAACAAACCACAGTTGACTATAGTTTTCCAGGATGTCTGAAGTAGGAAACTATGGTTAATGGTTCACAAACAAGCCATGGTTGAAAGCTTATAGATTCCAATGTAACAGCAGGTAATAACCAACTATAAAGGAGAAGCAAAGCAGCTGCATGCGGGTACATGAGACTTGTTCATATTTCTGCTTATTAAGCCAAGATGTGGTGGTCCAGACATGGCCACTGTATGTTAAACGATTGGCCACTGCAACACTACAGTTGAAGATCCAGTCCCTGTATTTTAGTAGCTCTGCTAAATAACCTGAAAACTTACATTGCATCAGTTTGTTTGCATGCATTATTTCTCTGCTGCATGAAATGTTTATAACTGTGTATAAACATTGGAACCTAAAAGACCCAGTGTGGTCCTTACCAGTTTGAATGAATGATGCTGGCAATATTACAATAAACTAAATACAAGGTCTACCCAAGGCATTTTGTTGGGACAAGATGGGAACCCCCCCCCCAGCAAATACACATATAGCATCTGAGCAGACTGGCAGCTGAATCTTACTTCAACAATGGCAACAGGATGGCATCCTTCGCTGTACCTGAAAACTGCAAGCTACCTTTGGAGGTGCAGGACATGCTAGCTTAGGGAGAATGGCGGATTGTTGCTAATATAATTGAATGGATGTCCACACCATCTTTAGTTGAGCTGAAGGCATATGAGAGCAACAGGGATAAGAATATGCCAAAGAGAGTTGGGGCAAGAAAACCACTTTTCATACTGGATGAGCTGTCATACTTCACAGTGCTACACGTGTTCCCTTGGAAGGACACATCGTGTGGAGATTAGGTGTGTTTGAGCAGTGTGAAGGGTTCTTTTTGGCTGATGACGTCAATGGACTTTGTCAGGTCTGTGAAGGCAACATACAAGGGGTGTCTCTGTTCTCACCATTTCTGCTGCAGCTTGACGCAGTGAGAAGATCATGTTGACCACTGACCTCTGAGCTATAAAACAGGGTTGGGGCTTAGGATAGACCCTGTCAGTGAGTGGCTTCAGTCTGTTGAGAACCACATGGGCAAAGTCTTTCCCCACAATACTCAGCAGAGAGATCCCATGGTATTTGTTGCAGTCATGGTGGTCACCTTTATTCTTGTAGAGGGTCAGAGTGATGGGAGTCGTGTATGTCTTCTGGTATGAATCCTTGTTCACAACACTGCAAGAGGAGGCCATGGAGGTCTGACTAGAGGGAGGAATATCATGGAAGACCCCACTCAAAAAAAAACTTTTTAAACCTCTTACAAAGCAGCTGAAGAAGTCTCATGTGCTAGGGATTCTGTTTCCAGCTATACCTTCATCTCTTCAGGCACATGGGTGCATGACCTTTATCTGCATTAAATGTTTCCTTAGAATGCCAAAAATATTTTAATCTGTTTTAAAATATGTATATGCCAAGCATAAATATTTATATTCTACTGATTTGTGTGTATGTACACGTGTGCATATGTGAGGGATAGTTAAAATCATTAATTGGCAAATTACTAATAGTGTATGTGGAGCATTCAGTTTTTAAAAAAGAAACAAACCAATGATTGAAAAAGCCCTAGGATAGTAGGGAAGCCAGGAACACAATAATGAAAGGAACTGCTTTTCAATGTAAATTAATTTGGTATTTCCTAGCATACTAATGTTACATTCCATTAGGGCAATGACAAACATACATATATATATCCTGACTATGGTCTTGAACACCAATGACTCTGACTTCAGTGGCTGCGCAGGATCAGTGGAGAGATCCAATAATGTCTTAAAATTAGATGTTGTAGAAAGTTTCAGCACAGACTATCCATAAGAGCACATTCATTGCCATCACCACCCAAACTTTCAATTCAAACAAAAGGTGGTGGTGAACTATTTGCCTCTCCATTGTGTTCCTTCCTGTTTGCCTTGTAGCGCTGCTATAACTTGTTTTGTTTTTTTGCTGGTGTTCACTGTCTACATTTTGTGTTCTTTTCCAAAGGAGTGCAACTAACTCATTTCCCGTTTCAGTTATGGTTAACACATCTGCAATCATACAGGGCAAACTGACCCCAGAAATTATTTGTCTTAAATGTTAAGAATTATTTTTTTGTCCCATTTTTGCCTGCTGAAGCCAGCTTGAATTCAAGGGTTGTTTTAGAATTCGTATTTCTTAGTAGTCTGCTCAGCATTACTTACCAAAACCATGTGATAATTAGCACCAGAATGGGAAGAATCAGCCGATTTCCTGGCCTATTTTACTGTATTTGCTTGCCTTTATTTCCTATGATTACAGATGGCTTATTTATTTAATTGCCGTACCATAAAAGCAGTTTTCTTCATCTCTGGTGCACAAGATACCAAGTTAAAGAGACTGTTAATGCACTGTTGGCCTGACCATAAAAAGCAATGTACTTTAAATACTAGTGTTAGTAGAATAAATGCCTCCCTTTTATTACCTCTCCTCTGTATATTTTTACTTCCTTCTGATAAAGAATTACATAATCCCGAGTGCTCTTCCTCCATGAGTTTGGCTGCTGAGAATTCTGTCAGGTATAATCTTGTACATGTTGTGGAAAGCAGTTTGTCATTTCAAAATATGACAGTGAGCGACTTACATCTGATTACTGAAATCCATAGTATTCAAGTGACATGTCCTGTTTTTTTTTCTATCCTCAGACATTTTTCTTAGCAGTTTTATGTCTTATGGGGTGCCATTTAAAGTGTTGCAGTTTTCATTTTCTGGCCAGTAAACCTGAAAATAAAAGCTGTTACTACATAATGTCATTTTAAAATAGTTCTTAGCACGTGAAAATATATGTCCAAGTGTTCTTTAAAAAAAAATCTCAGTGAGCGTAAGAAGGTATAGCCATCTAAATGTGAATATTTCATTTAAAATGCTGACTAATGAAGAATGATTCACAGTAGCACTGACAAAGTTAATGGAGGAATAAAACCCTAGTCCTTTTCCCAAAAATAATTAGATACTAAGGGACCTATGTTGTTTCCAGAAGGAAGCCCATGTGACTCTGCCTATTTATTAAGACTGATGAACTCTTGTTAGCCTGTTTACTCTTTCCCTCTTGTGTCATCCCCACTCCCCACTCCAGATTTACAAGCTGTGTATAAACTACAATTTTTATGTGCGCCCCCCCTGTATTATATATATTTTCTATCCGTTTTTTATGACTTTTCCCCACAACATTTATTGACAATCTGAATCTAACAAATCCTAAACTACTTAATGGGTTCTGGCTGCATCCAGTATGTGGCCTGAATATTTTTTCCCCTCAGACATCTGTGAGGATAGCTTCTGAAATTTACAAAACCTTTGTGTGTAATCCCACAGCCGGACCTGCACATTAGAAATCTCAACCAGTATTTGTTTGCTGCTAATTACTCCATGTAAACCTGTGGGAACAGATTCTCTATTAATGAATTTGAGCAAGCAGTTAGAATTCTTTGCATAAATTTTAAGGAAATTACTAGTCTGGTTGTTTAGACTCTCCCCCCCCCTACTCTTCCCCCTCCCCTGTTACAGCCAGGTCTTCATATCCTGCACAGTCACGCTGCTGCTGGTGTTATTTTATTCATCATTAATTAGGGAGAAAAAGGAGCTAAGAAATAAGAAATCTTATTTGGCACCACTGCATAACAGAAACAGCTGTGTAATGTGGCATCAGTGGGTTATTAAATATGACATAATGAGTAGTATTTCTATCATGGCATTATCTGTCATAGCTTTTGTCAGGCAATTTTTTTCCAAGGTTTGAAATCTTTCTCGTGTATTTTTCACTGGGTATCATTTAAAATGTCCAGAAATCCCACTGCAACCAATCAGTTTGTCTTCTTCTAAATACCTTCCTTTGATTGATGGCTTGTTAGGCAAAGTTAGGAAGCCACAGGGAACTCAATTACTTTACTATGTGATGCAACAATAGTTTGACCCAGGTAATATTGGTTAGCTGTATTTGTGGCATACTTTAGGGTGGGGGAGCCACTTATTTTTACCATAAGCCTAACCTGAAAGAATTTGATGCAAACATTCAGTGCAATCCAGTAGAACATGTTGGTGTCTAATCATATCTTATTGTGAAGCATCTGGTATATTGTGTATATTCTAAACATATATTGCCATCTGCTATGTTGATGCAGTTCTGGGCAACATTTTAAACTCTGATCCAGTGTTTGCAAAAACTATGAATGTTATAAAAGCAGAAGCAGTGCCAAACTTCTCCCCCCCCCCTCTCTGTGTAGAAGTCTGTTTCTGCACTCGTACGGTTCTTTACATTCAGTGCTTTATGGTTCCAATGCATGATTTACGGAATGGTGACTGCAATCTCTTTTATCTGAATATATCTATATCTATATCTATATCTATATCTATATCTATATCTATATCTATATCTATATCTATATCTATATCTATATCTATATCTATATCTATAAAAACAGCATACCAGGACCAGATTAAACTACATTTTGCAGGTCACATTTGGCCAACCTTTGCAACCTCTTTCAATTTCTATCATGAGTTAGAAAATAATCCAGTGGTACTATAATTGTTAGTGACACCTAAGGTTTTATAGGTAACATTTCTGTTAATGCACAGGTATAGTTGTTGGTGGCTTAATTAACCACATAGAAATACGTTAGTCTTTAGGTAGTTGTCCTAACTAGTGTGTGATTACTATATTTTATTCAATAGATGTTGTTTGCATTGGTAGCTATTTATTATTTTCATCTTAGCAATTTTTGTGCTATCTGGCAGCAATATCCTGGTTATTTCCACAGTGCTGAAAGCCATGATGACAGAATGAATTATACAAATGAAATATGGCATCAGCTCTGCAAATCCATTGGTCCATAAGCTGCATCCAGCATCTGGCAATGTCTGAGGAAGAGTTGCACAAAGCTTGTTTAGGAGTCCAGCGTTGCCTTTCCAGATTTATCATAGGAAGAAAGCCAACATGTGCTACAAAAAACAAGGGCTGAATGAACAATGGAAAGGGAAAGATAAGCACAAAAAGTTCTTGTAAGCCAGTGTAGAATGGACTCCATGAAAAGTGCTGGCAGGTGGCTTAGAACTCCATTTACAGTGTTAAAATTCCAGCATATCAAAGTGTTTGCTAACAGTGTATTTCACTCTTTTCATCAGCTCTGCATTCGCATCAATGAATCAAGTAGCTGTATTTCAGAAGTGAATATGGCTCAGATAACTGTTCAGGCTCATGTTACTGATCCATATCTGTTGGTGATTCTATTCCTTTTACCTCCCACATGAGTCGTACCTTTCTAGTGCAAATAAGCTGCCACTAGTGCCTTTGCTTGATCTCCATGCTACAGATGTCTCTAATTAACTTTACCATGACGGGCCACCAGGATATAGTTACAAAGGTTGACAGATCCCAGTGTCCTTGGAGGCTCTGCCCTGTCACCTGACACATTCCTTGTGCTAACATCCTTTTGGCAAGCTCTTTTTAATGACTAAGTCCATCTTGTACCTGTGTGTTTAATATGGGGAGTGTAGAGTGATAGCCACTAAAAGATAACAAAGAATTTCTAGTTGGAGAGCAATTACAGTATCGACTTTGATTTAGCAACATAAGAGATGTGCCGTTAGATCCCGTTTGAAAAATTCAAATACAGCAGCACACCAAAAACAAGTAACTTTGGAACAGTGTTTTGGAGACAGTCTTAGCTCTGTATTTATAGGATTAAATGGCAGAAAAGGTTTTTTTCAGAGAGTTGATTGGACTGTGAGCTTCACTGGCCGCCTGAGCAGAAACATGTTACTATTAAACACAAAATCTTTCTATCAATAAATGTGCATTAAACCACAGGCCAATCTTACATATATAAATATTAAGCCCCGGTGAATTCAGTGGGTTTTGCTCCTAGGTAAGTGAGCATAGAATTGCAGCCTCAAAGTAGCTGTAACAATTCCCAGGTCCAAATTCTGAGATAGCTTCTATACAAGTGGAAGAGCTACACAGAAGAAAACCATAATCAATTGCAACTTTGTTCACTATAGTGCTTAAGTAATGGAAAAAGCCAAACCTTTTGAAATTTCCCTTGTATGCAATTTTTCAATTCTGAATGTGGCAACAAAGATGGATAGAACTTGAGTAAATTATACTTCCTCAAGATTTAGCATTTCGAATAGCTTGAAACTCAAAACAATTGAATCTTGAAACTCAAGCTTTTATTTTAAATTCTAGATTTTGATTTATTTATTTTTTAAAAAAATCAAATACACTGGGGAAGGAAATAGGAAGGTTAAATCACTTGACAGATGAAAATCAGATGAGAGGGAGGAAACAGTAGCAGTGGAAAAGATTAGAAACTGATGAAGTGTGTTGATACTGGAGCCATAGCTAGGTGATCTTGTGCCCCGGCAGAACCATCCAGATTGTGCCCCCTAGCCATGGACAAATTAGCTCTTCTTTCCGCCTCTCCTCCAACCCCCAACCACCCATTCAATTCACCTTTTATTTAAAACCTTTTCTTCTGAGGCAATAATCAATATTTTTATTTATAGACATTTATGGACATATTTTAAGCCAATTTTGTGCTCCCCTTCGCCTGTGCCCCTGGCGGGGCCCCACCTCAGCACCCCCTAGCTATGGCCCAGGTTGATACCCATCACAATTATAGATGAAATGGGAGTAGAATGTACAATAATGTATAAAAGCCTCTATTAGCTCCCATCAACTCAGGTGGAAGTACAGAGTTCCTCTATTGGGTAAACCTCCTAAAACTATCTTAGTTGCTAAATAAGCTTTCTTAGTTGGTAATGTGATTAGGTGTGACTTGGGTGGCTCAGAGAAACACAGAGTATTCCTTGGGCATTAAGAGCTGTTAACTAGATGAAGCTCGTTAAGCTTACTTACTTGCAGAAAAATGTACCAAATTGGAAAAGGCTTAAACTTTCTCATGCAGTAAGAAGACAAAGCATACTATACGCCCTTCGTAGGCCAGGCTTTTGTCAGCCAAAGGTAATACTGCAATTATAAGCTGTACTTTCCAAGATCCTGAATTAAGTATGATTAAGTTGCCCCATTAAGACTATTTGAGCTGCATCTGCACGGGATGTCATACATTCCTTTTAAAACATTTGTAGTTTCACTTGTTAACTTCATGTATTCAACAGAATGGAAGGGTACAGAATTGGGATGGCTACAGCTACTGGGTGATTCACAAATGTATTGAGTTTGATTTTATCATAGAAAGGAAGGATATAAATATCCAAATAATAAGTAAAAGAAAAGTGAATCACAAAAAAGATATCCAGGCAAAACAGGCTGTTTTCACCTAGCTTTTAGCAAAGATGAGCTGATAAACTTAGTTGACTAAACTTAAACATAATGATTATCTTTCAAACTGTTTGCATCTATTGCAGATTTAATCAAGGATGTTACCACTATGAAGTGTGGTCTATGGACTCTTCCCAGCTTCATAAAAAAAAGAAAAAGAAAAAAGACTAGGATCCTGAATACTGCAGTGTTTTGCTAAAAAAATCTTGTTGCCTTTAAGATTTAATTTGGGATGATTTCAAAACCACCAAAGTAAGGTGCAGTTCTGCACCTGTTAGTGGCTGCCTGACTTATGGAATCTCGTGAACTGGAAGAGTCTGGAATAAGCAATGTCTGGTAATCCTAGTTGGCCTTCAGTCATTGTCAGGCAAAGCAGAGGACTTTACACTCCAATGACTAAGGAAACTATTACTAAAAAAGACTGTTGCAATCCGAGGCTTGTAATCAGAGTTGCAGAACCTACCTAATGAATTTAAGATTGAGAATCTAATTTTCTTAGAACTATCACTTGAGAATCAGAGTAATTATTTCCTAGCACCCTTTGTGGAATATAGTTATAATTGCATTAGTGTAGGAATGTTCACATAAACACTTAATTGTTAACATCCTCCTAATTCAGAGGAAATCATCACCTCTTCATATTTCACTGTCATAAAGGGTTGTTAAATTTTTTAAAAAGGAAGCACAGTTACATCTGGAATGCAGAGTGAGAAACAGAATTTGGAAATATCTGAAATATGCCTCTGAGGGACACACACACTACTGTGATAAAGAGCTGCTACATGAAAACTTACACACACACCTGCAATATTTTTTAAAAAGGTATTGAGACTTATTTAAGAACTTTTCCCGATCTGTTAAAGAGTTGCAGTTCTAAAAGGCAGACTGAAGAATTAGAAGGAACAGCACCAAAGAAATTATGTATACAGCAATACTCCCTCTGGTGAAAGAATACAGTGGTACCTCGGGTTACAGACGCTTCAGGTTACAGACTCCACTAACCCAGAAATAGTACCTCAGGTTAAGAACTTTGCTTCAGGATGAGAACAGAAATCGTGCAGTGGCAGCGGGAGGTCCCATTAGCTAAAGTGGTGCTTCAGGTTAAGAACAGTTTCACAGTTAAGAATGGACCTCCGGAACGAATTAAGTACTTAACCCAAGGTACCACTGTACTTCTGTTGGGGACCAAGTTGGGATTCCCCCTCTAATTTTTGGGTTGTCTAAATACTGTTGAAGCTTTTGTAAGTCTCATCACCTTTACCTTTCTGAAAAAAACGTGTGGAGTTGTTTACTCTTAGCATGCAAAGCAGATAGATTGTTTGATGTCCTCAATCTGCAGGAAAATTTCCCAGAATATCCCCACACCCTTTCACTCTGATCTTAAAGAGGGAAAAGAGGCTTGCAAAAGCCTTGGGAGAGAGGGGGAAAGGGCACATTTTCCAGAGGTAAAAAAAGTTTCAGGAGGAAGGATATGGGAAATGGGATGTGTTTGCAGTCTAGCAGCATCTGTTGCCTACCTCTGAAAGTTGCAATCACTCCAGCTTGTGGTGTCATGTGGCCTAGAGAAGCTAGAAAAACAAGAAATTGATGAGAAGCTATATCAAATATGGGGTGAACAGTGGCTTCTCCTTCTGTTTTAGAGAGGAGAGAAGTCCATGCAAGTCAGAGACAGTGTGTCTCTTATAGGTCTCTGTTAACTAAAAAATATGGCAGTCATGTACAGTAGAACCTTATCCATACACCAACTTAACATTGATATTTCTTAGGGCTTTCTGCTGATCTTTTTACCTTAGGAGCCAAGAAGGGCAAAAACTGTAATTATTTATTGTGGGTAGACCATGAGTAGCAGTTTTTGTCAATTAATAAGAGAATGGAAAAATATGTTGCCCTTCCTATTTTAATTCTTGTTTTGTTTCTGTAGTTTGCTTAGTTTTATTGAATTAGCAAGAGGTGACTGAATGTGTATTTTGTTAAACTCTGGTTTGTCCACTAGCCAAACAGGGCTGCATGTATTTTACTGAGCTGCTCATGTAAACTTTAGCTGGAAGGTGAAGTGTTAATCTTGTTTGAACCTGTAATTTCAGCACAATGGGTTTGCCAGAGTTGCTGATTCTGAAGTTGGTGTTAAAAAACAAAAAAGATGTGTGTGTGAGAGAGTTTTTAATGGACTTTTTGAAAAACCCTGGGGAACTCCTTATTTTGTGGGACTGTGATAGCTCAACACTGGAATATTTCAAAGACACCTCTAGAAGGGGAGCCCCCAACTCAAAATAACTTTGACTGACATAATTATAGTTTAGAAATGGCCGTATAAAGGATTTTTCCTGGCATGAGTTGATTTCTTATCAAACTGTGCAGTGACAAGTGAGAAACAACAAGCTTCATTTTCTTCTGCTCTGTGACTCATTAGTTTTGTCTCATAAACACCTTATTATTCCACCTTGAACTTGTTTAAAGGTACAGAATGAAACTTAAAACCTTCAGCAGTTTTCCCAAGCCAATAAGTATCAGAGACAAACAGAAGGATGAAAAGAATTCTGTAAGATTCAGAATGTTTCATAAGATACAGTAGATACAGGTTCTTCCTGATGTTAAATAAGACTGATCAGATATTTTGATGTACTATAAGGATAGAATCTCGCTCTCCCCTCCCTAATTGACTTCCAAAAAACAGCCTTGCCTACATAATATTATCTTCATACTATAGCTTCAAATTATGAGTCTTTGAGTTAGAAGTACCAACCTTCCTTTTTTCTTTTGCAATAGGCTTTTGAAAGGCTCCCAAAGCCTTTCTCATGAATTATTGCTGCAAGGCAGCGGAGATTTAGGATCAGAGTTTTCCTTCTCCTACATGGGCTACCTTCCCAGGTTGACAATCCCCATCTGACCCTCATTTCCCATTACAGCATGTGCACTAACTGCCTTCTTGACTGTTGGGACAGACTCTTGGTCTTGTCTGCTCACTCTGCCATAACCTGTCTTCTCATACAGGGGAAGTCCCAAGCTCACTGAGGGATTAAGACCCATTGGCTACCCTCACCTGGTTTAGCTTGCTGGTTTAGCCTGGTTTAGCCTGAAGCCATTTCCCATGCTGACAGCTTCTAGGAACCACAGGTTAGAACTGAATGCAAAGTGGGGACTAAAGGTGGACAAGCTACCCCAGAAGGAGTGTCCTCCACAAGAGATATTAAAGGTAAAGGGACCCCTGACCATTAGGTCCAGTTGCGGATGACTCTGGGGTTGTGGCGCTCATCTCACCTTACTGGCTGAGGGACCTGACGTACAGTTTCCGGGTCATGTGGCCAGCATGACTAAGCCACTTCTGGCAAACCAGAGCAGCGCACAGAAACACTCTTTAACTTGCCGCCGGAGTGGTACCTATTTATCTACTTGCACTTTGACATGCTTTCAAACTGCTAGGCTGGCAGGAGCTGCGACCGAACAACGGGATCTCACCCCGTCACGGGGATTTGAACCGCAACCTTCTGATTGGTAAGCCCAAGGCTCTGTGGTTTAACCCACAGTGCCACCTGTCTCCTAACACCCCATACATTAGTACATGGTTACTGAAACATTAACATTGTTAGAGAGACAGACTATGGTTTATGATCAGAAAAAAATTGGAATTCCGAACCACAGATTAAAATAGATTTATGTTCACTTAGAGAGTTCTGATGGAACTCCATGGCAATGTAGAATTTTCCATGGAAACACTATGGAGTCATTATCTGAATTGAGACAAAGGGTATCCATCTCTTGAGTAAAAAAAAAATTGCTTTTTTAATACATATGCTGCATCAGTAAATTTGCATTTAATCTGTTGCTTTGAATAACTTCCCTTCATGTGGAAGCCTTCTCTTTTTTCTCTCTCCCACACAATGCCTTTTCTGGATTGGTTGAAAGTGGACCTCATGCAAGAAAATTACAACTACACTTAAGGGAGATCTGCCAACAAGGCAGTTTATTCTCAGATATATCGCACAGCACAACTGCACCCTTGTGTCTTTAAAGCAGGTCGAGTCATTTAAAATCATAGTTACTTAGGAGTGAAGTGTTATCTTTCATTTCCCAAGAAAGGGAAAAAGCATGTTATAGTGGAAAAAAACTAAAATAAAGAAAACTTAAAGTTGTGTATGAAAAGTTCTAAATGCACTTTTTTAGAAAATAAGAAAATCACATTCTAAACACACACACACATGTATATAAAGTTACAGTTAAAGTAACCAGGAATGCCAGGAGCTGATATGAATGATCAGGAAAGCCCTGGGTGAATGTTCTCAGTTGCTTGCAGAAGCACCCAACTCTCAGTAGGTGACCAACGCCTGATATCCACAAGATAAGCATTCCTAGGGCAGATTCTAAAAATAGTTACTTACACTTCAGGTCTAGTTGTATTGGAGACAGTAGGTTGATCCAGAGATCCATGAGCTGAGATCTACTCGTGGACATGGGTGCTCTCATGAACAGAATAGGGAGATTATTTTTGCATATTTTTCCAGCAGCCTTTTGTGTGAACCAGTGGCGTAGCGTGGGTTGTCAGCACCCGGGGCAAGGCAAGTAATTTGCGCCCCCTAACACGTGGATTTGCGCCCCCTAACCCTAACCCCTAGTTGTTGCGCCCGGTGTGGCCGGCCCCCCCTGCACCCCCCACGCTACGCCACTGGTGTGAACAGAAATCTCTTCAGGCTAGGGAACCTAAGAACTGTTAAGGAAGAAGGGAAAGGGGGGCTGCAAAAATTGAATCCAAGTGCCTTTCACAAATGGAAGGTCCTGAGGGATTCCACCCAGTGTGTTAAAATTTCTGTCAGTCTAACTGTATAGTTGTGTTTGTTTTATTATTTATCTAGTATGAATTAAACACGTTTTTGTTTGTTGCATATGCTAGGCTACTTCAAGATTGCGCACTAATAAAAAAAATGCAATTTTTAAATGATGTGTTCATGCACTTAGGTTTTTTCTATATGCAAGTTCACAGTTCAGGGCCCCCAATGTAAAGTAGTAGCTGTTCATACTATATACTCATCTCAAGAAAATAATATATATGTATTGCTCTTCATTTGTTCTATTGTGAATTGTAATGTATGAAGAGGTTCTAGAAATAAACAAATGAAAATACCACTGTAACTTCTTAGAGGAAAATCTGGCAAGTAAAATCAAATACTCAAGCACGTGAAGAGAAAAATATTGAACAGCTGACTTTCTGGGATAGGAGACATATTGGAAGGGACTTCCTGTGTGATCTGGAATAAAAATATAGCACTGCAGCCAAATAGTGTAAACTTAGCAAAAACAGGCACATTTAACACTTTCATGTTGTTGTTTTTTAATAATCTAACCATGAATGCTGTACTAGAAATTGATCTGATATTGAACATGTAATAAAGAAAACTCATAGCGGCATATGGGAAACTCATCAAAATGGTTCCAACAAAATCCCAGCTTCACAGGTGTTGACCTTGTCATTATGGCCTGCAAGCACATTTTTCTTAGAATCTTATCATTGTGGTTTTCAGCGATGTGGGTGGCTGACTGTGGACAAGGCTTTCTGTTGACCTTAAAATAGCGGCACCAAGTTGACTGGAGCAGGTGTTTTATTTTGTGTTTATTTGCTACGCATTTTATGAAAGTAAAAAGGGGGAAGAAGGTTAAAACTCAGAGCACAGGCCCCTTTTATTCATACAACTGCCGTTATATTGGTCCGCTTCCGATCGGCAAGTCCTAGGCTCTGTGGTTTAACCCACAGCACCACCCGTGTCCTACTCTCTCATCTATAAGTAATCAAATAATATCCAGGGACTTAATAATCCCTCAGGAAAATTGGGAGACTCCAACATTAGCCTAGGAGCATGGTTTGTAATTAGCAAGGTGCCAGGCACGTTTTGCACCTAAAGATTCTCCATGTGTGAGTACCTCCAAAAGTCTGGATGCCATTTCTTGTGCCTGGCTGACACTCAAGGATTACTGAAATGTATGTGCTTTGAAGTATTGAAGTATATGCTAAGGCAGGCATAGGCAAACTCGGCCCTCCATATGTTTTGGGACTACAGCTCCCATCATCTCTAGTGGTCAGGGATGATGGGAGTTGTAGTCCCAAAACATCTGGAGTGCCAAGTTTGCCTATGCCTGTGTTAAGGATAGGCAATATGTTAAGGAGTTTAACAATAAAGAGTAAGAGTGTTTTGAAAACTGCTGTATGGTACCAATCTTTTTATTGTAAACACCAAATTATACATGTATTAACAATTTAACAATTAACAATGTGTCACTTATGGGAATTGTGTATTAGTTCATACTTATCAAAATAATAAATAAAAAGTGTTGCTGGCCATGGCAACTGGACATTCTGTTTTGGCACCCACAACCCAGGCTCAGGAGCCATTTGTCTCCTAGCTTTTCTATCCCAGTTTCTAACAGTGCCTAGGAGGAATACCCAAGGGGTGTGTGTGTGTGTGTGTGTGTGTGTGTGTGTACATACTGTTATCCCATTACTTCTCTTCTGGAAGCACCATATGGAAACTGAAATGTCATCTCTCTTTCAATTAATGTATGTGTTCTGCCAGCAAGCACCTATGAAGGAAAAGCATACCAAGACTAGATTACTTATATACGTTCTTTCTGATGAATTAGATTTTACTCAAGTCAAGTTTTCAATAAATCAGTTAGACCGATATGCTTTCTGTGTGACAGACTGCTACTGAATCTCATTATTCATACATGTCTCTGTGATGTTACTGAATCAATTTGTGCTGTATCCATTTTGCACTCATGGATAGTTCACGCTCCCTTGTGAGCATAAATAGTCAGCAGGCAATAATGGGAGATGTGGAGCAAAGAAGGTTGAAGCCTATATTCCTGGGATTTGTAGCCCCAAGTTCTTTTTCACTGAGAAAAAAAGTATATGTTTGCACACACGTACACGCTCACATTTCCTCGTCAATATATACAAAGCGGTAGCTAAGTTAAAACCAGATGCTCTAGCACTTTACAAATCAATCCTCTTACATTGTAACAGGCATAGAGTTAAACTGGGGTCTGGAAAAGGTCTTTGCATTGTCTGATTGGCAGAAGAGGGCCGTGTCTACATGTAATTGCTTGTTGGATATAATTCTGTTGAGAGACACTGACTTGACATGCCTCTCCTGAAAAGGCCTCATCCAGAATAAAATGCTATCACAGAGCATCCTTTTAATTGCACCTGCATGGCCCACAGTAATTGTAAACTAAGGCTTTATCACGTATTCTGCTTCTAAATCAATTTGTACTTTTGCTTTATTCTTTCTAGTTAATGATTTGTTTGTTTAGGCCTTATGTACTGATGCTGCAATTCATCTTGTATTTATATCCTTCGAAACCAGTCATGATTTCTTATTAGTGTAGTAAATGTTTTTTTAAAAAAAACAAAAAGAAATTTAGACGAATAGAAGGAAGACAGTATACTAGCAGATCAGTATGCTCTCTAGAGTGCAAAAAGGTTTAATTCTGAAATTCGGTCATTCATGCATCTCATTGTCTTGTCTTTACTGTGCGCTTTGCTTGAACGTGTTCAGAAACATTGCTTTTTCATTTTTGACACACAGTGCAATACTATTCTTTCAGACATAATTCTGAGGGAATCTTATAGTAGCCTTCTGAAGTGTATATTCAAGAGTTATAAGTGAATGCCATTGCATTCCATATAATTTCCTAATTATCTGTATTCATCTTCACAGAAATTAAAATCATAGGACTCATTCAATTAAGTGGGCACGTAGCCTGAGAAACACCTACCTATGTAGGCAGAGAGTTTTAGATTATATCAAATCCATCTCATAGATTCATAGAGTTGGAATAGACCACAAGGGCCATCGAGTCCAACCCCCTGCGAAGCAGGAAACACCATCAGAGCACTCCTGACATATGGTTGTCAAGCCTCTGCTTAAAGACCTCCAAAGAAGGAGACTCCACCACACTCCTTGGCAGCAAATTCCACTGTCGAACAGCTCTTACTGTCAGGAAGTTCTTCCTAATGTTTAGGTGGAATCTTCTTTCTTGTAGTTTGGATCCATTGCTCTGTGTCCGCTTCTCTGGAGCAGCAAAAAACAACCTTTCTCCCTCCTCTATATGACATCCTTTTATATATTTGAACATGGCTATCATATCACCCCTTAACCTCCTCTTCTCCAGGCTAAACATGCCCAGCTCCCTTAGCCGTTCCTCATAAGGCATCGTTTCCAGGCCTTTGACCATTTTGGTTGCCCTCCTTTGGACACGTTCCAGTTTGTCAGTGTCCTTCTTGAATTGTGGTGCCCAGAACTGGACACAGTACTGCAGGTGAGGTCTGACCAGAGCAGAATACAGTGGCACTATTACTTCCCTTGATCTAGATGCTATACTCCTATTGATGCAGCCCAGAATTGCATTGGCTTTTTTAGCTGCCGCGTCACACTGTTGGCTCATGTCAAGTTTGTGGTCAACCAAGACTCCTAGATCTTTTTCACGTGTACTGCTCTCAAGCCAGGTTTCCCCCATCTTGTATTTGGTGTCATCTGCAAATTTGATCAGGATGCCCTTGAGTCTCTTCTCAACTCTTTACATTTGAGCAAGAGCCTCCAGCATGGTACCCTTCAGATGAACTATAATTTACAGTGGTACCTCGGGTTAAGTACTTAATTCGTTCCGGAGGTCTGTTCTTAACCTGAAACTGTTCTTAACCTGAAGCACCACTTTAGCTAATGGGGTCTCCTGCTGCTGCGCCGCCGGAGCACGATTTCTGTTCTTATCCTGAATCAAAGTTCTTAACCTGAAGCACTATTTCTGGGTTAGCAGAGTCTGTAACCTGACGCGTATGTAACCCGAGGTACCACTGTACATAAGTCAGCATGGCTGATTGGGAATGATGGGGGTTGTAGTCTAATAACTCGGAGGGCACCATCTATGCTGCCACTGCTTTTGCATATCTTACATGATTCACAGGGCACAGTAGCCTTCTTTAGATGCCCTAAGCATATGTATTAAATGCAGAATGAAAGAGCAGGAACGTGAAAGGTCCTACATTCACACAGATTCCTGCTCACATGAGAGAAGTTGTATATATGCTCCCACACCCTTTCACATTGCTCCTAAATGAGTGGCCAGCTGGCACTACTGTATTAGGGATTTAGACAATTGGCATTTCTTCACTTTCCTGTCACACATTCACTGAATATGTAAAAGGAATTGCCTAAAGAAGTCTGCCCTTATTATTATTCTGAATGCTGTTGGTTAAAGATAACAAAACTATGGTTGTGTGCTCACATATTGTAGGATGTACCCTCTTATCTGATCTTTCCAGAGATTGTATTGCTTCTAAGAAAGTTTAGACACCCACCCACCCAGTTTTCTTTTCAATATGCAGTTTACACCAAAAACAAGTTGCACCTGATATTAGGGTGGGTTGGTTTTCAAAGGAAAATAAATTAATTGCTTAAAATTGTTTACTTCACAGGAAAACATAACTTATCTAACATGGAGCACAAGCAACTTATCTACAATGTGTTTGTTCCCAATATTATAAATCCTGTATTTTTAAAGAGCCAAGCTCCAACCCTGTTTATTTTATGAGGAATACAAAATTCATACTTCCTACAGTCTTGAGAATACTGAAGTTACTCCCTTGGTGTTAAGCCACTATAATATATTTTAAGCTAATGCAACAACTTGAACATATCCCTGTTGAAAAAGTTTTTGGTGCACTGCCCTGGCTCATTTACATTTTGACTGCACATAATCTTGTTTGAAACTTCAGCAGACCTTTGATCAAAAATAATGTTCATCCAGCAACCCGCTTTTAAGTGCAGATTCAAGACTGAGAAGTGGATGTCATTGCTTTGGCAAAGGTCCCATTTTGTGGCATTCGAAACATAGGCTGCAATCTAACTTTTGACCTTGTTCTCATGAAAGGGTTATAGAGCCAGCAGATGCCTCTGCTATCAGGAATAGAGGAGGGAGGTTATTTTTGATTGTCCCTCTCCGGTCTATAGTCCCCATAACCCTTTAAAATGAGCTTAAGAGAATTTGGTGGAAGTTGACATGGGAGGGGGTTGCAAGTGAAAAGCTAACTAGACAAAACAATTCCTCCACTTCCCTTTGGTTAGCAGAGAGATCCTCTGGATCAAAAGACTTTCCATGAGTGTTAAGGTAGTGCTGGGAAACATGTGGCCCTGCAGATGTTGGATTCCAGCTCCCAGATGCTGCAGGCAGCACTGCTAATTATCAGGCATGACAAGACTTGGAGTCTAATATCATCTCAAGAGCCATAGGTTCTCCAGCCCTGATGCACCGGTACATAATACATTAGCATACTACTAATGTTATGTAGCTTGAGTAAATCTGCCACAAAAGGGATTGCCTTTACTTGGAAAGTTGTTTCCCATGGAAATATTTGGACAATGTTTTGCTGAGTGTAGCAAGGATTGCATGATACAATGTTTTATGATCTACTGTTTTCAAAATATTCCATTTCACAATCCGACAAGTTACTTTAAAAACCAACAGTTGTCTTTGAAAGTTGCATGTTTCTGATTTTACTTTAGTACTTGTTACTAAAATTACTTATTGTTGCTAAAATACCTACGAATCATGTGAAAGGATTCCTTTTTTAAAAAGAACTTAAGGATTTAAGAAAAACCAAGATTTCTTTTGTCACATAATGTTTTCATATGGATGTTTTCCATTGGCTTGCTTCTCCTTATCCACAAGTCATTAGAAGCCAAATCTGGGCCAGGACAGCTTCTAAAAATTGTTTAATTAGGTGCAGATATAAATCACCCCTTGTGTTTAGTACATTTCATGCTGGGGGAGGGGGAGTCTGCAGTATGACTATGCATATGAAAAGAAATGGAACTTCACCTATGTTTGTCAATAGGTTCAGATTTATTCATTAGATATAGTAAAATGTAATGTGCATGGGAGCAATTGGAGGCATTCTTTTCTGTTAAATGGGTGACTTTTTATTTTAAATTTTTTCAAGAATGGACAGTCTGCTTCAATAAATCATTGTGGTCTCTATTATGCTGGTTCTGAATGGATGCAGATGCTAACTGGACCAAAGTGATGGCTTTTACAGTTCATTGGGGATCTTGTGAGGGGGGAAAAGCAATTTGCACTGAGTGAAGTGAAGAAAATTTCCATTACTAAATTGCTCTGAGCTCTAACTGCAAGGAGACACCACTGATTTTCTTAAATCCCTGTATGTCTGTGTGGAGGGAAGAATTGGGGAATAAAACAAGCTTTTGCCTGCATACCATCTTTGAGGCAGGGAAGAAAATTAAGAGCTTTATTTGGGAGAAAACAGGCAGTGCTCCTGACATACTAGGTCTATAACAGAGTCTGAATTACTTTCCCTCCACATATTTATCTATTTCCTTCTCTGTTTCCGGCAATACATTTTGCCAGAGTTTAAACATACATTTCTGCTGATCTTCCTCAGGATAGAAACCCATTTGCACAGGCTTTGCCAATATTTTTGGGACTGTGGGCATGTTTGAAAAGCAGAGAAACGGTTGTGGTAGCACACACTCAATACAATCATACACTTACTGGGCAATATCTGGTTTTCAACATCGCGATATATCACCAGCTAAACATTGCGATATACTGATATATCACAATGTCTGAAATAAGGATGGAGCTTTGTAGAGGCATTGGCTAGCTTCATGGTTTTTCCCACATTGTGATTTTTGCATAGCACACACACGTACACACACATCATGATTAGCAATATATTGCCAGGTTGAAAATCATGAAACCAATATCATGAAATGGATTTGAAACCGGTTTTGGATGATATATTGCCTAGCCCTAACACACAACATGATTTGTGATCTATTTGCCAGGTCAAAAACTATGAAATCAATATCAGAATATGGACTTCAAACCAGTTTTGGGTGATATATATCATGGTATATATCAACATGTCACCCAGCCCTACTCATTATAACCAGGCACATGAACACACACTCACTGCCCTACTCCCAAGCTTTATTGGGAGGGGGTGATTCTCATGGAGTGTGCAACTGGAGAGGCAATGTTCAACCATGTCAGCCCTGCTGAAGTCTGAAGAAGACCCCCCCCCCACATGCCTGCTTCCATTAGCCTCGGAAAAAAGCCATCTATTTGAGCCAGTGGAAGGCTTTTTCCCCAGCCTCGTTGCAGGGGGAGAGGGAATATTGAGGGTGGGGATTACAGCAGGGGAAGAGCTACATGAGCATGCTCAGTGTTCGAAACTCCCATTGTTCTAGGCGCATTTTGCAGCAGGGAATTTCATTAGCGCGAGCAGCTTCTGAGCTCTGGGCGCAGTACTGCGCCTAAGATTTCAGATTAAAACTGCAGAGTGGAAGGAAAGGAGGACCTTTTTCTGCCTCCCCACTTTCAGCTACTCTCTGAAGACTGGAGGAGAGACCCTCTTAAGAATATTAAGGGGGGTGGGGAGGGGAAGGACTAGACCATGTGAAAAATGAACATAATAGTTTAGCTGCAGTTCATTCATTTTTAGCTTTGTATTCTTGTTACAAAAAAAGGTGTGCCTATAGATTCCGTTTTTGCGCCCAAAGCCTAGGTTCAAGGTGCCGTTTAGCTCCTGGCTTTCGTATCTCAGTTTCTAACATTGAACATGCTTCTTCTGAGTTTAATTTCAGCAGGGTAAGGAGTGGGCACAGGGGAAAAGCCTCTGTGAACACATCTATGCCTACAGGCACTGTGTTAGCAACCCATGCATTAGCAGCTGAGTCCAAATAAACATAGTGATATTCCTTTTGCTTGTGGGGTAAAAAAAAAGTTGTTGTTTTAACATTTCCTGTCAGTGGCAAACTAACAACTATGGGTGGGCTTACTGTATAAAATGCTTCTTCATGTTTGTATCATACACTGGAAAGTAGAGAGAAAGTTGGAGATAGAAATCCCCTATTTGTTTCCAAGTATAGATACTTTACCATGTTGTTTGCTGGTCAAATTGGGGATTATTTCAAGGGTGATACCAGAAGTTGGTTATGCTCCTTTCCTTGTCCGTCCTTCACTCACCTGACTATTGGTACAAACAAAGAAATGAATCATGGAGAACTGGTATTTATTTCAATGCATGATTTTCCAGGTTCATTTACCAAATTCTGCTTCCAGGGTGTCATATTTACTTCGAAGTATAGCTTCGAAATACAACTTCGAAGTATAGCTTCAAAGTATAACTTCGAAGTATGGGACGCGGGTGGTGCTGTGGTGTAAACCACTGAGCCTAGGGCTTGCTGATCGGAAGGTCGGCGGTTTGAAACCCTGCGACGGGGTGAGCTCCCAGCTCCTGCCAACCTAGCAGTTTGAAAGCACGTCAAAGTGCAAGTAGATAAATACGGTAGGTACTGCTCTGGCGGGAAGGTAAACAGCATTTCCATGTGCTGCTCTGGTCTTGCCAGAAGCGGTTTAGTCATGCTGGCCACATGACCTGGAAAAACTGTCTGCAGGGAAAAGTCGGCTCCCTCGGCCAGTAAAGCAAGATGAGCGCCGCAACCCCAGAGTTGTCTGCGACTGGACTTAACTGTCAGGGGTCCTTTACCTTTACCTTTTTATATCTGTCTCATGGCTTACTGTGATGTAGTTAGCATTACAGTATCAATTGATCGCTTGGCAGAAGGGTAAAAATTGCCGAGCAGCACATCATTGTGTTAATCTTAATGATTTAAATCTTTAATTATTTATGATGAAAGGTCATGCATCACCTTTCTGTCAAAACAGATGCAGCACCTGAACTTAAATTGCATTCGTTGCAAAAAGATGTTGGGCTGCAAAGGGAAGAAAGAATGTTCTCTCCAGTCTGTGTTAGGTTTCCCCCAGTTATGTGTGATCAACTACACATTTCTGGGTAAATATACAAAGAGTAACAAGCTTGCCATGCTGCAGGATAAAATGACAAGATGTGCTTCATGAAATTGCTAGCCTAGAAACCATAATTGTTGTGGCATATTACTTTGCATTCAAAGGAATACTTGTGATTTTCTCCTGTTGAAAACAACTAATGGAAAGATGAAGTCATTATATTCTGAAAGCAGAAGAGGTAAAGTACAGCAGAAAAATAACAAGCAGGCAAAACTCAAAATTTATGCTGTTTTTCTAGTTGGAAGCTTTTCTAGGGATAAGGAATAAAAGCTATAAAGGGTTGAACTGAACTGAGAAGCCACAAACTGGGAAGGGATTAATTTTTTTAAAAAATCACTAATGGGTCTTAATATGTTACCTGTGAAAGATTTTTGTTAAAGATTACTTCAAGTTACATGTAATGCTTGCCCATTTACAGATGTTAATTTACAGCACAATCCTAAGCAGGCCAGCTGAGAACTAAATCCTATTGAATCAAGTGGAGTCTACTTCTTGGTAAATGGGGTTAGGATTGAAGCCCTAGACATTGTATCATTCTATACAATTTCAGCACTACTTACGGTTTTCTGATTCTGTTTTTTTTAAAAAATTTATTTGATAAGGCCAAATTCATAAGGAAAATCCGTATTCTCTACCACACACACAGACAGATGGATAGATCAAGTACTGCCAGCTTTCCTGCTCAGTGATTATTGAACTTTAGCATGGGGAAGGGGTGATCTGAAATCTCTCAGCATCACAGTGAGGATCCTCACCATCACTATCACTATCATTATTAGGTAATTCAGTTTATATCCCCTTCCACTCAAAGAAGCCAAAGGTGGCAACAGCATGTAGTTCCCACTAGTGCTCTGTCCTTTTTTCATGTTGTTTGTTGTTGTTCAGTCGTTTAGTCGTGTCTGACTCTTCGTGACCCCATGGACCAGGGCACACCAGGCACTCCTGCCTTCCACTGCCTCCCGCAGTTTGGTCAAACTCATGTTGGTAGCTTCATAAGGTAAAGGGTAAAGGGACCCCTGACCATTAGGTCCAGTCGTGACCGACTCTGGGGTTGCGGCGCTCATCTCGCTTTATTGGCCGAGGGAGCCGGCATACAGCTTCCAGGTCATGTGGCCAGCATGACTAAGCCACTTCTGGCGAACCAGAGCAACACACGGAAACGCTGTTTACCTTTGCACTGGAGTGGTACCTATTTATCTACTTGCTCTTTGCCGTGCTTTCGAACTGCTAGGTTGGCAGGAGCAGGGACCGAGCAACGGGAGCTCACCCCATTGCAGGGATTCGAACCGCTGACTTTCTGATCGGCAAGTCGTAGGCTCTGTGTTTAACCCACAGCGCCACCTGCATCCCGGTAGCTTCATAGGGAATGCCAAATTGGGTTGGAGAGCTGGTGGGTTACCAGGAAAGTCTTGGTGGGACACAGCAACCTAGCTTCTGACCAAGCCCATAGTTAGTGTTAACACATAGGCAACCCTCTATTTGTGCAGGGGTTGTGTTCTGGATCATTGTGCATGATGACAGAATATACACAGGGCCACTACACCCTGTTCTACCCCTGCCCCCATTCCACCCCTCTTTCTGGCCACTTCTGGGTTGTCGCAATACACAACCAGTTGATGTCACACGTCAATTGGTTGCACATAAATCGGCCATGGCCTGTACTGAATATATAATGCTTAAACATCTCTGAAAATGCACATGAGAAAATGTTCCCAATCTTGTTCCCAATCTTGGTAGGGTATTCGCTCTATGTAGGCATAACATCTTTTTATGTGGGAAGTGTTTTAAATTTTATACCTGCAACTGCTTTAATGTCACACCCTGTGGGGAGCACATTTGCACTCCTCATCTAATCATAAGTAGACACAGATAATAAGCCTCCTTATACTATGATGCGCCTCATCATGAGAGCGACACAAGCATGTTTTGTGACTGTGGAAAGTAGATTGGGTATCAGTATCCAGGCACTATCTCTTTTTTTCTGTAGGAAAGCTGTTGCAGAAAAGAAAAATTGCGGGGGGGGGGACAAAACCAGGAGCAAAATATTTTAGCTAATTATGAAGGGAATTATTTTCTTTGTTCATATAGAAACTCCTTTAATGTGTTGAAAAAGTGCAGTAATGATGAGATCTGGAATTCTGCTCTGCATCATCATAAAGGGGGGAAAACCCTTGGATGGCATTTTTGCCTACAGGCTGCTGAGAGCTGATTATTCTTCTAATCAGAGCCGTCACAATCAGGGGAGACAATTAGCTAGGTTAGGTCTCTGCTGATTTCTCATATGGCCCTTAGCATCAGATGGCCTTGAGCACTCTTGAATCATGCCAACAAGTATTTCGATAGTCTGTATTCAACTCCACCTGCTGTCATTAGGACTCTTTTTATCCCTTGAAGTGCTTGATTTTGTGCATACTTATTTATATTAAACTCAGACTGAAGGAACTTGCTGTCTTTCAAAAGAAAGAGCCTTCCAGACTTGACAATAACAGCTGAGTTTAAACACCTGATTGATGCTCTGAAATTCATGAATTGAAATGTGTGATCTGCCTGTATGTCTGGCTTGCCTTTTTCTTTTAAAGTACAATAACATGTATTTAATGGATATAATTTAAAATTTGCTGGGTGCAATAGGGACCAACAGCAGTTGGCCTCAGGGTCCTGCAGAGTTATAGTTTTCCTGCAGTAATCAACCAGAGGCACGTGGGTGTGTCGTGTAAGTGGGGATGTAGATCAAACTGCAGAACACTTTGGTGGGTGGGTGAGATCGCTCCCAATTCTTCCTTTCTAGCCATGAGAGACAGCAGTCACCCATCTCACCTTAATCAAACTGGCCTTTCAATGTTTGTACTCCACGAAGGAGCAGGCCACATCTGGATGGGCAGCATGAGCAATGGAAGTTTTTAGAAAAAAAGGTTTTCGTATATAAAATAACAAATGCCCTTTATAAAGTAAAACGTCCTTTTCATAGAAGAAAGTTGAGGATATAAAAAGACTTCCATCTGCTGAATATATTGCCTAAAGGATTGGTGAAGGCCAAAGTCTTGAGTCTTTTGCTTCTGGGAACCTGGAAGACCTAATTGCCTCCCTGTAGTTTTCAAATTGAAGGAGATTTATCATTCAAACAAGACTCTGCAGATCTTTTGTTACCATTGGGTTTTAGTTGAGGAAAGCAGGTGTAAAACAGGTTTGCTTATGCGTGCTGTGCTGTAAAATTCCCACAGCAGGTGTTAGGCAGCAAAGAGACAACTTCTTGGGGCCTTCAAACTGTGACACTGTGCAAAATTAAGCCGTAAAGGTTGTCATGGTTAAGATCATTGATTGGCCAGCACTTGGAAAGTCTAATGTACATTTACTGTGCAAAGGAGGTAACATAATGGTGGCTGCTCAGGAAATGCTTTACGCTCTAGTTTTTCAGACCTTTTCACAAATGTTTCAACTAAAACTTCAGGTGAGTGATGGACCCAGACATAATTTCCATTAAAAGTATCTTGAATGCTTGTCCCTCATGGCAATCTACTATTCTAATCATGCTCTGGGTGCAACAATTCCTCATTTCTAAGGGGGCAATGATTGAATGGTATTTTTAAAATAATTATTCAGAGGCTAGGAACGAAGAAGGCCTGGAGAGAGACCGGGAACCAGCAAGGCCCGAAGAGTATCATTGGGGTCTGCATACAGGGCAGTGTCCCAAAATGCTTTCTGTCATCTTCATCTTGTACAGCAGGAAGCAATTCTAGGAAGGCGGAATTTAGTGCTCATTGCAGAATATTCAACAGATGCAAACTGTTGAAGGTAGATTTTATGTTCATGCCTCTAATGCTGCAAATTTCACTGAGGGGGAAATCAAACCTGGATTTAATCTACAAGTGCAGCCTATAAATAAAAATGGGTGCAGTAAAGACAATGATTCACACGTAATTAGTATTGTGTGTAACCACCGTATATTATTTACATCATATCTACATATGACAATACAATATAAAAATATGCACATTACTTGTAGTTTACATAGAACATTTTGCTACAGATGTGCTTCAGAGGAATTACTGATGACATTTTTGTTAGTGTGTCATTGAAGTCATGAGGATTCAATAGAATATTTGCATACCCAAAATGAAGTGGTTCAATCAAAGGAGTCTTACTCCTTACTCCATATGGCCTTCCATAAACCAGCCCCATTCTTGAAAGTGGGCTGGAACTAAAATATTGTCTCATGAACATGGTAAGGGGACATACCTTAGGATTTATGCGCCAGCAGATCTGTCAGAGGAGGCATGGAACTGGAAGAAGATATTTTTAAGCAGGATTTCAGGTAGAAACATACTAAAGTCATCTTTGTTGGTGGAACATTAAGAACAGCTAATAAACTTGACTTCTTGTTGCAATCAAATGTCCGGTGTCAATGTTTAAGTAAGGTGTGCAATTGTGTAAGATTGGAGTTAACCAGTTTTATGCTGTCTGTGGTTTATGTTGTGGGAGCTGGTTAGTTTTTGTTTTCAAAACTTGTATACAAGGCTTCTTAATACATATATGATATAATCTGTTGCACAGATGTATATGTGGACAGTCGCAGTTATTATTTTTTGTGGCATACTATGCAATGTTAAAATGAGGACCTGAGAACCTAATTACTGTAAGTTTCGGAAAAGCATTTTAATAGACTTTTTCCTGTTGGATTTGCTTCATTCTCATTCATCAATAATATTGTATAGAAGAGTAGAAATACAAATTATAAAAGCTATTGGTGTCAGTATCTGTGTAAATTGCTTAGGGAAAGGCAATGTGAATTACGGTTGATGTGAATCAATCGCACTGAAGGTCATTATGAATGTTGTGCAAGTGATTTTCCTTTTGGCTTTTTGAGTGTGAAAAGCAAGACCTTTCTGCAGATGGGCCATTGTTCTCCATAACCATTAATAGATGTCAGCGAATGCCTCGGGGCAGGATTAACAAATACCAATCATTGTCGCATTCCATCAAATCTGATGGACTGTAGCTCTTAAGTTAGACACATGGTCAACACATGTTATGCAGCTCATGTCTGCATTGTTTAGCACCATACCCATGGGTGCTTTTTCCTTTTTGCTGTTTTGTGCCTCTCAATTAACTCTTAGAACTGGCGTTTTAATGTAGGAATCAAAGAGTTATAATGGCTTAATATCAGTTCACTGCATTTTTTTGTATTATGCTATGATATAATTAGTTGTGGAGTGTAGGGTTCAGACATGTACTCCCCCCTCTGTATAATATTGTAATGTACACATTTATTTGTTTCTCCTAAAAATAGAGATCATGACTGCAGCTTTAGAAGTGTGCCTCAATGGCCAAAATAACAAATTATGTATATATTTACAGAGACAATTATATACATGCATACCAGTATGTTCTAAAGTGATAGTATGTAATAGACTGTTGATTGCTAAATATTGTTATCTACACTGCATGAACAGAAATTCAATAGCAGGCTTGCCTGTCCCGGATATCCCTAATTAGAGCACATGATATCCGGGAAGGCAGAACGTTTCTGAAAAGAACATTTGACTAATACCTAAATCTGGGTAAAATATAGATGGAAAGCAGTAGGAAAAAGGTAGATTGGAACTTAGGGTAGCTAAAAAAAAGAAACAACTCTACAAAGCTCCTCCTCCCAGCTGTGCAGGAAGGGGGGGGAGTATATGAGCTCGATGGTTGCCTTGGGCTCACTGATGTAGCACTAAGCCTTGCAAACACTGCTAGCATTTGACAGCAAAATCTGTGGTGGTTAATTATGAGCTTCCTTGCTGCTGCCAAAAATAAAGTGGAATAAATGTTGTGAGTCAGACCCTAAGTACTACTGGATAGAACTAATGTGAAGGAAGTAATTGGGAACTGAAATTCATGAGAGCGCATATCTGTAAATCAGCCTGGCAAAGAAGTTGGCATAGACTTGGATGTTGGGTTTCTGTAGTTTGGAAACAGACTGCAAGTGATCGCTGATGGACCTCAGTATCTGCTTGGGTGTGATTGCCTGCAGTTTATGTGACTCGGGCCATCGATACTAAAGTTCAGCTCATAAGTCTAAATGATGCCTTTGAAAGAATAAGAGCTTGTCGTGTACTCTTCCCCCTCCCATCTCTCTCCATCCCCCTCACTAAGCTAAATGCCCACAGCAATGAAAAATCAATAGGCAGGTAGAGGTTGCCATTGCAGGGATTAAAGCTATTGGAGCTGGGAGAATTTGAGGATGAGAGCTTGATCTCCTTGGAATCGATGCTCTGACATGTCACACAGCATGAATGTGCCCCTGATTGCCCTCTTGCTTTATCATCCATCTGCCTTGGCACAACTATTCTCCTGAAGCCCCGCGGCCTGGACAAGCACACACTTCTTAAGGATGGGACAAGAAGTCCCAAAGATCAAGAGGTGGCTTATGTGTGTTTACATTGAAGAGCAGTTGCCTTTCTTGTACATTCTTCTGGAAAGTACCGTTTGATCAAAAGAAGAGAGGAAAGGGAGAAAAGGGATGTTCATGAGAAGATAAGAGTGTTAAGGGCATAAAAGTGTTCCCGTATTTGACCAGTTGGTACTAAAGTGGCTAGATTTATAGATGGGGAGTAAATGTTGACTGTTTTTGTGGTGTGTTATCGAAAGAGTAATTTTTTTATGCTTACATTATCTCTTTATGTATATTGCTTTCTGCGGTGTTTGGCTGTGATACAAGATCCAGCTGTACGAAAAGTTATAGGTATGGGATTGAACCACAGATAATTCAAGAAGCAAACTTGCACCTTTTGATAAATAAGTACATTAAAAATCATTATACTTAGCTTAATTTTTTTCGTTTGCATGTCCTTTCACGCAGTGTAGCTTGGTTTTGATGAGAAAAGGACATAGCTTGTTAAAAGCTTTCCAGTAGCTATTGCACCCACCCATGATTCTGTCACCACTGTTGACCATTATTGTTCTGTTCAAACCCAAGGCTCTTCTTTATGAGTTAACATTTATGAGTTGCTGCTCTTCTTCAATTGGTTCTGTCTTTAAATACAGTGCAAGAAAGGATAATACAGGTGTCTCTTGGTTCGAAATATACAGAGGATGCTCCTGCATTATTGGCATATTTCTTGCAGGCAGAGACATGCATAAAATTAAGGCTGCCCAGCTTTAATCAGTCTGCCTAGTAGATAGAGTAGGCAGACTTTGGTTGACTGCCCAGCATTGGCAGGTTGTTGTTTTTTAATTGTTGGATATGAAAATGAAGCAACCCTTTGTTGTTGTTGTTTTTGTAGACATTTTGTATTACTGTAGTAGGAATGGTTTCTGGTAGCATTTCCTATGAGCACTTAGGGGTAGCTTTTAAAATCAGGGCTATTCCTGGCCCTACTTTGTGCACTGCAATGTGTATGAGAGGCCCACTATTATGGAAAGGGACAGCAGGCAATGGCACCCCACTTTTGTGCATGCTACTCTGTGCACATTGTTCCATAGAGTGTCCCTTGTGTTTTATATTTCAGTATTCTAAAAAAAAGAAGAAGCTGGATTGAAGTTTTGATAAGATGAAGTGGATTTTATTTAACTGCTTAAAAGCTTGGTGATCATAGCAGAAGCTGATCCATCTTTAGACTGTTTTCTATGAACTGAGATAGAAAGGGATCTTAGTGCTCATTTTCAGCAATAAATCATTACTGTTTACCCGCCCCTCCACCCTTCCATTGTTGCTGATTGCATCCCACTTATATGATCCAACTAATTTGAAGCATTCAGGTGCCAGTGCAGGGTTACAATAGGAATAAGAGGGTGAAGCTAGATCTTTGACTCGTTGGCACAATGGAAATTGGGTAGCAAGATAGTCTTGGCTGTTCCTGAAAATGTGATAGGTCGTTGCAGTCTATTATAAGGCAGTAATTTCAGGTCTGATGAAGTCTCTCAAGTACAGGGACCTGATTCTGCTCAACTGTGTAATTGTGATGGAAGTGGGCCAATCAGAGACAACAGCTTTGGCGCAACCTTTTGGGAGTTTTGTTCCAGCAGAGCAAGTGAAGGGGGGGGGGATGAGAGAAGTTACAAATGATAAGTTGCTCTGCCTGATTTTGTAATGAACAAGTAATAAACGGCCTGGTTTCCCATGGAAGCCTGACGATTACAGAGCAGCCGCAGCTCTATGCCCGTATCCACGTTTTATTTTGATCATTGCAGCACAGCAGAGACAGGTAATTATCATAATCTAACAATTAGCCTGGCATCCTTTCCCAGTGTTTAATTACCCAGATAAATAGTAATTGAATAGAGAGGACTTAATGATAAAAAGAAAAACTTTCCCTCTGTCTCAGTGCTTTCCTGGCCCGAGTGTGACTTTTTAGTACTGTTATTGTAGAGGTCTTATTATTACTTTATATCCTACCTTTCTTCCAAGTTGGGATTCAATGCGTGTTAACAAGAAGGTACAAGACATTCTTAACTACATTGGGACATAAAACAGACGATCTAACAATGGTCATCATCCTGGTACTTCACTACCCTAATTTATTCGTTTTGTCCCACTTGATTATTATTTTTTTAAGTAACAAAATGGAACCTTTCCAATATGCTGCCTTCTGCAACTAGAATAATGCATTGCTTTTTTTAAAAAAAGTGAATAGAACTGAAATTAATACTTTGTCTGATTATTCCGTTGTTCTTTGAGTTGGAATCAATGATGTTTTCAGCACTGCCTGTGAACAGTTTATTGGGAGGCATGGCAATTCTGACAAAAGGGGCATGATTTCTTTAAAGGAGCTTGTTTATGGGTATTTCTGAAATAGTGCTTTTGTATAAATTCTCAGCATCCAAATGATAGACGCAAGCACTATTTTTGCAATATCTTTAAATAAATTGTTTTATCCTCCAGCAAGCTTAATTACTAACCTCTAGCTTTTTAAATCATTATGTGGGAGAGCGTATTGAGAAAAACAAAAATGAATGTATTGAGCTGTTCAAAAGAATAATGGAGTGATGATTCTTCTGTTGAGAGCTCACATTGGGTGGTATTTGGGTGTATCTTGAATGTTGGCTGACTTATGGGTTTGAATTCATATACTCCTCAAGTAATCTATAAACCACTGGCAGTCTGTTAACTAAGCTATGAGATGGGTGGTTTGCAGAGCAATGCTGTACTACAGTGGATTTGGTTGAGGCAGAGATGCCCCCTGCCCAGACAAATAGTGGACAGACATTACTGCCTATGATAGCTAGTGGGGACTTCTAAAATAGGGCATTTTGGAGGAAAGAGGTAGGATTGAACCAGGACAGGACCTGCTGGATCCTGTGCAGCATAGCTGTCAATGTTTCCCTTTTTTAAAGGGAAATTCCCTTATTCCGAATAGGATTCCTCGCAAGAAAAGGGAAAAGTTGACAGCTATGTTGTGCAGCCATCACATGCAGGCAACAGGCCCCATCTGAGCCTTTTCATTGGCACAGCAAAGAGAATTCCGCTCCTTCCTCTGCCCAACCTTCCACCTTGGAAGGTGTGAGCAGTAGTGTTGTGGATGTGGTGGTATCCACAGCACACTATTAATCCCATCACTGCCATCCAAGGGTTTGGATTCAGCACTTTATGTAGGTTTGTATATGAAATGCATTTAAACATAATCCTAGGAGTGCATCTAATAGCCTCGTTCAGCTGACAGTAAGGGGAATAAACCAGTTTTTGGCGATTTCCACAGGTGGCATTGTTGGACACAGTCTTCAGTGTTTTATGATAGGCTTGTAAGTTTAATATAAAAAACTTCTTCAAATAAGATATATAATTGTGCAACTGTATATTGTAAGAACTTTTTCACACGACAGCTGATAACTAAATTAGCAATGTTAGGGCGAGACATAGGATCCAACTCCTAGGGGCCAAGGTCCCTTTGCCCCCCTATAAAATATTTGGGGGGGTCTGCCTTAAAAATTAATGGGCATTGCTATTCAAATGCGTGTGTGTGTGCCATGTCATGTGATCAATTATGTGGGGGGCCTTACCTTACCTGGGCTCCCCCAATATTTTATTCAAGTTGACACCCCCAAGGCAAAAGTATTGTTAAAGGTAAAGGGACCCCTGACCATTAGGTCCAGTCGTGACCTACTCTGGGGTTGTGGCGCTCATCTCGCTTTATTGGCCAAAGGAGCCGGTGTATAGCTTCCGGGTCATGTGGCCAGCATGACCAAGCCGCTTCTGGCAAACCAGAACAGTGCACGGAACGCCGTTTACCTTCCCACCGGAGCGGTACCTATTTATCTACTTGCACTTTGACGTGCTTTCGAACTGCTAGGTTGGCAGGAGCTGGGACCGAGCAACGGGAGCTCACCCCGTCACTGGAATTCGAACCGCTGACCTTCTGATTGGCAAGTCCTAGGCTCTGTGGTTTAACCTACAGCGCCACCCACATCCCTGAAAGTATTGTTACCCAATTCAAATTATCTGATTTGTCAGTCTGAACATTCTGAGATCTGAGGAAGAATGCCATCCTAATACTTATAATGTGCTTGTGTTTAAACAGGAGGATTTTCCCTTCTCTGTAAAGAAAACTCTTCCATGATATCTGAAAATAGAGAGCAGTTTGAAACAGAGGTGCTGCTGCTAGCATATGCACCTTAAAACACAGAATATGACTAATATATATTCTTTGTATGGGGCAAGCCACAAGCAGAAGCTATTGCCGTTCTTTATCCATCTATATGATAATGGGCAATTAGTGTCAGTGGTGCTATTTTTTATGCCAGGATTTTATACTGTTTATTTTTTTAACGGAGGGAAGTGAAAGAGAGAGCAACATGCAAAAAATGCTACTGCATTCTAAATATCTAGTTAAGCAGACCTCTTATAGCCATAGCCAACAAAGTTTATTAGATTCAAGACAAGACTCGCATATGCTTCAGAATTACAATTATGAAAAAATGCACATGGTACGAGCCGTGCCTGCATTTTGTAATGATGGATAAACACCAGAGCACAGGAATTAATTTCAAAACATTTTGTCAGTCTTGAGTATTTCTTTGGTTGAAAGTGTCAGCCCCCCCCATTCAGCATTCCTGCAGCTGAAACAAATAGGAGATGTCTGAGAAGCAAGTATCCTTACGTCTGATGATCTGAACCAATCTTTGCTGGCCTGGAATCAATATGAATTCTTATTTGCTTGCTGCAGAGGTGCCTTGGCTGAGGAGCTACTTAACTGTCTCAGGCTTTGCCATGCCTTTTTAGAGCTTTACTGCCTATTATCTAACTCAGTAGCGTGCAAGTTTCCATGACACTGTATGAACGTCACCTGACTGAATGTAAAGGTTAATTGTGGTTGAAGAATAGCAGTGTGTTTTCTTGTATGTAACTGATAATGTAAGGAGGCAAAATGCATTATTTGGAGTGGGGGGAAAGACTTGTGGTTCAGGAATTTTATTTTAGCTCTCTAGCCTATTCATTTTGAAGAAAAGACTGACTTATTCCTTCCTTACATTATAGTCTCAGCTAGCTTTGAGTAGGTGTGTGTATTCTGAGCTTTCTACATGGAGTAGACGTGTAAGAAGTTAGTTGCCCAACCTAGTGACATTTGGGGACTCATTTGCATACTGTTTAGGGGGATCTACAAGACTGGGACTTAAATGACAAAACCAGGAAAATCTGTAGCCTCTGTGAATACTGTAGAGGAGCATACGGATTGCATTCTAGCAAAATGTGAGGAAGGAGCTCTATAGCCTGCTTTTTTAATCATCTTCTCAAACATGTTTGTAAACTAATTTCTTCTTTCCTACACTGTTGCACTTTTCAGTCTTGGTTTAGAGCAGGTAAATTAGTTTTGAACTGAAACATTCATCTCATTCTGATAGCTGGCTATTTTTCTTATAGTATACCTTAAATGTAGTCTCTGAAAGTTAAAAATATTTCCTTTGAATTCAGGTTGGGGTTTCTGAGGAGGAAATAATGACTTTTAGCTTTGATCTAGTAAACTAGGCTTTCTATTTGCTAATCAATATACAGTGGTACCTCAGCTTAAGTACAGTGGTGCCTCGCAAGACGAAATTAATTCGTTCTGCGAGTTTTGTCGTCTTGCGATTTTTTTTCGTCTTGCGAAGCACAGTGTCGGGAAAGTTTTGGAAAAGCTTCAAAAATCACCAAAGTCTTTTAAAACCTCAAAAAAGGCTACCACACTGCGTTCTATGAGTTGCTCCTCGAAGTCAAGTCGCAACTGTATTAATAGTGTTAAGAAAAAGGAAACAAACTTGCAAGACGTTTCCGTCTGGGAAGCAAGCCCATAGGGAAAATCGTCTTGCGAAGCAGCTCAAAAAACAAAAAACCCTTTCGTCTAGCGAGTTTTTTGTCTTGCGAGGCATTCGTCTTGCGAGGTACCACTGTACTTAATTCGTTCCGGGGGTCCTTACTTAACCTGAAACTGTTCTTAACCTGAAGCACCACTTTAGCTAATGGAGCCTCCTGCTGCTGCCGTGCCGCCGGAGCACAATTTCTGTTCTCATCCTGAAGCAAAGTTCTTAACCTGAAGCACTATTTCTGGGTTAGCGGAGTCTGTAACCTGAAGCATATGTAACCCGAGGTACCACTGTATTCAAGTTTCAGATATGATTTAAATAGTCTGGGTTTTTGGCAAGAATTTAAAATTGCCTGATACTAATAAAATGAAATATAAAATGTATAAGCTCTCTAGCAAATAGCTTTAATTAGTAGCCATCCACTTTAGTACTTACACACACTTAATACAAATATCCAAATAAGGATGGGAATAAGTTGCCTCTTTCTTCTCAGCCTTGAGTAGGTACGTTGCCCCTTCTAAATATTGCTTTGATTAACTCATAATATGAGAGGTCCTGATCTTCTTTCTGAAATTTAGCATTCCTCCAACAAACCTGCTCTAAATCCCCATTGGCAAAATTTAAGGGAACACAGAGGGCAAATAGCTCCAAGGATTAGAATTTTCAGTGGGGTGAAATCACAGGAAGAAAGGTTTTAAATTCCTTCTCTGTTATATGGCAGCCCTGTCCAGTATCAGGAATCTTCATTGCTGCTTTTTGTCAAAGAAATAGGCCCTAGGAATTCCAGTCATGGAAATCCCTCATCTACTTTGCCTTAGTGGTTATGGCAGATATGAGTTCTGAAATAAAGTCCCTTTACTGGGTTTCAAGAGAAAACCATGTGGTGATGTGCACTGGCCAGAATTAGATTTAGCAGGCTTTTGTTCGTACACTAAACACAATTTCTCCTTTGTTAAAAACCTATTTTATGGTAGCTAAATGATTGTAGGAGATGAATAGATTGCTCTGAATATATCCTTGGAGAAGACCCAATGATCATTGCTTCCCCCCCGCCTCACCGCCCTAAATTGGATGGAAGTATCTAGTTGGCAGATTTCAGGTCCATCAGGTGCTTAAAATATGTGCCTCAGGTGAAAAGGGACATTATAGTTAAATATGTCACGGTATCTTTATTACTATCTCTGCACTTTACAGTGGCTGCTGTCGAGGAATAGAAGCCATAGGTAGGGATAATGTGGTAAGAATAAGTACAGCGTGGAAAGAATAGCTGGTAGAAGTCGATGCTTGTCTCTGTGGAACTATAAGGTAAAAGGGTAAAGGACCCCTGGATGGTTAAGTTGGCAGAAGCTGGGACAGAGTAATGGGATCTCACGCCGTTGCATAGATTTGAACTGCTGACCTTCCGATCAGCAAGCCCAAGAGGCTCAGCGGTTTAGACCACAGCGCCACCCACGTCCCTGTGGAAGTATATATGCTGCAGGTATACAGTGTGGTCTAGAGCCACTATTTCACAAGACAGCTTGTGTTAACTTTATATTCCTGCTAACAGATGTCCACATTATGCGATACCTGTGAAAATAAAGCTTTCACTGATGATATTACTACTACTACTAATTTATTCAAACCTTTCCCATCTGGCTGGGTTGCCCAAGCCATTCTGGGTGGTTTCCAACAGAATAAAACATCAAATACAAAAACCTTCCTGATACAGGAATTCCTTCAGATGTCTTCTAAAAGTTATGTAGTTATTTATCTCCTTGACATCTGATAGGAGGGTGTTCCACAGGGTGGGCACTACTACTGATAAGACCCTCTGCCTGGCTGCCTGTAAGTTCACTTCTCACAGTGAGGGAACTGGCAGAAAGCCTTTGGAGCTGGGCCTCAGTGTCTGGGCTGAATGATAGGGCTGGAGACACTCCTTCAGATATACAGGACTGAGGCCATTTAGGGCTTTAAAGGTCAGCACCAACACTTTGAATTGTGCTCGGAAACGTACTAGGAGCCAGTGTAGATCATTTAGGACTGGTGTTATATGGTCCCGGTGGCTGCTCCCAGTCACCAGCCCAACTGTCACATTCTGGATTAGTTGTAGTTTCCATGTCACCTTCAAAGGTAGCCCCACGTAGAGCGCATTGCAGTGGCCCAAGCAGGAAATAACCAGAGCACTCTGGCAAGACAGTGCGCAAGCAGGTAGGGTGTCAGTCGGCATACCAGATGGAGCCGGTCGACAGCTGCCCTGGAAACACAACCGACCTCCATGGACATCTGTGAATCCAAAATGACTCTCAGGCTGCACACCTGGTCCTTCAGGGGCACAGTTACCTCATGGACCGTCTCTAACCTTTGCAGTGAATGTATGTTTGATTCATGTTCCAAGAGTGTTTTGCTGTTAAGATGCACTCCTGTGAGTAGAGAGTAGTAGGTAGAGAGGACTCAGTGGGACTAAATTGCTGCGTCTGGGCTGTGTGTGAAAGTGACTCTCTCAGGTGACTGGCAAGCTTCCATATGCAGTGCATACAACTCCCACCTGCAGTACGCAGCTGAGAGTTGGGCGAGAAATATGTTGGCCCTACCTGGCACTAAGCTCCTGCACTTCTATTACAATGACAGTAAAAACAGCCTCACTACTGCTGCAGCTAATACTGCTTACCAATGCTGATAATAAAAGCGCATCAGTGAAAGTGCCTTGTACTACCTTTCTCATCTGGCTCTCATTCCAAACTGTCAGGTGAGTGCTGATAATTCATAGTCTAGAATTCTTTTATCTGAGCAGCGGTATCTCTTCTATGCACTTTGGCAGTGGAGTAACATTGCTTTTCAAAAATATTTCAAAGGTATACTTTGCTTTCTTGGATCTTGACTAAACGTTGCCAGCAGCAAAGAGAAAGCAAAGATGAATGCATGTGCCTGTAATGAGATTTGGTTGTGGTACAGAAGTGATATCTCCCATTTGGTGTTTGTGCTGTATGAAAGTATGTATAGCATTTCTGGTTTTTTTCTTTAATAAAGAGAGATGAAACAGAGTTTCTCTCACAGTCCCCCTCCCCCCCATATAGAATATATTGATCCGGAGGCAATTGTAGGGCAAAGGATACAAACAAGAACTGTTAGGAGTCTTGCTCTGTGTTTGCAGTCATGGGATTGTTGTCTGTCACATGGCGGTGTATGTTTTCATTCCACAGTGTGGGAAGTGACGGAGACAGGATGTTTATGTTACTGTGTTCGTGAAGTGGGACTATTGTCCTTTGTTCTTTCTCTCTTTGCTGTCTGATGAGAAAGAGGAAGGAGCTAAGTCAGAATGCTCCAAGTGTATTATATGTAAATAAAGTAGATTAGCCAAAATGCTGTGCTACTGAGTTCTGCTACGCAAACTGCGAATAGTCTGTGGATTCCTAAGTGTGCTGATGCCTCTTGATATCATGCCAGTCAGGCATGTGTCTCTGCCAGGATCCTACAGGAGAGTAGGACAATCCTAACAGGAACTGGTTGTGGCCCTTCAGTTAAAGGGCACTGAGTGCAAACTTATGGCTTGAAAAATTTCTTGAGCTATTTCCCATGCTTTTGACAAAGGAAATACCCCAAGGGCAGTATTCAACATTGCACTGTTACAAAGGTTCCATCTATGCAAACATAACAGGTTGCCTGATGGAACAATTCTCCTCTCCCTTGTGTGCTCCTCCTGGGGGTTCTCATGAAACACAAACACGGAGCCAATACAGGGGATGGGAAAGCCCCATTGCACAAGTGGAAGTCCTTGTGAAGGGCTTTTTCTGAGAGAGTGAATCCTGATCAAGATGTTAATTTTTTGTGACTTTAAGTAATTTTTTTGTCGTGAAGATTTCCTGAACTGGTTTTGTTTTGTTTTTCCTTTCAGATTCCAGCGGGGTGACTACCATATTGATGTCTGCATCAATGACTATTTGGATGTATTCTGTCCTCATTATGAAGATTCAGTGTCAGAAGATAAGACTGAACGCTACATCCTTTACATGGTGAACTTTGATGGCTACAGTTCCTGTGATCACACTTCCAAAGGATTCAAGAGGTGGGAGTGCAATCGGCCTCACTCTCCGAATGGACCATTGAAGTTCTCAGAAAAATTTCAACTCTTCACTCCGTTCTCATTAGGATTTGAGTTCAGGCCAGGCCGGGAATATTTCTACATCTGTGAGTATTTGGAGATTTATAAAATGTTGTATAGCAGCTGGAGGAAACCATGGCAGTTTTTCACTTATGCAAAAGGCCAGTCTGTATGTGCTACAGATGTGTCTTGAGTATATACTTATAGATCTTGGGATCCCTAGATAAAATCATCAGGAGTATGGGAATAAAAATGAGATATAAAATATGTCTGCCTTTCCCCACATGAAACTGCATATCCAGCTGCATTCATGTGAAATAAAGCAACACCATTGAGGTTATTCAAGAGAACTTCTCTTACTTCCACATACAATCTGGTTCACAGGAATTTAAATAACAATATCATTATTGCAATGTTTTTCATTTATAAGGTTCGCATTCAGGTGCAAAGAGATGTCCCCAAACATTTGTTGATTCAATAGAATAGTAGCTACACTCATTTTGATGGATTGATGTAGAGTGAACTCTATGCTTGTAACAGTGAAGAAATGTCAGTATGACTCCCCTTTGATGGTTCTTTACTTCATATTATTCTTTGTGAACAGAGCAGGAGATGCTGCTAAAAGTGCAGAGTACATTTGTAAACTTAAGTATTAATGTTCTTGTGAACGCAACCTCATTATGTTCATTTGAACTGCTTCTCAGTTTGGAGACGTGCAAAGTGTCATTGCAGAAAGTGTATAGTAACAGAGTATCCACTCCAGATATGCAAGATTCTTTCATTTTTTCAAAGAAGCTGTTGCAATGTCCTTGGCGACACAAAAATGGTCATCAGTGAAGAAATGTTCCAAATGCTATATCTGCAAATACCACAGTCCAGCATTATTGAGCATAGTAATGTCTCGAGATAAATGGCAATCTTCACCATGTCATGGAGAGTTTTTACTCAGAACAGCTGTTTCTTTGAGCATGTGGGGGGATGCAAAATGCACTGGGAGCAGGTTTTCAAGCAAATACAGTGGTGCCTCGCCAGACGAAATTAATTCGTTCCGCGAGTCTTTTCGTCTTGCGATGTTTTTCGTCTTGCGAAGCACGGTCCGTCGTAACTGCGCCTCTTCAAGCGGCTTTAAAAAAAAAGTGCAAGACGTTTTCATCTTGCGAAGCAAGCCCATAGGGAAATTCGTCTAGCGAAGCAACGCAAAAACGGAAAACCCTTTCGTCTAGCGAGTTTTTCGCCTTGCGAGGCATTCGTCTTGCGGGGCACCACTGTAGTTACGAAGGAATTCACACACCTGTATCCTTTAAACAAGCACACACTCCCTCACTATCACGGCACTCCCCCCCCCCAAGGAGATTTGAAGCCTGCTATGGCCTTTAGGTGATGCCGTGGGAGAAACAATTCCAGAAAAAGCATCAGCCTTTTAGCTGCATACGAAAGTAATGAAATGAGCTCTTCTTTAGCATAGAGCTCCTTTCCTTTACCTTGCACATCTAGAGTCCAATAATTTACAATTAGTTTCAGCATTGCAGTAGCCATTTTTTTCCAGCTGTTATTTCCTCGGTGAAACCATTATCTCACTAAACTGGTAGCATCTATTCTTTTACTTTATGCCTTCAGTCTCATGTTTCTTAAAAATAAATAGGGAAATTCATTCTTGCTGAAATACATGAATGCTTCTTTTACTTAAGCAACCAGGCATTGCAAGAAAACGTACCTCTTTGTACTTTTGTGTGCTCGCTCTCAATCTTACACTCTCTCCACGTGCCAAAGCGTAATGAAAATAAATTGGAACAGTAACAGTTGAATTGTTTCACTGCTTACTTTCGGAGATGTGTCATGTGAAAACATGTCAGAACTAAACTCTGGTTCATATCCTGTTAGTAAATACGAAAGGAATCCCAGTCAAGTGGAGATGGTTGTGAAATGAATTAATTTACATCATATGGTACCGATCTCACTTATGCAAACATCCCCCTTGACTTTGGAGAGTTTGTGTCTCTAAAGGGATGCAGAACTATATCTCACTGCAGTGAGCAATAGGTTAGGTATTATTGTGAACTTTGCTGCTTGAAAGTTCTAACGAACAATTAAACTAGCCAAGGAAATTTAAAGTGAGGTATAACTGGGTGTGTGCAGCAACCAAAAAGCTCCTCTTGTATATGTAGCGTCTGGAAGCAGCCTCATCTGTTTTAAGATCTGCTCTGTATTATTCTGATTTGATTCATTATTTGGGTCCAATTCTGATCTGTTAAATTCAAAGCTCAGTTCTACCTCTATTGACCATAATTAGAAATCTAGAGATGGATATCTGGTTTTCCTCCCCTGCCTTTTCACTCAAGTGTTTGAAATATGCAGGGAAATTTCTTGAGCAGGTTAAGTCTGCCAAATCCCTTAAGGGGTTTTAAAAATATTACTTGATGCTCCATCTCTGAGGGCAGATTTATCTCGACCCACACAGAGAAAAATGTGCTCTGTCCTATGGGCTCTGGGACTCCCTCCCCAAAACCACAGGATTGCAGGGTGCATGTACAAACTGTTTAGTCAAAACCACCATTTGATTTTTAATTTTTAATATTTGTATTCTGTTTTCCAACAACAAAAGTTGAGCTAACAGCAGCTCGCACTAATAACAATTGCATCAAAAATTAGCAGACATTCCAATCACTGTATGAATATTATAAACGAAGTAGCATGTAAAGAAGGCTAAAAACGAACCGATTCATTTAAACAGTTAATGCAGTTCAGTACAAACTCAAGTGCTTCAAAATATCAGGAATAGCTGTTGAGCACCAGCCCTGTCCGAGTTGATGTCCTCTCTCTGGGAAATGGTTTCTTTACCCAGTGTGGCAGCAGTGCACTCCCAGGCAGCAGCAAGACCTTTCATAGGGAAGTAGGATAAAAAAAATTTCATTGCTATGTACTAACTTGCTTATTAGAAAATACAGAATCCATTGAACTATATAAGCAGCACTTCGCTGCCGTTTGAATTAATACTAAAAATGCACCCTAGTGCTTGTAACACCTTTTTTTCTAATTTGTGGTTAAATTCAATATTTTTCTTTTTAAAAAAGTCATTGTGTTTTCTATAACATTCATTTAGTAGAATCATTTAACTGTCAATGGTTCCCATTAACGTAATTGTTTCATAGTACTTTGAAATATCAAGAGTTTTATGCTCTTTATCTAAGCTGCAGTTACTTTTTTAAATGAAAGGTAAAATAGCACAAAATTAGGAATGCGATGATATATTTTTAGCAGCAGCATTTTGGCATTCCAATTGGTGAGATTAATTTTTTAGCCATATTTCAGAATCTTAAAGTCTTAAAAAAACATTTTCCACGCACCGCAAAATATCACTGGATCACATCTTCTACAGCATATCTGTGTAATTCTTGTATATGATTGAACTACATCTTTGTAGTATGAACTATTCGGTGGTTTCCAGTAAACATTCCCCAAAAGAACAGATTTTTAAAGGATTAAACAAACATTAGGTTATTTGTTGCAAATAAATTTGAACTTGTACGTATCATTGGAAACTTACTGACTGTTAAATTCACTGCATTATCTAACAGTTAAATGTCAAAAACCTCAAGGAAGTTGTGATGGATTTTTTTGCCTTCTTATCACATTTATTTGAATGTACAAGATTATGAATCGGTACATACTTTTTTGAGTTACTGGCATGTCTTTTTAAGACGCAGAACTTTTTGGTAAGCAGTTGTTTGTTTCAGAGGTTATAGGCTCTTAATTTGGTTCTAGATTGCCAACTTGTTGAACTAAACACAAAACTAAGAGGCTGAATGAGGTGCCATCGGTTCTATTTGGGTTGCTGGCGTGTGCATAATCTTAAACAATGATGTTCCATTTTTGTGTCAATGACCGTTGCTGTTGTTTTCATCCTTGGGATACATGTTTCTTCCTTTGATCAGTGATAGCACTGGCCATATTCCCAGTCAAACAGTCCTAGATAGCCATCCAGGCCCCAAGCTTGTCTGAGGCCTGGAGCAGGAGTCTTGTTAGAATAAAGTTATAAGCTCAAACACAAAATCAGCCATCCCTGGTGGGGAGGCTACAGCCAGCTTAGCCCACTGATGCCTGCGACAGCTGCCCCCCAATACGCATGGGCCACATCCCATGGATTAGGAAACTGCAAAATGGCATCTAAATAGCAGGTGCTCCTCTGTGAGTCATGCTGCACGTGACAAGTCAAAAGTGAAAACTGAATCCTCTCCTCCCACTTCCATCTTACTGAAACGTAAACACACTATTATGGCTCGCACTTTCTCCCTCCCTACCTGCGATACCGTAAGTGATAGGTGAAAGATACCTGAAGCATGGGAGGGTGCTCAATAAACTCTGCTACCCCCCACTGTATAAATGAACGAGACAGACGTATGGCTGTTGCATCCGCATCTAATTTGACCCTGAGTCATGTGTGTTAACAATTTATTTGTTGGCTGTGATCCAAGTAAGGGAACCTCAAATGCAACTGGACCTATTCTGTTGTTATCTTTTGGGATAATATAAATTTCCTCTGGATTTGTGGAACACTTTCCCCCTCCGGGGGCCTCATGCCACTGTGATCTGAGAGAACTGTGTTTACCATTTTATTCACATATAAGAACATCTGAATTGACCTTTAGGAATGAAAACTAACTAAGGAAATTTATTTAGATTCAGAGCTTTTTAATGTCCCAATAATACTTCAGGGTATTGTTTTTATTGCTAGATGCCCTTTTAACTTTTCAGTGGAGATCTGATCAGCATAAACAGGGATGCTGCCCTGACAGCTGTTGAGCTGCCCAAGTGACTCAAGGAATCCTGACTTTGATAGCTGGTTCACCCAAATTGCTTTCGACATTCTGAGTGAAATCAGAGTAATTGGAAGAGTTTGATATATGTGTGTTTTTATTTTATTATTGGTATTTTTTGTTCATGAAACATTAAACAGACAGACAAGGTAACCTTTAAAAGGGAATTTTGCTTAATCTAGTGTGCAGATTAAAGGACTGGTTGCTATTAGAAGAATTAAGTGCTAGTCTTGTAAAAGAAAAGCTGGAACAATCACCACTGTCTAATAGATTTTGATGTCGGTAGTGTTCTTAAAACCCTCAAAGGGAGTGTTAAAAGCTGTTGCATAATTTGGGACTGAATAAATATCTGTGCAAGAGAGTGGAGATATGAACCAAAGCAATGCTAGCATTTGTTTCTGCAGGTCCTTCCCCCCACCCCCCACCCGCAAGCCTGTCAGATAACTAATTGAAAAGAGATTATTTGGATTCCTGCTGTTAAAAATTCAAGTGTCATTAACGCAATGGAACAGGGTGTATAGAAAGGAGATGGGCTGTGCTTGTAATGTGCATCTTTGAGAATTGTCTCATATGTATATTGTAAGAGGTCTTGGCCTTTGTGGCTGAATGAATGAATGGTTTTCTTTCCACGGTTAATAAAAAAGTCAAAGGGGAAAGAGTTTTTTCTTCCTCTTCCTGAACGTTAGATTTAAGTTGTGAGAACCAACAAATGCAACAGGAGTTTTAGGCGAGATATAAAGATGTGCCTATTTTAGATATACCGGTAAGAAAATCGAGACCATGACCACAAAATTAATCAGCCAAGTTTCATCCAAAGTGGGGTCATAGGCACATATATGAACATATGCTAAACTAAGCTTACTGGTGCATGTTCTGTGAAAACATGTAAACCTCCGCCCTTATTGATTAGATGTATAATTAGAGGGACGCGGGTGGCGCTGTGGGTTAAACTACAGAGCCTAGGACTTGCCGATCAGAAGGTCGGTGGTTCGAATCCCCGTGACAGGGTGAGCTCCCGTTGCTCGGTCTCTGCTCCTGCCAACCTAGCAGTTCAAAAGCACATCAAAGTGCAAGTAGATAAATAGGTACCGCTCCAGCAGGAAGGTAAACGGCGTTTCCGTGCACTGCTCTGGTTCGCCAGAAGCAGCTTAGTCATGCTGGCCACATGACCTGGAAGCTGTATGCCGGCTCCCTTGGCCAATAAAGCGAGATGAGCACCGCAACCCCAGAGTCAGCCACGACTGGACCTAATGGTCAGGGGTCCCATTACCTTTTATATTAATTAGTGTATTTGCTGGATTTCATCCTGTAATCAGCCTAGCTAAATTCGTACTACAAATTAGTTATGATGTTTTATCATTTCATAGCTAGAACTGGTTAGTATTACTGTACTGTGGGGAGTCCTTTGCTTTATCATAATAGAATTGGCAGGATATGAAATGTGAGTACAGGTATTGTACTATATACCCTGCAAGAATTTAGTGAGGACTTGCCAAACCAGACATTCTTTTAATGAAACCAGTTTTGGGAAATGATAGTGCTGTTACATTCTTGTTGTGGAGATGAGAAGTGTTCTCGCTAGGTAATTCAGTTTCTGAGATAACGCACTAATTGAATGAACTGCTGAAATGCTTGTATGCATTGTGTAATATGGAATAGATGCCGGCTGAAATGATATCAACAATATGCATAAAGTGATTTGTTCCAGACCTACACCCATGACCAATCCACTGGAATCACTTAAAAATAACCCAGGCAATTTTGCTCTGATTGTTGTCCCTGGCCTGGACCAAGAAAATGAGTTGTTTTTGTACAATGCAGAACAGGAAAGCTCTCTTTCTCCCAACCCATCCCATCCCATCCTTTAGTCTAGCTCCTTTAGCCTTGCTCCTACCCCTTAGCCTCACTGTTTCTCCCCTCACTCCTAGCCTGGCTTTCTTTCCCCTCAGCCTCTCCCCTTCTTCTCTCTCCAAGGACCCAACCTTGCTGTTTCTCTCTTCCTCCTCTACCACCACTTAAACACTGAGGGTTGGACCCAACTAAATTATTGCATGCATGCAATGACGTCCCTGAGCACAATGGTATTCTCCCCTCTTATCTTCCAGCACTCCCCCAAAACTTTCTCCCAAGACGTCTGAGCACATTTGAGTGTAGTGAAGGGACTGGTGGGGAGCTGGAGTGAGAGAACTACTATTGTGCTGCTGAGAGTTGTTCCATATGCACAGTGACTTAGCTGGATCCACACCACAGTCAATTTGCCTGTGCTCTGTCATTTCTACCTTTTGTGACTTCTGGCTCCTCTTACACCCAGCACTCCCTGCTGTTAGGTGCCATGTTTTTTTGCCCTGCCCTTCGCTCCACCTGCCCTAGTAGGCAATTGCTGCCACTGTTGGCAAGTTTGTTTAAGAAAGCCTAAACACCATACTCTCGGGGGATTTACCTGTTCCTTGGCATCACATATAAGCAAGATGCAACGGCGCTGGCTTGCCCCTGTGACCGCAGGTGCCCAGGGCTGTGTGCAATCACCGGGGCGAGCACACACACCATGGGATATGTGCTATGTCATCATGCCCCCTGGCATGCACATACAACATCATCACACCCTCTGGTGATGCATGTAGCAGGGTGCCATGGCGTAGTGTGTGCATCCCCCGTAGCATACATGTGCGGCCATGCCACACTTTGTGGGTGACTGGCCCTCTCATTAAAATGTCATGGGAGCCTGGGGACTGGGGACTGCTGGTACCCATAACATAAGCACTCTAGTAGCATTCTGCTGATATGCTAAGGTTGCATGCACAGGCAAGCACCCGTTGCCCAGTTTTCAAAATAATATGTAAATACCTCATAAGTAAGGTTGTTTTTAAGATACACCCACACCCACCCACAGTTGCACATGTAAATTGTTAACAGAACTGTGCAGGATTGAGATAGCACAATGTTAACCCTCCCACTTTGAAATACACAGTGGTAGCTCAAGCGAAGCTGTATGAATTAGTCCCTGTCACACACAGGCATAAAAGTGGGATTCGTAATTTATATTAATCACCAATGTTTCTCCAAGTTTTATTAACATGCAGATTGGCTGCTAAAGTGCTTTCTGGAATACACCCACCCACCCTTCTACAGGAAACAAAACAGTAATTATTGGTGCTTATATAGAGATTAACAGTTTCAACAGTTCACCTGAGGGTAAATGTAGTTTACTATACATTTATTTTAACTCAGTTGCAGTTTATCACTATGGGAGTGATCAGTCAATTGTTTGACAGAAACGAAATGGACACGCAAGATGACTTAATTCCTTCTGAGCAGAGAAGCAGGCAAATTATGAAAGCAGAGCAAGGCTGAACCAAAACCACAAGTATGTGCCAGGTGAGGCTCCCTGGGGAGAACATTCCAAAAGTGAGGCACCGCAGCTAAGAAGCCTCTCCCCCCCATTGCCACTCACCTCAATTCAGACTGCAAAAGTACCTGGTGGAGGATCTCCAAAGATTGAACAGATTGAATTTACCTCCATGGATAGACTAGCTTCCACTAGCAGTGCTTCCATTTTGTCTAGATTAAGTTCCTCTGTATTGGCTTCCAGGATGCAATTCAGGATATATATATAACCGATTCCTGTTTGCTGTTGGCTGTGTATAGGTTTCAGCACTGGCTCAGGGTGTTCTCTCTGATTACTCCAGTAGCATCGATCGCACTCACTATTGGGGGGGGGGGAGGATGTGCAAAATTCCAGTTGAATCAAATTCTGTAACAAACCCCAGAACTCTTTGATTTTAGAAATTAATCAGTTGGGTCTCCTGTTGGCCTTCATGCTCTAAACTGAAAGCAGTGTGTAGAAATGGAATAGTTAAAGGAAAGGGTGCAGCAGGATTAGAAATGGGAATATAGGAGAAAAGGGAGGATAGAAACAATAGGGAGGGCAAAGGGCAAAGAGGCGGCAGGGAAGGATGGAGAAAATTAACACAGACCTAAGAATCAGATGAGCTGCTTAAGATTAGCAGGACCAATAAGAAGAAGAAATAGAGACATGTGAGCAGTACAAAATTGAGAGGGACTGTGAGTTGGGTAGCTTAGGGAGTAAGGAGATCAAGGAAACAAGAGAGCCTTAATTTAAAAATAGACCAGCCATCTTTGGCTGAAGATCTAGAGTGCTAGATTTCAACATGGTATCCTCCAGATGTTAATGGTCTAGAGCTTGTATCAAGCCCTAACCAAGCATGGCCAGTGGTCAGGGACAAGTGAAATTATGTTCCCAGCAACATCAGGAGGGCACCAGATTTGCTACCCCTGATATAGCTTCACTTTCTCCCTTCTCCTGGAGCTTTCATTCTTGAGAATGTTTTAGAGACCTACTTTACAGCCCCTAGGAAAAACTATCAGAAGACATTTAATATTCTGTACCTCTGCAACCAATTCTATATGAGCAATCCATGAATAATGGGACAGAATGTGTGGAGCTGATGGGAATGATAAGAAAGAAGTCAGAATGAATACAGCTGGCCCTAAGAGCAATGCAGGGCAGGCTGTCAATATGACCTTCACACTTTCCATGTACTCTACAGGCAGAAATCAATTTCCCCACATACAAGCTTCAGAGGTTTATCTCTATTGTTCCGTTGGATTAAAGAACAGACATTACTAGTATGCTTAATTCTATTAGGGCGAATTCACATTTCCCTCCTCCTCCTGCTGCTCTCAAACATGTTTTATGTTTTTAAGACAATGGAAGAGTTTTGAAAGGGAGAAAGAAGATGATCAAAACAAACCCATAAAGATCAAATTGCTTGCTACAGAAGACACAAACAAGAGGTGGGAGGTAGGAAGAAGCTCATTATGAAGAGATTAGAAAATTAATTGATCCGTGTCTTTGACAGTTCCCACTGGACATCTGAAGATTCTGCAAAATGAAAATGCAGTCTCCAACATGACATTCTTCAGTATTATTTCATTTTCCCCCCTTGTCTAGCGACTCCTCTGAAGGATCATTACGTTCCAATTATTTTCAGCGAAATATTTCAGAAGAAAAGGGCATGATAAAAATCTGCCATGGTGGTGTAGTTCCCTAGAGAAACCTGGTAAGTCTGTTATCAGGACTGAAAAAGAGAAGAATCCTATTCAGCATAAAACGTAGAAGCCCTGCGATGGGGAGGTTTCTCTTTCACAGAGCACTTCAAAATCCAGGGACGAGCTGTAGGTTCTCGATTGCTATCAGGCAATTGATGAATTCAGTGATAGGAAAGTAAGGTCTGTTGAACTGTCTAATGTGTGCCTATTTTTAAGCACTCTTCTGGGAGAAAGTGTAGGAATATAAACTTCAGTTTTAAATGCCACAGCATCATTTTTAGAAACTGTGAAACAGAGCAAACCTGTTCCTCTAAAGATTTTGGTGGACATCTCAATAAATGGGTTCTGGGTTTTTGTTTTGTTTTCATTATTTTAACCCTGACTTGGGGTAGTAATGCCATTTGAAAAAGAATAATAAATCAGCCATGTAACTGCAAAGGAGAGATACATAAATATCCAATTTTCAGATCTTCCCCTCCATTATAGTGACTTGAGATATCTGTGTACCAGATTATAATATCCTGGTGATGTTGAAGGATCTTAACTTGCCTTGTGTGCAGTGCAGACCCTCCAAATGTCCCTGTTTTCCAGGGACAGTCCCAGATTTACAGAAGAAGGGTAGGGGTCATGCAGATAGGGACTGCTTTTGACACTTTATTTGCAGCAGCTCACAATGAGTTATATAGGACAAAGTAAATTGGTTTTAATTTGGGACACAGTTGAAAAGGGCCAAGGCTTGCTGCTTTCCCTAGGATCCAGAGTCAGGAGGCTCTGGTGGATGACTAGCGGCCATCTAAATGGTGTTCCCAAAAGCACTCCTTTTTAAAACAGAAGTGAATTGATGTTGTGTGCTCATATGGGGAGAAATGAAATGTTGCCTCTGGGTATGCAGTACAACAGTGCAAGTGAAAACACATTTAGGCTGCATTCACACATGTTGAAATGAGGATTAGTGTTGCAAGAACAAGGCACCGCAAGCTTTGTTCTCACATCCCTCCCACTTCCTCCGGCACAGCCATAATGAGGAGTTTTGGGAGCTTTCCCTTCTATTTTAGATTAACTGAAGCTTGTTGTGATGTCTGAATCCAGACAAACGGTGGCTTAGATATGGTTTATCGATGCAAACCATCTTCAAACCATGAGACCTGAAGCTGATTTGTTTCAACAAAATGTTGTTAAGATTAACCACATGTTAGGATTTGGATATAATGGTAAACTGCAGTTAATCTGAAAAAGGAAGTGAAAGCTTCAGTCTCTTCCTCATCAACACACTGGAGGAGAAGTGGGGATGGAGCTGGCACATAAGCCTAAGACTTAGCGTTAAGTGCAAATGAGACTTCTGGAAGTCTAACCGCTCCACCAAGAATGTGTTCTGGTAGGTAGAGGATACAGAGAAACATTGCATGGCCCTTAGCAGTTCCTGCTATAATTGGGCCCTGCTTCCACACACCCAGCCTTCATAGTGTTGGGCAGCTTGCTAATAATATTTCGGGCCTTTTAGATGTGTTAGATATGGTTATCAATGCAATTGACACCCATTCTAATAACCCTATCAGAAAATATGCTGTACTAGCTCACCAGGAAAGGGAGGACAGGGTAATTCCAGATGATGGCGATGGTATTCCCCAGCTGGCATTGTGCAATGGTAACGGATTATAGGAGTTTCAGCTGAAAAACATATTGAAGAGGTACAGGGCTTGCATTAAGTGTTAGTTGCAGAATGTGCATACCATTGTACCTTGCAGCTGTGTGATCATTGCTTGTGCATTATTCTTTTATTAACTGCTTTGCCATGCTTGCCTTTTATGTAAGATTAAAGCCCCCATGTGTGGAAAAGATTTTGAGAATCAATTATGTACAGCCTTGTATGAGCTAATTGAAATACAACACACATACATCAATAACTAAAAATACCCTCTGCCTTCAATAGATTGTGGATGTACATTATGATCATTTATGGCACTACTGCTGGAAACAGCAATCATATGGCAAATGATCCCTGCCAGGGCCATGATGTTTAGAAGTACTGGAAGATCATAATTTACAATATCTCTGATAAGTGCTTGCATATGTTATTTGAAGGGTAGGAACATCACTTACCACAAGGAGGCTATTTTCCTTTGTCTCCATATGGTGCCCACTGTGGCCCCGAGTCCTTCATTCCTGCATGCCCTCTTTACCTGACATTTCCCTAGATCAGTGTTTCCCAACCTTGGGCCTCCAGCTGTTTTTGGACTACAACTCCCATCATCCCTAGCTAGCAAGACCAGTGGTCAGGGATGAGGGGAATTGTAGTTCAAAAACAGCTGGAGGCCCAAGGTTGGGAAACACTGCCCTAGATGACCTCTCACAGGTACTCTGATGCTGCCGGTTTTTATGGCATGGAATGGATGGCTGTTTTTAGCTCACTAAAACACTGTAGTCTATCTTTGCTCAGTGCAGGTATGTATCATGCTGTGGTCCAATGAACTCCCATCCTTACTATTTCCTCACAGGATTGGCTCTGCTAAACTGAAAAACTGGCCAACCACCCCATATTGAAGTGGCATCTTCTGGGTTGCATGTACTCTGACAATAAAATAAAAGTTGGGTTGTATCCCTTCTCTCTTCAGTCTGGTATAGGTTTCCATGAACAGAAAAGGGAGGGAAGAAATTTTTGCAGATTCGTTCTCTCTGGGGCTCTTTGTGCACCCCCTTTCCCCAAAAGAAAATCTGCTTCAGGGGACTGGGGAATAATTCAGACCACCATGAGAGGTAGTATAAGGGGTGCAGAAGAAAGGGAGAATTCGGGGGGAAACCAGATATCTACCTGTCACTGGAAACAAGGAGGGAGTGTTCATGTGCTTGGGTCCTGCTTGTGGGACCTAGAGACATTTGGTTGGCCCCATTGAGAGCAGGATGATGGACTAGATGGGGCACTGGCTTGATCCTGCAGATTCTTCTTACATCCTTTGACAGAAGCTTCCTCAGGGGCACAGTGCCTTCTCTGAACAGAGGGGCACAACTGGATATAACCCAGAATTCTGTGCCCGCGCAGTCCAAATTGTGGGCTGAAAAACTCTCAGTTGTGTTTAGTGAGTATGAGTTGACTGATTCCTATACAGTAAGTCAGGAATTAAAAAAACCCCATACTTTACTGCACTACACAATTCAACCTTCATGTAGTGGTCATTTTGTATAAAAACTTTTTGATTAGTCATCAGCCAGTATATGATCTATAGAACTCGGAGAAATGCATGATATTAAAGTGAGGAATATACGTATCAGAATTTTTGAGAGCACTTTTCTTTTCACCGTGACATTTTTTTTTACTAGTCCTTCCAATTAAAACTTTGGTAGAACTGCTGGGGCTGGATAAAATTGTTCAGTGGGTTGTATCCAACACACATACTACAAGTGTTTCATCTTTGATTTAAAAGATTTGCATATGAATAAGTAGAACTAGCCAGGTTATAGAATGCAGCTTTCCAAGAATCACTCTGCACTTCATTTAGCATTGGTATTTGTTGTGAGTAATACCAGTGTTACAACTATGTCTTCTGCAGTGAATACACAAAATCCTTAAACATCTATCTGCATGCACCTAAGAGCCCTGATTTGGCTTTGGTCCGCCAGTGCACATATATAAATGCTTCTTATTCACACAAAATGCTTGCTGGGGAATGTACCAAACATGATTGCCTGTAGTAAATTTGGCATCTTGGAAAGTAAAGGTTAAGCCAATTTTATTCCACTTTTTCTTTATCATAGTTCCTTCTCAGTGCAGGATTGTAGTTACTACTGAGGAGGAGGAGGAGGAGGAGGAGGAGGCAAAGGCAGGCAAGTGGGGAAGAATGAGGCAGGGCATATGGCATGTAATATTTCTGTTCCTATATTCTTACCCTGCAGAACTCTTCCTTCTCTGTTCCAGAATAGAATTCCTGAATAATGTTCTGCATCAGAGAGCTTTCTTTCTCTACTAAGCAACTTCATCCAATATTTGTTTATTTATTTAGTTATCGAACATTCTGAACTGTCATTTATCAAAATAAATTCCCAGGGCATCTATAAGCAATCAGTGAAACACAATTACAATTGTAAAATGTTGTACAATAAAGCAATCAGAATTTCCTAAAACACTCATGAACATTAGAGCAGCAGCTCCCACACATCTGGATCAGAGGAATTGCTTCCAAGGTTAAATATACAAATTCCATGATTAATTGATTTTCTCATTTTAGAAAATAAATAACGAGGCCCATCCGTTACGTTAAGTTAGGTGTGGGTTTTGCATCCCCATGATTCTCACTGTATCAAAATAGGTCAGTGTTAGGAAATGGCACTTTATTATTTTGCACTGCCAGATAGTTTGGGCCAGGCAATAGATAAAAGTTTTTGGTTAGATTAATGACCAAACTCCTTAATCTAAAGGTTTAGGTTAAAGCCTGGTGCTCATCCATTATTAGATGCCAGTAGCAATCCTTCTCAACTTCCATAGGCAGGATAACTGCATTGTCTTATGACTGAATCCACGGCTGTAAAGCAGGATAATGAAAATGTTGCAAAATATATGGAATTTTCCGGTCTTTGGCTCAGCTGTGGCAGTCGCTCTGCTCGCTGCGCTGCATAGCACACTGGCCATTTGTTGGCGAGTTCATATTTCACATGGCAGGGAATTGGGAAGACTAAGCAGACAGGAGAAGAGTTTTATTTGCAATAGCCTATGTATCCCTAGACTCTGATTTGACATTAAACATCTGCTTCGTGATCTGTTTCAAGGCCACTTCCCTTCCGCCAACAAAGGTTACGACTTCAGGCAAGCTGTGCTTTCCCTGGCAGGGGGAAATTTGCCTGAAGTCTTGATCTAGTCAGAATTAAAGCACCCTGCCTTCAAATCCTTTTTCAATTATTTTCAAGAGACTGACAGTAAATGTATCAATACGATACATTTAATTGGTAAACAAGGTCACTGCTTTGCTTAATCCATTGCTAAAACTTTTGTGACGAATGTTGGGGGAAATTATGAATGTAGTTCTTATTTATATTTAGGCAATTGGACTGATATCCATTCTGGTCTCTCAGGGCTTTTTGACATTACAGATGAAAACAAAATAAGCATGTGTATTGGTTCTCAGCTGCTTACTTCCAGTTTGTTAATTTAATAAATGTAGACTTGTATTCAGATGTTAGTCAACACACATGCTCAAAGGTGAAAAATTCAGCTCTTTGAAGTAATCCAATACAGCGTCTTTTTGTGTATGCATGATGGGAACCTAATTGCACATTTCACTTGCATTATACTAAATGCACTTTGAGAGTTTGATAAGGTTTCGTCTGAAGGACTGTCATCTTGTTTCATCCTGACATACACAAATTAAATCCTGGTTTCCTGACTTTCAACAATGGAGCTATTCTTGACCTTTTAGTAATGTGGGCTGTATGTTATCACCCACATGATTTACTGTTTTGGTACAAAGTCTGTAGCGCATATGGATATTCCTTTTTGTTTCAGAATCTTTCCTCCAGCTTAAAAAAAGAAGAAGAGAGAAAGTAATTGAATATTTGCATATCTCCAAGGAGCCATGCGGGTTAAACTCCCGTATTCGTCTTCTGCGGTTCTTAGGCCACTTTGGTTTAAGAATAAGAGCTATTGCTTTTATGAAGTCCCTTTTTCTATAAAGTCAAAACCTCACAGCGGTGCACAGAAAGCTAGTGGTATAAAGGAGCTAAGTAGAGTCTTTAATAGAGAGAGCTAGGTTGTAAGTGTTTTTGTTCCTACAGAGCAGATAGATTTAGCTCCATCTGTTCCATATTCATAACAAAGGAGATCGCTTACAGGAGGGCTGACTTCCCAAAGTAGCATAGTAATAATCTTTTCCCTTTTTTTCACTTCAGAATGAAAGGGTATGGTCACTTGAGTTCTGCAGAAAGAAGTGAGCACTTCAGACGGGCTCTTTTCCTGCAACTCAGTTTTAGGACAAACATTCTTCCTGACATGTTTAAAATAAAAAGCCCTGTATTCTCCCTGTAGGAATTCATTTGCAGAATTGCTTGAAAAATGTAGGCACATTAGAAAGAAACAAAAAATGAGCGTGGAGAGTTATATAGGAATGTGTACAAGCAGTTCCTGGGTGATGCCTCTTCTAATTCTAATAGTGTGGGTGTGCGCACTTTTACAAAGAGTACACTTTTTAAAAATCAGGTAGAAAACTGAAGTGGAAATCTGAGGTTCATTGAAAATGTGTGGAATATGTCTGCCAGCCTTTAACACTCTTTTTTTTTTTTTTTTTAAAAAGCTATAGTTGACCTTACATTTTATGGATGCTCTGATAAGTTGTTTAGTTGTTCTATAAAACCTAAGGGATGCCTTTTTGCTCAGATCATGTGGTGGGCTGGACTATATGTGGGGTAAAAAATGAATGAATTCCTATGCTCCACAAATAACCCAGAGATGCATTTTAAAATAAAAGCACACATTCTGCTCATGTAAAAGCATGCTGATTCCCGGACTTTCCACGGGCTGGATTGAGAAGGCAGTTGGGCCGCATCTGGCCCCTGGACCTTATGTTGCCTACCCCTGGGTTAGAATATGGAGGAGGTATCTGTCCACCGGGCTCTGCTCTTGGAAAGGTCCCAGCTTAGCTTGCTCAAAGTGTAGTCATTGAGAAGCTACTGCCGGTGGTAGCAATGGTAGAGCTGCAATATAAGGTGTTGTGGAGCCAGGGTGGAGCAGAGCCAGACATGAATCCACTTTATCCTAGGATTCTCCATCCCTGTGAGGGGCCCAATCTAGGCCTCTTAGCTGCACCTGCCAGGGACTGGCACAGCAACATAAAAATAAAAATTGCTCCCATCTTCTGCCTTGGTTGATGCAAGTAGCAGGGTTTGGGATGCAGTGTCCAACCCACTCTTCCTCTGTGCTCTTACCTCTGGGCTGAGTTAAATTTACTCTTTAAGGCTGCCATTCTGTACACATGGTTGTATAAGTCCCATTGAACTCAGTTGAATTACTTCTGGGTAGACATATATAGGTTTTCACAGTAAACTTTTATTTTCTTAGACATACTTTAGCTTAAGCACAGAAATACTCTCCAAAATGACACTAATGTGAGTAAACAGAACAATCAAGGAAACTAGGAATTGTGTCTTGTAAATGTACAAATGAAAAAAGAAAGAAAGAAAACCATTGGCATTTGTATTGCAAATTCAAGTAAGGCAAGCCAAGCAGGAATGTGAAGACCAAATTGCTGAGAATTGGACAATTTATTTTTCTTCCCCAAATATGTTAAAAGCAGGAAGCCAACGAGACAAGCAGTGGACAGTAATGACAAAGGTGTAAGAGGAACATTGGCGAAGACAAGGAAATTACACTGAAGCTAAATAAATCATCTGCATTGGCCTTCCCTGATCAAGAGATAAGAACATATTTAGAAGTTTAGAACCAGTTCGCAAGTTAAGATTAAAAAAAACTATTAAAGCCAGTGGGCATGCAATAGAGTTCTTTAAAAGATCCATTTTGGAAGAGTTTTTTAAACTAAATTTTATTAGATAGATGATAGATAGATAGATGATAGAGATAGATAGATATACGATTACCTCTAAATTTTCCTTCACAACATGCTTCAAGAAGAGAGCATCTACCAAGGTATACACCCAGATTAATTTTTAGAGAGCATTACTTAATCTGGGTATGTTAAACATATTGTAGAAAAAGAACTTTTCTGAGGGAGAATCAGCATGACTTCATTAAAGAAGAGCTGTTCGATAGTGGGACAGACTACCTTAGAAGGTGGTGAACTCCTTCACTGGAGGTTTTTAAACTGAAGTTAGAAGGCCATTTGTCATGGATTCTTTAGCTGTGATTCATGGACTAGATGACTCTCAGAGTCCTTTCCAACTCTACAATTCTATTCTAAGACGATTCATGCCTTGCCAATTGTTCAGATTTCTTTGCTATATCAACAATTATTCAGTTTTTGCCATTCTATACATTCATTTAGCTTTTCATAACATAGAAGATTAAAGGTTGGATCACAGGATTGGAGCACCTTCACTACAAGGGAAGTCTGAACTGTTTGTTACCTTTTAGTCTATAAAGACAGTGACCAGAGGAAAAGGTTCCTTCTGTTATAACGCTAGAACTTGGGTCACCCATTGACATTGATTGGCTGTACATTCAGGCAGGCAGTAAAAGTACTTCACACAAATACATAATTCATGGAATTTGCTGCCACAAGAAGTAAGTATGTTCATTAGCTTAGATGGCTTTAAAGCAGGATTTTGACAAATGCATGAACAATATTTATTGGGCTATTAGCTATTATGATTAAGTACCATCATAGACTACTGAATATGAGGACCGAAGGCATAACAGTGATGAGAGCTATTGGCTTCATTCCCTTCTAGTGAGCTTCCTCAAGACATGGCTTGCTGCTAAGAAAAAGGATTCTGGACTAGATTGCTCTGATCCAGCTGAACTTGCACTTACCATTTCAAGAACTGTTTTGGGGATAGTGCTGTTTAAATTATTCAGGGTTGGAAGAAGTTAAGCTTGCAAATTATACCAAATAAATCAACTAGATATAAGTAGCCTATGAAACTCCAGAAGAACCTCACCATATGGGGTTCCCTCTTGTGAGCTCAAAGTGTGCACAGCATGGGAAAGAGAGAGAGATCACTGCCACATACCCTATCATCTGAGTTGTAGTCTCTATGTGAAATATATTGGGTGCTAGGTTGAAATGTATCCTAGTGTTAGGGACTGGACAGAGGAGGAATGGTGGAGAACCCCTCCTCCCCAGCGTGAACCTTCCAGGGAAGAGAAAGACAGTATAGATTTACAACAGTGGTTTGCAGGAAGTCACAGGTCAGAGGCAGATGAGGGACAAAGTTGGGAATTAATGGAAGAAGAGGAGCGGGAGGCAGAGCCAGAGCAGTTGGCTGACACTATCACTAGAAAGCATTCCAGACCCCCCCTTTCTCCCAGAACCTGGCGCGCATTGAAAGTAGAAGAGCAAAGGGCTCAAAGAAAAATGGCCCTAAGCGGCCACCGTAAGGTGGGTGGTGATGTTGACAATTGAGGAGAGATGGGGGGGTGGAGATTACTCAGAGCAATGCCATTACTCCAAGAGGCTGCATTTCTAAGCCTCTCTCTGTGAATATTGAATAAAAGACCTTGGTAAGAACTTTTCCTGTCTTATCTACTCCCGGCAGCCTACCTTGAGGAGATCGGATTCCCTGACTCCTGACACCTATGATCTGTCATGGTATTGAGGGTCAGCAGTGCAGGAGTAGAATTGTGCCAGATTCAAGCTTGTATAAAGTTGTATTGTCAATTGGGTGTAAGTTTATACAACTCCTGTACAGTGAGTATAGTGGAAGTGTACATCCTACTCATTACTTCATCTTGTTTTAGCCACTCCATTGGGAAGTCTGGGCAGCACTCCTGATATATTTGTCATGGTGGTGCATCTTCTGTTCCATCAGCAAAGTGATGCCAAATCCTACAACCTGTAAACTGGTATAACACAGCAGTAGGATTGCTGTTAACTGCTCTGCTTTAACTGATTATGCACTTGGTAGTTGTAGATAAAGGCAAAATGTTATCAGAATTCACCCTGTGAACTAAAAAATCGTTTCTGAGTTGCTTACCATTTTAATCTATGAAAGTGAAAGTTTATAATGGTGGGGAAGCCACTGGTCATTATTATAATCAAACAATCAACAGATTGAGTTAAACAGAAACCATTGATTTATCAAGTACAGACATATAATCTAACCCTAGCAAATTGCATGATAGCACACATGATAGGGATTTGCTGTTACTAATGTGACAATGATATGTCCATCAGTTGATTTAGTCCTATCTTGTCTAGAGATGAAATTAATTAAAATTGAGTTATTATTTCTTTGGATTAGCATTTCATTTTTAAAATGAAAAAAAAAGTGTACCTTTATGCACTGTTAATAGATTGAAATAACTTGACAGTTATCTAACTACGTTTCTGATTCTGGGACATTATAAGTCACACTGTCATTGAAATGTTCCAGGGGAAGTGTAAAATTAGAGACCTACGTCATATATCCCCTGGGCATTTAATTCCTGTAGTAGCTCAACAGTGTGAGTTCTTCCAGTACGCTGATAATGTTTGCTTGTGAACCAGCCCTTGGAGGTGAGCAAGCCCTCATCTCCAAGGGCCACTTGCAGAAGTGGGAGCTCAGGAACCATTAACACACATACACAGAAATACAGTCAGCACACACACACACACACACACACACACACACACACAATTTCCAAAGAAAAGAGTTGCAGTATGACTTGTATACCAACTGACCCATGGAAACCAAACCCACTGTTTGGTGAGCTGGGAAGGAGTGAGTACGTCCCTCCCCAGCACCAACTCACCCACAATAATTCCAGTAATGTCCTGCCTGCCAAACACTTGAGGGGATTCATCTCTCTCTACACATGCAAATTACAGCCCCTCAAGTGTTTGATGGACTGAGATAGTACAGTTGTGTTGGGGGATATAGCTATGTCCTTCCCCAGTGCATTCTTTCTAACATAATCACCCTGAGGGGGTTCCCAGGGGATGGGAATGCAGTGTTAGCTTAGGCACCAAGGGTGGGCTACACAAAAGGCATCTGAGGGCTGCATGCAAGCCATGGGTTGCCCACATGTGCACTAGACAGTCTACCATTTGTGGGAAATAGGATCATCTTAAAGGATGGTCCTGGTTGTTGGTGGGCCCACAACACAGTTCCCCCCTCCCTGCTGTGGGGGGAGTGATGCCCTTTAGGCCAGGGTGGCACCATGATCACCCCATGCCTCTTTTGGTCAATCACAATTGAATGGGGTGATCATGGGGGGTTATGAAAGCAGCAGTGTGACATGTGCTGAGCAACTGCTTCGCGTTGCCAAACACCTGTCCACCCTCCCTTTTGTTTTAGGTGCCCTCTGGCCTTGCTTTGGACTTGGGACGGGGGGTGGGGTGGGTAGGAATTTTTCCGTTTGGCAGATTGGCACTGGCCACTTGGTTTTTGCCTACCTCTTAGCAATCGCTACAACTTCGTAAGGTTAGGCGGTTAGGCATTGGGTTATTGATGTGGGGGGGGGGGAGGTTGGCCATCCCCTGCCCCTCCACGTTCAAGGGTATTCCAGTAAAGGAATCTGGGGCCTGGATCCTGTCTGAAGTCCGCTTGAGGGGCTAGGGCCATGCCAGGCCTCTGGGAACACCGGGGCGAGCTGCAGGCGGGTTCCCCCAATGTGGCTTCCTCTTTGGGTGGTTTACCCATCCTGACTCCCTGCAAGGTGGGCAGGAGTCAGATAGAATGTATTGCCAATGCCTAAGCAAATACCACTCACATTTGCTGTAATCAATAAAGTTGTGGCCTAAATTTTGCCCATTAACCTTAAACCAAAATCTGTGTCTGTGTGAATTTATTTCTTCTGGGGGGCTGGCTTGGGGGCCTTGACATGCAATACTCAATTCATGCTATTGATGTGGTAGCGGGGAGGGGATTGTGCTGCTCCTCTGCTATGTGAATTAAGTGCCTGCCCCATGGGATGTATGAGCTGGGGTATTTGCTGTCTTTATGCTCCGCCCTTAAGGCATGTGAGTTCTGTTTTGTGTTTCATTCTATGTTCTTGTTGAAACACCAACAAATGTATCTTAGGGGACTTTCACTACACCCCTCTTTCAGGAGAGAGGAGGCAGTATCTCCTCATGTATAAGCACTGCAGTGGAGCATAGTTGCATGGCACATTCAGTAACTCTGTATCAAAGCTGATGAAGGCAGATAAATCAGTTTCCCATGTGCATGTGAGTGTTGTTTGTGGGAAGGGTGTTACTGGTTTGTTTGTTTCTTTTAATTATGTATTTTGTGTTCTCATTTTTATGTTGTGGACCACCCTGTGATTTTTGGATGAAAGGGAGTGCACATATTTAATAAATTCATCATCATTATTATTAGTAGTAAATGCATTACTTATTAAAACATTTTTTTCAATTAACATTGTCAGGCAGATGTTCTACCAGTGCTTTTGCATTTTTCTCAGTAGTTGTTAGAGCTGTATCATCTGCAGCTGGCATCCTCCTGTCTCTTGCTTTAAGACATTCAAAATCTTCCGCTTTGTCAGTAGCTTGACCCTGTTGATGATTAAATGTTGAGATATGGCAGACTAGGTGAGATCAAATGTTGCCAGCAAGTTGAATCACCTCCTACGGCTATGTAGGAAAGCAATTTACTCAGGATGCATGCTTGATAAAGCAAGTTTCAAGAATGAGCAAGTAATGAATGTACAAGACTTAAGTCTCTATGAGCGGTCAGATTTAGACACAACTGGACAATTAATTCTTGGGTTGGAAATGGGAATCAATATATGGCGATCCAGATAAATCTTTAAAGCGTGCAGATTTCTGAGGGATGGAGCTTTCTTTGTGGGTAGAAATACTCTGCATTATGGTTTTTAATTTTGTAAAAAATAGTTTCAATGTACAGAATTCCTTTTGTAAGTGTATCATACTCATACTTACTTTTTGTTGGTTCATTAAATTTCAGTAGACCTTTTCAATAGTGTCTATGTAAATGTGAAACTTTTTTCAGTTTGCATTGTGAGAAGAATATTAATGCTTAATACTGCATTTACCTGGCTAATCTACATACATTTGTGTTGTACTGTAAATCACACTAAATCCTACAGGGGAAAGGCTCAGCTCTGCTAACAACTAATAGGCTCTCTTTTCTTTTGACTCCCGCAAATTGAGAAATATTGCCCATGGCAAACATAATGGGAAACTGCATTTTTAATGCTCCCACACAAACTCATTTCTTTACAAAGGAGGAAGCAGATGGCGCTTCTTAAAAATGAAACTTCCCAAATCTCTGGGGCTGACACAGAGTATTGGATATTTTGGTGCTTCTGGCTATCAGAATTAAGATTTGAGGGTTATGTAAGGTTATGTGGATCTTGGATTTGACTAATGTCAATGGTATTGTGCTTGAAATGGCTAAAGGCAAATCATTGCTATAAATACTTTTTTCACACACCCCAAAGAGCTTGTCGTTATAACTTAGGCAGAAAACTGCCTGAACATCCTTTTCAGACTTGCTTGTAGTGGGATAGAGTTGGCTCTGTTCTTGTGTTTGTGCCTTCAAAGTTTGCAGACTGACTAGGACCGCTTGACTGGTTTTTGTGACTTCTGGGTATCTATTCCAGTCTTGTAGACAGCTATTTTTTAGAATGACAAGAGAGAGAAAAATCTCATGGTTCAGATTTCACTCTCCCAGCATGGAATGACATCCTAATGGAGCTAATAATTCTGCATGGTTATTTTAAGATGAAGCAGGTGCTTCTAGGTCAGTTTCACCATTCAACACGTTGGGTTTATATCTGGCCTGTGACACTACACCAAACAGGGAATAATAGGGAGCCCTTAAGATTAGCTGTTCAGTAGGGCAAATTGTTTGCAGCAGATATACAAAGAAAAGACAGAAGCAGAATTCAGTAAGGAATATACAGTAGTGATTAACAACATAATGAACAAATTGAATTGTCTGTGACAGTGTTTCACAGAAGAGTAACTTAGTATGATCTCTCTTCATGAAACATTCTTACAATAGGACCTGGGTATACAAAAGGGATGCGGGTGGCGCTGTGGGTAAAACCTCAGTGCCTAGGACTTGCCGATCGTATGGTCGGCGGTTCGAATCCCCGTGGCAGGGTGAGCTCCCGTCATTCGGTCCCAGCTCCTGCCCACCTAGCAGTTCGAAAGCACTCTTAAGTGCAAGTAGATAAATAGGGACCGCTTTATAGCGGGAAGGTAAACGGCGTTTCCGTGTGCTGCGCTGGTGCTGGCTCGCCAGCTGCAGCTTCGTCACGCTGGCCACGTGACCCGGAAGTGTCTTCGGACGGCGCCGGCTCACGGCCTCTAGAGCGAGATGAGCACGCAACCCCAGAGTCCGACACGCCTGGCCCGTATGGGCAGGGGTACCTTTACCTTTTATACAAAAGAGTAAGAAAATGTTGCTCAAAGTTTCTTGCAAGCAAGTTATCTTGGAATGAGGAAACTGCTTAAGCAAATACAGTATGTGCTGTTTAAGAGCAGGTGCTGTTCTTATTCTCTTCTAAGCAGATGCAAGTTATACAGAGGGCAGAAAAATATCTCTGTCTATCCCTTGACATCCACTTATCTTCATCACTAGCTTTGCTAGTGCCTAAAAGGCCAGAAAGACACTACTGCTATTTTGTACCTGTGCTAGTTTTACAGAGTTTCAATAGACTCTGATTTCCCTCATCCAGCTTAGTCAAAAGAAGGTCTCCATTATTACTGATTAGGCTTGTCAAATATAGTGACTGATAGTTAATGTTTTCAGTTGGAGATAGGCCTGCTGAACCGGATGGTTCTCTGGGCCCCTTCCAGGTCTACAATTTTATTATTCTATATGAACTAGGGAATATTTAAAAAGTAGCTTTCGAATGAACCAGATAGCCCTTTTCCAGACAATGGGAAAGGAAATCTTGATTCACCCTAAAGTTCTTTTTCTTGTAGAAAAATGATAGTTGTCCAAAAAAAGTTGAGAAATCAGGATTTTAGTGTGACTGGGTGTATCCAGCCCAAAGCAAAAGGTAGCAACAAGAGATAGGAATTCATGAAAGGAATTGAGTGCCATGCTAAGGCGATTGATCCATTGATGCAAGCATGCTGGCTTGCCAGATGGATCAATCCTTCCCTCCTTCCCCCCACATGTTGTTCCAGGGGTTCTCCTGAGCCCTTGCAAAATCAATTGAGAGGGTGACACAGAGAGAAGGGGGGGGGGGAAGCCCCGTTGAAAGGGGAAGTTTTTGCACAGGGCTGCTGCTGCTGAAGCTCATTAGTTGAATCCCCCTGTGTGTTCTTTCTAACTCCAATTTAATTTCATGCAAGAAGTGTATCCCCCCCCTGTAAACAATAAACATTTTTCTTGCCAATGCAAATGTAAATAGAGTGCACCATTAATATACCCATATTGTGGGTGTGTGCAACATTGTACTTGAGAAAGTGTGATTCAGGAAGCACAATGGGGAAAGAGTGTGGTGTGATTAATTGCTTTCTTGCCTATTGAGGAGAGGGAATTGGAGAACTTAAATAGGTATATCCATGTCAAAGAGTCAAATTATTGTTATTTCAGAAAGAAAGAAAGAAAGAAAGAAAGAAAGAAAGAAAGAAAGAAAGAAAGACTGTTTGCTATAGTATTAGCTGCTTGCCTTTAAACTGTTTATCAATGCATGGGCATTTGAGCCTTGACTGAACATCTTAAATATGCTTTGACTCTGACTAGCCCCATCCTACCTGAAACATCATGTCTGGTATTGTATTGAATGTAGGTTGTTAGCCTAAGATCAATTTGATGAAAGCTGTTCAGTAACATAACTGGATTGCAATTAACAAAACTTCAGTTCTTTGCATGATTTAGGGTTGACATTGTGGGAGAGCAGGGCTCTTGTGTGATAACAGCTGTGTGGCAGGCAGGAGTTCAACAGATTAAGGCTTTTAAGCATGGAAAGACAATTATGGTGAAAGCTTCCATTGATGACATTCTGTCTTTTAAGACATCTGATTGCTTGTGTGTAGCCACTTTGTATTTCATTGTTTCTAAATTTGCATATGTCTTTAAATTAGCACGTGCACATTTGTACTTGATTTTGAGGGTGAGGTGTCTGGCTAAATTGACATGCAGAAGATCCATGTTAGCACCCCTGATTGCAGATGTACCTTGAATTCACTAATCAATAAGGGTTCATAGACGGAATCAGTGCTTGCTCAGATTCTGAATACTTAATAAAGGTAGAGATCAGTTAATTTGTCAAGATACTGTTTTTCTGATTAGAAAAGTTTAGCATCTGCTAGCATTTTGGAATGTGGATTAGCAATGCCTGGTAGTGGTTTAATTTTTGTGGATTGCTTAATGCATTTTAAATGCAATTATTGTAGCTTTGTTTCAAAGTAAAAGAAGAACAAAGCAAGGAAGAAGCTCAAAATCACCCTGCTCAAGTTACTAAAGGGATATCAATCTTATTCTTGGTACCTGACATCATTCAGAGTGAAAGGGGTCTGCATTTATTCTTGGGGATATACTCTGTGAAAAGTAGTAAGAAACAAACAAACAAACAAACAAACAAACAAACAAACACAGAGCTCGTCAGGAGAAAAACTAGTATTTGGGCATGAAAGATTAGAACTATTCCATGATATGCAGGGGCAAAGCTACCATATAAGCACTAATCTGTCAGCAGTTTGTGCATTTTCTCCCTTTAGTTGTGGTAAAACGGGTTATAATCATAAAGAGAGCAGATGGAAACGATTGCCTTTCTGTTTTATTAGAGGAAAAAATACACCAGGTAGTTTATAGGATAGCAAAATCCATGCTGCCTTTATTTTGCAAAGGCAAATAATAGCTTCCAAAGTAAGAGCATAAAACTGACATCCTGCCTTTGAGTATGTAGGCTGTCATTTGTAAAAATCAATTAAAAGTCTGGATGGAGCAGGAAATAATCAAATACTCATTTTTGCTTAGGCTAACAGGGCAAGCAAATTTGCTTGTTAGGTAAGGAATACAGTATTCCGATTTTGTTAAGCATCCTGTCCTGTCTTGAGAAGGATTTGTATATTCATCAGGGGCCACAGGAAGGACACAGTTTCCTGGATGCCCCTACAGAGTGCAATGCAGTGCCCTGTAACACATCAGTTACTGTAAATGTCAGTAGAGAGAGGGTTGCTGGTTGGTTTTTTTACCAACTTTGATTTAGTGAGAGCCTACGGCCAAGCCAGCTGTTAGCACTTCTTAACTGCTTGTCAGTGAGTACCAGGCAGAGCAGGAAAGCATCATTTGCTGTTCAGTTTTGTTTTGTGATTAAAAGAGGTAGGCAGGCAGGCACTTTTAACAAGTGCTGGCTTACTCTATTTGAACTGCCACCCCCTCTTTCTCTTGTGTTCCTCCCTTCCCTCCTTGAACTTGTCATTTCCCCCCCAGAAAATATGCCTTGGAAACAATGACTCAAAGTCTGAAGGAGCCGGTTCATAATTCTTTTACCGTCTACATCTGCATATATCAATAATGAAGATGCAGTAAATTAATGTCTACCTATAATCAACTATACAAAGGAGCAGCAGATTGAATAAGGGCATCATGCATGCTCAATGAAAACAAAATTATCAAAGTTAGCATCTTCTGAGATCGTGGAAGCACTTGGAATATGCTCTGGAACAAGAACACTTGCTTAATAAAGCCACACGTATTTTTTTAAGCAAGTCTTCACAAAGTCCCTATAAGCCCCACTTACCTTGAGGCTTAGTGTGTTGGTTATTGGCTGGCTGTGTACACAAACCACTAATCTCTTTTTGTCATCGAGCTCCAGTTCAAGTCTGTCACAAATACTATCCCTCGGTGCCTTTTACCAGTGCCTTATCACAAAGGCCTTTTTTTAGCACCAGTCTCGTGGGCGCTGTCTGCCGAACCCTCTCCAAGCCAGCTGTCTAGTACAGGGCAGTTGGATTCTTTGCAGCATCCATAATCAAACAAATGGATTGTTTTCATAATACCCACCACCAAGCTCTTCACTCACCTGGGCTTTTCTCCTTTCATTTACTGCATTTCTTTACAGCATTATAAAATCAACAGCAGCGGTTAATTATGTAGCACAATCAGTACGACACTTATCTTCATCCAGTGTTATATCCTCAAATAATAATATACCTGTTGGTGGACAGACTGACATCTGGATGTGCTACAAACCATGATTCCATTTCCCTGTGGTGCTTGGTCATATGACTAAAAATGTGCACATTTGGACCACTCAATGAGTCATATGACCTACCACATGCGTTAATTTAGAGGCAAACCAATTTCCACATCAATGCATATAATTACAGTGGTACCTCGGGTTACACACGCTTCAGGTTACATATGCTTCAGGTTACACACTCCACTAAGCCAGAAATAGTGCTTCAGGTTAAGAACTTTGCTTCAGGATAAGAACAGAAATTGGGCTCCGGCGGCGTGGCGGCAGCAGGAGGCCTCATTAGCTAAAGTGGTGCTTCAGGTTAAGAACAGTTTCAGGTTAAGTACGGGCCTCCGGAACGAATTAAGTACTTAACCCGAGGTACCACTGTATTAGCAGTTCATGATTCCTAAAAGCAGATTCGTGATTTGCTGAAAGCAGGGATTTCATAAATGTAGCAGAGTTTCCAGTGTTTAAACGGCATCACATGATTACCCCCTAGAACCAGTAATGAAGAAATGAAACACTTTTATTGAGGTGAAGAAGGACCACAGTTTTAGTAACTTTATAATCAGAATCTTCAACAGTTAACTGGCTTTTCTTAATACAGGTGACTCCCCACTTATGCGGGGGTTACGTTCCAGCCCCCACCCCACATAAGCAAAATGAGAGTAAGTGGGGAGCCTACTGCAGTACATACAGATTCCGGACGAACAGCTGTTGAGCGGGGTAGCACAGCAGCAGCAGCAAGAGCTCCCATGTGCCATTTTGGAGCCTGGACCTTTGGCTTTCTGGCATCCTGTTCTGACTCTGGGGAAGGTATCCTTGTGAGCTACAAGGATTTTCTAGCTCTCTTTAGCCATTTCAGCTTAGGATTGATTGATTGATTGATTGATTGATTGATTGATTGATTTCCTGGTGCAACGCGTATATGCAGTCGTACGAGAGTCAATTGCGCACAAGTGGGGCCAGATGTCTGTACTACATTCCCAGCCCCAGTGGAAGTAACTATTTGCTGTGTGGCAATGCACACCATTTTAGTGCAAGCCTCAGCCCAAAGTTCAGGGCAAGTTCATCCTGGCTTTTGCATCTCTTTGCCACAATGCAGACATATTTTACACTTATTTGGATCATTGTGTTTCTTGGATACAGAGCTCCTGTGACCTGAACTCCAATCTCAGTGTGTTCCTGCTGTTTGAGGAGAAATACTTTGTCAAGGTCTCCTTCTCACTGTGGCACCTCTCTCTGGAGGGTCGGAGAACTCCTTGTAACAGTGTGGGAGAGAGCATGGGGCGGGGGGAATTCTGGCGGAAGAAGGAGTACAGTGGTACTTTGGGTTACATATGCTTCAGGTTGCATACACTTCAGGTTACAGACTCCGCTAACCCAGAAATAGTACCTCGGGTACTATTAATATACAGTGGTACCTCAGCTTCAGGATGAGAACACAAAGCGTGCTCCGGTGGCGCGGCGGTAGTGGGAGGCGCCATTAGCTAAAGTGGTGCTTCAGGTTAAGAACAGTTTCAGGTTAAGAACAGACCTCTGGAACTAATTAAGTTCTTAACCCGAGGTACCACTGTATATTAAATTCAGCCAGGAAGATGCTCCGCTGGAATAGATTGCAGTCTCTTCTGTGAATGGAAGGAGTTCTTCCATTCATCCAGCCCCATACCAGTAGTTCTTGAAAAATATACTCAGTAGCAGCAGGAAAAAATGATTCCCATTAGAATTTTTAAGTCACTGCAGCTTTCAGGTAGTTATTATTTAGTATGTTAGCATGTGAAAATGATTTTCTGCACCCACCTTACTACATCAAAAGTGGCCATGCAGACTGGCCCTTAGAACCAGTTTGTAGAAGCAAGCTGGTTTGCTGCTGTTGTTGTTGTTGCTGCTGCTGCTGTCGCTGTGGTTGTTGTTGGCCTGAGTCTTATTGGGGCTCAAGGGTAGAGTCTGGTGGGTGGGTTCTGTGGCTTCTTACTTTGCACAGTTGTTACGCCACTCTTTCTTTTGCAAAAAGAGCAGTGGCGTGGCCTTGAAGCTTCAGTTTATTGCTATTCAGACTGCCCCATATCATCTACTTTCTTCCTTTTTTAATGTGCTGCAGATGTGTTATCTTAGGAAAAGAAGAATGTACTGCATTATGTCTGTAGGACAAAGAGTAACTATGCTTCCTCCCCCTTCTCTTCAACAGCATCTGCAATCCCTGATAATGGGAGGAGGTCCTGTCTAAAGCTGAAAGTCTTTGTACGGCCTGCAAGTAAGTTATTTAGATCTTGCTTAGAGGGTGGCTTAATAGCACATGCTTTGTTTGGTCTGGTAAACAGCAGTAAAAACTTCTTTTTTTACTCTTGAATCCTGTGTGGTATCTGTTCTATATAGCGGCTTTTTTGTTTTTGTTTTCACCATATCTTTTTTATCATTTTTCACAAAGCTTTTACTCTTATTTGTTTCAAGTACACAGCAGTTGCTAACTTGTTGTTTCTTAGACTGTTGTACAAAAATACAATTATTGTGGCGTTTGGAAGCATGCCACAACTAAGAGATACATACATATAATAGAAATAGAAATAGAAATCACATTGAGCAACAACAACAACAAAAAGGAAAATGGGGGATTTAAGGGTGTCTCACTAACATATTTGGCTGTTATCTCTATTTTTGTTATAGACAACTGTATGAAAACTATAGGTGTTCATGACCGTGTTTTCGATGTTAACGACAAAGTAGAAAATTCATTAGAACCAGCAGGTTAGTATGCTTAGAGAATCTCTTTTAACAAATGCCTCTATCCTCTGGCGCGTCTGCTTCTCTTCCCTTCTTTCTGTCTGCATAGTTTGCATGGTAAAATGACTCTGCTTTTACTCATTTCCCGCAATGCTAATATTGCTTATGGTGTTTCTCATTTGCTAGCGCTAGTATTCTTGTCCAATGGATGGGAGGCAAAGTATGCTTTTTCCATGACAAATTATTTACTCAAACATGGCATCCCAATTTTAAAAAAATTAGCAGTTCCTCTGTCCCCATTCCCACCCCATTTTTGCAGTAAGTTGCCGCAACACCACTGTATCCATTCAGGACATAAATAATTAAGAGAGGAAATGTGTGTGTGTGTGTGTGTGTGTGTGTGTGTGTGTGTGTTTATATACTTTCGATATTGTTTACATGTTTACACATCTATGTATTTAGAAGCATTTAAACCAGTGGTTTCCCTGCCCACAACAAGCAATTGACCATAACATCATTGATAAGTCAGTTGTCCAATGGGTGGACAGAATCTTATAAATTTAATAAAGCTACCTTTCCAAAAGTGTCACGTTTTGATCTATATGGTAGAACAAATATGCAATAAGTTCTACTGGTTAAAATCAAAATTATTTCAGGCTTTAAAATGAGAACAATGGCTGTATATCATTATGTACCTTTAAACTAATAGCATATGTGAAAGACTTGTCTACAAGTGTTCCTAAAGATCCTTGTGCAAATGAGTATTACTATTCAGGCTGATCTCGATGGGAATATATCTGTATGCTTTAAAAGACTGCCTGCAGTACAAATGCTTTCATAAATATGAATAAGATATACATACACTTGGAAGTTTTGCTCTGTAAATTTAGAGTGCAATCTTGTTAATTAAATGCTTTTAAATTTCTTTGATTCAATGGGATTGAGTTAAGCCTAAACAGAACTGTCCCCATTGAAACCAATGTACATAATTATAGCTGGAGCTCATTAAAATATGCATCTCTATAGATGTTTTATGTGTGCATGGATTTATATATGCACTCTGCCAAATAAATATATGTAAACTCTTTTTTTCAAATAATTACTAGCAAACACATTTTTTTTTGCAATCCCATCTGTAATCAGTTACCTCAACACTATTTTTTTCAGTTCTGTTTTTATAGTGAAAATATTAAAGAACTTTTGAAAGCTAAACTGTCTACTGAACATGAACGTGCCTGTGGACATTGCTTTTACATGAGAGATTTTAATCATTATCCATTAAATACAGAATCTTAGAGTGAGCCTATATGGCTAGTTGATAATTGTATTTGTATTCTAGGCTGTGGGGTGGAAAATTTATTCTACCATACTTGAGTATACTCTTGCCCTGTAAAAGAAACATAGTCTTATCCTAAGGAACTAGTCCCTATCACAGATAGTTAATGAAGAGGCAACTGTTTGCAAGGGACAACTATTTTGTGCTGTATGTTCTATTACTGATTTGTCTCTAAGAGCCAGTGCAGATATAACACACCGGTCACTTAATCATTGTTAAGAGATTAGAAGTGGCCCATGGAATTGCACATTTTCCTTCCAGCCATTGCTCCTTGCATGTGAATTCTCTGTTGTTGTTTTACCACAGTTGATGCTAACTAGGATATCTCTTAACCATGGTCTGCTAAGCAGCTTCTCCATGTTTAAATCTGATGCTGAAGTCAGCTTTAACCGTGATTAAAGAAGAAAATGGATTTTATACACAAGAAGGAGCTTGGAAAGGCTTAGGTCTGCATTGACTCAAGCGCACAAACAGCTCTATAGTGACACCTAGTAGCAGAGCACAAGCATTGCAACAGAACTTATCAAAAATCACATTCTTTTGAAAGATGGCTTTATATATTTCCCAAAAACCTCAAAGGAAAAATAATAATATAATCCCCACCCCGCACCACTGTGTCACATTCCTAAATTATTTTAGTAGCTGAAAAGCATATTTGCTGATGCTCTGCGGTTTGTTAAATTTCTCTGCCCCCTCAAATTACAACGTAACGAGCTATGTTCAGTCTGATCAACATATCTACAAATTATGTCTCATTTGTACAAGCTACCACAAGCCTTGATTGGTAGCAAGCATTAGGTCCTACAAACCATGTCCTACTATGACACCACAGTAATGTACACACACATTTATCAGTATTGAAACAGATATTATCTTTTTAAAAAGGGTGAATGAAAAGTTATTTATCTTTCACTTTCGAGTGCATTTTAAGGCTCCAAATTATTCGTTGACTGCTGGATATCTAACAGCTACACACCTGACATCACATATGATGTCTGTTGTGTGGCAAGTGGGCATGGGTTAGGAAAAACAGCCTCACAGGCCAAATTGGGGCACATGACAGACCTAAGTTTGCCTGGAGGCTAATGGTTCTCTACCCCTGTGCTAGCAGAGAGTAGAAATTCAGTGGGGGGGACGGGACTTTTCAGTTGTCTCAATGACTTCATAGAGAAGAATGAGAGAAGCAAGCTCCACCTTCCATTATCTGAGCCTTGTTTTTAATCTGAGTTCTCTACACTTTCCATTTTTTCTTAACAGTTTTAAAGTAGCTGAACATGCATTTATCTATCCCTTCAACTTTTGAATATGAGCTAATCCATTGTGAACAATAGGTAGAACCTGAAAGCTTCATTACCACCTCATTCACTCACCAGAGGAGAAAGGACCCCTTGCCATCATTATCCTGACAAATTTGCCGAAGTCTGTTTATCAATGCAGAGTAATTATAGTGCATTTAACTCCTGACACAGGACACAGGTGACCTTGGTTTTCATCACACTGGTATACCAGGGTGTTGCTGTTGTTTAACTCTTACAGCCAAAACCTTTGTGTTGGCCGGCTACTGTCCACCTTATATTTAAAGCATTTATTTAAAAAGACTACTACTTGCACTCACAAATGAGAATTTAAATACTTTTAAAAATGCTTTTATCCTGTTTTAGATGTCATTTTTCCATAATGGAAGTGCCTTCGGCTGGAATTTATCAACTGTTTGAAACTTAAGCACATAGGCGGCCTCAGATGTGCTATGGCAGCTGCTCAATTGCAAGGCATTATGATTAAGATACTACGTTAGACACAAATGTGTTATAGCAAAGCAAAATCAAACCAGTTCCAACACACACTTCTCAGTATCGATAGGCAAAATACTTATGCAAAAAGTTCAGTTTCCATAAAAGTCTAGAGCAGTTGTGTATCATTGTCAGCTTTATCAGTAAGAATGTTCCTCTTCTGAGCATGAAGATCCTAAAATGCCCAGGAATCTGTTTTGCAGAAGAGCGGCGAAACCATGTTAATGAGTCATTAGCGTGTGGTATCTAAACACAATGCAAAATGTTGGTAGAGAGAAGAAGAGTAGGTGGTGTAGGGAGATGCCTAAATGAAAAGCACATTTACGCTGACGCAGAGGCTTCTTTTGCATGAGAAAGTTTTCATACAATCAAAGCCTTCCTCCCACCTTTGATGACAAAGTAGCTCCACCCCTGCATCCCTGTTGCCGGTATAGGGCAACAACAACAACTTTGAAGTTAATGGAGAAGCCACATTGCAGCATGTACAGATCTGGAGCAGGGTCAGCTCCCATCCACAGAGTATTTTCACAAGATTACCTGAGAAGATATTTGATAGTAATTCCCAGCTCACTAACAGTTTGCTATTAACATGCTGCTTCATTAACAGGGACAGTCCCACTGAGTTTTGTTGCATGCTGTCTAAACTGTGTACTAACATGCTAGTATTGTAGTGTACGTGTCTGGTTGCTGTGCTCTCCTTTTGTCTTTTACGTGTGGGGTGGGGACAAAGGCAGTTGCCCAGCAGTCAAATTTCTTCTTTTATTCCGCCACCACCACCTTTCCTCCAAAGTAACTTAAACAAAAATTAGTTAAAATCAACCCATTCCAATTAAAATAAGATTTAAAATGAATAAATAAAAATAGGAGCAGCAGCCAATTTAATAACATCAACCAGTAATTGTATACAGCAATCTTCCAGGAATTTAATGCCAACTGAAACTTTGGCAACTGAAATTTTATTGCACCCAAAAAATAACATTGTATGGGTTTGAAATGAACCTAAAAAGCTGACAGCCACGCATCTGACTTCCAAAGTTGGTTGTTCCCACAGTAATAGATGTTTCTTGGGTAACCACCTTGTTTACCTACCCATCATTGCTTAATAATTGGAATTATATCTAATTTATGGTTCCATACATTTTGTACAAAATCATAAATAAGGCAGAAACTGAATAGTTGAAACTCATAATTCACAAAGTAAACATTTTAAATTTTATTTTTAGGGCAGTAATTTCAGAGAGGGCTTACACCAGCAGTTTAATCAACAATAACATGCTACGATTTAAATTCATGGTTTATCTCTGCTTAGCTCTCTAATAAACCATTAAGGCAAGACGGGCAACTTGACTTCATTCTGCCTCCTAAAATGTAGGATGTGGCAGTACATTGAAGAAGACATCATCGGCTCTCATTCTCTAGTGTGAATTAGTACTTCTAGGTGCTAGGGGTTTCCTGGAGAAGCTTTGAAGCAGATAATCTTGGTGGGCCTATACAATATTAAAAATGTGAGGGCTCCAATAAGACCCCGTAAAAGAACATAAGGACCAGGATGTTTAAAAGTGATTCCATTTGAGTCTGCCCATTCATTAAGGTTACCTGGAGAAAAACTATTCCCCATCCAAGTCAAATCTATGTTGCATTTAGCCAGCATGCAAGAGAGAACCTTCAAGATGGCATCTCTGAGATTCTGATACTCTCTAGCAAGAGTGAATCTGCCTCTTTTCTGCTCCCAGTGGGCGAAGACCTCTCTCTTGCAGCTGACATTTGACCCACTAAGTTTTTAGTTGTTGTTTTTTAATATTCCCATTGTGGTTTTTGTAAATTGTTCTTAATCTTCCCAGTGTGGTTATTTGTAAGTTGTTTCATCTGCCATTCTTATCTTTGTCTTTTACCTGCCATTAATTTTGTATTTTATTATGTTTCTATTGCCTTGTTTTCATCTTTTTTAAAACAGAAAAGCAGGGCTTAAATGTTCATGATACATCAATAAATAAACTCATGCATTAAGGATCTGTTTTATGACTAAAGTGAGATTTTAAGCACTGGAGTTGAAACCAATGCCTTGCTTTTGCTAGCTTAATTCAGATGAATCAACAAATGAATGCACTTTGAGTTTTTAAGTAACTTAGGGGTCAGTTCAAAATGTGTTATGTATTTGGAATTTTTTTAAAAAAGTTCTTCTACTATACTAGGGATTTTACTCAGGGATGCAAGTTCATAAAACTTGCTTTAAAAATTTAGCCTGAAGTATCATATACAGTATAGAGAGTGTTTCGAATCTGAAAATTTTTCTGACACCATAAACTGATCCAACTAGTATGTCTGACATATTCAATAAAAATTAACATGACTAATATTTTCTCTTTTAAGAATAGCTGATATGTACCCTGAAATTGCATCTGACTTTTTGTGATATCATTGAGATGTGTTCAAAAGAGAAATATAATATTCTGCTCCACTTGTTTCACTACTAATAGGTATTGGCTTTCTCAAAGTTTTAATGTTGGTTATTTTTCATTAGCTGTAATTCACCAGAAATTGTATTAATTCCATTCTGGTATTCAGCAAAAATCAGTGGTGAAGGTTTTTATCAGCCCTTTACCATTTTCCATTGCATATAGTGACCCTGATAATGTCAGTATCACTGTCCAAATATTTGACAATTAAAGCTATGTTCGTCAGTGAAAACCCAATTTGATTTTTTAGACCCACTGAGCTTGTTTAATAATAATAATAATAATAATAATAATTAATAATAATAATTAATAATAATAATAATAATAATTTTATTTATACCCCCATATGGCTGGGTTTCCCCAGCCACTCTGGGCAGCTCCCAGCAAAATAGTAAAAACACAATAAAACATCAAACTTCACCAACCAGGGCTGCCTTCAGGTGTTGAGTAACTTAAAGACAGTGTTGTCAATCTAAAGCTTTCAAATAGGCATGCTATGATTCTGGAAAAACAGATTTGCTCATAACTATTTAGCATCAGTAGTTTTAGAATTAGAATCACAACTCCATTAGAGTTAATATTACAAACCACAAATTCAGTACACTTAAAAGTCGCACACACAACTGCATCCTTTACAGGCCTTTTCTGTTTTTATTTCTTTTCTATATGAATACTTACAGGGTTAAAAGCTTCAGTGCAAATAGAAGCTAACTTAGTATAAATCAGTCTTGCTCAGTATCGTCTACACCAGCTTTCCCCAACCTTGGCTCCCCAATCCTTGGTCCTGCTAGCTATGGATGAAGGAAGTTTAAGTCCAACAACATCTGGGGACCCAAGGTTGGAAGAGGCTGGTCTACACCAATTGGCAACAACTGTCCAGGGTTTTAGACAGAAGTCTTTTCTAGTCCTACCTGGATTGAACCTGGGACATAACCCATGCAAAGCCACAAGCTCAGCCACTGCGCTATGACACGTGGATAACTTTCACATAGGCCACCTGACTTGTTCCACTATTGTGGTACTTAGGATTTCTCTAACATGCACGAGTAGTTATGCACTTCCCATCTCCTGAGCTTTTTAAAGGGTAAAACTAACAGAATTGTCATCTCCACACAATAAGCCTAGCATTCCAATAAAATGCAGTCTTCTAATTGTGCCATGGAGAACAAGTGTTGTATGAATGGTAACATACAGTTGAAGCACATGCTGATTTGGGGGTAATGCAACTGGGACAGAGATATGAATGCACAAGACTATGCCAGGAATTGAACACATGCCCGGTATTTCAGCTAGCAGCTTTTTGCTCACATTGATTGTGATATATATATATATATATATATTTGTTTTCGTAGATTTTCACGGGTACAGGAATGCAGGTTTTGGTGTCCTCGGGTGTCTTCCCGTGTAAAAGTTGGGGTGTCTAGGCGACGTTTCGACGAGGTCTCACTCGTCATCTTCAGGCTGGTGCTTTCGGCTTCTTGTTACTGGAACAGAGCGGGATCTCAGTGTTTGAGTTCCTATAAATACTGTAGAGGGGTGTGGTGTATTGCCTCAAAAGTTCTGGGCAGAGGGGAAGTTCCCAGGCTAGTGTTCTTTTCTTCTTTTGTTCCTTAATTACTTGAGGGATATCTTGAGTGATTTCTTGAGTGATATTCTGAGTACCACTTAGGTGGGTCATTAGGTGTGGATTAGTTGCTAAAGCCTTCGTGTCTTGACCTCTTGAATTTGTGAAGAGTTTTTCTGGGAAGATGGCTGTACTGCACTTAGTTGTGCTTTGGCTTGGCTTCGTGTATAGGGGCGAGCTGTGGTTTTGTGCCCTGTGCCAGCCAGATCTGTGTAGGGATTGCAGGGGGGTGCAGCATCCAGTAACCAAACCATAGTGGCAACTCCGGATGCTGCACCCCCCTGCAATCCCTACACAGATCTGGCTGGCACAGGGCACAAAACCACAGCTCGCCCCTATACACGAAGCCAAGCCAAAGCACAACTAAGTGCAGTACAGCCATCTTCCCAGAAAAACTCTTCACAAATTCAAGAGGTCAAGACACGAAGGCTTTAGCAACTAATCCACACCTAATGACCCACCTAAGTGGTACTCAGAATATCACTCAAGAAATCACTCAAGATATCCCTCAAGTAATTAAGGAACAAAAGAAGAAAAGAACACTAGCCTGGGAACTTCCCCTCTGCCCAGAACTTTTGAGGCAATACACCACACCCCTCTACAGTATTTATAGGAACTCAAACACTGAGATCCCGCTCTGTTCCAGTAACAAGAAGCCGAAAGCACCAGCCTGAAGATGACGAGTGAGACCTCGTCGAAACGTCGCCTAGACACCCCAACTTTTACACGGGAAGACACCCGAGGACACCAAAACCTGCATATATATATATATATATATATATAGAGAGAGAGAGAGAGAGAGAGAGAGAGAACTGTATGCTAAATGTGCATCACATGTGTATAAATGGTGGGGTGTTGTGGTTTTTAAAGCCCCACACAGTACAAAATCTGATTTTCTGTATTGTACTGAAATGCTGGAGCTGTAATCTCGAGGCTCATTAAAGATGCAATGCTTCATTAGAATTTGTGTGTTCTCCCCCCCCCCCATTTGAACAGATGATACCGTACATGAGTCTGCTGAGCCGTCCCGTGGTGAGAACGCAGCACAGAGACCGAGGATATCCAGTCGGCTTTTGGCAACCCTCCTGTTCCTCCTGGCAATGCTTTTGACGTTATAGCACATATTATAGTAATCTGTCACAGACAACATCAGGGTCTTGGAACATCAAAGATCCGCTTAATTGCTCATCCCCAGAACGGGACATTATATTGGTTTTGCTGATGTTGGTTTGTTTCCCTTCCCCAATCTCCTCCCCTTCTTCCTCTGCAACCTGAACTGTGAGCAAAAATTGAAGAGGCATAACTAGCCCTCTTGCCACTCCCGATCTTCCCCGTGGCTTTCCTTGACCCCTTCTAAAATAAAAGGACTCCAAATGAAAATGCCAAATTTCAATATTGACACTAGTGATTCTTACGTTCTCTGCAGCCTCTCTTAAGATACCGCCTTGGTTAGCTCTCTGGGCCCACCTGTATGTGGAGAAGGAAGAATAGTAGCAGGTGCAGTCATTTGGAAGATAAGGAACTTGTTTGGAAAACCAAGAGGAGTCTTTACTCACTCCGATACAATATTTATGTCTCCTCGTTGAGCGCTGTAAGACGATCATGCAAGGCACTGTATCACCATGTCAGGACTGGAGGGGAGATACTGAGAACAGATATAGCGTAACGCCATTCCCTCCAGGAATTTATCAATGAACAGGCTTTTCATAGGGAAAGAGATGCTGTTTTGTATGCAACTGCCTTGAAAGATCATTCACAGTAGAACTTACGCTCCACAACAGACACTCTTGTCATCAGGGGAGAAGAAAGTGGCTACTGAGGAATGCTAGCACACAAGCAAGGTCAGATAGAGGAAGCTTCGCTGGGGTGCGAGTGCCTCTGGTATCTCTCTAAGTGGATAGTGCACACCAGATTATTTTTCTTTTGAAACAGATCACCATGGTGCTACAATAATTTTTCTTCAAATGCAAAGAGGCATTTTCTGTTCCTTTTTCTTCTTCTTTGTGTGAATAAAGTGACCTTTCCCAAGGCTGATTTACTAGCCGGTAGCCTTCGATACCACTCTTTAAGTGATGATACATGCTAGGATGATAGCAGCACCGGGTGGAGAAAACATGGTCAGAGATGCAAAATCTCCAGGGTGCTCATGATTTGCCTCCCTTTGAAAGTTTGGCAACCACTGGAGTAAACTCCTGCCAGAAAGGGACCAGAGGGCTGTGGGTTAGGGAGAAGGAAAAGTTAGGAAGAGTGTGTTGAACTCTGGAGTGAACGTTGAAGCATTGGTTTTGTAGCTCTCTTCCTTTCCAACACAGTTGAAAAGTGGAAGAAATACCTTTATCAGCAGGGGGATACGTAGGTGGACTCCCAAAGACCTTGAACTAAATATTTTTTTGAAAACCCACTAGAATAGAAAATGCATTATTTAGATATACCAAGTAATTATATATGCTTGTCCTATTTAAAGATGATAAAATGGTAAGAGGATTATGGGGTGCTGTCTTGTTTGGTTGGAATCAGGGCTGAACCCTTAGGCACCTGAAAACTACTTTGTTAGGGACTAATAAAAACCATTTACCAGGAAATGCCTTCCTTGTGGGTTTCCATTGGCTTAGGCAGGCGTTGACTTGCTCCTAGGAGATTGAGTAGACATCATGGAAGTGATTGTTTTGGAAAGTTGACTTTTACCGCAAACTCTTGAGAACAAAGCCTTACAAGAATGCGCTAGATTCCGCAGGACAACAAAAAGTGTAATTTAATACTAAATCATGATGCAAATGGACAGCATTTTGTGAATGTTTTTTGTTTGTTTGTTTAAGAGAGGAAAGCAGGATGTGTTTTTTAAAAAAGAAAAAAGTTGAAGGATTTCACGATCCAAAAATAGCAGAAAGTAAATTTAGAGCACTCTCGGCTTGCCTGATACCATACAGTATGGGCTGTGTTTGAAAGCACAGAGACGTCTAATACCGCACACTAACAGCCTATGTGGAGAGATGGCACTGTCCTTACATTAAATAAATTTTCTCTCTTCAGTATAATGCACTTGGTGCACATATATCTCAGAAATGGCAGTGCACAGGTAGCTAGCAAGTAATGACCTTGGAGATAGTGAAAAAGTCATGGCTGTGGAGCACACCAGATAATGTCCCTGAGATGGTTCCATGCCAATTGCAAACATGAGTAGTACTGATTTGATGTCCTAACGATGACTATAGCTGTTTTCCATAATTCATCTATAAGTAATGAAAAACTGGACTCACTTCTGTCTCGAGAGCACGCTTTTTTTTTTTAGCAACACGAAGTTTTCACCACAGTGAATTCAGCCCTTTGCTTTGCCACAGTGCACTGCTAACCTAACAAATAAAGGCGGCACTGCCTTACAGCAAAAGTCGCTGACAACTGCTCAACATCCAGCGCAATCCTTGTTGGCAGTAATTTTGCAGGACCTCTGCTTTGGATACTTAATGGCATCAGGCAATCTCAATCATGCCAAATGAGCAACGTCTAAAGGTTTTTTGAATCTCTCTGGTGTGTGTATGCGTGTCGTTTCGACATCTTGAAAAAGATGCCAGTGTGGAAGTTTACAGCAGCCTTTGTCCCCCGGCGTGAAGTCTGAAGAGCCAAATTCCGCTACGGCAGCCCCTGAGCCCAGGCAAGTGTGCCCTGTGCCACCCCCTCCCAGTTTGCCCGAGGGCTTTGCAAAGGGTAGCGGGGAAATAAGGATTGATCTGTTTGGTGGATACTGTGTATCCTTTAATAGATGACAAGGTAACATTTCGTGTTAGTTTAGAAATAATTGTTTTGTACTGTACTTTCTTGGATGGCAAAGGAAAGACGAGTTAAAACAAACAAAATGCTTTGTTCTTTAAATTCTGTATTATTAGCAGCCTCTGTTGTATATAGTGTTTGATAATAAAGTATTAATTTGATTCTTATGTCTTTTGTAAGTGAGAAAATAAATAGACTTTCATGATATTAAAAATTAAATAAAAGAAACGCACCCCCACTGATCATATGACAGAAGCATTCACTGTGGCGACTGAGGACCAAATGGCAAGTAGTCGCAACAAGTCACCATTCAGAACTCACCCATGAAACCCATGCACCCAGACGCTCAAGATTTCACGATGTCAAGACTTGGAGCCGTGCGACATTTGATGCTCGATATTTTGTCCTCAGTGTTAATGTCCTGACGTTGGAGCCCTGTGATGTTTAGGCTTAACCTTCCCCTTTGGGGTTGAGTTAGCATGTTGGTTCTCAATGGCTTTGGGATTCTTATTCTTATTTCTTGCGAGGATGGTTTTCCTTCTGATTCTTTGTCTTTTAAAAAAATTCTTTTCATGGATGGTTTGTTTCAAAAGGGGCCTTGCCAGCATCACATGTGACGTTTTACAGTGACTGGAGTGCCCTCACACCAAAAAAATAAAGCCAACAAATTTGAGAGGGGCCATATGTAAATAATTTTCTTTCCTGTGTAACCACTGCTGAGGGAAAGAAACATTAGCTGTTGAGGGAATGTGTTTGGTTGTTTGTTTTTTGTTTTTTTTAAAAAAACTGATATTTATCAATTGCTTTATCAAAGCAGCGGCTGTGTCAGTTTTGAAAAATATGGAACTCATTCATACTGCCGTCAGATTATGTGTATTCATCAGTCTTACTTCCCAAATGCCCTGCATCAGATGTGTTCTTTTTCCTCCCCATTCTGTAACCCTGGCAAGTTTCTTTTTTTTAATATATCTCCCCCCACCCACCCTGTTTAAAATTTGGAGCAGTGAATGGGCAGATCTGTTTCTGATTTGGCATTACCAAGTTTTTCCCATGCATTCACCCCTGAGTTTTTCAGATGTGAGACAAATCTCCCTACAATAGACTTGCTGCCATTGTCTGTACAGTTTAATAGATGCTGGCATGTTGGAGGTTACCCATGAGTCTACAAAATCCGCTTTCCATACTTACTCTTGACACCCTATTGAAGCCACTCATTGTGTGTCCTTCTGGGTATGAAAGTCCAGCTCAGTGTGGTCCTGTGCTTGTACTGCCCTGCTTTTGCAGTTTCTTTGCACTTATTCATTGAGTGCTGTTCTTGAAATGCTTACATTATATGAACTTAACAGAAATTGTAAAAACGAAACAAACAAACCCATAAGATCTGTATTTGTATATACACGTGTCCGTACAATTATATCTGAATAAAAAAAATTAAAGATTTTCATCATTTTAATGGATTCTTTCAGGCTATATTTTTGTTTGCTGAGTGACATCTTTGTTTCAGGGCCAGCTGTCCTCCAGCCTATAAATGTTTTCGGGCAGCGGAAAGCTGCAAGGAATACAGCACTTCACAGCTGCGAAACTGTTACAATGCACTTTCTGCTTGGGCTAAATGGCTGGAGCCATAGCTGCCAGGATCCGGCCAGATCTGTACCTTGGCTACTGTCACATTCTCTGCTCTTCCCTCCCACTTCCAACCCAGTCATCTATTTAATTATAAACTTTCTGGTGTGACAATGCATACTATTGTCTAGGTCATGGGGGAGGCTCACCAGATGTTGCGGGACTACAACTCCCATCAACTTGGACCACTGGCCATGCTGGCTGGAACTAATGGGGCAGACTAAGAACATCTGGAAAATCATAGGTTCCCCACTCCTATCCTAGATGCTGGTGGTAAAAATCCATCTAGATGTTCTCTGTCCAGTTTTCCTCCCCCCAGTGTTGAGCACTTGGTATAAAGCACCATATTCTTCATACCATGGAATGGTGTGGTCTAAGGGACTGCAAACAGGGCAGACAACACATGGCTCCCCTTTACCCATAGTGCCCTTGGGTTCTGCAAGCTTCAAAAGTGGTCTTGAGGAAAATTCCCAGCGCATCTGCAGACATGGCCTCCGTATTCTCTTCAACTCATCCTCCAAGTGAGTTCTGAATGCTGAACTATCCCTCAAAGATCAGTTCAGCTTGGGTAGCTGTGTACATCTCCGCAACATGCAAGTACACAACATGCTAGTGCAGAGTGGTACCTATTTTTAATCAAAATAAGAGTTTTGGAATGTTTGGCATTTAAAAAAACAAACCTTGAGGAGTAAACCTGACTGGAGGCTCATGGGAAACGAGGACTGACACAAGGGTTCCAGTACCAGTTGTGACGAAGATGAAGGAATTGCCTCCCATCGTTCACCACTCCACCAGCAATTGTTACATATCCTTCACCACCGCTAGGGCAAGTTCCTGAAGACCTTGATATGCTGGCATTGGCAAATGGATTGCGAAGGATCTGAAGGGTGTGTAAGAACTTCACCTGAAAAATAAGGTTGAAAGGGTGACACACAGAAAAGGCAGCTGATACACACACACTGCATTTCAAAATACAAGGTTTAATTACACCCGTGTTAGCGTTAACCGCCATGAAAGCTTTTTATTACATTTAATTGGTTGACAGGGCAGCAAGTACTAATTATAACTTGCTGTGACTTCTCTTTACAAATTAGGAGTGACAGCTTTGTGAGAAGAGGAAGAGAGGCGTATGCATGTTTAACACAAAAGTACTGGTGTGCTGAACCTTTGTCTCTGGAAGTGTGAATGTCAGATTATAAATGACACATGTTTGGTTTGTCTTAACATAATAGCCCCAAATTATACTGCGAGTTTCACAATTACTGGTCATTGCTCTGCAGGCACTGCCTGGATGGAGAATGGACTTTGAATTCTGGATGGAGAATGGCATTAGTAGTATTCACTCTCATCTTTTCCGTTCCTCTGTCTCCAGTGAGACCTCCAACATTTCTGTTCCCACGTAGTTAAAAGAGGCCTTGTAGGATCTAGTGCCTTGATTATAAGGGACAATCCTAAGCATTATTTGCTTGGAAGTAAGCTGAGCTCCCCCTTTTTTAAAAATTGAACTTGCTTCCAACCAAGAGTGCTTAGAATTGCAGTCCAATGTTTGAAGGTTGAGATGGGGTGGAGGAACTATGTTGCTTGGTTGATATAGAAGAATCAAGCAAACTAAAAGAATGTGTGCAGTATTGAACCTTTTTGTCAATGGCAATTGCAGATGTTCAAATTGTGTAGACTTAATATAAAACGAGGGCCTCAGAATTGTGTCAGGCCCCACTCCCTGATGTATGTACGTTTACTCTCCTGAATGTCTGCATAGCTCCCTATGTGTACCTTTGAACACATGTTGATCATATTTAGATATTCAGCTGAATGCACATAGGTCCCTCATGCAATCTGAATTTCTGCATAGGGCTATTACTGTGAGTGCAAATAAAACAAAAAATCTTCAGAAAACAAAACCATTTGTCTGGGTTCACTGCTCTTCCCCCTGCAGCACTCACGTCTTTTTTGCCCAGTGTGAAGGAGCAGTCAAATGATCTTCCAGCTGCAGTTTGAAAACCTCCTCCCAACTGCTATTTTTCTCCTAGGGCGTTGTTGACTGCAAATAGCAGCTTTGCAGGGCAAATACCAGCTTTGGATTGGGTGATTTTTCTTTTAGTAGGAAGCTGGTGTTGCTTTTTCCTCAGAATATAAGTGGTCAGTTTAAGATCACTTTTATAAGGAGGAAGAATGATGATGCCATTTGGACTGGTGTTTGCAAGAGCTAGTGCTTAATGGATGATAAAGATTGTGCTGGAACCAGAATCCTAGGTAATATAGGCCTTTAAAAAAATAGAGCTTCAGATGACCACAACTTGTCTTGTAAGGAGAAAAGTAGAGTACTATTGTGAGGCACTTCCAATGATATGTCCCTAATCAAAGCACTGGCAGAAACCAATCTTCCAGTTATGCATGCAGAGGTCTGGACATTTTGATTACTGCAACTATTGGTTATGATAATATGCACGGTGTATTTCAGTGTTTAGTGCTTAATGCATTAGGGCTGTAGTTTCATTTAGGATTTGGTAAGAAAAATCAAAGCTTCATTGGCATTTCACGAAAAGAAGCTCGATCTGTTTTCTTCTCCTGTGAAAGTACCGTCTCTAATTCTGTCACTCATAATCTTTGCAGAGGAATACTGTACGCCAGGCGACTTCTGCAGTCAATAATGCACTTTATAACATCCCTTTTTTCCTGTGATGATTATCCAAGTGAGTTCTGGTTGTCACCTGCCTGCACAAGAATGCCTGTCAATTCTGACAAGAAAACAAGAGGAAAAACAAGAAACAAGCTAGGTACATTATTGCAATAATAAAAAGGCTACGCTGGCTACTTTTACGTACCCCTTCTGAGGTTGATGATGAAGACTTCATTCTGTTTACAATTAGATCTCCAGTTTCTTTCATGTTATTCACCTAAAAGAAAAAGGTGAGTTTTAAAGTAATAATATGCTTGAGTAAATAGTTTTCTATGCTTTGTTTGTATTTTACTTTATGTATTCTGCATAGCTGTTTCGTACACATTCATAAAACTACCTTGGGGTGGGCATTCTTCCCTACGTGTTGCTTGTGCAGATATTAAACCACTGATTGTGTGTGTTTGTGTGTAAATAATTTTATCAATGTCCAGCCTAATTTTTTTAATCATCACACTGTGCAGTGCAGCAAAGAGCAACACTGCACAAGTTTTTACATGGTTATGAATTTTAAAATAACAGGAAGGTCCAAATGTAGACCAGAGTAAAGTACTGTGATTTCAAATAATAATATTTTTAAATGAACATATCTGTAGGTCTGTGTATGTGTGTGTGTACGCATTAAACACAAAGTATAGAAAAAGGCCTGCATGCACACACACCTATAAACATCCATGTAAGTACGGTATGTTAAGAATCTAGATTGACTCAGGTTTCTGAGAAGTGTATGGTGCATGGGTATTTAAAGATGTGTGTTACCATATGCATTGTGTCTGCCACTTTCATAGTTGCTATGATAATCTCTGAAATAGTTGAGAGACTGCCTCCTTCCCTACAGACCTTCTTGACTTAAGCTCAACTGATAGCGCTCTCTTGGTAGCTATACCAAGAGATTTGTGGGGTGGCAGACCGGAAAAGAGCATTCAATATGGCAGCCCCTAAGCCAGGTGTCTGGAACCTTTGGTCCTCCAGATGTTATAGAATCATAGAATCATAGAATCATAGAGTTGGAAGAGACCAGAAGGGCCATCGAGTCCAACCCCCTGCCAAGCAGGAAACACCATCAGAGCACTCCTGACATATGGTTGTCAAGCCTCTGCTTAAAGACCTCCAAAGAAGGAGACTCCACCACACTCCTTGGCAGCTGAATTGCAACTCCCATCATCCTTTGCCACTAATGGATTCTGGTTCCAGCACAATCTTTATCATCCACTGAATTGCAACTCCCATCATCCTTTGCTGAATTGCAACTCCCATGCATGCTGGGGTTGATGGGAGCTGTTGTTCAGCATCATCTGGAGGACCAAAAGGTTCCACAAACCTGCTGGAAGCTGTGGAAATCACTGCCCACATATGTGTGTCTGGCACTTTCCTTGTGTAGTTTACACTGTGGTGAAGATGCACCTCTTTCCCACGGCCTTTGACACCTGATACATACAGAAATATTTTAGGACCCACCCTGTTCTCTTGACTGTAATTTGTTTTATCTAATTTTAATATTGCATTTCTAAATAGCAAGCAGCCCTGGGACCTCATGCTGAAGGTAAAAAAAAATCAAATAAGTAAATAAACTACTAATACTAATAAATAATAAGAATTATAATACATGGAGGTTTTTTTTCAAAGTAAATGAAAAAAGCCATCTGTACATTGCTAACAGAAGCCTTGCTATGCCTCCTTTAAATACAATTATGTCAGCTGGATACCTAGTATTTCTCAAGTACTCTAAAAAAAAAAATCAGTTATATTTGACACAGTGTAAACCCTTCAAATCAGTGTTTCAGTATAATGGAAGCAAAGTCAAAGTACATAAGAACCACTCTTTTTGTACAGTTGTGAATGAGAGAAATGCATCTATATTCTTTAAACCAGTTGCAGCACCAGCATTATTATAATTAAACAGTCACTCATTTTACAAACTAAAACAATAGGCAACATTAAATTACGTTTTTTGGTCAACTAAGCTGTTGCTTTGATCTATTTTTCCCCCCACTTTGCACATAGTCACATTTTTAAAAAGCCTTATTTAAACATATTTAAGCAATTTAATTTTTTTAATGACGTAGTGGTTTAGGACTCAGTTGAGACTAAAATGCTTGTTTGATTGCACTACTACATATGTTAAATTAGCAAAGCAACAGTGATCAATCGTTTTAGTGCAAGTTATTTCTGTGCAATGGTTACTTAAATAAATTTGAGTTTTGATTAGAAGTATGACAGAATTGGCTCCCAAGTTTAACACACCCACCCCAAAACACATTCCACTTTAGGATTTTACCTCATGTATCTAAGGAAATCCTAAATGCATATGCAAGAATCAATCTTTTAAGGTGCCGCATACACTGTTGGCTACCCTTCTCAAACTTATCTAAACAGTTCCTGTACCTCAAAGAGTATTTTGAGAAAAAGAACTAGATCAATGAAAATAAAACTGTCCCCAAACTCAAGAGTGCTGGGAAGGACCATGAGTCAGTAGCAGTGCATCTGCCCTGCATACAGAGCATTCCAGCCTCTGTCCCTGGCATCTCCCACTGGGGCTGGGAAAGACCCCAAACTGAAATTCTGGATAGGTTCTTCAGTCAGTATGAATAGCAAGACCAATGAACTAAAGTTCTGACAGCTTCTTGTGCTCCTAACTCAAGTGGTAAAACCCCCAACCAATAACAAGATGTTGAATGAACCCTAAAATGATTTCTCCCTTTGTTCTGTACTAAAATACATGAAACGAGGACTGCAAAATAGTTTGGTCCAACTCCCCAGCTAGAGGGACTAAATTTGAAGGTGAAAATGGGGCTCAAGTACCTTTTATGGTGGCTGGAGAACTTTGGGAAGCTACCAAGGTAAGGAAAGCTTCAGCAGATGGAAGCTGCTCCTCTATATAGTAGAATGTTCTCGTCCTTCTTTGCATCCTGTCCCCAAATGTGCAGCTTTGACTGTGGAAGAACTTAGCCTGCTGGGATATCCCTGGGGCAATTAAGTTCATGGCATTGTCAAGTCACTCATTGTATCCTAGTCTTTTCGTCGGCTACTATGAGGGACAAAAGATGGGCCTCATTCAATCAGAAATGCCGTCTTTAATACCAAGGAAACATGCCGCATTGCAAGATGACTGTACATTGGTATAATTGTTCTCCCCAGAGACTCTTTTAAGTCCCCTACGAATAAGTGTAACACCCACTCCATTTAAATAAGAGGCTAGGAGGAAAACATTCTGTGTGGGATTGGCAGAAGTGTTCAGATCCCTTCTGCAGCCTGATTTTTAAATGTTGTGTTGATTGAGTGAGAAACTGACTTGTTTGTGGCAGCATAAGATTGCTTTGCAGAAGCATCTTCATTCACTGGTAATGTCAACTGCTGAATTGCTTGTGTGAATGAGAGATCCCAGATTTAAAAAAATGTCAGGGAGCACTTATATTGTCAACTCCAACATATTAGATCCTATCCAAACAAGCACACAAAGAAAATTTCCCATACTCTTTCCACTGTAAATCCCAGCTTCCAAGAAACATCTCCTGAGGATCAGGGAGTCCCATTAAAGACCTCAGATGTGGGACTGAGGGCCTCTGCAGTGTAATCCTTTTGCTGTTAAAGAAAACAAGGAAAAAATAACTTCTCTATGGGCTCAAGGCAGATCCAGGTTTCAAAATGCAGATTTGCTAGTGCCGTGACTACTTTGCTTCCAGGCTACTTCTACAGCTCCTTTGCCTTTTGCTGCAGTCGTGTGACTCTTGCTATCATTATCTCATTCTCATGAAGACTTAAATCATATGCAGGCATTTTGCTCTCATGCAGACATTACCTGCAAGCAGAGGTGTGCATCACCCAACAGCATCTGGGTATCAAGGTCTGAGACTCATGTAGTTCGGCCACCTGTGGGTTTAAGAAGCCTGGTTTTTCCGGGACTCTGAAACACACTGCAGCCTCCATGAATACAGAAAGCTACCCACTTCAGAGAAGTAGCCAAGGTGCTGCCCTCCAAATACTGTGGCCTACAACTCCTATCATCCTATCCTGTCCTGGCTGGGGCTGATGGAAAATAGTACACAAGACATCTTCAGGGCATTACATTGGCTTTAGACCTTCATCTTACATTAGTGGTAAGGCAATGGGGATGGCAGTGAGATGGAACTTAGGAAGCTATTCCCACATAAGGCTAAAGGGGCAGAGCAAATGAGTGTCTAGACGTCCCTTGTGCTTGTGGTTGCACTTCCCTTCCTCCACTTCTTTTTTTATTTATTAAAACAGCTTATCTGGCATTTGTTTTCAGTGGGGCAGCCTGACTGCATTTCCTGTGTGCCGTTCTCATTAGCCAAATTTCCTCCAAACCTTTGTCCTTTCCAAAGAACTTTTGCCAAAAGGTTAAATGGAATGCCCCCAGTTGCATAGCATTATGAATATTTATGATGGTGTAATGGTGAGGGGTTTGGGGTGGGTTTTGTTTTTTGCATCTATGAATACTAAAGGTATTTTTCTCAAGAACAGATAACGAGATCGGGACAAAACAGTGATGTCACTGAGTGTGGAAACCCCACCGGGAACAGCAGGGGGGGCTCCGTCCTTCCCGCCCCTGCCCTTTCCTCCTTCAGCTGCAACCGACAAGTAAGACAGGATATACACAGCTTCATAGAAAAGCGGGAGCTTTAGCTGCTCTGTATTTCATCATCACCTCCTGTGCACTTCTTTTGGGGAGGCTCAAGGGTTCCAACAATAAAGTGACCTTCAGCTTTGGAACACAAGGGTTTAGTCCCGAAATTCTCAGGGCAGCTTTTGCGTCTGAAGCAGAGTTGGGAGCTGCTGTTTTGCATTCTCTTCAGGAGCAACTGACTGGAAAGTCCTTACAATAGCTTGAAGTTTTAAGTTTTGCACTGTCTTTCAAGTAGGCCAGTAAGTCTTGTGAAAGGGAATAGAAAGCCGGCACAAACGCCGTCACGTTGAGAACGCAGTGGAAGTTTTTGAAGAAGAAAACAATTTATTTGGGATTGCAGTGAAGACAAGTTTCAGCTTAGATCTCTTTTAGATCCCAGTTTAGAGCCATTATATCACAGGCTGATTGGACTTTTTGTGGTGTTATATTTCCTGTATATATACATGGAGCAGTAATGGCAGCAGTAGAGGCTGGTCCATGAGGGCAAATGAGGCACTGCCCCACTAATCCCAGTCTACCTTAGACAGCACCCATTTGCCTGCCTTCTTACTGACCAGTCCAGGCAGCATCCCTGGCTGTCAAGTTCCTCCTCCTCCTCAGTGTTGTGCTTGTAGGACTCAGTTTGGAAGAAGATGGGGGTAAAACTAAAATCAGTTCGCTCTGCCTGCTGCTGGCCTCCCTGCCTTTCAACCCACCAGTCTTTCTGGGGAAAAGCCACCACTGTAAATGATAATACTTCCTCCTCTCCCACCACATTCTTTAACCAGGAATTACCAAACAGGTGTCTTGCTTTTATATCCCTCTGCTCCATGAGGATGTCATGCATATGGGCACATTGAGAAACTGAACTTTTGGTTTTTCGGCCCTATACTTGCTTATTTTAGGAGACCTCCCCTCCTGCTCCCTGGCTCTCATTCACTGAGAGGCCAAGGAAGGAAAGGAGGCCTGTTTTCACCACCCTGCTAGCAGATTTGGGCTGCACATCTCTTGAGACATTCTGCGTCATAGCTAGGCAAGATTGGCAAGCAAAAGGCGGGGGGTCCTGCTCCCAGTAGCTTCGAGGGATGGCCTCCAAGTGCTAGAGTACTTGTGGTTTCAAAAAACAAAAATAAAGTGGAATTCATTGACCTCTCACTATAAATGTTTATCCAGTGTGATTTCCCTCAGATGGACACTGGCCTTGTTTTCGTCTCCAGACCGTTCTGTAATTGCGGTTTCAACTTAATACTGTGCTGTCACATCATATGCATCGTCCGCCATCCCCATCTGTCGAGGGGCACAGCTGGGAGGCTGAAACCACTCGTGCCGTGCGGCACTCCAGAAACACTCATCTCAATGCAGGCCTCTTTTAAAACAATCTGTCAAACAGCATATTTGCAAATCTCTTCATGGGATGTCACAGTAAAAGGACACAAGCCCGGAAACCTCATGCATTGGCTGAAATGCCACCATTCTATTGGAGGACTGTGAGATGTTCAGTAGCTAAACTATTTAACTGTTGTGCTTGCTAGGCTATTGCAAGGGCAAGGGTGCTGTAAGGGCACAATCCTGTAGACAGTTTGTGTTTATAACAGGCTGTGACTGCGGTAGATTCAGCGTCACATTAACTCATAAATTACCCAAGCTAGTTTTTCTGAGCCAGCCCAAGCTCTCAGAAGAACTGCACCCACCTGTGCAGTTAGCCACTGGCACTTTAGCTGTATACTGCTGTTCCACATTACACTCAAAGTGGTTCACGCCAAAGCATGACCAGGAACCCAAGAGCAAATACATCACTGTCTAAAATGCTGATACAGGACAATTCAAAATAATTTCGTAATAACAGCTGCATAGTTTCTGGCACCTGCTGAAAAAGTGCTATGGTTAGGCATGCCTACCAAGGTTTGTGACATGCATCTTAACATGCAATTTTATTTGTAACACTAGTGGTTTTACTTATATTTTGAAAGTTTTAGGTCAACTTCTTTTAACAGCTGGTTTTATCAATAGGTTTAATGTATATAATATATAAACTGATTGGACAGTTTTATGATTAAGCAGCATATAAATCCTATCAGCAGTTTGAATCTGTACAACGGGGTGAGCTCCCGTTGCTCTGTCCCAGCTCCTGCCAACCTAGCAGTTTGAAAGCATGCCAGTGCAAGTAGATAGATAGGTACCACTGTGGTGGGAAGGTAAATGGGAACAGTGCTCTGTTGCACCAGAAGAGTTTAGTCATGCTGGCCAGATGACCCGGAATGCTGTCTGTGGACAAACGCCGGCTCCCTTGGCCTGAAGCGAGATGATCACTGCACCCTGTAGTTGCCTTTGACTAGACTTAACCATCAGGGGTCCTTTACCTTTACTTATTACCTATCAAAATAAAATAAACAAACCAATAATAACACAGCATCAGTATCAAACATATCACAATTGTTTGATAAAACTTATCTGTAAGGAGAAAATGAAGTAGATTCTGTTCTTGGTGGTAGCAGCAGGGCCCCTTTAAAGGGGTTGATGAAGGTGGCAGCAGCAGTCCTCAGACTCAGGTGTTGGCTGGAACAGGGAAGAGCATCTTCTGGCTTGGCTGGTAAGTCTCAGATAGCAACGCTCTCCCCTTGTGTGAAGGTGGTGCAATTGGTAACTCAATGAGCTCTTTTGAAGCACTGCAGAGGGAGGCAGGGCCAGTTCTAGGTGTTGCCAGTAATAGAAAGAAACCCTACTCCAGCCTATTAGGTAAGGCACAAGTAGCAAAACTTTCATCTCTGGTGGTGGTGGTCTCTGCAATACTGACATGCTGCCAGGCGTAGTATGTTTCTGGATATTCATTACTGGGAATCACAGGTGGGCAGAGAGCTCTTGTGCTGAGCTCCTGCTTCTGGGCTTCCCATCAGCACCTGGTTGGTCATAGAGAGAACAGGATGCTGGGCTAGATGGGTCATTCTGGTATTCTTATGTATACAAAGTGGGTGAACAGATTGCATGGACAAATTCAGTGGATTAGGAGCCCACCACTTACGGGGTCCACGTGATGGTGGACTTTCTGCCCCCTCCTGCTGTATTTCATTTTGCAGCCTCTTTACTCACCTGGTCATGGAGCAGTGTAGCTCCTCTAGGTCAGGAATGGGCAAAATGTAGCCTGGGATCTACTGATAAATGTCTGGGTGATCAGCAGTAGAATGGCGAAGGTTTCTGATAGCCAACTGTTCAACAGCTGTTTATGCAGCATCCAGTAAAAGGGCACATTACGCTTCTGTCTTGTAATATCTAGCATAAGCACACAGTTCAACTAGTGACGACAGAAGAAAGCATCAGGGCAACATGTACTTAGGTAATTTCATTCATTTGGATAATTTTGCATTACAATACCAAGTAGCAGTTAGGTTCTGCCGTCATATGTAGGATGCAAAATTCATTCTTCCAATAAATTCTCCTCCCATACACCCCCCCCCCAGCTTAACACAGCTAGTTTTGCTAACTGGGAGAAGTGTTCCCCTTAGTTTGGTCTTCTGCTAAATATTGCCCCATGCATTCCGTAAGCTCCGTAAGCCAAACTGTCCAGCTATGCTCTTATGTTTTCATATGTCTCGGTGGCAGCAAAAGCCTAAAGCTAACAGAAAATTCTAGTCTGCTAGTCCAGCTCCCTTCCCCTTGAAAGTGAGGCATCAGCTCTGTCTCCATTAGTTTATAACTGTCACACCTATCTGCCAGGGATCTGTAATTATTTAACATGTCCATGCCAAATACTGACCATGTCCTTATTATCTTTTATAACTGTATTTCATGAGCACAAGTATTCACAAGATCTGTGGCACCATTCGCCCATCTTTCATCTGCCCTGTGATTGCTTCAGCTCTCTTGTCAGGAGTGGATGAAATGTCTACACCCTGGCTGCAGGCAAAGGGTTTTTGTTAACGGCTGAGAAATTTTGAAAAAAACAGGAACCCACAACCTTTGATCTAGCACCTCAGGGAGAAAGTGTAGTGGACAAAAAGTCACCTACTAGCTTGCAATTTGACTCAGTTTTTTTTGTTTTTTGTTTCGCTTTTTTTAAAAACAACAACAGTGTGTTGTGCTTAGGCATTTCTGCTTAGGCAGTATCTATACAAACTGTTTCACTTAGGTGTTATCTAGATGGTTCAGTTCTTGGACTGAAAAGTTTTTCTTAAAAGAAAAGCCAAGGAATTTGACTAGACTCCTGTAGCTTAAATACTATTGCTAATGTACAGCTCTTTTAGAGGTCACAGAGTCATGGGGGAGAGTCTATTCACACAAGCTTGTTAGGTGGTGATTTCAACAACCACTTGGTGATTAGATACCATCAACAGTCAGCTGTCTATGAGGGGTTATGTGAATTTTCTCACTCAGTTTATCACAGGTGGGCCAATGACTTGGTTGCTTGGCAGAGATGATGGGCGGTGCTTTGCTGAAGCTTCTGCAGCCATCACATGTCAATTGGCACAAATGTATAAGTTCCGGAAAAATAAGAGGAATCCTATTTTATGCTATATGCACATATGCACAGATGCATACATGCACCACTTGTCACAATGATCCTTTAAAACTGCCAAGATGATAAGAGCGTTCACATATGGCACCCTAGAAACTATTTGATATAGATATATTGTACATCAGCAGCATAGTGATTGTGAAAAATAGGTGTGGGTCTTGTTTGTATGGGAAATTGTGGTAACACAAGCCATTTTTTCAGAACAATGTTCTATGCAGAGCTGCTTATTTTCCCTGGGTATATTGCCTTTCTTTGCCTGAACTGCCATGTTTCACAGGGAAATCATGAAGGAACACTGATGGGGGGCGGGAATATTGAGAAGCAGAAAATGGTAATATTCAAAAAAATTAAAATAAAGTTATGTTTGTTTGTTTTTTAAAAAATCAGTATACTTTATCACTACAACTGGCGAAGCCATTCTGTACATGTAGCAAAATTATACACTGCAGATGTGGAAAGGATGCATAGAAGGACGACTCATTGTCTAATACACGTATCTCAGTAACAGCTGCACTTACATGCTTTTGGACAGGAGTACTGACTCAGCTATGGCTCTTAATTACAGCCAGGGTGAATCCTGGCCATTAGTGGAACAAACAGTACAGTCCTGCACATGCCTAATCAGAAGTAAGACCCACTGAATTTCAATGAAGCTTTCCCCCAGATACATGTATACAGCATTGCACCCTAATTAAGTTCAAAATTAGGGGCAGGAAATCTGTGGCCCTCCAGATGTTGTTGGGACACCAAGTTCCATTCTTCTTCTTCTTTGCCATCACTCATATCCGAGTAAGATTGTGTTCCACCAAATCCCATTACCCTCAGCCAACACTGTCAATGGTCAGGGACGAGAGGGTTGGTCCAACCACATCTGGAGAGTCACAGGTTCCCCATTTCTGGTCTAGATAAAACCTACTACCCAAACTGCATTCAAAAATATGCATATAAACTGGGATAGAACCCTTTGTTGTTCGTTATTTAAACCTTGAGCACAGCGGGTGAGCTTTGTGGGCATTATATAGGGCACACGGAACAATGCAAGGAGCTGGTGCTTAAAAATAGAATAATAAAATGAGTTCAGCGCTGTTTGCCCTGAGGGCCTGACATGACCTGACTTGATGAAGTTCCTCACAGAGAATGGCTTTTATTTTTAGGGCACTCTATCTTGGGCCAGCAACGACTCTGCTGATAGCGCAGCAGTGGGGATAGTTTGTCTTGACGGCTGGCACTTATGCCTGAAAAGAATGGAAGAGCATATTTAAACTGTCAGACCTTAATTGTTTCATTAGGCGATGGTACCTCCCTCAGAAAAGGAGCAAGCGAGCCGCTGAAAGAATGAGTGATGAACGGCAATTCTGAGAGGGCACAGAAGCACTGCGTGCCTTACCTCTCTCCCTCTCTCTTTGTTTCTTCCCAGTTCATCTCTGTCAGCAGGCAGAGGATTCAGAGTTGTTGAGCTGTTGGTGGCTTTAGCAAGGATACATCATAACAGCTATTCAGAATTTTATGCGCTTGGTGTCTGCGGATCTAGTCTATTTTAAATGGAAATGATCCACTACAAATTTCCTATAGCTCAACTGAGCCCAGAATTGAAAAGGCTATCGTGTACTCTCATCATAAGAGATGAGAGGTCCCTGATTTTTCTGCCTGCATAACAGAGGTGGCCCCTTGTGAAATGTCTCAAATTGTTGTGTGAATTTTGTTTTGAAATTTGTCTGTTCTCATCTGCTGGTTAAATCTCTGCGTTAGAGAGTCACAAAAACACTTGGAGCGCAGTCTGGCTCCAAAAGGTTTAGAACACAAGTGAGCCCTCCCCCTCAATTCATCCTCCAAAAAATATTGCAAACTTGACCTTGAAAGTTCAGCTCCCAGGTGGCATTTCCAAGAGCTGGCATTTGAAAGAAGAGTGTTTAAATTCAGCCCCAGTGATCGATTTATCAATACCTACACATTTGCAAAGGAGTATCTGGGACGTGGGTGGCGCTGTGGGTTAAACCACAGAGCCTAGGACTTGCCGATCAGAAGGTCAGCGGTTCAAATCCCCGCAACGGGGTGAGCTCCCGTTGCTCGGTCCCTGCTCCTGCCAACCTAGCAGTTCGAAAGCACGTCAAAGTGCAAGTAGATAAATAGGTACCGCTCCAGCAGGAAGGTAAACGGCGTTTCCATGCTCTGCTCTGGTTCACCAGAAGCGGCTTAGTCATGCTGGTCACATGACCAGGAAGCTGTACGCCGGCACCCCTGGCCAATAAAGTGAGATGAGCGCCGCAACCCCAGAGTTGGCTACAACTGGACCTAATGGTCAGGGGTCCCTTTACCTTTACCCTTATGATTTCTTACTCTCTGGAACAGACCAACCAACCTTCTAAAGAACCTGACTCCCTCTGGATGACAGCTCCTACCAGATCCACCCAACACGGCCAATGGTCAGGCATGGTGACCAAAACATCTGGAGAACTCTAGATTGGGAAAAGTGCTCCAGAATCTCTAATTTCATTTATGTTTGAAGTCATCATAATGAGAGAAATTCCACCACCAGACTCTCATGCCCAGCACCTTCCCTAGCAGCCATCCCACTCTAAACTATGTGCCCGATGATTGCAAGTTAAAGTCATGTTTCATTTAGAGAGCACACTATATTTGTAACTATTACAGTGATGTTTGAAGTATGCAAGTGTCAACAATAATTTGCTTTAGAACATGCTTCGGATGTCTGTGGTGGGTGAAATGGTTTTTCCATTGGATCTTCATCTTTTGATGAGATAATCTGTGCTCTTCCCTTTCAGCATAGCCTATTATTGGGGTTTCAGGAGAGAAGATGAGGTGATGCGGGGGATCTTTTCCGATTTATTTCCTGCTACCATGTGGAATAAAGATCAACAGCATGATTCCCACTTACATACATTTAGGGACTTAACAACTCTTTATGGCAAAAGCTTAAACCCTGGTGATATTTCGTCAAGAAACAAAACAGAAAGCTTTCTCTTAGTTTAAACTTAAAATCAGGTGTGTTTTTTCCTTCAGCTATATTCGTTCTCTATCTGGGGATATTCTACCTCCCCACCCCCCACCCCACCAGTACAAAGAACTGAGTGTGATTAATGGCTTTTTCAAGAGAGAAAATCTGCTCTTGTGGGCAGCAACCAAAGGGAGGATTCCTTTTAAAAGTCTCGAGTGGGAGGAAGTCTGCCAGCAGTTGGTTGGTTGCTGGCAGCAGCTGTGTGGGCTGCTTTTGTAGATGGGGCTGCTGATTTATTTTCGTTTCCACAATTTAACGGAGCTTTGTTTAAGCGGGTTAATGCAGTTCATCTTCTACCTCACGATCAAACTATATGTGAGTAGACTTTCAGCCAAGTTAGCATGGGTTTTCTACATACATATATAGCTCCAGTGAGAGTTCATGTATCACGCTAACATATATTTCCATTGTTCTGGTATAAGCGGGTAACATATTTTAATGCATATTCAGGATAGATTGTGTGCATGTTTCAGGAGTCCTGTGCACATGAAATGCCATATCCCTTTTCACACAAATCCATACAACCAAGCTTTCAAAGGACTAATGTATCTACGACACATTTAGGAAACCTATTTGTTTGTCTGTCTGTTTGTTATGTATTTGGACACCTCATCAAGATACCATCAATATAATTTGATGGTTCCTGAGATCAAGGGGAAGGGATATTTTTGTCAATGTTTGGATACAGTTACATTTCACTGTGAATCAAGATGGGGACTGAACCTTTCAGAACGGCACTGATCTTTTGGTTCCTGAGATATCCCAAACAATACCACTGCTGGTTTCCAATAAAATACATATACACACACTGCACCACTGGAAACCAACCAGAGCTGGTCTGTGAGGCACAGCTGTATGCTGTCAGAACATATAAAAATGCTCTTGTGAAGACTTGGAAGGTCTGCCTCTATAACATCCTATAGCAGAGGCCTTTGAGTCCTATCGAAACTGTAGAGGCTATCATAAACCAAGTCTGTTCACATCTTGCAAGAAGGGGTGTTTCCTAGCAATGCCCTGGGCAGACGGACACTGCCATCAATTACTCATTGGTGTCATGGCATCAATCACCTCTTGCAGCGCTACTGTTATGTTAGATTCATGGGGCTGAGCTGCCCAAAAGTAGCTCTAAGATTTGTTGACTAGTCTCTGTAATCTTCTAATTTATCTTGTGGCTACAGACGTGCAGCATTGCCTATATAATTTCTTCTGAAGGAAGCAAGTGGTCCCACCTGCACAATACATTTAAAGCAGTATCAGACAACTTTAAACAGCCATGGCTGTCCCCAAAGTCTCATGGGAACTGTAGTTTGCTAAGGGTGCTGAGAGTTGTTAGAGTCCTTTTCCACCCACAGAGCTACAGTTCAAAGAGTGATTTAACTTTCAATCCTCAGAGAACTATGGCGACTATGGGCTTGTGGGGCTCATCTTGCTTTCAGGCCAAGGGAGCCGGCGTTTGTCCACAGACAGTTTTCCGGGTCATGTGGCCACCATGACTAAACCACTACTGGCACACGGAGGACCGTGATGAGCACCAGAGCGCATGGAAACGCAATTTACCTTCCCGCCGCAGTGCTACCTATTTACCTACTTGCACTGGCATGCTTTCAAACTGCTAGGTTGGCAGGAGCTGGGACAGATCAATGGGAGCTCACCCTGTCGTGGGGATTCGGAACGCCAACCTTCCGATCAGCAAGCCCAAGAGGCTCAGTGGTTCAGACCACAGCGCCACCCACGTCCCATGGCATAATGATTGATGGCATAATGTATATTGGGAGAGGCTAAGTTGTAGACCTTCCAGTTGGTTGGTTTGCATATTATCACAATGTTGTTGTGCTGTCAGTGCAGAAGTCTAGGACAACACTCAACATAATAAGCAAGAGCCCACACCCACCTCTGCCAATGGCAGCAATTGCTTACCCCATTTTGAAGGAATACACCATCTAATATAACCCAAGATCTCCACTACTACCAAGTAGACAAATGCATGTTGTTTCAGGGTGGTCTCCTTCCAAGCGTCACAATACATTTATAGTTTCATTGCAGAGTTGGTAGCAGCCTTTGTTGAGAGATTCATAATGACTCAAGATTTCCTGTACTAACAAGATAGCAACTTTGAGCTTTTAAAACCTTTATGGCCTTGTTTATTCATTTCTCTTAGAGCCTGATGAGCTCCAGTTGTACAAGGCTTAGGCATCTGTCACAGTGGGTGTGAGCCACCCTTGGTGAACTAAATGGTCCATGCTGTGCTACAAAGATTCATAAAGGGCATTGTTGTCTGTGTCTGACTAAAGGCATGGCTCATCCTAGTTTTTTTTAAAAAAAGTGTGGTCCCAATTATTTCACCTTGGGTGATGAGCTGATTGATTCTGCTTTGCTGTCGTCCCCCCCCCCAACTGAATAATGTTTTGATGACATCTGACTCATGGCATCATTGCTGTTTTTCCTTAAGAAAATTCTTTTAATGTGCAGGATGTTCTGAAAACCTTTTGCTGAATGTGACAACCTTGTGAGTTAGGTCTCTCATCATCATAATAGTTATTTATTATTGCATGAACAAGAAGCTGAGACAGAATGGTAATGATTTTCCCAAGACCATAATGACCCAATAGGTGAGTCCAGATTTAAACTGGCTGAGGTTAAAAGAACAGGGAAACTCCCAAAATAGGGAGGAGTATGTTCTAGCAGCCTCGTAAAGGAGTTCCATAACACTGAGGCCACTACAGAAATGGCCCTGCTCCTGGTGGTTAATGAGATGGAATTTTGAAGAAGTTCCTCACCAGAAGAAAATGTAATAAAAACAATAAACTTAAAAACTGGCACTTTCAACTGGGCCTGGAAACAGAGTGACTACCAGAGTGGATCATTCAACCCAGTTGCAGTAACCAAACCATCTATAGCATCCAAACCATCTACAATGCCAGTAGAGCACATTTTAATTGTCTCTACTGTCACCATACAGTGAGTGATGGTGCCCAAGTCTTCATTTGTAAGCAGTAGACAGAACCATCAAATCAGCCAAAGCTGATCACCCATGAATGATGTCAGCTCAAGTAGTAACCTCCCAATCTGGTCCTTACAAGAGGTGTACAACCCTATCCAGGAAAGGCATATTTCCAACCAGTGAATCCATAAACTCCCCTTCATTATCCCCTCCATCTATTCTGAATTAAGTTTATTCAACCTCACCCACTCTACCACTAACTGCAGGAAGGCCTTCTGAGTACTTCACTCCCATTTATTTTGTTTAATCATGTAAACTACATTACTATTGTATCCATTGTAGCAACTGGGAGCTGACATGGATTCTAAAGACCTCTGATTCAAGTATCACACCTCCCTTGGACTTCCCATTCTGTAGACTTAAGCAAACAATCTAAGTCCACCTCACTATGCATGCTTTCATGCTGGTCCTCATTCCAGAAAGATATAGGGATTCAAATGTGCGACATATAGAATGTCTCTCCCTCCTGTGCTAAAATAAATCTTCATGGTTTGCCACCCTCTGGTGAAGAATCACGGTTCCATGCAGTGAGATGTATAAACTTCCTATGTAGACCAAATTCCATACAATCAGAATTAAATGTCTCCTTTCTGCCACTTAGTTGCTTGAACAGAACCTGCTTGAAGCTTCATTTGTGTCAAATGTCACGTTGTTCAGGATTTATAGCTACTGCTTTGAAGTTTAACATGAGCAATTGGCTGTATATTGGTATATGAGGATTGGTTGTCACTGATTAATGAAAGCTAATTGACATTACAGGCTGAAACAGGAATTTGGAAGTTTTCCTTGTTGAGTTAAGTGATTGGGAAGCTTTTCTTGTTGAGTTATTTGATCCCTGTCACTTTAGAAGAAGGCTAACCTTACTCGGAAAATATGGGCTATGGGGAAAACACACACACACAATGCATATTATCTGAAAGAAAAGGCCTGCAAAGTGACCTCGTTTGGCATCCTTCCTACTTGGGCAGGCTTACACCTTCTGGAGTTGTTCCATCTGGTACTCTTATCCTCCTGCTCTGCAAATATAGACTAATAAGGACGCGGGTGGCATTGTGGTCTAAACCACTGAGTCTCTTGGGCTTGCTGATTAGAAGGTTGGCAATTTGAATCCCCGCGATGGGGTGAGCTCCTCTTGCTCTGTCCCAGATCCTGCCAACCTAGCAGTTCGAAAGCATGCCAGTGCAAGTAGATAAATAGGTACCACTGCAGCAGGAAGGCAAACAGCGTTTCCATGCGCTCTGGTTTCCGTCATGGTGATCCGTTGCACCCAAAGTGGTTTAGTCATGGTGGCCACATGACCCGGAAAGCTGTCTGTGGACAAAGCCAGTTCCCTCAGCCTGAAAGTGTGATGGATGCCTCAACCCCATAGTTGCCTTTGACTGGACTTAACCATCCAGGGGTCCTTTACCTTTTTAAAAAATATAGACTAATAGAAATGATGCATGGATTCAGCTTTTCACTTCCAGTTGTCCAGATAAATGATCAACATTTGATTTCCAGCTTCTAATGGAGTGATCTTAAGCAGCTGCTATCCTTGTTCTTACCCTCTGCTCCCCAGTTGATGTGACGAAAGGAACTGTTTTCTTAAGCAACAGTGTAGGAGATTGTATCTTCCATGGGTTCATTGCATGCTGCTGCTGTAATGTTTCCATACCTGCCATCACAGGGATGTGGGACCTTATCATTTGGTCATCGCCTGTCTGTGGGTAGGAGGTGATTATGCAGAAAGGATCTGTGTGGTTTGATCCACCCATGTGCCAGGCCATGAGAAGTGACCCCAGCATCACTGCTGCAACCTGGGACCATTTGATGATGTACAAATAATAAATGCAAAAGTAAGTTCTAATAAATAATAATCAATAATCAATCAATCAGTTTATCAAGGGCACCTAGTTTGCTTTGCTAAGAATATCCACGTAGATAAACACTATTTCAGCCAGCCTGCATTTACTTCATTCTTGGCCAATTCTTGATTGCTGTTATTTTTCCATGTTTTCTGAAATATCCTCTCTTACGGGTCTAACCTTTTAACAAGGCAACTTCCCTACATCGTTGTAAATCCCCAGTTCTGGCAAGCAAATTTATGGCAACTAAATATGACATTGCTAAGCTGTATTTAGTACTGTCTTCTTCCAGTTTCTTGTCTTCAAATAGTTTCTTTCTTGCTTCTAAATGCAGTTTTCTAAATGACGGCAGAGCACCGGCTCTCAAATGTTAACCATGTGTCTTGGTAGAAACCCAATATCTTTGAATCTAGTTAGATGCAGCTGTAAAGAGAGGGGGAAGGGGAAGAAGATCATATGGAGGGGAAGCTACTTTGAAGTTTGGTATAAGAGTCTCGTGTAAAAGGAAAGCAATTCAAACATAAGGCTGGGAAAGATAAACACATTGTATGATGGGGCTAATGCCCAAACAGCTGGTAAGGATATCTATAGAGCAGAAAGAGAAAGATCCCATTTTCCATTTTCTACTGTTCTGCTATTTCCTAAAGTCAGCAAAAGATATCTGTTGAAAGTCTTCTTTAAAAAGTCCAGAGAAAAGGGAAATTACTTAAGGCTGCTGAAAACACTCGATGAAGGACCAGATGTTGAATTTAATGTAATATATGCATGCATTATAAACATTTGCAGTATTCATTAAGCATCTTCATAAAATATTCAACAGAGACTTGTTTTGAGGTCAGTGTTGTATAGCTGTTGATTTGACGATCAATTATTTTGTTTATTACACTTTTTTTCCTTCTAAAATGGAATGAGTCCAATGGCTAATTTGAGGAAACATTCGGAGTGGTCTATGTGACTGCAGTGCCAATGGACTCAAGTTGCTAATTTGATTGGCACTACAGTCCCATAGAGTCCACTCTTGAGATATCACTGGTTAACCATTATGCAAGGTACATTGTCGTGTAGGCCCAATGCTATAAGCTTATATGTAAAGCAGCAAGCTGTCACTTATGCACCATAATCTGCCTTTGTAGCACCCGAGTTAAAAAAAAAGAGGCTGAAGCAAAAATATTCCAACTATTTCTTTGTCAAATGATCTAGATGATGTCCCAGACAAAAGGTAAAATATCATTGGGCTATATCTGTCTGAGCGTGTCCTGCTTCTAGCTGAGAAAGATCTTTAGAGGAATCTGTAAAGAGGAACAGGCATTATGATGTGGCATGAGACAACTTTCATGGCCACTGGAATTGGAATGTTGTGGCAGTATATCGAGTCAAAATCCTGACACTGTTCTCACCTTCATGGCATTTGAATAGAGGACCATCATGGCTTGTCTATCCACAGGTATAGGGAGATGTCTTTTTAGTTTATACAGCACACAAGGTGAGATGCAGCTTAATCTGCAGAATCCAGGTCTGTGGTTTCAGTTTCAGCTGTAAACATTATTCATGTCTTGTTTCACTTTGATAAATTACCTGAAATAAATGTAAACTGCAAGATAAGTGCCGTGATTTAGCGTCAAGATTGAGGGTGGCCCCCAAATAGCCCAGGGAATAGAAACTAAAGGCAAAGGGCCCATAGCTCATCATCAACATCAACAACAACAACAACAACAACAATAATAATTTAGTTATACCCCACCCATCTGGCTGGGTTTCCCCAGCCACTCTGGGCGGCTTCCAACAGAATATTAAAATACAATAACCTATTAAACATTAAAAGCTTCCCTAAACAGAGCTGCCTTCAGATGTCTTCTAAAAGTCTGGTAGTTGTTTGGCATCTGGTGGGAGGGCGTTCCACGGGGTGGGTGCCACTACCGACAAGGCCCTCTGCCTGGTTCCCTGGAACTTGGCTTCTCGCAGCGAGGGAACTGCCAGAAGGCCCTCGGCACTGGACCTCAGTGTCTGGGCAGAACGATGGGGGTGGAGATGCTCATGGTAGAGCATCTGCTTTGCATATACTGTGGAAGTTCCCAAGTTCAGTCCCCGGCATCTCCAGGTAGGTCTGGCAAGGTTCCTCTAGAGAAAAGCCTAGAAGAGCCACTGGCAGCCAGAAGAAACAAAATGCAGCTAGAAAGACCCAGTATAAGGCAGGTCCCTATGTTTTTAAACATAGCAGCTCATTGTCTTATGCTGCTATCACATTGACTAAATACAATAAGGAACCTGGCACTGTGTGCTTTAAAGAAAAATGACGATCCTTAGACAACTACCTAAGATTGGTATAAGCAACTGTAGAAAGAGGATGGTTTCCCCAAAGATAAAAGTTATTTTCTGATATTTATCTCTTATTTTCTGAATGTTTAACTTTCCTTGGAGGAAAGGTGGGGTATAAATACAGTAATGAATAAATCAATAGATCATGTTCCAATAATAATAGTAACAACAACAACATTGTCAATGTATAACCTGTGTACAATGAAATTAACTGAGCCTCCCTCCCCCAAACACTCAATCTCATTGCACTCTGTGTGCTTGTCGCACAACACACCAACCCCAAAAAGAAAGAAAAACAACATCCAGGGTAGACATCTTTGTGTTTCTCAACCTTGGGTCCCCAGATGTTGTTGGACTACAACTCCCATCATCCCTGAGCTCTGGCCTTGCTAGCTAGGGATGATGGGACTTGTAGGCCAAAAACATCTGTGGACCCAAGGTTGAGAAAGGTTGTGTTATGGGCTGGGGCCACACCAAGAGGGTCACAGGTTCACCCCACCTGTTAATTTGTCATTCTAGGTTTAGTTTTGGTTCATGCTTTGTGGGTCAGAGACTACTATTCCAAATCAACCTCCAGAGGGCCTGAAAACACATTTTGGCCACAATCCCGTTTGCACTGGCTTGGATTAGGTGAAAGTGACCAGCCCTACAGCCTCCACCGGCCTCTGTCATACTTTTGGGAGACTTCACCTTCTTACCCCTCAGAAACGGGTTGTTATTAGGCAGCACTTCTGCAATGTTGTGCTGCAGCCTTTTCACTGCCAAGGCTGCACACTTGATCAACAGGCTAATGTCTTCAGGTTTTTCTACTTCCAAGCTAAAAGAAAAGGATACTGATGGCCACATGCTCAAGATCCATGCATAATTATCCAGATGTTGTAGCTATCTAACAAAATTCAAAAGGTGTCAGATTTAAGACAGTAGCCCATTTAACTCTGTTAAATATATGGATTTTCCTTAGAGTTCCTGTTACGGCTAATGACGGCCCCAGCTGTCTCTACTAGTATGATGTGGTATCTTGTGACAGCAGCTTTTGGGATCCTATTTGCTTACAGCAGAAATGGTATCTTGATATTTCTTCACACCTCTTTCCCCTTCCGGATGGATAATAATATGATTTGTTCTCTTGCACTTACGCACAAAGGAAAAAAAGTTTATTGTCTCCTCAGAAATTTCCAAAATAGCATGTGGGCTCTGTGCTTCACATTTTTGTTAGGTTGAGAAATTTACAGTGCAACCCTAGACAGGTCTACTATTAAGACTGTTTTCCTGGAAGACAATCTTACTCGGCTATGTATGCTCCCAAAAGAAGACTCAGAAGTAAACGCCACTGAGTCCAATGGGGCTTGTTCCCATGTAACTGCGTACAAGATTGCAATCTCAAAGGGTCACCCCCACCTTCCCGAAAAGTCATTTTCTTAATTGAAAGCTAGGGCTGTAGCAGCATGAGCATGAATTGAAAGACTATCTGTTCCTGTTCACAAGTGCTCAATACATCAGTATTGGATGTCTCTAATGCCATGGCTGTGATCATGTGAGTAGTTCACCAAAGAGCATGTGAATGTCCAGGATAATGGGCAGAATTCTATTCATACTAGCTGTCAAAATTTAATCTTCACTGGCTTTGAAACAAAGCCTCAGAGAGATTAATTCAATGGATGGACTGAGTTCAGATTTCCAATATCAGGATGTTTAGGTGGGTGCAGCTATCCCGAGACTCCCTAACCCATTAGTTTAGCTCAATCTATTCACTCTTTCATTCGCTCATGGGCTTTCAAAGCCTTTTGCATTCAGGCTTCATCATTCCACCAGAAAGCTTTTGGTGACAGAAAATTTTAAGCACTCCGAGAGCTGAAAGGTATTTAAATGTTATAATGAATCCTTATAATTAGTTTTACTCTTTTTAATCAAGGATGCAAAACAATATTTCTTGTTCTGGCTGAGATGTTGCGCGTGTAACTATAAATGGATCTGCTTGTGAAATTAGAAGCTCAACCTCTCTTGGAAATGTCTTATTATAATGTTCTTCTGGTTAGTGCACCATTATTAAGGCAGAAAAAGGAGGAAAACCTAAAAAACAGCATTCAGGTAACTAATATGCCAGTCTGGTGCCAGGCTACAGAGACATCATTGCTAAGCGTGAGAGTAAAAAAAGAGGTAAAATGCCCCATTCCTAATAATAAGGGATTATAAAATGAATTGGAAACATATAATTTTATGCCTTAAAGATGGGGAATCATCCTATTGTATTACATGAACACAAATATCTCTCATAGAGAACCCAACAAATGCAGGCTATTAGTTTTTTTAAAAATAAATAAATAAATAAAAACCCAACATCGCTTGTTTCATTTTTAGAGTTGGTAGACACTCTATGGAGAACTTGCCTTAAAACATTCATTTTAACCAAAATGAATTTGTCATTTCTCTGCAACTGGTCTCCACCTCCAGATGAAAAATAATCTTGTTTTGATTTATGTATTTAATATTTCACACTGGAAATGTAAAACTACAGGGGTTATTTTATAGAGCTTGGGATCAAGAAATATGGGGGCAATTTATTATATTTATTATTTGCCTTTATAAAACTATAAATCAACATTATTGAAAATTAAATGTAGGTTAGACTGTAAGGGACCATTGAGGTATAACAATGTTTTACATATGACTTCCGAGGATATGATGAGAATCTGAATTATTCATGGGAGACCCTCGATATTCCTTCAACTTAATCAAATTAATAAAACAATTTCATTCCAAGACCTATTAGCACTCAGCAGGAGCAATGTAACAGGGATACATTTCTGGTTCATTTTCCTTTTTTTGTCTGCTGGAGACAAGAAAAGGAAAATACAATTATTCTACTTTTTTTAAACTCTAACTTTTATGATTATGGCTGTTGTTTGCTAACCCCTCTCCTATATTTGGGCTGCAATTCTAAACACACTTACTCGGGATTTAGCCCTGTTGAACTAAACCTGCATAGAATTGCATTCCAGCTTAATAAAAATATATTTTGATGGTCCATTTACATGAAACACAACATCTGCCGTTATATACCAGAACTGGGACTTCCTAGCTATGGAAAAACCTGGCTTGTCCTATTTTTACATGAGCACTAGAGGATCCATTGCTGGAACTCATGAACCTTAGAGAGTTTCAACATGAAAGTATTTCCATTCTGCTGATCCACGTAATTTCTGTTGTAGGCTAGGGTTTAGTTAGCTTGCTACATGTCTGAAATATAACAAGCTGCAAATAACATTTTGTGTTCTATACTCACCCTCCATTTCCAGACTTCCAGTGAATCCATCTTTTGCTTAGAGTCGTTGCTCATATGACACTAGGAAATTATACTTGATTATTTAAGGAGAAGCACCTAGGTCTGTAAAAAATTAAGTTTAACATGTGATGTGAAGGTGAGGGGTGGAAGAAGTAGGAAGTAATCAATCAGAAGATCACCATCAGGTACACAGAATTCTTTGATCTAAACTTTCCAAAACTGGTGTCTTCCAGATGTTTTCGATGACAGCTCCTATCCACTCAAGCTAGCATGGCCATATAGTCCAAAACATCTGGAGGGTACCTGGTCAACACAAGGTGTTTTGGCATTTTGAGCTGTTCTGTATGGGGGGGGGGGAATTCCATGCCCTCTGATACCACACATATCTGGGGATACTCACACAGACAGCTAGCATGGGATAATGGCTAGAATGTCCAGCTATGACTGGGAAAACCCAGCCTCAAATCCTCATTCAGCCACAAAGCTCTCTTGAGTGACTTTGAGCCACTCACTACCCAAACACAGGGTTGTTGTGAGAATAAAATGAGCTGAGTAGGAGCTTATATGCTGCCTTGGGAGTTTTGGAGGAAAGAGGGATAAAAGTGTAATATATAGGATGATAAATAAAGGGCAGACTTGAAGGTCACATTGTATACATTCATGTACCTGCATATCTGAAATAAGTGTAGGTTCCTATTAGCCAATATACCGATTGATATTTTTCTTTAGAATTGCTAACTGTCACTAGCCTGCAAAAAAGAGAGTAATTTAAATGAGGATTTTTCTGCTGGCCAGTTCCATGCATTGTGTTTTTACTGTTTTTTGTTGGGAGCCACCTAAAGTGGCTGGGTTAACCCAGATGGGTTGCATAATGATGATGATGATGATGATGCAATTTTTGGTGACACAGGGATGCTTGTCAGTTTCTTTCGAAGTCTGGTTCCAGCTGTATATCTCTCATCTGAACTCAGTTCAGTTCATAGCCTCAGCTTCATAGCATCTTCCTTCCCACTCTTAGGACATGTACATCGAATGAGAGTTGCAGTTCATGGGAAAAAATGTTTGGTAAACAAGTTCACAGGCTGACCCTCGCATAGGAAGGAGTTCTAACATTGTTGCAGTTCAAGGGTAGCATGCTTGATTTGAGCTTTTGCAAAATGTTTATTGCATGCTTGTCTCACTTCTAACCTTTGGAAACCTAAATCAAATACCATTTTTGAGCTGCTGTCTGGCGCATAAAGAAAACTCTCCTTATTTTGACCCAGTATTAGATTTGCAGAGATGAAAGCTTTCGTCGGAATTGCCAGCATCACCTCAATCTATTGGCTGCCTACAACAATAGGCAAGAAAAGAAAAAGAAATGCAACGGTGTTCATACAATTCAAAGCCTCTCCTGCCAAAAGCATTATTCTAGGAAAGGCCCGGTTGATAAAGTTATATCACTTTAACGAAGTGCACTAAAAGCAAGTAGACTTTAAGACACTGCCAATTTGCTCTCAGGTCAGGTTTAAGGTTCTTATGTGAATTTCCAAAGCCCAAAAGATATTGGGCTCAAAGTATCTTAAGGAGCACCTGACCCCTTGATGCTCTACCTCAATCACTGAGATCATCTGATGGGGCATATCTGGTGGGTTTCCACACCTCTGAGGTTTGGTTGGCCTTCACAAGAGACAAAGTCTTTAATAGGGTGGGCCGTGCTCTGTAGAACTCCCAGAAGAGTTTCAGGAGGAGTCATCTCTGCCTTCCTTTCGATGCCTTCTGAAAACAGAATGGTTTAGACAGGTGTTTGCAGTGCGATTTTTTTTTTTTTACTTACCAGCATTTACTGATTTCATTATAATCTTGTATGCCGTAGATCACCTTGTTACACTTCTATGAAAGTGGATTATAAATACTTGAATAAACAAGTAAGAAAATAAGAAAAACCTTTCAAATCTTACTCGATGTGGTACCAATGCTGAGTTACTAGAAGCCAATTTCCTTGGCAGTTCATGACAAGCTCTTCCTTGGTCCCAGGGCTTTGTTTCAGCTGGAACTCATTGGAACTGAGTTCCGACATCTCTCAGGTGTGTGGCATTGCCATTATAAAAGAACAAGGAAGGCGTTCGTGATGAGTTCTAGTATCTCCTTTTCTAGAAAAATAGCACTGCAGTTGGTCCCATTTCAGTGTTAGTTCCATAAACCTGGGGCAATTTGTAAGGTGCAATATGTCATTGTCTTACAAATTTGTTATAGCTCTGTTTCATTCTTGCTCTTATGGGCATATACAAGGGCAAGGCAAGAGGGGCATCTCCCCACACCCTTGATGAACCTGTGGAGGTTCGGCAGAATCTGTTCCTTCCGTCTTTCAAATGTCTTCTGAAAATTGTACACTTTGGGGAGGCCTTCACAATATGATTCCCCCCCTGCCCCCGTTAACCAAAAATTGTATACTGATGTATTATTTATTTATTATGTTTTTTGAGATATTGGCAGAGTGCTTTACTGCATTTTATATGCTGTAAGATGCTTTGATATCTTTTAAGAAAAATGCAGTTTATAAATTTTTAGATAAAAAACATCTGACCAAGTGGCCCTCTAATCAACGGATTGTCAGTGGTCACTGGTGAGGGGAGTTGTAGTCCAACAGCACTGGGAGGGCTACAGGTTCTCCAGCTCTGTTTTAGTTCAGTGTCCTGTTTACAGCAGTGTTCTGCAAGATGCCTCAGGGATGGTCAGGGAAAGGGAACAGTCCTTCCCTCTTGTTTGTCCCTCAAATTTCATGTTCAGTTGTATTTTGATTCTGGAAGTTCCATTTAGGTATCATGGCTGGTAGCCACCGATAGTCCTGTTCTCTGTAAATTTGATTAATTCCCTTTTAAAGCCAGCACACATTTTGTCATCTATGCTTTGTGCTTCAGAGTCGAACTCTCTTGTGTCATGTTTCAGTTGGTGCCAATGCAAAGCAGACTATTGTATTGAGTTCTATAGATTTTTTTAAATTAAAAAAAACACTCTGTATGGCCCCTTATTTATTTATTTCAGGACTATAAAGTCATGTTTGGCACTCTCTCAAGGTGGCTCACAATCAATATCATAGAAAAATGAAAAGAGCAGCACAGAAGGCACCCAATCCAACTATCCAAATAAAAACATCAAGCGTGATTTCCAGACACATATATGTCTACTCACAGGTAAGTCCTATTGAGTTCAATGGGGCTTACTCCCAATCAGTGGGGATGACATTAAAACAAAGAACAGCAAGAATGAAAAATCCTGCCCAGCATCTAACTAAATGCTGAAATAAATATGTCTTCACAGTATGTATTTTAAATACTTATGCTCTGCTATATTGCTCTGTCAGAAAAGAATCACAGAATAAAATCACATTCGGGATTCACACAATCTCATTGTATTTAGTAAGGCTCCTTTGCCAAAGAAAACATATTCCAAGAGTAAAAGGAGAAAAGCCAAGGTTTTTAAGAGAATGATACATTCAGTTGCCTCGAAGGGACTCTTGCTTTCACACTCCCCTTCCTCTTGAGTTGTATAGGGCATCCCTAGCAAAAAGTCCTGCTAGGCATATATATTGTCTGAAGCCTTTAAGGTATGAGGGATGCTTGAGCAGGAGGGAAAGAGGAGCCTCTCTGTTTTGTGTTCATTTAAATTCATTGCATGTTTACCAAGGTGAAAGGATTAGTGCCCTGGAGATCATTTGCTTTCATAAGCTTTAAACTAGAGCTGAAGAAGTTTCACGTCTTGATTCTTTTCCAACAGCTCTCTCTCCCGCTCTCAGCAAGGCACAGAGAAGCAAGCCGAGACATATTGATTGCCAGCAGACTCTTCCAACAAAAATTGCCCTGTCTGATTCAGTTAAACTAGGAGGGAAGAGATAACTTCTGCCAGTTTTAGCCCATCTCTACTACCCATGCGGTGAGGCAGCAGAGCATTCCTGTTTGATAATCAACATGAGGTTTCTGATACCAAGTAATGCCTAGGCCTCGGACCATATGCGGTGATAATTCATATGGCTCCTTAACATTATGCATTTTGCATAAAACCTTGTGGGGAAATATTGATTCCCCGATGTTTCACACTGAAAGAAAAAAAGGGGGAAAGTAATGGAAGGCGTTCACAGTTAGCACCATCTTATTCAAATATAGAAGCATTGGAAAGTAATGATGTTAAAATTCTTGCAGATCTGAAATTTAGAACTGGCAGGGCAACATTTCTCTGGATGGATTCCTTGCGGCTTCATAATGAAAGAAAAACAGAAATGTCAAAACAAAAATGGAACACAAGAAGAGCCTGCTGGATCAGGCCACTGACCCATCTAGTCCAGCACCCTGTTCTCACAGTGGCCAACAAGATGCCTGTGGGAAACCAACAGGCAGGAACTGAACACAAGAGAACTATCCCCTATTCAGAAGCATTGCTGCCTCTGAATCTGGACGCACAGTAATTGTGGGGTAGGGTTAACAGCATCTTGAGCCAAATATAAAAGCAGCAGGAAGGTATTACATCAGAATCCTTGCAGACCTGAAATTCTGAGCTGTTGGAAGAGCTTTTGGTGGCATATTTTTAAAAAATGGGCAAAAGATAAGGCTGTATAGCGGTGTCAAGTAATTAATGGATGGAAAGTCCTAGGTCCTAGATAAAACTATGATACTTGGAAATGTCATTTATCCAGTAGTATGCCACACTTGTTTCAGAAGCAAAACAATGGGTATATTCAAACAAAGCTAAATGCTTAACCCACATGGATTTTATATTGTTGCTTTACATTTTTACTGACGGAAAGTTGCTTGTCCACTATGCACTTTGATACCGCTTAAGGCCATAACCAAATTTTGCATGGTGGCTCCCGAGGCCAATGTGAAGGTTTTCGTCTATGTTAGGACAACAGTTTGAATCAAGATGGTGGATTTGACTTTTCAAAACTACGCTGATTTTAAAAAATCTCTTTGAATTATAAAGCGACACCTAGTAGAAGGCTGTTGGTTGTTTGTAGCACATTTTATTGTAGTCTGTTTACCTCTTTGAGAATTTCTAAGGGGTAAAAATGCTTTTAATAAATAAATATATCAACAAACAATCAAATATACAAATCATCCACATAATAGGCTTAATCTTGAACTCTTTACCTCATTGCACAGGTTAAGACCGTGGTAAGTCATTTCCTCTCTCTATTGGCTCTTGTTGGAAATCTTTCCATTCCATTCCTTTACTTTTCTGTGTTTCGACAGGATGGTGGTGGTGATGGAAAATATGGAAATAGTGACCACATCTCTGTAAAAGAGATGGTAGTACACCTTCCACCTCAAATGGGAAGGTATTTCAGATAGGAGTCAATTTCTTGGAACAGCATCCATATTTCATTTCCAGTGACTCCCGATAAAGACCCAAGCCATTTAATTTCAGCTAGAATTTCATCGCATCATTACTGGCCTGTTAGGAGGGAGATGCATGCAGGGACAAGATTATTATAACTGTAAACAAAAATATATGAGAGCACCAGCAGGCACAGAAATCCACTGTGCTGTTTTCCCTGTAGAAAAAGCTAACTACTGCTTTTACTTATTTTGCTCAGCGAAGATGCTAGATGGGAATTTCACACAGACAATTATTTGCATCAGAATGCTGCAAACTGCCTTTAGATTGACTTGTGTTTTCCTTCCCCTGGAGCAGTTTCCCCTGAAATGCATGGGACAATGAGCCCAGACAGTTTGCAAAACTGTGTTAGTGTAATTACCTGATCATTTAAGGGAACACTGACTCTCCAGGTGTTGTAAGGGCAACAGGCTATTTTTACTTCATTGTTTGAGTATAAAATGTCTTACTCTCCATTCGCCATAAGATCCTGGGGTGGGTTACAGCAACAGAAAATACAATTCTCAAAACAGAGAAAATGAGAAAATCGTTACAATTATTAAATACATAAAACCGCTCCAAATGGAACAGAACAATATAAATATTTAGCACTGTTGAATATTCAAGTTCCCCTCTGTATTTTTCTTCACTGGAGTTGAAACTTCTCCCTGTAAATCATTAAACTGGGCCTTTGTGCCTTGTCCCACTCAAGGAGCCTGAAACAAAAGGCACATGGTTTGCCCCATTCATCTTAATGGGGTGTTAATGGCTTCAAAGGCTAGCCGTGACCATTTAAATGGGGATGCTATTAATCAACCAGCTAAAATACCAACACTCACTCTGAGGTCCCGGAATTTAATTGCCTGGGGCAGTTGGGTCCAATTTGGGATTGTGAGTGAAGGTTTCTTTTTAAAAAGCACTTGGAAAAGAAAGGAGCCGAAAATCTTATCAGATAGGAAGCAGAACAACTTGAGCAAAATTAAGGGGCCGGGAGTAGAAAAGAGCTATATATCGAAGGAGCTTTTCAAATGGTGTGTTCTTTCACAGCCACAAATAAGTTGGTCTGCATGAAATGAATAACACAGCGGTGGTGTCATTTTTATCACCACTGCAGTAACTTGCAAAATTAATATTTTTCAGAACTGCTCTCGTGTGTCCAGTGAACAGGAAGCGCTTTGAATAAATTCCCATCCCTTTCAGAATTAACAGGAAGATTTTAACAGGCATTCTCTCCTAGGCTTGTTCTGACATCACCCGAATGACACAGGAGCCAGTCTTTTGCAGCTCCTTCTGAAGTTGCATCGAAAGTCATTTGGGAAGTGGAAAGTTTGAAGAGGAACCTACATAGAGGATGCCTCATCAACAAGAACCTCAATTCAAAAGGCATCTGGGGGAATAAAGAACATGAAGCAGACTACGGCTTGCAATATAGAACAGAAACTGTAGGCACAGTGCCTGAGAGCTGATGCAGAGACTTCCTGGTGCAGCAAGCAAAGACCAATATGCCACAAGAAGAGGCACTTCTTATTGCTGTAGCATTAGTTCTCATGAATTTGGGGCAGAGTCTGCACACTGAATGAACTGTTGATGGCTTCCTGAAGGACAGGCTAGCCTCCAAAATTTACTCTTTCTCTCTTCCCTTGGCCTGGAGAAGGCCTGATGCAGGCCCATGTTAAGAAGCCTGCCCATGTACAAAACCCCACTCAGTAGTCCTGATGTGTGAAGCAGAGGCATCCTAAGGTCTCACGTGGGGCCCTCGCTTTGAGACTCTTTTCAGCTGAATGAAGCAATGTATAAGCTGAATAACGAGCCACGTTGAATGGGAAAGGGTCCTGCTGCTGTGGCTGTCAGGATAAGCCTTAAAGATCACAGAGATGTTTGTTAACATATATTCACCAGACACATTTCTACTGTCTGCAGTTAGAGCTGCCAAGCTGAAACCCACAATATCTTTATAACAGCTCTGCTGCCAGAAGAAGAAGAAGAAGAAGAAGAAGAAGAAGAAGAGGAGGAGGAGGAGGAGGAGGAGGAGGAGGAGGAGGAGGAAAAAGAAGCTTGAAGTCCTGCTCTGGTCCCCCTCATCCCCCTCTTCTCCTGCCTGCAATATGGGGAAAGAGTCCTGCTTGCTTCAACAATAGGAAATGCAAGCAGTCATGGGTCACATCCACACCAGATGTTTGAAGCACATCCAACATGCACTGCTTTCCACAAAGATTCCTGGGAACTGGGGTTTACTCTTTGCAGAGCCACAGGTCTGAGCACCCTTAGCCATCTACAGTTCCCAGGATTCTTTAAATGTATAGGGTTTAAATGTATAGGGTGGATTTGACCAGCCCCCCAGTGCACTCAGGCTACTGATGGGGTCCCACAATGCCTTGGACCACCCCAATGACAATCATGCCAAAGATTTCTGGGAATTTTAAATAGTGGCTGATAGTAATCTACTAGTTGCCCCAGGTAAGCCCATGGCATTGAAGTATACTGAGTTATGAGAGGCTTCAGATGGGCACCTTGCCAAGGGCCTTTTCAAACCAAGAGCTGGCCTTGAGAGATGTTGTTGTTGAAGAGGTTCATCTCAGGAGGAACATAAGAGGATGGAACAGTTAAAAGGACAAGCAGGATATTAACTGCTGTGAGGTAACCGTTACTTGCAACTTTTACCTTTACAGTGGTACCTCGCAAGACGAATGCCTCGCAAGACAAAAAACTCGCTAGACGAAAGGTTTTTCCGTTTTCGATTTGCCTCGCAAGACGAATTTCACCTATGGGCTTGCTTCGCAAGACGAAAACGTCTCGCGACTTTGTTTCCTTTGTCTAAAAACAAAGACATGTTTTGTTTATAAAGTTAATTTATTTTCCCTTCAATTTTTTAACTGCTCTTTACAGTATGTGTGACTTTAAAGAGCAGTTAATAAACTGTTGTTGTACCAAATTTGGCTTTGTTTGGACTTTTTTTGACCATAGGAACGCATTGATTGATTTTCAATGCATTCCTATGGGATTTCGTGATTCGCAAGACGAAAAATTCGCTAGACGACAAAACTTGCGGAACGAATTAATTTCGTCTTGCGGGGCACCACTGTACTAGGAGAAACAGCAGCTGCTATCTGAGTTGCTCACCTCACTTTGCCTAATGGCAGGGTTGGCCCTTGCTACTCCTTTCACATAGAAAAATAACACTTCCTAAAGGTTCATGCGTGTTCTTAATTAGGATAATTAGAATTGGATATTTAAATATACAGACCTATAGCTGTGTTGTTGATTTGCAGGAGATGTAAGTTCCTCAGAAATGAGATCTTCCAACAAACTTACAACTAGAGGTTCACACATCTGGGAAGAGTTCCTGTATTGCAGTTATTGTTGGGCAAATCTGTCAATTTTAGTTTTTCATTTTTCCAATCTTAAATTCAATTCTCCACATTTCCACATCAGTTTGTGATTTTTAAAAAAAACAAAGCCATGAAAAATCATCAGCATTTAAATTCAACTCTTAATAGAGACATATTTGTACTGGATCTTGCCTGATATACATCTTTTTGCAAAGCCATTTCCCCTAATAAATTTAAATGGTATTTTTTGCATTTTTGTGCCCACTTTGTTGTAGTATATGCAGTGCTTTTTTCTAAACATTTTGTGAATCTAAGTTTGGCCTCATTGAAGGGCAGTATTTAAATATGAGTAGGAAAATTAGAGTACCCCTAAACATTTTTTAAAGAAAAAAAGGACTGAGTATATGTATTTCTGTACACATTACTTGTCTGGAGAACTGTACTGCAAAATTCAGAGAAGTGCAAATCTAAAAACATAGTGGTGTTACAGCTAACATATTGCTTTGGAAAGGGCAAATTAAATAACTTTGGCTTTAAACAGAAACTGAATTGAACCCCCCCCCCATTCCTAATTCCAGTACAGAGAGATAATGTGCTGTATTTTGTTTCTTAGTTCTTTCTGTTAGATACGAGAAACTACATTGCTAAAATATCTGTTGAAGCAAACTCCACTTTATAAAAACACATGCCATCATAAATTTAGCCTTTGAGATGTGATACTTTGCTGTTGCTAAATAATACGGCAGAAACACTGGACCTTCTTCATTGTCTTGTGTATCTTATGTGCAATGTATTTGGTGCAACACTTCAGAAGTAAAAATGTATATTTTATTAAGAATTGCTGCTAGTTTTGATATCAATCAGGGAAGGCTTTTTGACTTAATACTTCTGTAGTTATTTGTCAAGATACCCATGTAGCTTAAAAAGCAAAAAAAAACCCCAAGACCTTCTTGAAGGAAGGTGATTAAAGGATTGACTATATATTTTCCAAGTGCTTTTTAAAAGGGCCCCAAATGGGACATTCTGCAAATTCACATTTTAAATTATTCACCCGTATTTTTCCAGTGCTTTGGAACTTGCTCTTTCAGCTAACTATACCTCTGCTTGTCAATATCCTTCTCTTTTTAGTGTGCAATTCCACAGTCTCCTTATGTGCAGACATTGATTTTTCTGTAAATTCCAACCTTAGGTTGCATCTTATAAAATAAATCCTTTAATCTTCCCATTTTCTAATAATGTTTCTCCATTTCCAGTGTTGATTTACATAACCCTGTTTCAGATTCCCAAAGGCAGGCCTAGGAGCCAGGTGCTTCTCCTTCAAACAACTTACCAGATTTAAATTTTCCCTACCCCACTTCCTCCATCCCAAATTCAAAACTTCCCACATTGCCAGGCTAGCTAGAAGATGTCATTTTCCCAGACTGACAAGTATGACATCTCAAGACTGGAGAGACAGTTCCTGGGCCCGTCCCTCATGTCAGCATATCCTATCATCAGTTCCCCATTTGTCCAAAGTCAACCAATCTCAATGAACCATTAAGCAACTATGCATTTAACATAAGATCGTCACTCAGTAAGTGTAACAGTACACACACAAGTCAGCAACTACCATTTCCTTTCTTGAGACTATTTCACCAGATGAAAATTGAAGGGAAACATCACAGTAAATTCAATTCTAAAAAGTAAATGAAGATGAGTAGAGGATATTGGTTCATGTGATTATTGAGAGGTGGCCTAAAACACCCAAACCAATTTCAAATCTGCACCATTTTTACATTTCCTGACGCACATGTTATTTGTTTGTTTTTAGATAACTTCCAACAATGGCACGTCTTTGCCGATGTTCCACAAAGCCGAGTTTTATTTGGTTTCAGTTTCTTGTGTGACAGCCTCTGCAAGGCTCAATAACAAAAAACTGCGAAAGTGAAAATAATTTTGGTAGTCACTGGTTTCAGAGACAAGACGAAAAGCTTCAGTTGAAAAATCTAGATAGGACTGGCTAGCAGCAAGCATTTAAACAATGTCCAGCTATAAAAATGATGTTATCGAAAGCTCAGATACACAACTGGATATTTCTGTAGAAATCAAGTTTAAGAATCTGGCTTTTTAAAAAGTCAAGCAGTTTGTGCTATTTTTGTCTTTGGTCCCAGTACACAGATATTAAATACAATCATTCTGTGTCAGCTTGTTTTATGATTTTTAGCTTTTCCCTAAAAGCACACACACACCAAACTCACTGCCTGTTTGTAATTTGAAGTGAAAAGCCATCAATTACACAGGCATGCATCCTTTGTAACTAGCACAGTATGTGTATGTTTTGTTGTGCTTGGGTTTTGGTAGCCAAGTATGAAATTTATCGTAACTCTTTTAAACTTTTCTAGGAGTATCTGGCAATGATTGTTCGCTCAGCAGAAAGGAAAATCTGTCTGTGCATCATCCCAAGCAACTAGTTACAAAGGAACAATGGAAACTGTCTTATACTGAGCAAGACCATTGGTCCATTTAGCTATTGTCTATGTTGACTGGCAACGACTTCGCAGGGTTTCAGACAGGGGCCTCTACCAAGTCTACCTGTAGATGCTGGAGACTGAACCTGAATATTAGGAGGCAGATGCTTTCCTAATGAGCTACAGCCTCTCACCAAAACTCTATTGTTGGCAGAGTAGCTAAATTGCGGCTAGGAAACCAAATCATGTGCAATACTGTGCATGGGCTTAGTTTTTCTTAGTTGATTATTACAGCTTCATCCTTTAACATTCAAACAGTGGCTTTCTCTCTTTCCAGTATTTGCACTGAGCCTTCTGTATATTAACCAGCCAGGCAGTTCCTTCTGTAAGGTTTCCACTTTCTCCTTCCAGCAGACATCTCCTTATTGCTTCTTTGGGAGAACATCAACTTATGTACTTCTTTCTGTCACATACATTCACACAGAAATATCAGCACTCCTCTCCTCTATTGCGTTTAAAGAGAGAGAGAGAATTATCTAACAATGTCTCTTCTTCAGTGGTCATGGAGATGCAGCCATTGCAGTCAAGTCACTCACACCCAAAACAAAATGGAGAATGTAATAAGATACCTCCCATGTGACCAGAGTTATTGGGGAACATTCCAGAATTAAACATGCAGCAATGCATTTAAGCATTACCAGTTTCAGTAAATTAAATCACTATACTTAATATTTGTTGTTGTTTAGTCATGCCAGGCACTCCTGTCTTCCACTGCCTCCCGCAGTTTGGTCAAACTCATGCTGGTAGCTTTGAGAACACCGTCCAACCATCTCGTCCTCTGTCGTCCCCTTTCCTTGTGCCCTCCATCTTTCCCAACATCAGGGTCTTTTCCAGGGAGTCTTGTCTTCTCATGAGGTGGCCAAAATATTGGAGTCTCAGCTTCAGGATCTGTCCTTCCAGTGAGCACTCAGGGCTGATTTCCTTCAGAATGGATAGGTTTGATCTTCTTGCAGTCCATGGGACTCTCAAGAGTCTCCTCCAGCACCATAATTCAAAAGCATCAATTCTTCGGCGATCAGCCTTCGTTATGGTCCAGCTCTCACTTCCATACATCACTACTGGGAAAACCATAGCTTTAACTATACGGATCTTTGTTGGCAAGGTGATGTCTCTGCTTTTTAAGATGCTGTCTAGGTTTGTCATTGCTTTTCTTCCAAGAAGCAGGCGTCTTTTAATTTTGTGACTGCTGTCACCATCGGCAGTGATCATGGAACCCAAGAAAGTAAAATTTCTTTTAATATTTACTTCTGGTAAATCCCAAGTAATTCTCCTCATATTAAGACATACTTGAGCCCCATAGAGGTGTGCATGGGCCAAGGAAATCCATATTTTATAAGCAGGCCGAATCATACAAAGCAAATGCATTTGAAAAGATAGAGTTTAATGCACTTGAGACCCAATGATGTTTTTAGATTCTGCACATCAGTTTCAACCCAGACTTCCCCTTTATTAGCAACTTTCAGACAAGCCCTTGCGAAGTAGTATGTTTTACTGTCTTAAATGGTGCTTGCTAGCACAGCACCATTACTGCAGTGGGAAGTATATCTTAATAACACAGGCCTGAGTTTAGCATAGGTGATGCATGGCACTATGTCCATTCTGTCCGAATTACAAAACGAAATAAACATGGAAGTTAATCTGAATAACAGAACTCCTCTATTAATAATAATAATAGTAGTAGTAGTAATAATAATAATAATAATAATAATAATAATAATAATAATAATAAAACATTTACCCTGCAAGGATGTGATAGAACCTGTTTTCAAATTTCTCTGTTAATGGCAGTTGACATACGAATTCTCAAATGCTGCAATGGATGTTTACTTAGAAGTAAGCTCCACTGAATTTTATTTTTGTGTAAACATGGGCACGACTAGGCTAAAATTAAAGGCTATGGAAAGGTCTGCCAACAAGCTGACATAATGTGCAAGAACATTCCTTTTGTGATTTATAATAAGCATAGTTAGAATGATCCATGATTTCTTTCTTTCTTTCTTAAAAATGTTTCATCATTCCAAGTGAGCTGATGTCTTCCTTGTCCACCATGTTACTAAACACCAAATATGGCAGATGTCTGCCTCATCTTGGAGAAGACAAGAAACTGGTGTTTTAGATTATGTGAAGATTAACCTTAAATCTCCATGTGCTTGTCCAGAGTTTAGCATTCAAAGCAGATGTGGGCTGGGGTTGTGTGTGTTTTTTAAGTAAAAGGAAACTCCTTTCAGTTGGAGAGTTCAGAATGGTTGAACTATCCATCAAGAAAAATATGTATTTTGTAGACACAAAGGTTCAATTTCTTTTAGCCTGTCTGTGCAAAGTCCTGTTTTTGTGTGTTTGTGATGTCATTCAGCTCCCCCATTTCTGACCCATGAACCTCTGATTAATTCCTCAGAAATATCTCCTGTGCTGCTACCATCTCTGCTTAGAATGAAATATTGTAACAACATATGCCTAGCAGAAGAGAAGCCACAAATGTTATCCACCAAAGCCAAATCTTCATATGACTCCGAGTTTCTGGGAATTTGTCTTGACAGCGTGTACCCCTCTTAGGAATCTTTACTCATTAAGAATAATGGGGGGCATACTCTGGTTTTTTGGTAAAGTGTTTTTACTAGGAATAACAGAAAATCGAATCCCGAAGGAAAAGAAGAAACTGTTTATGTATGCAACAACAGCAGCCCAGATCTTACTAGCCCAAAGGTGGAAGGAAGACACGACACCAACAATAGAAGAATGGCTATTGAAAATGATGGACTATGCAGAAATGGCAAAACTAGCAGAAAAGCTCAGAGACAATGACATTGAGAAAATTAAAAAAGGGAATGGGAGACATTTATTGTATATCTACAAAAAATATTGTAAACAAGTAGAAACATTGGCAGGCTTTGACTAAACACTTGCAAGCAGTTAAAATAAGATAAAGTTTATGGAAGGAAATTTGAACTGAAACAATAAAAACTGATGGTATGTAATTAAGATAAAATAACAAGGATAAGAAAAAAGAAGCTTAAGTACAATTATGCAGAAAATAATATATATGTTCAATGAACCAGGGAAGAAATGGAGGGAAGTCAGGAGGTTAAAGAGAACCTCCGGAAAGATGTTTTTTATTTTTTTATTTTGTTCTTATATTCCATGTTTGATATTTTGCATTTCTCATTATCCCCCCCCCCTTTTTTTTGATGGAAAAAATGGTTGAATTTGAAATTGTAAAACCAATAAAAGTTATTTACAGAAAAAAGAAGAAAAGAATAATGGGGCATACTCTTTCAGACAGTGATGAGGCAGCTTGAAATTTATCTTTCCAAGTATCTTCCCAGGGATCCTTTCTAAGGATGAGATCTTGCCTATGAACACTCACTGTGAATAGTGGGAGCAGGGGAGAGCCATTTTTTTTTTAAATAAAAAAATCAGATATACTACATTCTAGTCCATGTTGCTTGCTTTGCTGATGTAGGAAATACAGAAACCACTTTAAGTGTCACTTGTAAGAGTGGCCTTTGTCTTTAACAGTCATGTTCTTTTTGGAGCTACATTGAACCTGTCAAGTTAAAAGGTTGCTAAAAGGAGAAAAATATGAGTCCTTCTTGGCAACAGGATGGAACTGTTACAACTAACAAACACCATCAGTGACCTGAGAAGGGCCATTGGGGGAGGAAACCCTGGTAAATAGTGATTTAATCTGTCCTATATTATCAACTGTATCAGGTGATGGAAATGGTCAGGTGAGGAGGAGTTATTTATTGTAAAACAAAACAAAACAACTTTTTAATATACTGTTGCACACCAACCCAATCTCCGAGTGGTGCAAGATTCCAGGGGTTCCAGGCACTTACCCAGAGTTCAATTTTCTTGGAATGAGTGGCAGCAGAGACTGTGGTGTCTTTAGGATTTATATAGTTTATTTACACATGTATACAGCCTGAGCCTATGATGGAGGGGCTCACAGCATATTAGTTTTCCCAAGCCACAGCTTTGGATTCAAACAGAAATCAAGCATGTTTCTCCTTCTCAGGCTCCTGCCTTCTGCCTGATTCTCACCCAGCGCTCTCTCTCTCCTCTGACTCTTCTCCTCACCAAAAACTAGGTGAGAGAGAGAGGGGCCTCCACACTCTTTTGCCCTCTGGCACAAATCCACTTCCTCTGTTACCCTAATGACCCATACTTAGGGGGCCATTATCTCACCAATAATAGCCTAGCCATTCCAACAACTGAAACCTTGCTGGATTTGGGAATTAGAAGGGACTCAGGCGTACAGCTTATCTCCCCCCCCCCAACTTACCACAATATCATATTTGGAAATGAACTAGACTTCAATCCAAACCTCCGCTCTGGAGTTTTACAGTAAGGTTACCAGACGTCCCTGTTTCCCGGGGACAGTCCTTGGATTTACAGCTTTATCAGCATTCACATGTATGTAGTGAACAGTAAGTGTCCCCGGATTCATTGAAAAACATCTGATAACCTTACTTTACAGAAGCTGGGGCAGAAGGTTGAGGGGGGCAGTAAGATCACTTTGCCAGCCTGGAGCTGGTGCAGCAATTGGGCCTGGATAGAGTCTGATGCTGTTGCATAATGACTCTAAGAACAGCTCAGGATTCAATGGAACCAGGACTGGCTCAGCCCCACGTCCCCATTTCTAGGAGGACCCATTTTGGGACCTTATACTATTGCCACTAGAAGCATGATTGGTGGGTGTAAAGAGCAGTGCTGTACCAATGGAGTAGTACTTGCACCATTCTGTTGGCAGTAGCTTGTCTTCTGCTTTGGCGATCACTCTTAGCTGAGTGTCTTCCATGAATATGACTGGTAAGAACCTGGCATATTCAGAAGAACTGGGAGGAAGGAAGAGCCAGTGTAGTGTAGTGGTTAAGAGCAGTGGACTCGTAATCTGGGGAACCGGGTTCGCGTCTCTGCTCCTCCACATGCAGCTGCTGGGTGACCTTGGGCTAGTCACACTTCTCTGAAGTCTCTCAGCCCCACTCACCTCACAGAGTGTTTGTTGTGGGGGAGGAAGGGAAAGGAGAATGTTAGCCGCTTTGAGACTCCTGAAGGGGAGTGAAAGGCAGGATATCAAATCCAAACTCTTCTTCTCTGCCCAATCAATCCCTCCCATCCCCAAGCACAATGCAATTTTTTAAAAAAATTGTTCAGTTTTTAGTGAATGTTATCTTGTGAATGGTAGTAACTTCCATAGAGATGTTCCATATGTCACTCTCCTATTGTTCAGATCTTTGCATGCTCCAGGTCCGAATTCTCCAGAATTAAGTGCCTTCTTCATTTGCCTGACATTAGGTTGCAGTTCTGTGCTCACTTAAAGGGTTCCAACTCAATGCGAATGACCTTTGAGTCAATATACGTAGGATTGTGCTGTAAAGTCAGGCTATGGCAACCTTGCACGCTAGCTTCCTAGCCCATGTTTTTACTCTTCTCCACTTGAGGAAAAGATGCACTCTAAAACAAAGCAGAATGAAAATCAGGAGACCATTATCAAGAGGACTTATGCAGCAGCCATTGACATCATCGTTCCTGAGCACCCTCTCCTGCATCGTGGAGTCTCTTTGGTTCCCTGGTATACTCCAGAGCTTTGGGCGGGGAAACAAGTTGGGAGATGGCTAGATAGAATATGAGTGGTGGAAAACTCCAGTTGAATGCGGTCAAACACAGGCGAAGGCTCTTCATCAAGCTCACCTAGTGGCAATGAAGGCTGCAAAGAAGGCATACTTGCCTGGCACCTTCATAACATATCTTTAGGTGTCAGGCAAAAAACATTCCTCTTCTCCAAGGCTTTTGCGTGGAGGTATTGTTTTTATTTGTTATTATGAAATGTATTTTTGTTTTCATATTATAAACTGCCCTGTGATCGTCAACTGAAGGACATTAGAGAAATTCTATTATTATGATTATGAGTAATACAACTTGCATTTTAAATATTACATTAGATTATCCTTGAATCTGCTGAGAGTTGCAACAACAACAAAAATCCAGAATCATTTTTGGAAGAGGCCTGCTTTGAAGGATAGCTGCTTTTGCCAGGAATCTGGTATTTGATGTCAAAATGTGCAGCCTTTGGCAACATGGCACAAGTTCAGTTACAGTATTTTTTGCACCATAACACTCACTTTTTTCCTCCTAGAAAGTAAGGGGAAATGTCTGTGCGTGTTATGGAGCGAATGCCTGCGGGTGGTGGTGGGGATCTGCTGCAGTCGTGAGCAGAGGATCCATGGTTCCCCTTCCTTTCCTCCTCCGTGGTTACAAAGCATTGATCCACATGGATCCTCAGGATTTTTGCATTGGGCTACTCCAAACTCACTGTCAGATCACATGTCTGTGGCCACAGCATGAACCACAAAAATCATATATCCACTATTTCGTTTAGAATATTTTTTTCCTTGTTTTCCTCCTCTAAAAACTACGTGCGTGTTATGGTCTGGTGCGTGTTATAGAGCGAAAAATATGGAATTTTTATTGTAAAATACAGGTAGAAGGAAAGCCTAGACCAAACTTTTCTTGCCATATCATGATTTTATTTAGTATTGTTAAGTGTGTGGAATTTCGTCTTCTCTTAAAATAAGAATAATACCAGAACAACATAAAGCACTGTCTACAAAGTTTATACATACTTCAATAGCTTATGTCCAGCATAGCAAGCCAAGCATTTTCTCTCCAATGTCCTTCCACAGCTGCTATAATGAACAAATCACATATTCTTGCTGCATATTCATATGGCGAAGAATACAAGAATACTCTTTATTTAATACTCTTTATTTTAGTAATTTAGTCATTGTCCCTCTTACATAGGAATAAGGGAATAGATTAGCAAATAAATGTTAAGGAAAGAATTTGGGCATAACAAATATCTCACTGCTGTAATCAGTAAAATACTATTGAAGAGACTCTGACTGGTTTTTGGATTAGCCAGATCTGGCGGGGGGGGGGGGGGCACTACTGTGGAATTCCTTTCTTGTGGAAAACCATCCCAAGTTGCAAATCGAAGTGTCTGCTGCAAGCGGCGTAAAACATTTCCCGAGGTCTGGTTTTCAGAGAGGGTATGTTTAATCTATTTTATTTACTGATTTGAAATATTTATACCCCTTCTCTCAGTCATAATTTCTCAGGTAGCTATTAGTTGTCTGTACCTGCTTTATGTTGAGCTTTTGCGAGATTTTTCAAATGCTTGTGGGAAACGCCTCCCCTTCAAGAAATGGGTTCAGCAAAATGGGAAGAATCAGCTGGCTTGTGCCAGAGTGGCTGACCAAAAAATGAGCATCCCAATTCTGATCCCCTGGATGTTGGAGGGTATGCTACAGTTCAGAGTCCAATTCAAGCATCCTGACAGATGACCATCTAACATCTGCTCCCAGACAGAGCTTCACATTTTACTGCTTCCCTGTAATATCCATTGATATCCACCCATTGATTCCATCCCCAGCGAGAAGCTCCAGGTATGTAATTCTAAGCTATCCTTCCCATTGATTGGTGGTTTCAGAGTTTCAGGGGGCCTGCGTGACTGAGAATCACCACACATAACATCAGGTTTAGGCCTAGGTGATCATTCAACTATGGCAGGGCCAAGTATCTACCCTGCTTTTTCAGATGTTGGCAATGGACACACTTCAAAAGATTTTAGAGTTACTATGTGAATGATTATTGTGATTAGCAAAAGTGTACTTTTAAAAGTCTTCTCTTACATTTGCACCCAAATAGAGGATGGAAACGTCCTCCTTGTTCCATGGCAAGTCTATAAGTGATCTGCTTATAACTTCCATGTGGTGATCAAAGTCTCAATCTATCTACCCATAGTTTGCAGTCTCTAGTCAACCTCATGTAACTAGCTTGTCCATCCTAAGTTGATAAGGAACCAGAAATGGATGTTGTTTGTGTGGTTCTGCACCACAGAATCAAGCTGTGCACACACTTCCCATTGTTCAGTTGGGAAGTGCAGTTGCAACTCAGAACAGGTAATCCGTCAAGGTTTGGCAGTGCTTATTACCAGTATGGGGAAGAAGAAACAGAACACAGTTGTCACCTTCCTCTCATGTGATTGGACCTTTTAGAGCTGACAGTATGGATGAATTGTTTGGGCTGATGCATGTAGGAAGATAGCACGCCAACATGGCCAATATTTGCAGCACCAGGGTAAAGAGTATGATTTTCTAAGAAGTACTGTATGGATTTGTTCCCACATGCAGTTATGTGTGCGAAATTCCCACTGCAATAAATGAGAATAAGAGTGTGTAATTGTATCAAGGACCCTGGCGGCGGCAGCAACAGCAGTGCCTAGGAGATATCTCCTGCTGTGATTTAAATTCTTTTGGCCAAAGATTCAACTTAGATGCTAATAACAAAATCTAAATTAGCAACGACTTTTGAAGTAAGCAGAAACTTGACGTCAGCTGTAAATCTGAAATGACTGTTTACCTGACTCATCTCAAGATCACGATCTTTAAATCAGAATGGGCTCCTTCCATCAAGTCATTACAAATATGCTTCGTACCTTAATAAGAACAAGTAAATAAATTCCCTCTTCATTATTGAGGCATTCTCTGAACATGGTAATTCCCTCCAGGAGCAATATCAATGCTAATACAGCATTAATAAAGATAAAGACATAAAACAATGTTGTGATAAATTTTCTCTTCCTAGTCACCGAGGTACTATTTTCCCTGAAAATTATCTCAAGACAGTTTAATGTTTTCTATTGCTATGGTTGCAGAATTAGGGCACATTGCTAAGAAGACCTCTATTACATCCATTAATGAGATTTATAAGAACATTAATAGGTAAATCCAAAGCCCTACTCTATCAACAATAATGCAGATTAATGAAACACCCAACTCCTTACAATGCAAAACTATAAATATTCAAAGTTGCTCTCTCTTCTCTGAGACATATGGGTGTTTTTGAACAGACATGGCTGCTGTCAGTCCAGCATCGCCTATGGCAGCGGTTCTCAACCTGTGGGTCCCCAGATGTAGTTGGACTACAACTCCCATCACCCCTGAGCTCTGGCCTTGCTAGCTAGGTGTGATGGGAGTTGTAGTTCAACAACATCTGGGGCCCCACAGGTTGAGAAAGGCTGTCCTATGTCATTGCTTGCTTGTGTAAACATCCAACAAATGCCACCTTTCCTCCTACTTCTGCTGGTGTAGCATAGTGGCTAAGGATGTAATGTAAGTCCTCAGCAGGGTCCTCCCATGAAATTTTGCCACATGAGGAAAAGGACAGGATAGTCCTCCTTACCCTCAGTTCTAAGCCCTTCAAATTGGCAGTTGAAGTAGGTCATGGAGTTGAATTACCAGGAGACCTGGGAGGAATGACAGGCTGTAGTGGTGGCATCTACTAGTTGCAGGAAAGAGTGTTCCTGTGCTCAAGTCCTGCTTGCGGGTTTCCCACAGCCATTTGGTTGGCCACTGTGAGAATAGGCTGCTGGACTAGATAGGCTATGAGACGGATCTAGCAGGCCCTTCTTAGGTTCCCACTACCATCTCCTCACAGCATGAGCCTCCTGAGGCAATTGCTACACTCTGCTTAATAGCCAGGCTGGCCCCCACTTCAGAGCTCAAATCACCTGTAAGCTTTCTGGGAAGTTTTATGCAAGCCATTATCTCGGCATCTCTCTCTATATCTTCAACATGCCACTAATAATATTGGCCAACCATTTGTAGTGTTGTAAATGTTACTGAGGTAGGGCATGTTAAGTGCTTTGACGACTTGAAGTGTGCTACTGAAATGTTCCGCTATTACTTTTTTATTACGCTACATTTAAAACTGTGGTATTTTAAGCAACTTTGGGATCCAAGCCAACACCAGCAATGTTATAAAAGTGGTCTGCTAGAAATGAAGGGACTACCCCCACCACATAGGAGGGGGAAAGCTTTCCCCAAATGTTTTCATTAACTGGATAGAAAGGATTCATGGGGATTCCTTATCATAGGGGGGTGGGGAAAAATTGCTGGATGTAAATCTCAGTTTTAGAATTTTATTAATTTAGAGCTAGTTTACACAAAGTAGTATGAGGGCTGCTTGAGAGAAGCAGCATGTGAAGGTCAGTCCATGCAACTAACTGACCAAACAACCTCGGGTATCATTGTAGCATCTCAAAGAGACCTCACTTTGCTAGTTGACCCCCCCTCCCCAAATTGGGTCTTAATGAATGAGCTCCATTTCTTCTATTACTGTTGGAGTAGATAATGGACCTTAATAACTTAATAATTTACATGGACCTTGGTGTTTTTATAACACAATGCTGTAGGTCGCTACACAAAAGTAAGTCCTATTTGGTTAAATGGACCTTACTTCCGGCAAGTAGGATTGTAGCCTTAGGATAAGTTAAAAAAAAGTATTAGTGAAGATTCTTCCTGTTCCACTAATTTCCTTGTGCGTACAGTTGTACCTTGGAAGTCAAACGGAATCCGTTTCAGATGTCCGTTCGACTTCCAAAACATTCGGAAAACAAGGTGTGGTTTCTGATTGGCGGCAGGAAGCTCCTGCGGCCAATCGCAAGCTGCATCAGCCATGCCGGACATTCGGATTCCAAAGAACGTTTGCAAACCAAAACACTCCGGTGTTTGGGAGCCAAAACGTTTGAGTCACAAGGTGTTTGACCTCTGAGGTACAACTGTATTACTAAAGTGGGGGCATAATGAGGAAATATACTGAGAGTCCAAATGTGGGAAGACTGGGGAGGAGACTTCAGAGACCCCTAACCTTGCAAGAAAATACCAAGGGTTTGAAATCCTTCTTTTGAACTTCCTCCTCATGATATTCATTCATACATCAGTTTAAGACACGTTTATTTTTGTAGGTCCTCAGAGCAGAGGGAGTAGGAAATGGCCCTATTTGTCTAAAACGTTTTCTGTCCCACTGATGGATACTTTGATCTTTAAATGGTGTTATTTTAATTAATTGTAAATTGTGGTTTTAATTCTGTTTGCATGCTGTGTGTTTTGAATGCTGTTAGCTGCCCTTGGCTCCATATGAGGAAAGGCAGCTGCAATTCCCAGAGTTCCCTGGGAAGAAGTTGGTTGTTAAACCACTCTATGAATTATAGGGCCAATGCTATGGGACTGAGCACCTCAGTCCCCCAAAAGTATGTGGGGAAGGGGCTGAGCCCCCCATCTTGAGGGGACCCACCAGGCCTTCCCATGCTGGCAGAGGATCCCATTGGGTCTTGCGGCCTCCTCCCAATGCACGTGATGTCACATGTGTGTGTGTCAATGTTCCATCCCAATGTTGGGTGGAACTTGGTGCTTCTGCTATGAACTGTTAGCTCTGTGAGACGAATAGGGGGTCTCCCAACAGCTGTCACCACCTACAACAAGCTACAGCTCCCAGAATTGCTTTGGAGAAGCCATGACTGTTTAAAGTGGCATCATAGTGCTTTAAATGTATGGTGTGAATGAGGCCTAAAACTTGCCTTTTAAATTCTACTTTTGCTCAATGTAAATGCAGATACAATTAAATTAGAATTTATTACTGATTCTTTGCAGACTTCTATAATTTCTTGGTCCTTGGAAGCATGCAAACACCAAACGGCTTTATATTTTATATCTAATATTTTTTCCCTTTGTGTAATATCAATAAATCATTTCCAGTACCATTTCTCCAATTTATCAAGATAATTCTGAGCTGCCTCCTAGTTTTGTGTCATCTGCAAATGTGATAAGTATGCTTGCCACTTTTTCATCCAAGTCATTAATAAGATGACATACCTAATGTCTTGCTCCTCCACTCAAATTAAAAGTAATTGAGTTTGTGAAAAATCAATAACATTAATATGCAGCCCATTAAATTACGTGGCATTTTTATAGTGTCGTGGAAAAATGTATTTGTGCTGCGTTAAGATGTGTTCATTGTGTATGAATTGGGCTGTGGTACCCATTTTATATCAAACTCTGTTGGGACTATTCCAGAAGAAGGACCATTTTGTAAGTTACAACATATAAACTATGCAATTTTTTAAAAAATTAAAGTCACAGCAAACAGATGGATGCAGGTCCCTGGCTCAGGAGGAGACTGTTACAACTTGCTTGAGTTGGAATGTGTGTGGGGGGGAGAGGGTGAAGCCAAGAATTGGAGGGTCTTAGTTCAGGGGACGAGGTTCAATTAAATCACTATGTGCACTACTGACCATTGCAGGTGTCTTTTGCTGCTCTCTAGTAGAACGGGAAAGACTGTCCATGAAACTTATCTCAAACAGAATGTGAGTTAGTCCCCTGACAGTACTTTCTCACTGAAACCAGATAGATAAAGAGAATTTGGGGGCAGGGGTCTTCCTTCTATATCAAACCTCTCGACTGATGGTGTTTTTTTTTTTAAAAAAGTGGAAAAACAAGCATCACAGTGAATGTCACAAAAACAAGGTGAAATAAACAGCCAGAAATGTCTTGTAAGCAAGGAAGCACACAGACAAGACAGATATGAAAAGCAGCAATACATAGTGGGTATTTTAAACTGAAGGGACATGTAGGAAACAGGCCTACCAAACTTGGGGAACCAAACTTGGGGAAGCCTTGGCATCTGATGAACCACCCCCAACCAGGTTACTTGAAAAATTGTATTTCCTTTTATGAACATGCCTGGGTGCTAAGATCCTTGGCTGAGCACCTCTCAGTCCCATGAACATCTGAGGCATGGTTGGCGGTCGGTGACATGAGAGAAAGATTTTCCTGTGGCAGTGCAATATTGTGAAATTGCCTGAGAGTTTAGAGCAGTTTCTGCCCTCTATCTTTCTGCCAGCAGGATGAGACCTTCCCATTTGACAATTAGGTGCAGAGGATGTTGACCACTGGAGTGCTATGGGGGCAATTGGTATTGATGTAGGTTTGAGGGTAGAAAGTATGAGAGCAAGCTCACCAATCCAGTCTCTTTGTCTAGGCAATGATTCTGAGTTAGACTTGTTAAGCACCATGATTAGTATCCCAAAAGAATGAGCTGGGCTGCAAGAGCTACAACACAGTGATGAGGCCCTCTGAGCAAGTGGGTGGGCCTTCTAGCATCCTGAGAAGCTCTCTCTCTCTCTCTCTCTCTCTCTCTCTCTCTCTCTCTCACACACACACACACACATATATATAATCCCAGCTTGGGAGAAAGGCGAAATAGAAATAAGCTAATAAGCTAAAGAGGTCTGACCCTGCTTGTCATGGCTGCCATATCCTTTCCCATTGGCAGCATCGCCACTCACTGTCCTCATCCATTGCTACTCTCTAAACATGGCCCTGAAGTTAAGAACAGAACTATGGTAATATAATGCAGACCATCCTAACTGGTTCCCCACCCCTGCGGGCAGAGGTGCTGACTTGGGACCCAGATTATGCGCATGCACATGCTGTGATGTCATGACGTCACTCAAGCCATCATGTGTGCACGACAGTGCTTGGCCTCAACCCACCACTGCTGCCTGCTGCCTTGCCTCTGTTCGCTCTCCATCGCGGCCACCGCAACTGGGCTGGGCCTTCACCTCCACTGCCAGGCTTCTGTTGGCCCCATGGAAATGGTACCTATGTGGTGTCATGACATGCGACACATTGGGTCACCCAGCCCAGCACCCACAGTTGGAATTTTTTGGTTGCCAAGGCCCCCCAGGCCCCCTAGATATAGCACCTATGCCTTCAGGGAGGAATTGTCATTGTACGTCCAAACCTCCCCAGGAACTGAGCATGACAATTGGGTGACATACACCCCACCTATTTCCAGACCACCCCCCTCTGAAGCAAACAAAGAAGTAAACCACATATTTGAAATATATTTTTAAAAATCACATTAAATAACAATAATTAATGACCCCAACCGGCCAACAAATATCAGTGTAATTTGTCAAATGTCTCATATTTAAACTTGGTTGGGCTAGCCCGTCTCCTTCAAAGTGCTTGCCAATCACTAGCGCTGCACTGTTCCCTTCTGTCCCTGAAGCGGACTCCTCTCAAACATTCCCAGGTCGCTTACAAAGCTCGTTCCCAACCTCAGGCCATGCAGTTCCTTCCTAGTTCAAGCCCTGGAGCCCTCTGACACTTTTGTTGGAAGAGCTCAGCCCCTCCTGTATAGAACTTGACAGGAAATGAATGACATTCTCGGTCGCTCAGGTTGCATCCCCTTTCATCAGAAAGAGCACATATTTATTGCTGTGCGCTATTATCTTGAGGCTTTCTCTGAATGAGGCTCTTGATAATAGGCATCTATTGATAATTTCCCTGCATGCTCTTTCATTTTTCCCTTTTTTCTCCCCTGCAATAATCCAGTTTTCATTTGCCATTTATTCCTCTGTGCGCTGCACTCCAAGCTGTTCCGCTCTCGGCAAGGTCAGCACTCTAAACATCTCCTCTCTGAACTTCTAGTTCCCTTGCAAGTTCCAAAGGATGGTAATTTGGCCCATAGGATCAGCAGCATTGCTCTGAGACTGCCTAGCAAGATAATACAGAAAGGCAGCCTATGACTGCTTGTCTGTGTATTTTAATCCCAGGGAAGAATATTCAAAAAGAAACGCACACACACTCCTTTATATATGAATCCCTAATGGATATAAATGTATATGTTTCACATTTTCTCTGTGGCACAGTTGAAGGTCTTATCCAGACAGCTCTCATTTCAGGATGGGGCATCCCGGTTTTGCACTCTTGGTCAAGATGAGTAAGGTGCTTCAACTGCAATCATTCGGCTTTGGGAAGGAGGTGTGAGGGCTCCGACAGAGTCCTAGAGTCCTCATTCCTTCTTCCCAAAGCCTAGTTTGTGCTTGCCCAGCTTTGGGAAGGAGGTGTGAGGGCTGTGGGACCCAGAGCTCTTGCGCTTTCTTCCCAAAGCCTGTCACCTCCCTTACCCAGCTTTGGGAAAGTGGCGCAAGGTCAGGGGGTGGGCGCATCAAATTTTAGCCTCACACAGGGTACCATTGTTACCAAAGTCCTTCCCTGCCTCAAGAGGCAGTACAATCCCTCTACCCCAGCAACCTTTCATAGATCAAACTGCACATGCGCAGAGTACAAATTCCTGGAGTTCGTAAGTGCTGTAGTATTATTTCCAAAGAGCGTTATGTTTTGATTCTATTCCTATTTTTCTTTTTCTTTTGTAAACATTTTTTAATTAATTTTCAGTTACATATATCCAATATAAATCACATTTTAACATTACCAAATTACAATTACAATTCAAAAATAAACCATTTGATAAGCCAATTATACTTTTTAGATGGCCTCTCACATGCTAGATTTCAAGGTAAGATAAATTCATTTAATTTTGCTTCCAAAATCTTATTTAATCCAATTACATTTCAATCTTATTCATAATCCCTAATACAACAACTACAATGTTTTTACTATTTTGATTTTTCTAGCATCATCAAATTCATAGCTGAAACACTCAGAACATAAAAATCTCCTCAACACAGTTAAATTTTCTTTCCCATTTAAGGTAAAGCTTCCTGTCTCCACTGAAGTCAGTGGCTAAATAATTCCCACTGGTTTTCATAGAGCCAAGTGTTAATCCCATGTGTTTATAGGTCTGATTCCGACATCATTAGGGTGTGGTGGAAATATGTGATTATAAAGTACCTTTGAGAGCTGAAGATCAAAGGAAGTGCAGTGCATCATTCTGAAGATTATTATTATTATTAAGTATTATTAAATGAAATTGGAAGCAGAACACATAGGAACAGCGTTTCATTGTGGGGTGGGGTGAAGTGCTTTCATCTCAAGTTTAAGGATAAATACCATGACTTTCTATTTAATATTAATCCCATGTCTCTTAGCATTTTCACCAATGGTGTGTACATAGACACAAATAAAAGCGAACCGGTATGAATACAGAGGCCGATATGAACACAAATCTCTCAGTCATTTGCTAACTTAAAACTCTGACCACTTTTTAATCCTTATAACCTATAACTTAGACAACCAGGGTCTACAACACTCCAGGAATTACAATTCTACAGCATTACAATGGATTTGGGGACTGCTATCCTGAAAACTACTTCATTTGTAGGCTGAAAAGTACTGCTTCTGCTTCAGGTGACTGGTTAATCATTTCTCTTTGGCTTGAGTACACTAAATGAATACAGACAAAAGAAAGTACTTCTTTAAACTATCATTCTCATAACATGTACTGAAGGCCACCAACCTAGGGCTCATCCATACTTCTACTTGCCCCACCATATTCACCCAAGTAAACCTGTTGTTTACTGCTGAATCAGAGCAAATGCCAATCTGGCTTTCTCCGGATTGATGTTTGTTCTGATTTAGCACTCAAAAGTGGGTTTTCAAGGTGAAAGTGGTAGGGCAAAGGTGAAACTGCTTGGACCCATGTCCCAGGCCTTCCAAGTGTCCCTATTTCCCAGGGATAGTCCTGGATTTACAGAAGCCATTCTGGTTTCTGATTTGATCCCAGAACGTCCCGCTATTCCTTAAGACATCCCTATTTTCATCAGAGAAATGCTGGAAGCTATGGAGTTATGTGACTCCCTGAGCCAAAGAGATAAGTAACTATACAACCTCTAGAAGACATCTGAAGGTGGCCCTGTATAGGGAAGGTTTTTTTAAAAAAATAAAAAATGTCTAATGTTTTATTACCGGTATGTTTTTATATATGTTGGAAGCTGCCCAGAGTGGCTGGGACAACCCAGTCAGATGTGCGGGGTATAAATAATAAATTAAATACGGAATAGGATGCCCCTATTTCCATCAGAAAAAAATGGAGGGTATGATGTCCAGAAAGCACGGAACAAGTGGAAAACTGCTTGGACCCATGCTTTCTAGGCATGGAACAAGTGGAAGTGTGGCCGATGGCTCCAAAAGAGGACTACACAAATTCCTGAAGGACAAGACTATCAGTGGCTACTAGGCATGAAGGCTATGATCTGCCTCCACTGCTGGAGACAGTATGTCTCTAAATTTCAATTTAGTGGGGAGAGTGCTATTGCACTCAGTCCTGCTTGTAGGCTTCCACATAGACATCTAGTTGGCCACTGTGAGAACAGGAAGTGAACGAGATAGACCTTTGGCCTGGTCTTGTGCCCACTGATCTTGAAAATAGATGTCTTGGCACACATTAACTCCCGTCCTACCTCAATATTTTCTATCTCCAAAAAAGCAAACCAGGTATCCTAGGATATTCCTTATGGGGGCAACCTTCCCCAGTCTGGTGCCCTTCAGATTTTTTTTGGACTACAATGTCCATCAGTCACAGCCAGGCAGAAGCAGCCAGACTGGAGAAAGCTACTACAGGGCTTTGTTGAATATGAATTTCTCTCCTGAGGATGGGAGGTGAAATAAAGGGGGGAAAGGCACATAAGGAAAGTTTGAGCACATTATAGAGGTAAACACTCTAGGCCCAATATATAAGTTTGAGCACCCTATAGAAGTTAGAAACCTAGCTCCAATATAATTCCCCTACAGAAGTGGCCAGCACTATTTGCCTGTATAATGTAAACACAGCCCAAATGTGAATCAATGAATATATTAGCTCTGCATAAAGAGGTGGCACCTGAGACAGACACTAAAGCCTATTAAGGGAAAATCAAAGCACCCAGAAGAGAATGACAAGGCATAGGCTTCAGCTATTAAGGCTGACTTTTCCATTTTTACTAAACTGTAATTAATTGAAGGGGGGGTTGCTGTGCATCAGATTCTTGACACGAACGTACAAAATTTATTTTTTTAAACATCCAACTTTTGAAAGAGATCACCCTATCAAACACATCTCATTTCCCCCTTCCCTCTCTGAAGGGTTCGTTAAGAACATAGATTGGCTTCGGCAAAACTGTGTATTCTCAGGCGAACACCTGTGAACTGTTGAGTTTAATTGGGCAACAGCTGGCGTTGATTGTGAGCTTTTCTTGCTGAATCTCATTACGTTGCTGAATTTGGCGTTGGTGGGCTGTGTGTTTTTTTACAAGAGCTCGAGCACATTTTAAAAGATCTTCAAGGAGAATTATTAAAACCATTTCCGAGAATACTCAGGCACAGCTTATTCACTTTATCTCAGCACTTTATCCAGGCTACGGATGAATGGGGATAGGTTATGGATGAAGGTGCTGCTGGGTTTTGATACTCCTGCGGTTTGTGCTGATACAATTCTCTCTTTTGATTCCAGCTGTTGGCAGTGCGTCAGGAGAAGGGCTCCCTGTGGTTTGGCATTGCACTGCACATGAAGGCATGTTGGAGGTGTTCTGGGAAAAGGAAGGTATATGTCACTCGGATTCAGCATTAGACAAAACTTCTGTGCCTCTCATTGCTAGTCCGAAAGGCACTGTGTAGGAAGTGCACCTTGCCTTCCTGTAATGTTAGAATAGGGAAAACTCCACTTCTGCTTCTCATCAACTATTTTATTGAATCCCCTTCCAGTTGAGGTCAAACAGACCCTGTTGAACTTTTTATTTATTTTCCCTGTCATTTTAACTGGTTTTGATTTTTATCATACTGAGTTACTGTACACTGCTCAGAGACCATTGTAATTAAGTGGTATATATAAACAGTCAAAGAAAAGAAAACTCTTTAAAGGTTCAGGATCTCTGACCTCCAGTGAGGCTGCCACAACTCTGGTGCTCTATGGCTGATTTGGGCTGCAACTCACCTGACAGCTGGAACAGCTGGACACTTGGTAGTCCAAAACAGCTGAGGAAACCAGGTTAATGAAGGCTGCTTGACTGTATTGATCATTAGCTGGTAGGTTGCTACCAACAACTGGGTTGTGAATTGACCCAAGGTGGGTCATACTAGCAGATCCACAGCCATTGGGAGCAAGGAAAGGAGTTAGGCAGACAGAGGGAGGAAGTGAAATGGGAAGCTGCCTTATGCCGGATCAGACTATTTGTCTGTCTAGTGCAAAATTCTCTATATGGGCAGAAGCTTTCCATGGAAAGTTCTGCCATATCACCTGCCATATCACCCGTCTCACTGAAGATGACAGGGATTGAAACTGGGACACTCTGCATATCAAGCATCCCTATGCCCCCTGCAGAACAGGGATGGGGAATATGCACCTCCAGCTGCTGCTGGACTCCAACATCAGCTTCAGCCAGCAAGGCAAGTAGTCTAGCATGCTAGGAAATGTAGTTGGACAACATCTGGATGGCCAAAGATTCCACACTCCTGCCATATTGGGAGATGTAGAAATAAATGATTCTTTTTTAGGTGCTGCATTTCATGTTGGTATTAAAGGTGGGTCTAAACTCCTATGGCACCATTAAGATGTCTTCTCACACAGGTTTAGGGTTCACTCTTTACAATTGGCCTGAAACTGTTCATTACTTTGAATGCAAATCTGTAACAAAAATCAGGGGCAGCAGGTGCCACCTTAAGAGTCATGCCTCCTCCCTTCTCTCATATAGGTGGGAACACTTCATTCTAAGGAGGAGAGCACAATATGGCCTCTGCCACCAGATGAAGACAAAGGGCCACTGAGAGGTTATACTTACTGCCTCCCAGGAAGAACATCAAGGCAGCTGCTCTGGCTCTGGCCAGGTCTTCCTCCAGCCTTGCTAGTAGAAAAAGCACCTCCAGTTACTGGGCTGTAGGGCAGAAGGGAAACACATGTGTGTGTTGGATTTTTTTGTTTCCAAAAAATTGTGAGAAGTGCTATAACAATTAATCCGTTTGCTAATCAACTCTGGCAATTGTAGCTTTGTGAGGGGAATGGGGTTTCCTAACAACTCTCAACACCCTTAACAAACTACAGTTCTTTGGGGGAAGCCATCGCTCTTCAGATTTGATACGATACTACTTTAGATGTATAGTGTCAATGGGTCCAATGACACAACACAATGGATGGCTGAAAGCAGTATGGAATGCAAGTAGGACTGTTTGAACCTCATACTGGTGGCATGAGGTAATTTGCCCAAGAACGCTGCTTCTGAAAAATTCTGTAATGCCCAGCAAGATTCTTTTGAGGATGAGTGCCCCTTATCTTTGCACACTCTGAAAACAAACTTTCATTGTGTGTAAGGGTAAAGTGTGCCTCAAATCCAGAAATTGAGGGGGACGGGACATTCTTGAAGTTTGGAAAAACATTAGTAGAAATCCATGAAAGACCCTGCAGTATTCTTGGACACAACTGGGTTCGTTGGATCACTCAATGCAAGTCACTCCAATCATCCTTTGATACTTGGGCATGTTATCTGCCTACAAGAAGAGTTTGCCAAGTAATATCTTGCTGAGGACCTTAAAAAAAAAAAGCCACCCTCTGTTATTGGTAATCATTTCTTAGAAATCTGAAAGAAAGCCATTTCATTCCCTGCTGTTCACTTCCTTTTTTTGGTTTGGCAGGCATTCAGTCTTTTATTTTCTCTCTTTCCTTTTCATGAGTGTTTTGTTTACATACTATTACATATAGCACCGTCACCCACACAAACAGCATGTCACTTAACAGACATATGGTAGAGAGTAAATCACCATAGCTAATGCACATGCCCTTTGTTAATGCCATTTTCAATGTGAAAATTGTTCGATGGCAACAGTTAATGTGAAAAATGTGTGTGATTTATTCGCCAAATTGGTGTTCCCTCCTTTCAGGGAACATATGGTAGTCTGCTCGATCTCCCTCGCTGTCAGTCAATCATAGGGAGACCTATCACCCCCCCTGCTGTGAAGCCAGGAGGCATTGCACCCTTCTGCAGATGACAGCCTCCCGGCTCTCTGCCTATCAGGTTGTTAGAGGTAAAATTAAGGTTGCTGAAAATTTAGACCTAGAGGTAGGGGACAGGCAGTCCCAATTTTCCAGCAAGCCTGGAATACATAGGCTGGGCAAATGTTTTCACCTAGATCCCCATTCACACACACACACACACACACACACCTAAATAAGCTTTTCTTTTCTTTTAGCACCTCAATCTTTCTCAAAATTAGTTCCCAGTATGATACATGAAAATGTATAATGTACTGCACAAGGTAGATTAATAAGAAAAAGATGAAGAAGAAGAAGAAGAAGAGTTTGGATTTGATATCCCGCCTTTCACTCCCCTTCAGGAGTCTCAAAGCGGCTAACATTCTCCTTTCCCTTCCTCCCCCACAACAAACACTCTGTGAGGTGAGTGGGGCTGAGAGACTTCACAGAAGCGTGACTGGCCCAAGGTCACCCAGCAGCTGCATGTGGAGGAGCGGAGACGCGAACCCGGTTTCCCAGATTACGTGACTACCGCTCTTAACCACTACACCACACTGGCTCATAGATAAACTATGAGTGATCTCCACCATTGTACAAGCAGAAGGCAACTCAAACAACTAATTTCCCCCTTCTCTTCCTTCCTGTAGCCCCTTGTATAGTGTGAACTAGCCTCTTTACACCTTCACAGAGGCCTGCCAAGCACTGCAGATTGTGTCTTACATGGTAGCCGGAGGAGGAGGAAGGAGTTGCTCCAAACTGGAACCTTTTGCAAGCAGTTCAAGATTCTTTTATCCAGTTGTGGGTGAGGCCACCCACCCACTCACAATGGGGGAGGCATAGCTGTCAACTTTTCCCTTTTCTTAAGAGGAATCCTATTCAGAATAAGGGAATTTCCCTTTAAAAACGTTGACAGCTATGGTGGGAGGGGTTTGGGCGGAGAAAGGAGGGGTATTGCAGATATTAATATTGCATAATTTGAAGCAAATGGATGCATGAAATCTGATTGCTTTTGAAAAGAAGCATTGTCTAGACCTGTTAGCTTGTTCAAAATTTTACTTGCAGAACATTATTCAAAATGAAACAGAAACATCAGATGATACATCCAAACAGTTCCACAAGAGCTATGCTGGTCGAGGGCATAGGACCAGCATCTTACAAAATATGAAATAATTCCAACAGACCTAGAAGCAGAGGCTTGTCTCTCCCCACAGCCTGCATTCCAGCCTACATCCTGCCTGGGGCTATTTACCTGGGGAGCTTCATTTACATCCTCACTCACACAGAGTCTGAGAACAAAGACTAAAGCAGGCATGGCCAAACTTGGCCCTCCAGATGTTTTAGGACTACAATTCCCATCATCCCTGACCACTGGTCCTGCTAGCTAGGGATGATGGAAACTGTAGTCCCAAAACTTCTGGAGGGCCAAGTTTGGCCATGCCTGGACTAAAGGCAACTCCCTTTCAAAATGGTGACTTGCAATTCAATAACCTCCCATGTGATCTAAGGTTAAACACTCACGTGCTAGCTAGCAGGAAACAACAACGGTTAATTAACAACTCAGTTAAAGCTCAGAGAGCCCATTCTTGGCATTAATATAGCTCCATGGAAAATCTCCATGTTAAAGAATTTTCAGCAATACAAAGGCATTCACCGTTTCAGTGTCAATTAAACCAATTATACTTAACAAGGGGAATATAGGTTGCACAAGCTCATGCAATGCTGGATACAGTCCTATAACTGCCCCACCAATCTGAGTCTCCTTTTAGCCACATATCCCACCTGCCTCCCTTCTTACTTACATCCAGTCTGGAGAATGGCACTGTTATTGATCATTGTTGTGCATGTGACTGGCTCTGGCTCCATCTACTGCGGGGCCTTTCATTCTTCCAGTCCCAATGGGCAACAGCCACCACCCATAACCACCATGGCCTTTTCACAATGTTGGCTATTGCCTTTGTTCCTTCCTGCAGAGGAAACATATCTGTCAGGATTTCCTAGGCAAGAATATTTGTTGTCTCTACAACACCAAATGTTATGGAGAGTGTTTTCTCAAAGGCTGTCTGCAGAAAAATATCCTTCTATTTCCCTCACTTCACATTCCACCTTTGCACATAATATTCTTGATTGTCATTAAAATAAGTTATTCTTAGCGCCTGTCTTTTTGTTTCCTGCCAAGGTAAATCTATCATTCATTTATATGGGGATTTTATTTGCATGTAGACTGTAAATTTCAGCCCTTAACTGAAAGATTTGCGCTTTCTTGTGGCCGAGTATTTCATTCAGTTGTATTGATTTTTCAGCGCTATCCTCCCCTCTCTGTGTGCGTTAGCAACCAAAATCTACAATCCCGAAGAACCACATTAAAGGTGTCATAGAAGATATAGGGTTGCGCTTAGTTATTTTTCCTGAAGATTGTAATAAAGCTGAATAAATCTTGTTCCTGGTGCTGCTCAAAAAAATTCTAAGCATAAAAAAGTGAAACACAATACCATGCTTTGTAATTTTGTATAAAAACCTTATTATAGTGTTCTTTTTTGTATTTTCATTTTTAAATTGATACATATGCACAAACACATAGTGATATATATACACGAGCACACAAATAGAAGTGAATTCTCTGTCTCAAAGCATTTTGGTTGTTGACTGAATGATATTATATATTAAGGTATGAAAATTTGGGAAATAATTATAAGCGCTTCTGATGAAAAGGACTGATACGTACAGGGTCTTCCACAAAATTGGGACATAGTCCAGCTAATTTAAGTCCCATTAATTTCAATTGAGCATATTGAAGATAATGTTTAATAGCACTGAAAAGTGCTTAACTTTGGTTGGAACACTTTTCCAGGGAGATAGCATTCAGGATCCAGTTATACCAATCCAGTGAAATGAGGTAGCCCTCCACAGCTGCGCAGCCGTGGATGTTCGCCGACAGAGCAGATGTTCAGTGCTAAATGTTCCTCTTCCATTTAATGGTAATAAGTGCTGTCAGCCCAGACCTCACTGATTACCTCTTTGGTGTGGGCACAATGCAGAATGTATCTGTGAACAGATAATTAGCTTATGCAATTTGCTGCCACAAGATGTGGTGATGTGTCTTTGAAATGGGATTGGGGGAAATTCGCAACATTTAGCACCAAACAGTAGCTATGGCCCCTGAATACCAGGAGTTGGCAACATACAACAGAGGAAATTCTGTCTTCCTCATGCCTTGTGGATTGTGGGATTTCTCAGAGCATCTGGTTGGCCAGTGTTCTAATCAAGATGCTGAATTCCATGTAACCTATTGGAATTTGCTCCCACAGGAGGCGGTGAGGACCACCAACTTGGATTGCCTTAAAAGAGGTTTATAAACATTCATGGAGGATAAGGACTTTAGTGGCTGCTAGCCATAATGGCGGTGTATCTGCCTCCGCAGTTGGAGGCAGTATGCTTCTGAATGCCAGTTGCTGGGAAATGCAGAAGAGGAAAGTGTGCTTGAGCTTGGGTCCTGCTTGTGGGCTTTGCATAGGCATCTGTTTGGCCACTGTGATAACAGGGTGTTGGACTAGATGGGCCTTTGGCTTGATCCAGCAAGGTTTTTCTTATGTTCCTGTGACCTTGGTTGGACACAGAGATCGGAATGAGCATCATTTCCTAACAGATGAGTGTTAGTATTAAGAGCTGGACAACAGTGCAGAGTTACTCTAGTTGCTTGTCCTGGATAATCTCCCCCCTTCACTGCCACCTATAGCACAATAGGCATACCTTGGGAGATCACTGTATGAATCCATCTTTGGGGAAATGGCCAGCACATATAGCGGAACAGATAGCAATCCTTTTGCTGCCTAAGTGGATAAACTTTAATGGTATAATGGAGAAAGGTGATAATATAAGTTTCACGTTCTACTAGATGAAGCATGTGGGAGGCATGCAGAAAAGACAACAACTTTGGGCCCAAAAAGAAGAAGAATGCATTTCGTGTCCTCACTGGTACAACAATGTCCAAAAACAACAACTGAATAGTTGGATGGATGAGAATTCAGGTTCACTTGCTGTCTTTAATATTCATAGTTACCAAAGAAACCAGGCCAGCATGTTCACTATAATACCTTGGGGTACTTAATTCATGTTTTTTTGTATAGCAGTGACCCTTCAGATATTGTTGGCCCTCAACTCCCATCTTCCTTGGCCATGTTAATTGGGCCACTGCACACAAACACTGTTGTATGATAAGATTTTTCAACAAAGGTTTACAGGATAAATAAAAGATAGAGAAACCAAGTTCTTAGCACCATAAAATGGTATAAATTGCAGATTTATATAGAGATCAGTTAATAGGCTCCATCAGCAGATATATCTCAGAGATGGAGCAGAGCCACTGAACATTCCTGATGCAATTTTAAGTATTTCTCTGCTTGACCTTATTCCAACCTAATGTTTTGGTCTGGATCCATGTCTATTTAAGCATGGACATTTTGGCTTTGTTGGGTTTTGTATTAAAAAGAAAATGACAAAAGAGAGACTTGATGTTGATCATGTTCTGGTTCACATATACTGTCATTGGCTTTTATATCTCTGCATTAGCACGTAGAAGGAACAAAGGTGAAATCTCCAAGCTTTATTTAGGCTACACATACTTCCAGGAAGCACTTACTGGCATGCCTCTAATGCAAAGAAAATTATATAGATACTTCTGTGGGCAGACTTATTTGTGAGATCATTTCAAAGGTGCTTTCTAATAGTCCCAAAATCAATCTGGCAGGAGTAGGTTTATTTTTATTGATAAATATTTAAAATGCAAGCAGTTGGCTACCATTTATATACATTTACTTGTAGTGGAGTGTTGGGCAGGCCTACTCGTGAATGCCATAACCATAACTCAGAGGATGACTTAGCACATGTGCAGTCTCCTAGTGTAATATTTTGCCATCTTCTTAAAATGAACTAGTTCCCATTGGAACTCTGGTTGATATTCATAATGAAAAACAGAGTGGGTTGATTTGAGATTCTTCTACAAGGGAAAAGCCAGATTGTTTCAAAGATTTGTTAAGGTTCATGTACCTCTGGACCAGGTCTGGATTTAGCTTCCAGCATTCCAGGCTGATTTATGAGTCCATACCAAAATTAGAGATAGCCCTGAACTAGAAATTGCAGCACTGCAGCTGAACTTGTTAATGGTTTAGCTGAATTTTTAGTGTAGCTGACTAGAAGATGGACCAGCTGCAAAATGTAGATCCGCATATGAATTCCTAGGTCTTCTGAGATCATTTTTTACAGGGAATCTCTCACTTTTTACAGGGAAATGGTATCATGTGGAGACATGTCTCTGCTGTTATTCCATGATTACTCACATTTAAAAAGACACTCTCAGATGGTGAAATCAAGTAATGTATATATCTGTTCTTCAGTTAGTTCTATAGAAAACTTGATGGTAGAATGCTTATGGGGTGAAAAGTTGACCACCCCAGAACGTTCTGACCTTCTTTCCTGACTATGTACTTCTCTGCTTTTCTATGTTTCCCCCTTTGAACTAAAATATAACTCTTCTTGCTAATCTACTTTGATGGTGGTCAAATTAACTATGCTAGTGAGATTTCTAAGCAACCATTTCCCTGCTTCCGGTTTCTGCAAATGGACCATTGTTAATTAAGACTTCAAGTGAACTCTGAACTCACTCTCCGACCCACCTGCCTCTGCCTGCACAAAAACTCTCTTTCCCAATTCCTCTTGCTCTTCACCAGATGGACAGAGTGGACCCACGCAAAACTCCACTCTCCAAGTCCATCCCATCCTCCCTCCCACAAAAACTCTCCCACATCGTACAAGGCCCCTACAAACCCCTCCTCTTGCTTGCCTCAACCCACCCTCTGCTTGCACAAAATCTCTCTCTCAAACTCCTCCTTCCGGCCCCACCCCACCCCCTATCTGTGTCCTACGATAACTCTCGCTTTCACTCTTAGTTCTCCTCGTAATGAACCACTCTCTGCCAGCAGAAATTCCCACTCATGCTCTTGCTCTCCTCCTCCCACCGGACCAATCCTCTGCCCACACAGTTTTGAGGAGGAGGATGAGCTCAAATGCATGAAAAAAGTTGTCCTGTTTGAGGTCTGAACAGGACAGGGGACATTTTTTTCCATAAGTAGAACAATCATGTTTTTCTGAGGACAGGTGGCACACTACTTCCTAGAGCCCCAAGAAAGTCTTCCCTCTGTACCAGTCTCTAGCTGTCCAAGGTACTGAGCACACTTTAGATAGTTTACCGTGAATAGCAGGTTATGACAATAAGTTGACTGGCAGGATACCATGCCACCTTTTAAAGGTCCTGGAGTGTTCCTTCTTTTTGAGACCTGCATACTTCTCACCCCCAGCAGGTGTGTTCTTGGCTCCTGTCAGTCTCATCTTTTGCATTCCAGCTGCGTCACTGTCCTTCCTGTGTTGTCTCTCTGAACAATCAGCTCTGTTCTGGGTAATAAACTATGTAGAATGTTTTTCCCACTGACAATTGCTTTGAGGCACTCCAGGGAGCCTCCTTTAGTCTTCTCTTCTCCCGGGATTCTAGATGTGAGCTTGCTTCAATCTTCCATTTGAAATTAAATGTGGATGTGGATCTTGTGTGTGTGTGTGTCAGTCACTTATTATTCAGTGTGAATGTACAATACAGTTGAAGTGTATTCTTAAATAATCCCAGCAAATGAATGAATCAATATACTTTGCAGTTAAATAAGAGCAAAGCAGTGCTTTATATATCTGTAAAATTGAAATGCTTGGCCTCCACTTAGGAGCCCAATTAATACCACTAATTTGCTATATTGAAAATGCATTTGTAGTGCTCATTATTACTGAACCGTCCTAAGCTGTCTTGGCTAACTGTAGACCAGTTAACACTAAAGTATATCTGAATTGAACTGTTGGCTATTAGTGCACCCTGATTCGAGGGACTGCAGTTTATCTGACTGTATCTGAGAGAATAAAAACAAAAACTGGTATATTCTTGAAGAGGACAATAGAATTGTCTCTTCAGAGGGCCTAATCAGGTACATGCCTAGCTATATCATTATTAATGACTTGGTATTCTTACTTTTTAATATTAGAATACTAAAGTGTAGAGGTGAATAAATGGTTTAGGGACACAGGATGCAAGTATTTCCAAGTGAGAGGGGTCCTCTGTGAGTGGAGTTGGTGATCTGTGGAAGGCCTTCAGCCATGGAGGATATCTGCATGTAGACAACATTTGCAAGGGGCAATAAAGTGTGACTGTGGGATTTCTTCCAGCTCCAAAGTTGACTGAAGAAATAAGACAGAAAAGAAAAGTAGCATTAAGGCGTTCTGGGAAATGATCTATAATGAACTGAAAAAGGTATTTAAGTATACTTTTCTGAAGAAACCAGAGGCCTTTCTCCTGGGCATAGTCGGCCAATTGGTGCCAAAGAAGGATAGAACTTTTTTCATGTATGCAACAGCAGCAGCAAGAATACTTATCGCAAAGCATTGGAAGACGCAAGATTTACCCACCCTGGAAGAGTGGCAGATGCAAGTAATAGACTATATGGAACTGGCAGAGATGACCGGCAGAATCCGAAATCAAGGAGAGGAGCAGATGGAAGAGGACTGGAAGAAGTTTAAAGTTTATCTACAGAAACATTGTAAAATTTATGAATGTTGAAGGCTTGATAATGAAATGAAGGGGTTCTAGCGATTAAGATTAATAAAACTATAAAGGGAGGGACAAAGGTTTAAAATGAGTAATGATTGATCTTGCTGAACTAATTTAAAAATAGAATACAAGAAGGGAAGGCGGGTGGAAGTAAAGAGAATAAGGTTTTGAAAGTTATTAATATAAAAGAGTGTTCTTTTTTATGCAAAATTTTCTTTTTTCTTTTTTTGTTATTTCTTTGTGTGGATTTTTGATGTTTGTTGTTTGTTTTTTCTAATTTTTGTTGATTTTGTTGATGTCATCTTTCTGAAAATTTTAATAAAACATTATTATAAAAAAAAGAAAAGAAAAGTAGCACTGTAGGCTCCTAGAAATATAGAACCAAGGCTAGGAAGAAATCCCTGCATGTTAGGCTAAATGGCAGGCTAATCAAGAAAGCAACCACCCTGACATTTGAATAGTCCACATGTATGGTTTGATTTTAAAGAGCAGGGTTTTTTTTTTGGATGGGGGTGTCTCATACGTATTTACTCTCAGGCAACATCACTGTCATCATCAGATACAGGATGGTTTTCCTGACAGTTTCCATCTTGCACTGGAACAAGCAGAAAGGCAATAGAACAGGAGTCACAAGATCCATATCGACAAGAGACGTTCAGCCTGCCATAGTTCATAGATGGGGGCTACTTTTGTCCTCTGCCTCCCTATGACACAACTGAGGAAAATGTTGAACTGGTTAAGGGTGGCTCCAACTTTCCTTTCCAAGCCCCTCTAAAGATGCCCTTTCAATTATGAACAAGCACATCTAACATCCTCTGCTCCAAGATCTAGATTTTGAGTAGAAACCAGGAATGAATAAGATGGATCTGAGATCAGGAATGAGTAATATAAATGCTGATAGCTACTGGCAAAGACTTATTTGGAAGCACTGCATGTAAGGTTATTTCAGTAACATCTGTGTTCAGCATTAGACTGTGTTTAACATTCAACATCAAAACGTTATCATTTAAAGAGTAGAACGGTGTAGTCATGGGTAAAAAAAGAAAACACCCCACCAAAAACCCAATCGAAGAGCACATATGGATTTCCCTTTACCAATTACGTGAACCTTCTGCATTTCCTCTTAGTCTACAAATAGATTTCTGGACTGGAACCATCAGCATGTTTGCATGTTTTGTTGATAAAGCAAAGCAGATGTAGGACTCAGCTTTCAATAAAATACAGTCTCATTTACAAAGCACCTAGTGCAAATATTGTCAGGCAGATCTATTTTCTCCATTGGTCTATAAAGTGTAGCTTGCCAGTAGGACAAAACTAAATGAAAACAAACAGTTAAAAAAAAAAGAAAAAGGAAAGGAACCAGCACAGGTCTTAACAGTATATTCTGTGCTGCAGTATGGAACATGCAAGCGTAAATCCAAAATTGGATTCCAGCATAGACGAGTTTAGACTAGCTGTGAGTTTATTAAATGATTAGGTGCTGGGACATAACAGAGTCCAATGATGGATACTTGGTTTATTTAAATGGCAGCGGATTAGCACTTAAACTCCATTCCATATGTATATTTAAACAATATTCAGTGATCCATAAAAATCTGCTTTTATAAACCCCATAATTTACAAGGGATTAAAGGAGCAGTGTTTTGACAATACAGCTGATTTACGTGCAACATATCATTAATCCAAGTCGATTAGTTACCAAGTTTCCAATGGCTGTGATATTGTTTGAGTAAATGTGTATATTGGTGTTCAGGGGTGTTTTTCTGCCTTGGTTGATTGTTTGTGTAACCTAACCCTCCTATTTCTTGGCGAAGTTAGAAATTTATGACTCCTCACTTTAATTACTGATCTATGTGTGCTGCCTTCAGGAATCTGCTTTCTGAGATGCTAGCTCCTTTCATCTCACTTCGCCTGTGGGGTGTATGCATATAAACACAGAACCCCAATTGAACACGGAAACCCTCTGAAAGGCAGAGGAATGGCTGCCCCGTGAATGGCTAAACTGAATGTTCTCTAGGCTAAGAATCAATTAATCAAGTTGCCATAAATCGTACAGATTCTCAGATGAACCCCTACTGGAGTTGCACCTGCCTGCACTGCAAGTGGAAAGAAATTGGGGCCAACTAGCATGGGTTTTGTGGTCTACACAAATGCAATGGACCTGGTGATATCCCATTCGTTATTGTATCTTTTCCAATGCACAGAAATCAGCAAGAAAAGTCCCGATGATTTCAATGGTTCTGCTCTAAGCTTGACTCAGTTTGGATCAAACCCACAGAGTTTCCATTTAGCTGTTATGGTTAATAGCCAAGGTATATCTACAGTGTCAGCTTCAACTCAGAAGTAAATCCCTTTGAGATGTAAAAAGGTAAAGGTAAAGGTACCCCTGCCCGAAGGCTAGTCGTGACCGACTCTAGGGTTGCGCGCTCATCTCACTCAAGAGTCCGGGAGCTGGCATTGTCCGAAGACACTTCCGGGTCATGTGGCTAGCGTGACGAAGCTGCATCTGGCGAGCCAGCGCCGCGCACGGAAACGCCGTTTACCTTCCCACTGTAAAGCGGTCCCTATTTATCTACTTGCACTTTGAGGTGCTTTCGAACTGCTAGGTTGGCAGGAGCTGGGACCGAACGACGGGAGCTCACCCCGCCGCGGGGATTCGAACCGCCGACCTTACGATCAGCAAGTCCTAGGCACTGAGGTTTTACCCACAGCGCCACTCGCGTCCCTAATGGCAAATAAGATGTACCTAATGGCAAATGCCTACAAGACTTACTCTTCATGAATTTGTCCAATTCTGAGACAGGGATCTACACAGATCATCAATGGAATTCACCTCCACAGTGATGGACACCAACTTGCTTGGCTTTAAAAGAGGATTAGATAAAATCATGGGGGATAAGGCTATCAATGGCTACTAGCCACGGTTGCCATATTCCACCTCCAATGTCAGAGGCTGTTTCTGGGAATTGCAGGTGGAGAGAGTGCTATTGTGCTCACGTCTTACTTACAGGTTTCCCAAAGACATCTGGTTGGCCACTGTGACAACAGGATATTTGACCAGATGATCTGTTGGCCAGCTCCAGCAGGCTTTTCTCATTTTTTGCTGGGCTGCATATTAGTTTAATCTGTGGTTATTGTTCCTTGAAAGTGAAACCTCTGTTTCTTAACTGTATTTTTTAGTTTGGGTAGATCCACACTATACATTTAAAGCACATTCAATGCACATGACTTTAGTTTTAACATAACAAACTTTACTCAAGAGTGCTCTGTGAGGAGGAAACTTCAGTTCTCAGGATTCTTTGGGGGAACTCATGTCTTTTAAATGTGAATATGATTTAAAAGTATAGTGGTGTCATCTGCCCTAAGATACAATTGGCTTATAGAATGGCCTAGAAATAAATTCAGTCAGTCAGTCAGCCGGTCGATCACTCACTCACTCACTCACTCACTCAATCAATCAATCAATATTCTGTAAATATTGAATTACTACATTAAGTACCATTCTTCAGTAGCTGTATATAGAATATTCTTTGCAAATTAACCTACTATAAAAAGATAGTCATTACTCACGACAAATTTATATTCTTGTGATTCCCAACCCCCTCTCTAAATTATCTTAATACTCTGGCAATCTCTTTAGCAACTCTTCAGTTTTATAATAGGAGAATTGGGTTCAAAAATATCAAAAAGCATGCTCCTACTAATTAATCCCACTTTAAAAAAGAGGACGAACTGTGTCACACATTGTTTCAGTGCAGAATTATTAGGCTCTGTTTCCAAATGGATGACCCAATTTGAGGCAACATTTGACATTCAGTTAGTTTCAATCATTTACCTTATACATAAAATACATTATATTTTACAGAGTTTAGATAAATTTTATGTGACTTCTGGTCAATAGGGTCCCTGAATTGTACTGTTTTGTAAAATTACCAATATCATCTAGGAAAGCTCATACGGCAGGGATCCAATCTTAAAGTATCTATTTTCCTAGGGTGTGCACTTAAGAGCCCTATGCTTTTCTAACATTTCCTATAGAGCTTTCTATGCCTTTCAATATCCAGCTGACACACTTTTTTTCATATACGGTGGTTAGTATAGGAGGATTTCCAAACGATCAAATCAACTCATCTAACAAATTGCAGTTACTTACATGCCTTTCACGCAAGTGATGAGTCTATTTGGGTGGCTGGGGTGCGGGTTGTGGAAATCTATATAAAGACAGTGTTCACCCCTAGGCCAATTAGGGAGTGTAATGGCCTATATTTTTGCTAGAAGAATGAAAATTTGAGGGACCTGACTTATAATTCTCTGTGTAAAATTGTTGGCACTAGCTTGTGCTTGGGGAACCCAACACCAGTCTGGGTACATACGTAGGTAGGAACAAAAGGAAATGGCATATCCTAGTGGATTCTCCAAGACCAGTGCTGGATTAAACCATGCAGAGGCCTCTAGGGCCTAGGCAGTTGAAATATTGGGGTCCTCCTCGTGCATGTGCACTAGTGGAATAACATTGAACTAAGAAAGCTTGATTGCAATTTTCTTTCAAGATCAAATCTTTATTATTTTGATCTGTTGCCACAGGGCCTCTAAAGGGCATGGGGCCCATAGGCCAGTGCCTACACTGCCTATTTGGTAATCCAGCACTTTCCTAGACTAATACAAAGGTAGATGCCCCGCTAAGAGAGTCTGGAGATGCAGAGTAGCTGATGTTCCTTGGCTGGAGTAACATCCAACTACAGAACTAAAAACTACAGTGCAATGCTGTGGCCAAGGGCACTTGTGTTGCTCTGGCACAATAGGAAGTAGGTCACTAGAGTTAGCTCTGGCAAGTTACAGCAGTCCTGCAGTGGAAGGCTGATGGGGCACTGTCCCATCAACCTCAATCTTGATTCCTCCAAGTCCACCTGCCATTAGTTCTGTTTTAGTGCTGGGGGAAACCACTAAAAGTGGGGCAAAGGCAAAACCGCTTGGCCCATGCTTTATAGGCATGACATGTTAAGTATAATCATTCAATTGACACTGAAATGGAGAATGGCTAAATGTGTATTCCTAACACTGGGGTTTTCCACAGCAGCATACTGAGCTTTAACTAGTTGATAATGAACTGTGAATGTTCTCTGCTCTAATCCTGAATGTTTACCTTTGAACATGTGATGAAGGTATTGAATTGCAAATTTGGCATCTTGGAAGGGGGGCAGCTATGTTCTCAGGCATCAGTGGCAGTAAGATGCCTCTCCAGGCATAGCTGTGGGGCTGGAATGCCGGCTCATGGAGCCTGCATGTATGAGAGCTATGTTTCCCAGCTCTGGTTACAAGTTATTATACTTCTAAGAAGATGGTGAGCCTGTGCTGAACTTGCACAAGGTATTGTATGGACTTATTTGGATGTATCTTTGATGCACTTGTTCTGTTTTGAATAAAGTTCTGCAGCTAAAGCTTGAATCAATCTAATGGGTCTGGACAATGTTTTATTCCAAAAGTAGTTTGTTTTTATGCATTCAGTTGCTTCATGCTGTGTAATGTTAATACCTGCAATATTGAACAAATGGAAATGTGGACGAGCCCTTATTCTCAGTAGAACAGAGCAAGGAGAAGGATGGGGTCAAAATTAGAATTAATTAGCCCTGACTGTCATGGGCTCTGGCGCCACCTAGTGTTGGCCTCCCTGCCTTGTGTCCTACCAGTGCCAGGCACCACTCACCACTACTCCCAAGCACAGTTGATCTGTTGGGGGAGCAGGTTTGTTGTCCAATCAATTGTAATGGCAGAACCTGAATTTGCTGGTATGTGATTGAACTCCACCCCAGAATAGCAACAGTCTGGAAGTCCCATAAGAGAGAGCTGGGGACTGAGACCTGCCTCCCCACTGCTCTGCTGGAGGAGGGGAAGAAGAAGGTGGGGAGAAGGGATAGAAATAACATAGGAGCTGGTTCTGCAACCATGTGTGGAAGAACACCCATGATTCCCAGCTAAGGGGATTTGAGGTTCATGGGTTAGGAGGGGGTGGCAATTGCAAGCAACTTTTTTCCTGAGTGCTCTTCAGTTTTGCTCTTAATTTTGGGGCTAAATCTAAATCCTGCCTGGGCGGGAGCTCTTACTTCCCTAATTCAAATGCACAAAGCTGAGTCAAAAATAAATGAACACAGCTGTGTCTAGCTGTTGGGCAGTTGGCAAAAAACTTCAGCACAAAACATAATTTTGGGAATTTGATTACAAATTGAAAAGTGGGCTAAATATATCTTAAATAAATAAATGTGGTAAATCATCAACAACAAAAAACCAACAACGCACACAGCAACCTACAGTAGGCTTTTCATTGCCAAACAGAAGAAAAGAGATTGGCTTGTATATGAAATAGTTGGGACCACATTTGTGTGGAAAGTTATGTAGAAACTTTCCACATCATTTTCTGCCCTAGGGCACAGGGAATAGGATGCATCCACTTATTTGTGCAGGCTAAAAATAAGTTATAGTTGTACCAAGTAGCTGTGGTTTTAGTGCATAAAAGCCTATAATAAAAAAATGTCAGGAAATCATAGAAAATACCGTATTTTTTGCTCTATAAGACTCACTTTTTCCCTCCTAAATAGTAAGGGGAAATGTGTGTGCGTCTTATGGAGCGAATGCAGGCTGCGCAGCTATCCCAGAAGCCAGAACAGCAAGAGGGTTCACTGCGCAGCGATCCCTCTTGCTGTTCTGGCTTCTGAGATTCAGAATACCTTTTTTCTTGTTTTCCTCCTCCAAAAACTAGGTGCGTCTTGTGGTCTGGTGCAGCTTATAGAGCGAAAAATACGGTATTTCCCGGTTCCAGCATCTCAACATACAGCAGGCATTAGCCCCTTTTCACACATTCACTGAACACATGGAGGCGGAAATGGAATAATATCATTTGTTTTTCCAGGTCTGATGATCCCACCACAACCATCACGCAGTCAGCAGAAGATATAAGGGAATCATGTGCATGTAATCCTAAATCTGATGCAATCTGTATTTAAGATCTTAAGATCATAGTGTTATCTATGATAACAGAAGGCAGTGGATGGGGTTGCATCCATATGCTCCATTTGTTGTTGTTTAGTCGTTTAGTTGTGTCCGACTCTTCGTGACCCCATGGACCAGAGCACGCCAGGCACTTCTGTCTTCCACTGCCTCCCGTAGTTTGGTCAAACTCATGCTGGTAGCTTCAAGAACACTATCCAACCATCTCATCCTCTGTCGTCCCCTTCTCCTTGTGCCCTCCATCTTTCCCAACATCAATTAACCAAGTCTTAAAAAGGGCTGTTGTTATGAAAGTTTTCTATGGAAAAATAAAGGACATGTTTTCTCTCTTAAGGATTAACCCTTGACCTTATGGTATGCTATACTCGTTACATAAAAAGGTAAAGGTAAAGGACCCCCACCAGTTAAATCCAGTCATAAATGACTCTGGGGTTGTGTGCTCATCTCGCTTTACTGGCCGAGGGAGCTAACGTTTGTCCGCAGACAGTTTTTCCAGGTCATGTGGCCAGCATGACTAAGCCACTTCTGGTGAAACCAGAGCAGTGCACGGAAACACCGTTTACCTTCCCACTGGAGTGGTTCCTATTTATCTACTTGCACTTTGATGTGCTTTTGAACTGCTAGGTTGGCAGGAGCTGGGACCGAGCAATGGGAGCTCACCCCGTTGTGGTGATTCAAACCGCCAACCTTCCGATCAGCAAGCCCTAGGCTCAGTGGTTTAGACCACAGTGCCACCCACGTCCCCACTCTTTATATAGTAAGTGACTAATAAATTATTTGTGGAGGATGGAAAATGGCACCTACCACCTTTGGAGGGATGTGTGTGACATCTTATGTATATCGAATGCAATGTGCTCTACATGGGGCTACTTTTGAAGGTGACTCCGAAATGACAACTAATCCAGAATGCAGCAGCCAGGCTGGTGACTGGGAGTGGCTGCCGGGACCATATAACACTTATCCTGAAAAACCTACAGTGGCTCCCAGTATGTTTCCAAGAACAATTCAGTGTTGGTCTGACCTTTAAAGTCCTAAACCGCCTCAGCCCAGTATGCCTGAAGGAGCGTCTCCACCCCCATTATTCAGCCCGGACACTGAGGTCTTCCTCCGAGGGTCTTCTGACAATTCCTTCACTATGAGAAGTGAAGGTACAGGGAGTCTTGAAATTTTCTTTTAGGAGATATGGGAGTTTAACAAACAAGAAAAGTGTTGATTTTTGTTTCAGATCAATGTGGCAGCCTTTGTTAGCTTCTAGACTATTGGGTATTAGATTTACTTTTAGGCTTTGGGGTGCATTCTCTCTCTCTCTCTCTCTCTCTCTCTCTCTCTCTCTCTCTCTCTCTCACACACACACACACACACACACACACACACCCTGTACACATCTGTGCAAGACAATATTTATTTCACCTCTCAACAGTTTCAGATGAAGGTGATGAGCTCCTGATCTTTTCCCACTCTGCTGCCTCTGATATTGTTTCCTCATGGATGAGCTATCTTTTCTAACTATTTTGATGTGATACTAGAGGTCAGAGAGTGTAGCACCAAATTTCAGTGTCCTTCAGAGGTTCTTACAAATGTCTTTCTGGGGTTTTAAAATTATTGTTTGGGGCTTCAGTGGGAATTGGTCTATTCTGAAGTGGGGGGGGGCGCTTTGTGCATGATACTGTATTTCAAAATTGGAGTTAGTTGCACATCTTATACCTAAGAAGAATTTTATCTGCATTTCCCAGACAGTCTCCATTAGCTTCTTAATAGTGAATAATAATAATAATAATAATAATAATAATAATAATAATAATAATAATAATAAATTAATAATAATAATAAATTTTTTATACCCCACCCACTCTGGGTGGCTTCCAACAAAATATTAAGATACAGTGGTCTGTTAAACATTAAAAGCTTTCCTAAACTGGGCTGCCTTCAGGTGTCTTCTAAAAGTCTGGTAGTTGTTGTTCTCTTTGACATCTGGTGGGAGGGCGTTCCACAGGGCGGGTGCCACTACCAAGAAGGCCCTCTGCCTCGTTCCCTGTAACTTGGCCTCTTGCAGAGAGGGAACCGCCAGAAGGCCTTCCGCGCTGGACCTCAGTGTCCGGGCAGAATGATGGGGGTCGAGATGCTCCTTCAGGTATACTGGACCGAGGCCATTTAGGGCTTTAAAGGTCAGCACCAACACTTTGAATTGTGCTCGGAAACGTACAGGGAGCCAATGTAGATCTTTCAAAACCGGTGTTATGTGGGTCTCAGTGGCCGCTCCCAGTCACCAGAATGCAGCTGGTTAGGACTGTCAGTAACAGAATTAACTTCATACAGTAAGAACTGTATTTCACCAATTGTCTGAATATGCTAGAATATGTACGGGCACTCTCCTTTAATTTATCTTTTGTAGTAACTGGCCAATTGATTTCTCTGCTGAATGCATCCCAAATATCATACTTGAACTACATCTCTTTTGACTGTTTTGCACTCGGCAGCCTGCTTTTATTCTAGTCCTTTTCAACTATAGTTCTACCAAAAAAAAGAAAGAAAGAAAGAAAGAGTTTTTCAAAGTGGCCATCATACATTGAGTACAGCAGCAGTGTGGGAACTAGTTGCTTATAGCTTCATTCCACGCCGCTGATGTAATCTTTAAAAGGTCTGGCACTATGCAGGCAGGGACTATTCATTTCTACACAATTGTCATCTCGCAATGGCAGTGATCAGGTGGGAAGAACCTGCACAACTGCTTTTTCCCCACACAGCTATGGCAGCCTATGAAGGGCATCTCCCTCTTTTTACTAAAATGTTACTGGCAGGCAGAACAAACTTTGCCAAACTTATTTCTAGGTTTGTAATTGTATGCACACCTGGTCTGCTTGAAGGCAGGCCCCACTGAAATCAGTGGAACTATCTCTTAGTAAACAACTTTAGGATTAAACACCACTTGCAAGACTCCTCTGCCAGTTAGGGTAAGCAAGATGAATTTATTTCTGTGTTTGCATTCTAAGACGCTTAATGTTTCAACATTTCTGAGCCGTATACAAAAATACAACATATGAGCAATGGTGTCATAAAAACAGGGACACAACATAAAAACCAGTAAAAGAGTATTATTAAAAACAGATTAAAAACAAGAATTCAGTCACACAGCAGGGTCCAGATTCACAGGTCAGAGAAAACATGGGCAAAAATACATGTCTTTGCAAGCTGTTTGAAGTGATGGATGGATGGTGCTTCATGTATGGTTCATGTGTGGAGAGCATTCCACCATGCTGTAGGGCCATTCTGGGTCATTCTGCAGAGTGCAGTGCTATGCAAAAGTTTTCCCCAAAAGTGACCTTACAGGCCTATGCAAGGGCAAGTGGTCTTTGTGGTAAACTGGTCCTGAGTTGTTCAGAAACAAGACCTTATACACGGCATACCCGCTAACATTTTGGGAGAGGAAATCAAGACTCACCCACTTGCCCCCTCCCTGGCCCAACTCTATGGCCTCCTTCTCTTTTTGCAGCCTTGGGAGATGCTGTTCTGGCCAGTGCGGCCCAGGGGGAAGCCACTTTGGCCTGAGTGGCCTGTGTACCTCATCCAGCACCGCACTTCCAGAAGCTTCCAGAAGTGCTGCGATGGGAGGAGGAGGAAGAATAGCAATGCACTGGGTCTAGGTAAGTTTCCTTTCCATTCATTTTTTGGTCCCATGCTCTGGTGCAAGACAACCCATTCATGCCATAGTGTGGGACAGAAAACACACACCCATATTTTGGTCCTGCACTCTGGTGTGGCCAGAGCACGGGAGCCAAAGCGGGACATTCAGGATTGGGATGAGAGGCTTCTGTCAGTCTGGGATGTCCCAGACAATTAGAGGGTAGCTGATGGGCAGCCAGTGCAGTTGCTCATCCCTGTTTTAATGCTGCAGATTCAGGAATGACTTGATGGAGTTACCTGGATGAGTGTGGAATAAGGTGGGTAGGGACAAGCATAAAAGGTCTGAAAGTGGATTCTACATGCATTCATCTGATGGCTCATAGTTTCCTGCCCATGACTGAGAGCTCTCACCTCATCTGGCTTCCTGATTATGAGGAGGATTCTAAGTGTGCTCACCTGGATGCATTTAGGATCCCATTTCTGACTAGTTTTCTCAGGGCAGGAAGGTCTGAAGTGAGCTGGGATGTGCAGGTATATGGGGAGGGGGACGTGTTCTCATTCCTCCATTTCCCCACTTTGGGCCCCCATATGCATGACCTGAATACCTACTGTACTACCATCATGAGGGTAATATGTAATGGAGATGACCTCTTTTATGGCGTTTTGTTATATTGCACAACTGCATTTTATTAGCTACTTCGAATGGCAGAAAAGTCCTTTTGATTTCTTTCCGTTCTGTTTCTAGTAGTTTCATTTGGGCTTCTAGGGGGCCAAGGCCTCTGAGGTTGAAAGCAAGATTTCCTGAATACCCTTCAGTAGCATTTCCATCGATTTTGTGGCTATCAATCTAACCAAAAACTGCCTTCTCCTGGCAATTTTGTAGTTCAGAAGTGGATAAACTCAACTTAAAAAAACCCTGAGAACATTCCATGCCAAGCTAATGTTAATCCAAGTTAATCCAACAGGATCATATTATGTAGTCTGCCTAAGGAACACATCCATACTAAAGCAAGTCTCTATGAATCCTTTAGCATTAGTCTGCATTATAAGATATAATAGAGAAAGTTTAAACTAATGACTCACATGCTCTATGGAATGTACATATACAACTACAAATTCTCTAAATCAGCTTTGGCCGTTTTATACTACCAGTGTTGAAGCAGGAATGAAAAGCTGCATTTAGCCACACGAGGATATCCTATTAGAGTCCTGTGCAACTAGAGTACTGAGTAAATGTCATACCCCACATTACACACATTAAAGCAAGATGGATTACAGGATTTATTTCAACAATTATATAATCATATATTGGGATTTCACCTTCAAGACTTTAAGCCTGCAAATTCACGGGTGTTTTAAGAAGTATAGCTAAACATATAGATATTGCAGATTCTCTGCTGAGATGTTCATTGCTTTGTTATACCGTAAGCTCCTGAAATAGGCTTGAATGCAAAACCCACACAATGGGGACAGGTCCAAAGGTGTGTGTTTCTTGAATACTTACTTTCCCATGTCTCCTGGAGTGTCAAAGGAAAGAAGCCTTCTTAAAAAATCACTGGATATGCCCAAGTTTTAAAAATCCTGTTCTGTTTGTTTATCGCTTTTGTGTATAGAACGTGCTCCTTACACAATTATAAGCTGTTGTTTTATAAGGAGTTTGAGATGTAAAATTTCTGGAAATTTTGAAGCCATGAGGAAATAAACATTCCCCCCCCCCTGTTTTTTTCTGGAATAAATGGAAAATTTTGAAAAATTGAAAAAAAGTTCAGTGTGGAGTAGTTTTACAAACTGCGTGTATATAAAAGTATTATGCTTGCAATAAAACAGGTAACCACCCCCTTTCCCTCAAAAGCAATAAAAAAGCAAGAAACCATCAACATAAATAATAATCAGATTTGCCCCTTAGCACCAACAGCAAATAAAGTTAAGGTCCACCTCAATATTTAAGCTCCATAGAAGGTCTACCCTTTGAGTAGTGCTTAAAAAAACAAAAACAAAACAGAAGGCACAACATATACATGCAGTTTATTTTATCTCATTTCTGAACTACTGCTATCATTTTTCGTTTCTTCTTCCTCTTTGTCATTTTTCTCATGGACTTCTAAAAAATGGCTTTGGAGAAAAACAGGAAAAAAACACCCCCCCCCCATTTTTCCACCCCCCCCCCAGGCCTTCCCATCTCTAGGTTTACCTATCTTTAAAGAAAGGGTTGAATGGAGACAGGATAAAGTGAAACCATTTTAGCATTTCCAGAATGAAGGTTTGGTGCCATGAAACATGTGGCACAATGGGTTAGCGCATCTGGCTGTTAACCGGAAGGTTGGTGGATTGAGCCCACACAGGGATGGCTGTGGGTAGGATTATTGCATTGCAGGGGTCCCTTCCAACTCTAGAATTCCATGATGTTTTTGCATTATGATTTTAAAGGCAGGAAAAGAGCAGCAAAGGGGTTTTTCTCCCACATGATTTGGGGGCTGATGGAAGAAGTGAAAGCTCAGATTAAAGGCTGGAGCAGGAAACCGTACAACAGGCCGAGAGAATGCTGGAAATTGGCACGCAGAATGGCCTAGATGACTAGTCTCTGCCAAAGAGGGAGCCACATCAAATAAAATACAGTTTAAGTAGTAGGGGAACGTTTCGTGACTGTTTCTCTGAAGAAGAAACAGCTTATCCCTGTTAGGCAAAACTACTGTAACTTTAGCCTTAGGTTTTTAAGCAGAGGTTGGGTGGCTGTCATGGATGTTTTAGCTGAGATTCCTGCATTGAAGGAGGCTGGACTAGATGACTCGTGGGGTCCCTTCCATCTCTACAATTGTACAATTCTTATTTTGTTGTTGAGATCCTACACACAAGCCAGGGAACAGGACAATGAGCACTCTACCCATGCCCTCTCTGGGGCCAGCTCCAAAATACAATTGTGAGACTGAATGTCTGCAGTGGAGATTCTTCTGCACATGTGAAGGATGCCTATGTGATTTAAGCCAAGATCAAAATAGCAAGGATACCTGCCTAACATCAACAGGCAGGGAGTTCCAAAGGACAGTTATTGCCATACTGAAAGACTGATTTATCGATCCCTGTGCAAGTAAATATTTTCCACCCATTCACAAGGCTGCTCTCTAAAGTCTCTGAAGAGGGCTTGGGTCTATGAATTTCACATTCAGCCTCACTGAATGTGGATATTTTATCAGGATTAAAAGCGGACAGTAGGAATGGTAGCAGATGATCCTGATTGCCTTAATTTTTCAGTGGTTTCTCAATTATAGGTTTCTCTCTCCCAGAAATGCCCCCTTTTTTTGGGAGGGGGAGCAACAACATTACACTTTGATGCACCAAACTGCAGAGGCTGTATACCTGTAATCCACCATCAAGCTGTAAAAACTGAATTCTAGCAGGTTTTTATGTGTGTATTTTTTTAATAAAAAAAAAGGAAAAGAGGGAAAAGAGATTCTCACCCAGTCTCCAAGTACTGAGTACATAATTAAAGCTGCACAAAATTACCTTTGCTGGGCTCCCAGTTGTGTTTTACTAGCAAGCCCTCAAGGACTCGCTGAACAAAGAATTTCATGTATTCCTTAGCCTTTAAATCAGACTGAAAGCTATCTTTTATATTCCAGCACAATTTCTCTGCCTATTTTTCTTGTGTGAAATTCCAACTTGAAGCCAGATGAGACATCGTCTGTCTCCTTCTCTGTGTGTATTACATTATCATTTGCGAGCGTTGTGGTACTTCCCTGTATTTCAATGTGATTAATGCAAGTGAAGCCATCCCAATGCTCCCTCTGCCCTCGTATCTTCATCTGTACCTTTGGTCTATCCCTAGCAGTGAACAGGATGAATCTCTCGAGAAGGAAGAGTGTCCTCTGCATGACCAAGCAATGGGTGACCTGTGCATGTCAGAGAAATCAGCTCAGTCTGCGGCAACCCTGGAGCAAAACTGATGCGACTCCAAGTAGGAGCCCAGACATTCTCGCCTACGGGACTCTCAGACAGATAAGCGACAGCAATGGATCATCAGCTGAAAGGAGGTAGAGGAGACATTTGCTGGAAAGGAAACATATTGAGATTTCAGAGTGATCAGTGCACTGGCTAAGGATGTAGCCTACTTCTCAGGGAACACATTTTCCCCCATTATCTTTTATTGCTTTTCAAAAAATAAATTAAATAACAGATTTAACATCACATTAATTCAAATTTAATACCAATTTAAAAGGGACTTCCCACCCCACCACCTTTCTATTTCATTTCCCACCCTTATTAGCTGCTCAATATTACATACATTTCCAAATTACACTTCAAAAACTTAACATATTTTAGTATTCTTTCTCTGATTTATTTATTTTTTTCAATTTTCTTCCTCTTCATTTCAAGGAACAATTTTCAAAATCTAAATTTTGAAAGAGTGGCAGTGAGTTGTCGTTATCCGTGATGCTAATATTTCCACACATATAACCTTCTCCTTTGACGTTGCTTGGTTTCTTGCTGAACAGCAATTCTCTACCAATGACAAATATGGCAGAAATAAAAATAATTTGCTCTTTGGCATAAAGAAACCCTGTTTGTTCTTTGTTTACACAGGGGGAGGAAGAGGCCTCAGTACGTGATTGTGTGTTATAGTGCAGGGATGATGTCTAATAGGGACTTCACACTTGTCTGATCTACTTTACTTATGAACAGGACCCCAAAATCTACCAGCCAGAGTCAGCTGTGAATGACACACAGACAGCCTCTGAGCACATTCTGAGACTAGGCATTTGCTTTCAGTACCAAAACTGAGGTGAACTCACAGACTTTTCACATGAAGGTCTGCTCCCAGTTTCCTCATTTCAGGAGCCTAACAAGTGGGGGAAAGGATTTTTGTTCTCCTTGCTATTGTCAAACAGCTGGGAGCCCCAAACCTTGGCTGACCTACTGAACCACCCCCCAAAGATCTACCAGCAGACCCCGTTCTGCCCTTTTGCTACAGCATTTCTCCAATGAAAATAGGGATGTCCTATTCCATACTAAAAAAATAATAAACATTATTTATACCCTGCCTGTCCAACTGGGTTGCCCCAGTCACTCTGGGCAGCACTCTCTCTCCACACACACACACACACACACACACACACACACACACACAATAAAACATTACAAAATTTCCCTAGACAGGGCTGCCTTCAAATGTCTTCTAAAGGTTGTATATCTCCTTGGCTTGGGGGTCGCATAGCTCCATACCCTCCACCATTTTCCCGATGAAAATTGGGACATCCTACCATACCCTCCAACAGTGCTTTTTTCTGGTGGGGACTCAGGGGCATGCATACCCCTAAAAACAACAACAACATCAAAATCTAATCGGGCAGTTATGATGAGAGTGCATGTCGGATCTCGTCTTCAGTTTTCCTTTTTCTGTGAACCGTCCCTTGGAGCTCTCCGGGCCACATCCTGTTATTTGGCTCTGCCCAATGACCCACCCTTGCATCGCAGTGTTCACCTTCTGTTGTCAGATATTTCGGTTTTTAAGCCTTTGTGCTTTTTATGATTGTACATATTTTATGGGCTAATAGCCGTAAATAAATAAATGAAAATGCATACCCCTAAACATTCTGTGAATCTAAGTTTGGCTTCGTTGATGGGCAGTATTTCAATATGAGTAGGAAAATGAGAGTACCCCTAAACATTCTTGCAGTGGGGAAACCGCCAGAAGGCCCTTGGTGCTGGACCTCAGTGTCTGGGCAGAACAATGGGGGTGGAAACGCTCCTTCAGGTATACTGGGCTGGTATACACAGAAGATTCCATGGCAGCTGAAGAGCAGAATGGGTACCTTTGCTGATTATTGGGTACAGAAAGGGTTCCCTGAAGGTAGAAAGCTTGAAAGGGGTGGATTAGGTTCTCCCTGTGAATGGTCATGCCAAAGTTAAGTCTCTTTAGACAGCCTGTCTTTAGACAGCCTGTTTTCCCCACAGCCACCTTTTACAATTAAAATTTACCTCATCAAACTTTTTTGAAAAAATATTATTAATGGATAGGCTGAAGCAAAGTATGACAGGAGGCATATTGTAGCGAGACACTGAAGGCATTAATAATTCATGTTTCAAGTGATACTAAAAATTGTCCTTATTGTTATTCTTGGAGTAGCAATCATTTAATTTAAGTCTTTGTTATTGCTGATTAGTAGGAGGCAGCTACTGCTCTCTCTAAGCTACCTATATTGCTTTCCTTCCTTTCATTTTTTTCCCTTAAAATGGATTTCTATTTGTTCAAGAGCCATTAAACCACCCATGGCAGCTTTATTTAAGCCTTTTACCATTTAATTTTTTCTCTGGTGGGTTCCTTTAATTATGATGATTATGCTTTTATTTTTATCTGATCAGATTTTGGTACATTAAGAGCGGCTGGATGCTGCTTGTAATTTCTCAAACCTTGAAGAAAATATTGCTTGTCTAAGTAAGGCTAAGTTTAGAAACATTGATTTTCAGTAGTCACACATGAATATGTCTATACTATCCGTCACAGGCACATGTGATTTTTAGTGGTATTCTCAGATGGAAGGCAACATATTAAAACACACCAATACATATTTCTAAAACCAATTAAAATACCATCACAAAATGAACTTGGCATAAGCTAAAATAACAAGATGGCATAAGATAGCAGGCACCATACACTCAGGTCAGTTAATGACACCTCCAACGTTCTTCCAAAAGAGGTACATCTCCACCTGCCTCCTTGAGGTGAGGCACATTTCAGTGAGGAGATCATCCCAAAGTTCTGGGGCTGCCACTGAAAAGTCCCTATTACAGGCCTCTGGAATTTTAACAACATCCATCACAGGGACCACCAGGAAGGCACCATTAGCTGATCTTAAAGACAGGCCAGGTTGGTATGAGAGAAGTCATTCTCTCAGGTGTAGAATAGGCCCAGCATCCTTAGTACAGGAGAGGACAACTCTTGATGTGAAGCATCCCGAAGTACCATCAGGATGAACTGATGAGGAGCCCTGACATCCTGATTCCTTGTGAAATTGTGAGTTATTGCACAGGAGAAACACACAGATAAAAAAAAAATAGGTCGGGAGTGATGCTTTTGATGAATGGCATCTACTTTCTGTTGTACCATTCTAGTAAGGACCAGACAATCTCCACTGCGATCCTCTGGATTGCTGAGCTGACAGAGATGCACAAAAGTCTGTAGACCTCTTCCTGCACCAATTACATGTAGTGCCCAGTTGACAATGAATCTGATAAAAGCTGGGTGAATTGTAAGATATCCCGAGGATGTCCTCTAAATTAGGCTAGGCATTTATGGATGAAGAATGACAGCACATAGTTAACCTATGGCATTTGCTTCCTCACCCAGTTAGGTGAATTATTTAAGTTACACCATTTTGCCATAGAGGACGGTAAGTCAATTAACTCTACAGTGGTACCTCAGGTTAAGTACTTAATTCATTCCGGAGGTCCGTACTTAACCTGAAACTATACTTAACCTGAAGCACCACTTTAGCTAATGGGGCCTCTTGCTGCTGCCACGCCACCAGAGCATGATTTCTGTTCTCATCCTGAAGCAAAGTACTTTACCTGAAGCATTATTTCTGGGTTAGCAGAGTCTGTAACCTGAAGCGTATGTAACCTGAGGTACCACTATATTGGGTAGAAGGCAAACTGCAGTGGAACTGCTTCATGGGACAAATGTAAGGTGGCATGGAAAAGGATGTCTTCTCTTACATCCCTAGCTGACAATGATGGGTACAAGGGGATTCGATGAGCTTTTATGGCATGAAGGGTGGGAGGAGGAGAAAGGTTCACTGTCCTTCTTGAGCTTTTGTGTGTGTGTGTGTCTGTGTGTGTGTGTAGAACAGAGTACAACCACCCACCCTCGTGTTTCGTTCTTCTCTGAGTTTGCCCTAAACCAGTGCTTTTTTCTGGGGGGATGCAGGGGTACGCATACCCCTAAACATTTTGTGAATCTAACGGGAGAAGAAACTAAATTTTAAAAAAAGGTTTAGTTTCTTCTCTAGCATGGTGAATCATCAGTTCCGTTGCTACCCATGATGGCGGCCTCATTTCCTGTCACAGTTTCCTGAGTCTCAGATGGAAGCAAGCGTTTAATGTGTGAAGTAGGAGTTGGAACCTAGCAGGGTGATTGGTCAGTTTCGTTGTTAGCTCCTCTGATGGTGGCTTCATTTCTTTTCCCGGTGTTTCCTGAGCGTTACTGTGAACTGTCAGCTCTGTAATATGGGGTAATACAAGTTCTTTGTACTTTTGTCCATTTGCTGTATTTATTTTCCCTGAGTTGAACTATAAAATGGTGATTTTCTTGAGTCAAAATGAGAGTACCCCATAACAATTTTTTAAAGAAAAAAAGCACTACCTTAAACACACATTCACCTCATTTGCATGACATGGTAAGCCAAACTATGGCTTTCTGGGTCTACATGTATGTAGGAGCTCCCAGAGAGAAACTGGCAACTGCTTAGCCATTCCCCAGTCTGCTTTTTCTTTTTGCTGCCGCTTAGCATGTGACCTGAATGTGGTCTTGTGGCTAAGCTCTCTCTTCCTTGACCATGAGCTCTAGCTTAACCAGAAGCCTGGGTCCAGACCATTTACTGACTAAACCAGACCTTGGTTGGTGATGCAGCCAAAATGACCCAGGAGAATCAAAGTGGCTGCAGGCTCTTTTCTGGAAGCTCATAGGTTTGTGTTGTTCTGGTAAGCATAATTTGTCTTACTGTGTCGGTGAACCAGGCTGTTCGGTTTGCGTTCTGATTCAAAGTTGGTACGGTACAGCATTAAAGCAAAGAGTCTAGGTGGGGGTTCTCGAATGTGAGGTCCCACGGCAGCTTTCTCACATTTGCTTCCCTTCAAGGCCTTCCTGTTACAAACCAGCTTCTTTTTCTAATTTGTGTGCAAGAGGACTGAGAGTTCCCCGCTGAGCCTTCTGCTAGTTCCCTTCCTTCAAATAGAGACTTCCAGGTACGCGGAGTGACTGACGGTTATATGATGTGGTCAAAACATTTTTTTTATCCCTTGTTTGATTTCAAGACAGTTATGGAGTAGCAAATATGATTGGTAGCGTCGTGACGTTAGAGTTCATTCAAGTCAATGCAATTTATTTTAGTTCTTGTGTATACTGTAACCCAAGTGGTTTCAGAAAAATCCATATTTTTATTGATAGGACATTACAACTTTATTACTTGTATTGATGTAATATGCTAGCAGTTGTCTGTGTCCCCCTCCCCCTCCCCCTCTCCTGGGCTACCTGTCATGCTACTGCCAGAGCACACTTGTGTACAATAATCTGTAGACTGCTACAGCACACAGAGAATTTTACAGAGACAGCTAAGTTAATATTTCTGGATAATTGCTAACGTCTTCCTATGATGCATATGTAAACTGGAAATCAGATGTGCTCTGTATAAGTTCCAAAACAGAAAATAGCAACTTCCTATTTTAGTGTAGCTATTTTATTTCTCTTTTGGAATTACATTCTAGGGTTTTAAAATTTAAGTTGGAGTCTAGCACTTCCATTTTCAAAGGCAAATGGTCATCCCTAATCTGTTCCCTTGGCTCTAAGTCACTTGAAATCTGTTTTGCACTTAGCAAAAGCTTACTTGCGTATGTCTAAGGCTGTGTATGTACTATACACTTAAAACACACATCCTGCCCAAAGAATCCTAGAAACTCTAGTTTGTTAAAGGTGCTTGGAATTGTACTAAAGTGAGGGGAGGGTAAAATATAGTTTGCAGCAGTGCTATGTTTGTAGAACAAGAGGTGTCGGAACTCACCACAAACAGCTCTCTCTTTCTCTTAGAATAGCAATAGCACCCTCCTGAGAGGTGCCTGAACTGAGATCTGGTGAGTTCTGGATGAAAAAAAGCCCTGGTTTGCAGGATCCTTGGGGTGGGGAATGTGCTTTAAATGTGTGGTTTGCATGCAGCCTATAATATAATAGTCTCAGGCACCATCTTTTCAAATCATGCCCTAAAATGACTTTTGCTACTGTTATGTACTAAGCTTGGATCCTAGAACAATAGGCAAGTAGGATCCTGAATGCAACAACTGATTGGCCTGCAGGAAAAGACCAATCAGGCTCCAGAAGGGAAGCAAAATCAGCCAAACAGACAGGACTCATTGTGTAAATAATGTATATAAAAGCCTGAGGTTTGGGGGGCAATTCAATCACTGTTTTACAAGCTGCAATAAAGAGCATGAAATCACTACAGGACTCCAAGTATATTTCAGCTCCCTTCTCCCCCATTTTGTTGATCTTTTCTTTTAATTGAACATTCAGCTTCATTATTGGAGGAAGCCTTGAAAGGTGTAAAAATGTTTCGGTGATCCTTTGGGTTATCATGCAGCAGAAGGCACACATCTAGGTCTGTGTTCGATGGTGGCTTCTACATCTATCAATGCCCAGGCATACCTTGCATATAAAGCAAGATACATACCAATCAGTGTGGTGGTGCCTATTTTGTGGAATGAATTCCCCCCACAATACAGCAGGCACCACAGAGTTTGTTGTTTATTAAAAACTTTTCCCCAACGTTAATCCCTGACTATTGAAGCCCATTTTAAATCTTCTTCTCTGCTGTCTTGATGGCATTTTATTGTATTGGTGCATTTCATTATGATTTATTATTATTGTATTAATCCACTCTTATAAATCATATTGTGATTTTTTTTCAATTGTCTAGAAGGAAGACCATATTTTGCAGAGATACCTTCCTTGAATTCCACCATCCAGGCCAAGTCTACTGTAGAGCCTAGCCTGGCTCTGAAATTCTTGGGGACAAGTGCTGTGTCTTCCTTCAGTTATTTTGAACCCACTGTAGCATCCTTTGCTAGAGTTCCTGGATGTCCACATTGCCCTATGTGTTTAGACATGTAATGTTTATGACCAAATATGTCTTGTTGTGTAGAATCTGCACTTGTGATTTACCAGCTTTGTGTAACCTTTTGCTGGGTAAATTTCCTTTTCTAACAGGTTGTCACAATTGCTTAACGTCAACAAATAATGAAGTGTGACACTGCAAAACCAAACAATTGGAAACAATTTGCTTGATGTTCCTGTGTATGAGCCCATGGCCTGAAGTTTACTACAAATGAGATAGTTGCAACATAAGAAAACATTTCAATGGAGAAAGTTACAAGTGAGCTGATTTAAAACATTCTGTGGTACTTTGCCCACCTTTGGCCCCCATCCTGCACTCAGCTCTCAACCTGTGGCTCCTAAAAGTGATCAGCATGTGACAGTGGCCACACAATGGGAAACGACTTTGATTGGCAGGCTGAACCAGGTGAGGATATCTGATGGGTCTCAAACCCTCTGTGAGTTAGGAACTTTCCCTGCATGCGAAGACAATCTTCAGTGGATTGAGCAGATGAGACCAATAGTGGGTCTAAAAATCAAGAAGGCAGTTTCTGCACTTGCTGTAGAGAAAAGTGAGGTGCAGATGGAGCTTGTCAACCTGGGAAGGGAGCCAACCAGGAGAAGGAAAACTCTGATCCTAAACCTCCATTGCCTTGTAGCTATACTTATTCACGAGAAAAGCTTTGGGAGTAAATCCTGAAGAAAAATCTGTACCTGCTGCCTTGCAGGACATCTTGGGGAGAAGAAAAGGCTAAGGAATAAACTCTACACAAATCCAGAATGGAGTCCCTAAGGCTGTTGGATGGCATATTGCATGCCTCCTTCCAGCAACTCCTGCAACCAAGCAGGTGCTAAATGTCCTGCTCTCCTTTCCTTTGGCTCACATCAGTGAGGCTGAGAGGGGTGTGTTGTCATCTGGGCAGCCTAGGACCTCCATACACACTGCCCAGGCTTGTGCCCTAGAGAGATCACTATGGTGCTGCTAACACAACAAAAGCAATGTGGGAGGCAGCAGTTACGAGTTACCAGTCTCTGCAGCCACAGCAGGCGCTGTGATTCTCCAGGGGGACTTCACCCCCTGAGGTGCACATACAGTGCTATGAACTCAATTGGCAACATGTAAAGTTCTACTTTAAAAAGAGAAAGAAGCAGGGATGGAGGATGAGCATTCCAATAATGCATTTTTGACGATATATATATACTCCCGATTGGTTTATTTTTTAAAAGATTATTTAGATTGCTTTTGGGAAACTGTGGAAATATTTTTGTCTGCAAGTCTGTTGGCAAATGCGACAAGACTAAATGAAGCCCCAAGAGTGCCAAAACTGAGAAAATGGTATTTGTGAAGAGCTTGATGTGCAAATCAATTAATCAAGTGTACTTTGAATTAAGCTGTTTGATTTCCTATAGGTGCCAGCTGTCTTGTAATGTGTGCAGTACATGCTTGTAATATCACTGCAACATTGTAGTAACGTCATACCTAGTGATATTGTGATGGGATCACAGCTGCTGTGACTCATTCTGAGCTCTTACTTGGTGATGGGATAAGGGTTGGAAGTGGTTCCTTATTTGATGGGATCAAATTACACCCAAGTAGTCAGGATTAAATAGTTAAATAGTTTGTGAACTGAGCTGGGAGACCTCTCTCTTTAAACTATCAGGTCACATTTTTAAACACACTTAGAGCACGATCTTAACTGTATCTACTGAGAAGTATGTCTTATTGAATCCAGTGGCGTTTATTCTCATGTAAGTGAGGTTAGGACTGCAAACTTAACCAAACTTAACCCCAGAGAGCTAACATACTTAGGATTGTGCTGCACATCTATTTGCAAATTCATTTATTGTGGCCTACAAAGTAAATTGAGGAACATCTTCAGATATTTGTTTGGGAGGGTGGAAATTCTTCTTAGTGTAGAAGAGTAGTTCCTATCTTGATAACATAGAAAACTATCTGGCTATTATTTATAGCTGACTTTTGTACATGCAAATATTTCATGTTTTCATTTTTAACAACAACAACAACATCTGCTTAGAGGGTAAGTGTTTGAGTTTAGGCATGGGTAGGGGAGATTTTGAAAGGACACTGTGCACAGCAGCTGTACCTTCTACTCACTGGTGGGGCGTCTGACCCAAATGCTACAAATGTTCTTACACGTTAATAAGAAAAAAATCTTTACTCAAGGCTTGGAGTGGTACAGGTCAAGCTACAGGTACAGATCACCAAAAGCATGACTAGGAAGTTCAAAGTCAGCACCAGAAGTCTGAGACTGGACAAAAGCTGCAAGGTTGTCTCAAGAAATTGTCGTGTGTCTCCCCAGGGGCAAAACTAGGTTTTATTTCACCTGGGTCAAAGACTCAGTTAAAGACCCCACGTGCATTTGTGTATGCACACACACTCAAGCTGGGAGCCTCAATGGTGCCCCTCTGGAAGCTTCACCCAGGGCAAAAAACCCAGCTAGCCCCCCCCCGAATCTCCCCTTACCTTGAATAAATGTACTAAAATACATTTTTCTGCCATCTTTATAATAAAGTAAAGCTGCTGTCAGAGGCCACAGCTGTCAATCCCACAACAACAAATATATTGTCACCCTTTAAATTTGAAGCTCTTCAAAGAATTTCAGTCTTCACTGAATTGACAGTAAAAATTCACAAAAGTAGTATTTTAGGACATCGTTCCAAAGATTGTGCATAAATGTCTATAAGTGTCTTGCTTCAGTCTGTTGAGTTATAGGTGCTCTATTATGAAATGTGAGAAACGTCATATTTCTTTAGGGTCCTCATTGCAAGTTATACATTTCTCCCTTCTGAAAGACAATGCAGTCCAGCTTCTCGTCGTAAGCTTGTCTGTTGTGTCTGCTTTTGTGATAATAGAGTGGCTGCTAATTTAAAAACTGTCATTTGCGGATTGTGGTTGAGGAAGACCAGCTGAGATGAGAACACACCATTTAGTGAAAGAAGTGTCCCAAGACAATTGATAATTTGCAATGGCTAATTACCATTTTCTTCAAATGAAGCAATGTAAGAATAAAATAAAATAAAACGAGCTGCTTTGGCTGTGATAAAACTTGTTCTGAAACTTGCAGTTCGTTACAGCACTCAGCTTCATGTTGCCACAATGAATTTTGTTACTGGTTATTCTCTATGAGATTCACAGTCTCCTTCTTGTTCTGTTGGAGTCTTCTTAGATATACAATCTAAAATAAGAGATGCAAAAATGGAGATTGTGTCTCTTCTTTGTGGGGAAACAGGTATGCTCTTGAATCATGCATGACTTATATCCCTGTATAAATACTTACAATGCTAAGGTTGTGAAAGGCAGACTGTTAGACAAAAGCCTAATGTTACATTCAGACAGCACCTTTTCTGTTTTCATGAACTTTCCATACCTGTTAATTTCTGCATTTTATGTAATCAGATGAATGGCCCATCTAGTCCAGCAACCTGTTCTCATGGTAGCCAACCAGATGGCTGTGGGTAAGTGGCAGGCAGGACCCAAACACAAGAGCGCCCTCTCTCTGTGGTTTCCAGCAACTGGTATTCAGATGCATGACTTCCTCTGACCGTGGAGGCAGAGTAGTCATTGATAGCTTTATCATCCATGAATTTGTCCAATCCTCTTTTAAAGCCACAACAACCAACCCCTCTTCCCAGGGAACTCTGGGAATTGTAGCTCTGTGAGGGCAATAGGGGTTTCCTAACAATTTTCAGGACCCTTAACAAACTACATTTCCCAGAATTATTGGGGGGGGGGGTAAGCTATGACTGTTTAAAGTGGTACCACAGTGCTTGAAATATATTCTTACAGGCCACCCCAATCTCTACTGAGCAGACACAAGATTCCTGGAGCCTTGGCACTTAGCCAGGGTTTGTGTTCCTTTGGAACGAGGCACAGCAGTGATTGTAGTGTCTTCAAGAAATATGGGTGTTCCCTCCCCCCCCCTACATATTTGCACCTGAGTTTAAGTGGAGGGAGTGCAGAACATTATACCCCAGTAGCATCTTCTGTTGCTCCTCTCATAGCTTCAGCAAGCTTGGGTCCAGAGTAGAAACCAGTCATGCTCTCCAGTCTCTCAGGGCAGCCTCTCCCAGTCAGTGCACATGGAGTTTTGGCCCCTCCCTCCTCCTCCTCCTGAAAAACCCTTGCTCCAAATGAGCCTCACGTAAAAAACACATATTTTTCCCTGTGGTGACATCACTCCCTCTGTAACCCTGGCAACTTCCCCTGCCAACTTAGCTATTGCCTTTTGCTAACTCACACACAGCTAGAGGAAGAACTCCACTCCCCCCATCTTGTCTGACACCGAATGTCTCACCTTTCGTCAAGGTAATGACTCTGCCATCATCTTTCTTAGTTCTTTGATGGCACATCTCTAAGCTAAGCTGCTATGGAAGCTGGCTTGACATATTTTTTAGGTCTTGCTAAATCCATTGGGCTTCTGAGGGCCTTCTCATTAGTGGTGCCCTCCCTCTGGAACACCCTCCCCTCAGATGTCAAGGAGATAAAGAATTACACAACTTTTACAAGACATCTGAAGGCAGCCCAGTATGGGAAGGTTTTTAATGCTTGATGTTTTTAGATATGCCATAAGCCGCCCAGAGTGGTTGGGGAAATCCAGCCAGATGGGTGGGGTAGAAACAATAAAATTATTATTGTTGTTATTATTGATCAAACCACATATTTACAAATTTCAGAAATTATGGGGAAATCCTGGCATGCAGGAATTTAAGGGATTCCCCCCCACTTTAAACCCATAGCAATATGGTGTGGATGTGGCATGAGAGTAGAATATTCAGAAAAGTGGAATATTCAGAAGAGTAGAATGTGGAAGAGTAGACTATTTGGGCTTCTCCAGCTCTCATTTTCATTGTAATAACTCTCCTGAAAACCCTCCCTGAAAGTTAGGGGGTACTTAGAAATTGGGGTGTAGGGATGTTCCTGCAAGTGAGGTAGCTGAGAACAGCTTTAAAATACCTGTATTCTTTTGCAGAAAGCACCATGTAATTAACATGCTGACATCACATTTTCAAATATGAGAGTGATTTGTGGGAATGCTTCCATGTCAGGAAATCTAAATGCTGGAAGTATTTTGTTTTTCCCCCCACTTTTAAACCATGCAGCCTCTGGCTGGTTTTCTTCTTCCTTACATCTCTACCTTGCCTTGTTCAGAAGACTTGTGTGTGATTGATCAGTTTAGATTTTCATGTCCTAGAGCTGTGCTATTTCAAAAGACTATGTCTTGAGTAATAGTTTACGCTGAGTAAATACTTATTCCCATTCCACATGAACAGAACTGCTCCCACAATTTGCCACTGGCAACAAAGCGTTTCATCTCTGTATTGCTGACATAATCCCAGCGAAATGGTTTGTTCTCTCTGTGGAAGAATGCTCACTTGTATTTGAAAGTTAATTCTTCTACTTGATGCTTCTCACAACAGACTCAAAGTTTGCATAGCCTGTTTTTCCTTGTTAGTTTTGAAACAGCGACTCTTGAGCATGAACTATAGAAAGAGAAAGGTACTTTTGTTTTGTAAGGGATACCTTTTAGAGGAAAGGAATGCAAGTCACTAGTCATAGCAATTCATCATAACATTTGCTAGACTTGTACTGTAGACCTGTTTATGTGATCCTCTATGCGGACAGAGATAGAAATTGCACTTTTTTTGGCCATGCATTCAGCTTCCACACATTTTTTCTGAAGATATAAACAACAGAGCTCTTGTTAAACAAAACTTGCATTAGTGTAGATAACCCTCTCATGCTTGCTACACAGGTTCAGATGAACATTGGGAAGTTGAGGGCAGGAATAGCTGGTGTAATCCTTCTCCCCCACTTTTCATTTCTGACTCAGACCATTGGCCCCTTGTAGTACCAATTTGGCTAGTGAAACTTTTCAAAAGCCACAAGCTGTGGTTCTTTTCCACTTTTACTATCTGAGAACTTCAGATGGACATACAGTGGTACCTCGGGTTACATACACTTCAGGTTACATACTCTTCAGATTACAGACTCCGCTAACCCAGAAATATTACCTCGGGTTAAGAACTTTGCTTCAGGATGAGAACAGAAATCGTGCAGTGGTGGTGCTGCGGCAGCAGCAGGAGGCTCCATTAGCTAAAGTGGTGCTTCAGGTTAAGAACAGTTTCAGGTTAAGAACAGACCTTCAGAACGAATTAAGTTCTTAACCCGAGGTACCACTGTGCTACAGATTGAGCCAGGATCTCCTGCACATGCCTAACTTGTACATTGCTGCTGAATGTGAGGTCACTGCCATCCTCCTAGCTGGGAGTTGGCACAGTCAGGCAGGAAAGAATGAGTGCTCACTGCAGCTGCATGAAAGGTGACCAGTGGATCAGTGAAGGAAGATGCTGAAGGCATTTGGGTTGAAGAGCAGCCTCATTGGGGCATTGTTTTGCAGAAAACGCCTTCACTTCCACTAGGGAGGCTGGATGAGGAGCCCTCATCAGTGTTTGACTGCAGTTGACTGGAGTTTTCCTCCATTTGTTTTTGAGCTGCATCCCAACTTGTTTCCTCACCCTATGCTCTGGCGTATACCAAAGAGCCAAACGGGCTCCACGAAGTGGGAGATGGCACTCAGGGGTGATCGTGTCAATGGCCCAAGTCATTTAGATGTCCCAGAGGCTGCCCAGGGCTTTAACAGGAGCACAAGTCGTATCAGCTGGAAAAAGATCCTTCAGAGCCATATGGAAACCCATTAGATTCCCTGCCTCTGCAGAGGAGGACAGATGCTGAAAGCTTAACCTCAGGAAGTGATGACATCATGAGAAGGGACTGATGTCAATATTCCCCACTTTCAAATCACCTTCTCGCTGTCCAGTTGAGAAATCAAGATACAGAGTGTGGCCTGCCAGATGCGTTGGGCTGATGGCATGTTGGGACAACCTAATGGTCATTGTGGTAGCCATGAATTCCTGAGCCACTCCAAAGCCAGTCACCTTGGCATGGATGTAAAAGTTTCTCCAAACCAGCAGTCTGGGAGTCCTCAATGCCACTTGGTATAAGACAGCTTCCTTTGTTCTTGTGCTGAAAAATGGTGGAGGAGGAAAATAGGCTTCACATTTAGGGAAATGTTTCCAAAACTTCTGTAGGGCCTCAACCCTGATTTTAACTTGTTTTCCCTGTTTATCCATTGAAAACAAGAGCTGGAAATAGCTGATTTATGCAAAGAGTTGTAATAATTGTCTATATAATGACATATGTGATCGTTTTTCAAACAGAGTTCTAAATGTATTTTTTGAAACGATGTTTGAATTCTTTCTGTCTGAAATTTAGTATTTGATTTTTTTTGCCATATATTTCTTTTTTAAAAGCTGTCAATATTGCTACACAACATGTTCCCTTCTTGTTACTGGCACACACTAATGGCTATGCTGCAGAAACACTCTTCTCTTCCCCCGCCTTTAATAGTTATTCCTGATTTCCTGCTGAGGGTATATACTGAACATAAGAAATTAGCTGTGGAGAGAATTAGAGGGTGTAAGTGCGATTGTCTGAGCCTTGTAAATGCCAAAAGCTTTTTGTAACATTCCCCCCCCCCCCGATTTTAAAATGGAAATATGTTATTTGCACACTGCCTCCTGATGGAATATGACACACAAAAGACAAGCTGTGAGCTTCAGATTGGACTCCAAAAGCTGTGCGCATGAGGAAAGTTTTGGCCTCTGACAAGCAAAGTCAGAAATCATTTTGTGTGTGGACAACCTTTGTTGAGGAGCCAGGGAGGGTTTGTGACAAAATTAGAATGGATGTGACTCAAGAACTTGTCTGAACTTGCTATTCATATTTGAAAATTAAATTTAATTTAAACTTGATGTGACTGTCTTTTTTGACTGTCTTTTCCCCAGCAAGTCTTGGAACATTACATTAGAAAGTGAAATATTGTCTCCATCACATGAATAGTTTTAAATTGGGATGCCAAGTGACTGTACTAAGCTTGCTTTATACACAGTGGTTGGTTTGAACAAAGAAATTGTGGTTTGGGATCCTGGTTAGTAAACTGACATTAAACAGCAGCTCCCTATTTTGGAAGTAGTGGGGAGCTGTAGTTAACCAGAACCAATGTACCAAGGAGGTTGGGATGAAGCAAGAGAACAGCTGAGGCAAGGAGCATGTGATACTCATTTCAGCTGCTCGACCGCACTTTGGATGTCAAAATGTATGAACTGGACCAATAAGTGACACATTTATGTACTATACATTAAGGTCAGGGATAACAAATGTGATCTTCTCAGATCAGTTAATCCCAGGCCCTTGGTCCTGCTGGCTGTGGCTGGTGAGAGTTACAGTCCAACAATATATGGAAGTACCATGTTGACTCTGACTGGTCCAGGTATGGAGCATCAGGTATGAAGCTCATGGCCTGAGGGATATCAGGCCGAAATTCTGCCCAACTCTTCTTGAAGAGTGGGCTGCAGAGGACCCACTTGCAAGGAAACTGTGGGAGATTAGTAGTCAAACCTAGCAAATGCATATTCTAGCTATTTAGCATGAGAAGGGGCTAAGTCCACATATCTATATTGCTGATAGGGAAATACTTGTAAGGTTGTGTAATGTAGTGTGTTGCTGTGTAAGTTAATATTGATTGTTAAATAAAGCCCTTATAAAGGTTCTGAGCCAGGCTTCTCATTGGTCTGAGTAACTGGGCTCTTCTCTGGGTTCTGCTGCCATATGATGATGTCACCTGTTCCTCTGCTCTTATTAGGTAGAAGGCCTGCAGTGATTGTACCCCAGATTTGGGACACTAACCCCAGAGCAGCTTGGATGACACCCACATTCACTGGATTATTTTTATGCTGTTTTGGTAGCTTTTCTTTTAAGCCCCACTACTAATGTATTTGAATAATAAATCAACAAACCAGTGATATTTTGTTGGCTATAGACCACCATTCCACCCGACCCTACTTAATTAAATCTAGGCAAGTCATAGGAGCTGCAATGTTCTTTTGAGAGAGAATCTACAGCAGATAATAATGACATGGACCTGTAACAGGGTTTAGATTGGTGGAATGATAGCATTCAGATAAAAACTTCAGCTTTCAATCCTAATTGAAGTGAATCTTCAAGTCTTTTGAGGTCCATTAATCATGAACTCTGAACATCATTTAACTACAACCTATGCATCTTACTCAAATTATTACAGTACTCCACTATAATTCCAGTTATCACTCATTATAGCAGCTGCTAGATTTTCTATTACTAACTAATAATCCACTGGAGATCCCTCAGTGTTCTGGCTGTTTAAAAAGAGAGAGAAAGAGCCAGATTATCCGACTCTATTAAAATGTATATTTCACTAGAAGTGTATAAAAATGACTTCCTACTGTTACTATATGAAAAACACATCATTACACATATTTTTGCTGCCCAAGTTGCCATTACAAATTACAGTACCGCAAGCTGGTGGCATTTTGAAGGAGAAACTTGTTTTCCTGGGAGCTGAACAGCATATAAAGAATTTATATTTTTTTCTATTTTCAAGTAATGATTAGAATTGTATTTTAAAAGCCAACCATTAATCTAGGCCTGCACTCTATTAGTTCTGAACATACTCAAAAAACTGATGAGAAATTATTATTTTTATTTAGCTCACTGGAAAGCCATCGGAAACATTCCACATCTAATTTTCCATGTGCATTTTCATCAGTTTATTTTCTTCCTTCCTTCCTTCCTTCCTTTTTTTTATATAAAAAAGTACAAGTATGGTAGTCAAACTCTACTGTGGTTTCATGGACTTAATGATTTCAATAGCAACCTGAAGGCCCAAGCGACAGGGTGGAATTAGTTGTAAGAGTTGATCTGGAGCCATTTAAGCAACTTGAAAGAAAGACAAATCCACATGAACAGTAAGTATCTAGAGCAGGGGTATATGGCAGGGGCCAACCTTGGTAATATGGTGTCCTCTACGAGGCCAAAATTTGACACCCACCCCCAGTCCTCGTGCCACCTTCCCAAAGGCAGGTAAGCAAGGTGCCAGGCTTTGGAAAGGAGGCACGAGAGCTCAGGCAGGGGTCTAGAGCCCTTCCGTCTCCTTCCCAAAGCTGGGCAAGTGCTAACTAGGCTTTGGGAAGGAGGCAAGAACTTACCTCCTTTGCTCGGTGCCCCGTGGGGAGGAACCAGTTGCACTGTCCTAAATCCGTCTCTGCCTATGGCTCTATAAGAGTCTGTTGGGGGTGATAGTATGTCTACCACTGTTTAACATTCCTTGCAATGCACAGCCACCGGGAGAACACTGACTCTGTTCCAAGTGCAGTCACAGTTCACATAAATCCAGAAAGCTCATCAGTTGAGAACATGCTCTAGAATCTTCCACAAGGAACATAGGATGCATGGCAGACACGCAGCAGAAAAGTTTCCCTGAATGTGGAAAGTCTGAAGAACACGGAGCTACATTGAAAAACATTCGGCTGTACTTGAGGGTTGATTTTCCACTGGAAAAATGGTTATGTCCCTGTGGAGATGGCAGTATTGAGTCAGTGGCTCGTGTGCTTCTGGCTTGCACTCTTTATAAAGATTTGAGGAGTGAGGTTATCACCCCTCTATTATTGTCCATGCCGGGTCACTCAACCATTGCTACTGTGTCCTTTCTTCTGGCAGATCAAGATGATCAGGTGACAGCAAAAACTGCAAGGTTTTTAGCGGGGGCAATTAGAATAAGATCTATTATTTGATGATGTAAATCCCCCAAATGTATTTTCTATAGTTAATTTTTTACCTCTATCTTCAGTACATTTTATTTTATTCTATTACCTTGGCTAGTGGCTGATGCAAATAAAGATTCTTCTGGTGCTGAGAAACATTCCAAGGTTTCTAAACTCAATTCACGCATGCACATGGTTGCATAAGTCATGACATTTTGCAAGTTGAGGAGGACTCCGGAGATAGCATTGGAAGTGTAATTCTGTTTCCAAAAGCAGCTTGTCTCTTTGCTAGCAGGACCGGCTGCAGCAAGAGCAACAATCACATTTCTCGCAGCATCAATCGCTCTTTCCTGTACAGGCTTGCAGACACAAATATATCATGTTAGGTGGAAAGAAAGTTTTGACAACAGAGGATTGTAAAACTGAAGTTCCTTTCTGGTCTTTGAAGGGTTTTTTATTTTATTTTATTTTTTGAAAGATGGTGAGTATCAAGAATACTGGAAAATGCTGGATGCAGGACCAGCAGCAATGCAGTTTGCAATGACCTCTGCATTCCAGACAAAATAAGGGGCAAATAAAGACATTTGTTGCATAGTTAGGAGGCACACCATTTTTTTCTTTTCTTGGACACAACATGTGAGAGCCCATGATTTGCATCAAGACTGCAACACAAGGAGACGAGAGGTTTAGCCCTCTCTCCAGCTGCAACCTCAACAAGTATACCCACCACCCCCGCAATAATCCTTAGTAGGGGGAAAGCTCCCTTTGGTGCCAATGGAAGTCTCCCCTGCTCTCTCTCAAGGCTAAGTGCAGCAAGTCAGGGGCCTTGCGCCTATAATTAAAGAAGAAGAAAAAAACTGGCATGCTTCCTAGCTATGCATTTAGTATAATGTGTAGTTTGGCCCTAAACAAAAAGAAAGAAAGAAAGAAAGCTTGCTCGCCATTTCATTGTAAGTAAAGGGGGTTGCTAATAATGTCTCTTTAATAATCAGACTGTAATCTCTGCTTGAACTGCTTGGTTCAACTTTTCCCAAGGCACTTAAAAATCTATAATATGGCATACCAGGGTGGAAGGTGGGAGAGGAAAGGCAAGCTGCATATGATTTATGACCCACTCCCATGTCCACGGCTGGATGGTGGCAATATGCCATAATTGTGGTTTTAAGTAAGGACCAGCAGCTACAAATGAGGGAGGAACAATAGCTTCCATTCAAAAAGAGAGAAATCATTGCCAACCACAGCAGTTGGCTTAGCAACTTCCAGTCTCTTTAGCTTTGGGAGAAGGAAATCAGCCCTGAGTGCTCACTGGAAGGACAGATCCTGAAGCTGAGGCTCCAATACTTTGGCCACCTCATGAGAAGAGAAGACTCCCTGGAAAAGACCCTGATGTTGGGAAAGATGGAGGGCACAAGGAGAAGGGGACGGCAGAGGACAAGATGGTTGGACAGTGTTCTCGAAGCTACCAGCATGAATCTGACCAAACTGTGGGAGGCAGTGGAAGACAGGAGTGCCTGGTGTGCTCTGGTCCATGGGGTCACGAAGAGTTGGACACGACTAAACGACTAAACAACAACAACAATGCATTCTATTATCATAGCATATAGTAAGGGAAGCTTACTGGGGAAGTCCATCTTGTTCAGTATTACCTGCTGGGAGCTCCTGGTTTTGCATCAGAGAAATGTTGAAGGGTATGCCTTACCTCTCTTTGGTCATGTGAATACAAATTTGTAAGCCTTCAAATCTAGCTAGGAGAACATACTCATGTATCAGCACAATACCTCACTAATCTGCCTCTCCCCATATAAACCCACCCGGATCCTGCAATCATCATCTAAGGCCCTTCTTCATGTGCCTCAGTCACAAGAAGTCTGGAGGAAGGGCAATCTGAGAACCGGCCTTTTCTGCAGTGGCTCCCCATTTTGGTATCCTCTCCCCAGGGAGGTTCGTCTAGTGCTTTCATCATACATCTTTAGGCACCAGGCAAAACGTTCCTCTTCATCCAGACCTGCTGATTAATAGTCTATGGCCTTTTAAATGCGTCTGTGCAAGGGACGTTATTGTATTGCCTTGTTTTTGTTTTATTTATTTGCGCTTTTATCCTATATTTTTATCTTGTGAACAGCCCTGAAATATTTGGATGAAGGGTGGTATCTAAATTTAATATATAATAATAGGAATGATATGAACTGGGCTCTTATTCTGAGGCCCAATCAATTGAAGTTAGAGCCTTGTTCCAATGTTATCAGATACACATAGAGCTGGAGAATTGCAAGTTTCTAACCTCTGTGCATTCATGATGTCTGAAGACACATTTGCTGTGTCTATAGCTGTGGACATGAACCCCATTTTCCTGGGGTTCTTGGTTATACGGTCAGAGCCCTCTAGATGCAATGCATCTGTGCTTTTTGAACATTATGAACATGTGGAAGTCGGGAACACATAATCATATTTCCCCTTCCACACATTCAGATAACATCTGAAAAAAGACTTCACATGCAAGGACATATCTGTGATGACGACTGTTGAACTGACCCAAGAGATGTATCAAAGTCCTTACAAGATGTTCAATCCAAACTTTCCCCATAACCCAGAAAACTAGCAAACAATATTGTATCTCGGTCTAATTTTATAGGAGTGGGAGAATTTGACATCTCTGAGAGTCTGTGTGGCTGCCATTTTGCATGTACTTTCCCATCTGTGCAAAGCGCTCCTGGAGCTATTGCAATTTTTGTTGCTACATTTGACACAATTAGCCACATGTAAAACATAGACTGCTGCAGTTTAATGTGTTTCTTTAGGATCCATATTTCTGTGCACTCAGGAGGAAACCCCCCCCTCTTTCTATCATCAGTGAAAATAATCTGCAAGGGGGAGAAAACCACTTTGTTGGCACGAGGCAGTTACAGACACCTCATAAAACTGCAAGATGCCAGCTGTATTACGTAGAAAAATACAAAATCCACTATTGTTCACAAAATTCTGCCAACTCGAGAGAAAACTGAGTCAAATAACCTTGTACAATCGTTTGTAGGGAAATTTATATTCCATGTCCATATATTTTGTTTTATAGCATTTCCAGTTATTTCATGGCATTCATCAGCTAGAAGGTCATGGCTGAAATTAAAAGGACAGGCAATGCTCTTTGACTAACCTTAACATGGAAGCTTAATGTAAGGCATGATGTCATTAACACATCTCAGAAATCCCTAAATGAAATTAGGAAAAACACTGTAGAGATCAGGATTGCCAGAGGGGAAAGCACACTGCAAACCGAGTGCCCTTTTGGAAAGCCAAGGATTGTGTTACGCTGCATGTTCTTTCCAAAGAATGAAGAGCACACAGTCCACAACCCACTTGCTTTGTAGCAGTCTCATTGACTTTTATAGGCCTCTTCTGTAGTAAATGGCTTGTGGGTTGCTGCCTGAAGCTACAATTCAACAAGACTTCAATGAAACCATTTTGCAGCAAGTTCTTTGTGAGGACTGTATCCTAAATCTAAATGACTTGGATGCACGTCCCAAAGCCACAGGCATCCGAAATGGGATTGATAGTTGCTAAGGGAAACATGAACTTTGCGGTGATCCAGCTAAGTTTGGATAGGCTGCGCCACCCTGTCCAATGCAGGCAAAATATGCTGGCTTCAGGGCTGTCACAACTACTTCTGTTTTATCATGGGTTTGTTTGTTTGTTTTGCAATTGTTGGGTTTTTCTTTCACAGTGTCTCTAATTATATGTAACTCTCTTACTAAGAACGTCAAAAGTTTCATCCTCGACAACAACAACAGCAACAAGAAGACTAGCTCTTCTGAGTGGAAAACAAACAAGGGAAAACGTTGGCAAAATGTGCTGCTATCTTTGATTCTAATCAAGATAGTAGCAAAATTAAGAAAGAAATCACTTGGTCCTGCACTTTGGAAGACTTTATTTGCTCTTTTCCTGAAACCAGCATGGACCTTCTAGAGGAGATTAGAATTAAGGCAGATAAATTATAACCTGCCAACAATAAATTGAACATTCCTCATAGCAGTAAGCTTCAACAGAGGTATGGGCAAGTAACAAAGTCTTCAGCTGGTGCCAAAATTCAAAAGAACTTGCATCTCAGAAGGGTGTGTGGGAGTTCTAAACTTGAGGTATCTCCACTAAAAAGGGTGTCCTCCACCTGGTAACATAGATTGCATTTACACAGCAGTTTATTCTTCTTCTCTAATGGTTAATTTCCATATTATATTTGAGTTTTCACACAATATAACAGCCACATCCAGAAATTAACCATGTTAATTGGTTCCAGAAATAATCTGTTTGGCAATCCCATTAACCCAGAAAATTGTGGGGGTAGAGTGGAAAAATTAGGGGCAGTATACCAGCATATAGTTCCTTCCTGCCCTATTCTTAGGTGAATCATGGGCGAACAGAAGCACACACGTGTGGAAAGGGTGGGGGAGAAGTGATGTTGTCCAATGTTGTGGCATTTGTCATTGTGCCACACCATGCCCATTGGTGTGAATGAAATTTAGCACAACATGCTGGTAGTGTATATCAGTGAAAAAGACACATTTCCATATTGCAACAGGCACGACAGCATGAAAGAAAGGTTAGAAAATGGGGCAGAAGCGCTGGCATTATAATCAGGAAAACTGACACAATATTCCTCTTGTCTGAATGCACCCATAGTGGGCTTCAGCTAGAGGCATTTTTATAGCTCACAATTACAGAAAAAGAAACATGGGAGAGGAATTCAGTGTTGTACTCTTCTCTCTCTCTCTCTCTCTGTGTATATATATAATAAAGTACTGTATGTTTAAATCATACATGGTTTGTTCACATATCATATCAAATATCTTATTTTAAGCAGATATCAACCAGTTATATCACACCACAAATGTCTTTCATTGCCTCATCAGTTTTACAAAGTCTGAATTTTTTGTATGCTTCCTCATCAAATCTGCTCATAACGTGATTTTGTTTATGTCCTACCATGTCCTACACTTTTCTTAGCCACTTATCGATTTTGGGGAGATTACCATTTCTCCAGGATTTTGCTATCAACATTTTAGCTTGGGCCAACCAGTGTGATATCAGGTACCCATTGTTCTTTCTTAATCAAGCCTCTCCTTTCAACCACATTACTAGCCTCCTTCTGTCTACCTGTTTTTTCATGCCTTATTCCATGTCAAAGTGTCTGACTTGACAAGATTGAAAAAACCGCGGTCCTTCCCTTTTAAAATGTGATACATCGTACTTGTTCAAAAAGTCCTTAAATCCATTCAGTCCAATCATTATGAGATGAAACTTCTAGTGTTTGATCTCATTTAAGCCTACTGTTGTAAGATATTGCCCTGACTGGGGAGATGTCAGAAGCGATTTTGTGCTTAATTTTATCCATGGTACAGAATACAGAATGAATTTATCAGATTAGTAGCAATATCCATTGGCCCTTATTTTTTTCTTTAAGCATAACAATGACTTCAAGCATATCCCAATACCTTTTACAACCTGGGTTGTTTTTTTTTAATGGCTTTATCTATGCAAGGGTAGATAATGACAAGGTAATCGAGTCTCATGTTTCAGAGCAAACAAATAACCTCTTTGATGTTTCTTACCTTTCTTTCAAACATTAGTTTATGGTCCCTGCTGTAGGCAGAACATTAGTCTTAACAGATCAGTGATCCAATCTGGAATGCACATGAAATCCCATAGGCAACATTCTGTCATTCCCCCACCCCCGGGGCCCTCAGAAATGGGAACTGCCATTAAAGTCAGTGCCTGGCTGTGCTCAGGCATGCACAAACCAACATTTTTAGGTTGTGCTGTTTATACTAGTGTGAATTCATGGACCATTTTAAGGAGAATAGTAAGCTACCATGCTCGGGCAAACCATTGCCCCACCTAGTCCTATATTGTTTCATGTGACAGCTTTTCAGGGTCTCAAGCAAAGGTTTTTTTTTTTATATGATGATACCATTTACTACCTCACCTTTCTCACTAATGTTAGGGATTGAACTTGGGAACTTCTGCATGCAAATCATGTGTCCTGCCACTGAGTTATGGTCCCGCATCCATGCATGAGATGCATATGAGAGTGCTAAATGACCCATGTGGTCTGCACGGCAGATGATTATGATGAGAGCTGTATCAGCATCTGAACAAACTCAGAAGCCACACTACGTCACTATCTGCCTTACACTGAGTCAGAACTTTGGTCCATCTAGATCAGTATTGTCAACACTGGCTGGCAGCGACTTTTCAGGGTTTCAGAGAGGGAATATTCTCTGCCTTATCTGGAGAGTTATGACCTTCTTCATGCAAAGCAGATGCTCTACAAGTGAGTGATGGCTGTTCCCCACACCAAGTTGTCTTCATCCACACTATTCTTAATTTAGGAGGTGCAGCGTCTTCCTTCAAGCCTTCTTCCCACTTCCTGCCATGTCAACTGCGCAGCTTCTGATGCTACCGACACATCCTGAAAGTTTCCTAACGAAGAAAGATAGCTGCAAAAAGTCAAACAAACACAACTCTCTTTTTAAAAAAAACTTTTTAGCAAAAACATGCACATTACAATAGAAAGAAATCATATTCACGGCTGCACAAAAAGTTGATTGAACAACTATTTGTTCTAAAGCACAAACTGACCTGTGTGGGAAGTTTTTTCACCCTTGGTTTACATTTCCAGGACAATGTTTTCATCTCAACATCAGTAGTGCTACCTGGAGGTCTTTGAAACCTGCAGGATTTCAGTGGTGGTTTAGTCCCACTTGAATACCTGACCTTATTTGTCACTTGCTGTTGAACTCTTGACAAAACTTTGTTAGAGGTTTCTGAGTCTGTTGCTAAATTAATGTTATATATGTACTGACATTTGACCTTGTGTCTACTTTAATTGAGAAACTGGGGGCATGAGAAAGCAGAAAGATCTGATTGCAGAATAAAGTTTCTTCCATTATAACTTCTGTCACTATGGGATTTGTGGTTAACACCACAATAGAGCTTGTATACAGTACAGTACAGATCAGGCTTATGTTTGGGGCATACTAGAGACTATGTGTGGTTGAGACAGATTTTAGTGCTTTCCATAAAAATATTACTTCCAAATTTATTAATAACTTGCAGCCTTGTATCCAGGAATTTTAAGAAGGGGAAACACACACACACACACACACACACACACACACACACCATGGAGGTTTGAAATCAGTGGGTAAAATCAGTGCAGTTTTGAAAAGTTCGATCCACCACCTTGTGTCAAAACTGTCCAATTGTATCCAACATACATGAAATACCTGCTCTTTGATCTCAGGAACTATCATGCAAAATTTGGTTCTGATATCCTAAGATATGTACAAGTGCATGGCGAACCAATATATTTCCAAAATATCTAGTAGATGATAATAACATATATAGTATTTGCATACTTTTTTGTCTGCACACAGAACTTCACAGTTACAACATTCCCATTATTGTAGATGGAGGTCTGACATTGAGAAGTAGCTGCTTGCATAGGTCTACCTAGGAGAACTTACCTAGTGAGTTAATGCTGGAGACAGATTTGTTTCATTGTTTTACACTCTATCATCTACCTATCTATCATCCATCTATCATCTATCTATCTATCTATCATCTATCTATCTATCTATCTATCTATCTATCTATCATCTATCTATCTATCTATCTATCTATCTATCTATCTATCTATCTATCACACACCATCTCCAGATTAATCCTCTTTTTAGCAGTTCTCCAAAGTGACACCACTATGCACCAGCAATCACAGGAACACAGGAAGCTGAGTTTTATTTACACAGTGGCTAACTGTGGCTCTCCAGGATTTCAGGCAGTGATCTTTTCCAGTTCAGCCTAGAGGATTGAACCTGAGTTCCTTTGCATGCAGACCAAATGCTCTGTCACTGTGCTATGTCCCCTCTTTGCACCAGAACAACTGTGCTGATAACTTTCTTATGCCCAAACATTATATAACCTGCTTAGATCAAGTAGGTGAAAGAGCATCATTGCATTGGAGAAATGACTATGTTGCAAATTGAGAGAATTTCTTCAGTAGACAATGGTTTTCTTCATGTCCATTAGACATAAAACACCTTTTACTTTAGAATGTTACCAGGTTGGGTCTTTGTTTGCAGACAACAAAACGTTGCACAAAGCTGTTGTCGATTGTTTATAAAGGTGACTTTCTGACATCGCTTCATATGCAGAAAGTGTTATCTCTCTTCTTGCAAAAGGTGCTAAGACCTCTCAACTAATCTGTGCCTATGCAGTGTTGTTTCAAAGTCCATGACTAATTGACAGAAGGTTAAGTTCGTGGGTCACTTCAGAAAGGGCATTTTCTTATTTCGTTGGTTTGATGTGCTTATGTGTCATCTACAGTACTCTCAGAAAGGTTACTTGCAAGTTTAAGCTGAGCATGGAATAAATCCATTGCACTCCATCCAAATTCATGACATGTATTGCAACATCTGGAGTTCATTCCATAATTTAGAATAGCCAGACCTCTTTGTGTGGCCTGAGGGTGGTGATGTCACTTGCCCTTTGGGAACTTGGGTTGCTTTCAAAGGGTCTGTTTATTGAGGCACCATCTTGACTGGTGAGAGTAGACAACTCTGTCTATTTAATCAGCATTCATTCTGATTGGTCTGTGGGAAGGTTCGATGATGACGCATCAAAGCAAGTATAACCTACACTTTCCACATCTTCTCATCACTTTCCTTACTGCAAAAAGTCTGACCTTCTGGGGAACTGGGTTTGTTGCACAAGACCTCCCAATCAACTATAATCGCACAACCTGAAATTTGCTGGGATGTGACTGAATCCTACCTGAAAATAGTGACAATCTGAAAGTGTCCCGTGTCAAAGCTAACACCTCCACAACTATAACAGTTAGAAAAAAGCTTCCCCCTTGCACCAATAGGGAATTGTTCTCTGAGCCTTCTCACTATGGTGATGGGGGTAGAGTTTAGTTTAGGAACAGCATTCTCTTCCCACTTGCCCATTGCCTGTAATTAGTAAAAGTTGGTCCTCATGAACCTCAGGAAGCTGGCAGGTGATGATGGAGGGTGAGCAGGAATTTCCTTGGACTTAAGCTATCCAAGTTCTCTGCAAACTCTCAGAAAAACCCCACAGTGTTTTCTAAGAAAGCCCAGAAAGCCAATTAAGAAGCAAGAAGAGGAAACACGGACATCACTTATTATACTTGGAAATGCTTCTTCCACCCACTATAATCCTGGAAATACTTCTGGCTCTGACCACACTTTCCATATTGTCATTTTATTTTATTTTTTTAGCATGTGGATGTGTACCCAGGTGAAAGTTTTTCAGGCTTGTCGCTTCCATTAAAAATCAATTGTGTTAATTCAGCCCTTAAATCCGAGAAAGGAAAGCTTTAACAAATGTTATTTTGCTTCCCCAGTTCCCCATTCAAGCCACAGATACCTTATATGGGTTTGTGTAGACACGTGGGCTAGTAAACATTTTATTTTGTGGGTGTCTGACTAGCTTCTGTGGACTCCTTTTGAAAGGCTGCTTTGACTGAATAGTTGAGGTTTTCTTACACCTTTTCCTTAGAAGGGTATTTTCGAGGCTGACCACCTCAACATTATTCAATACACAGGATAACAGGGCTGTGCTGAAATGAAGGAAAAGTGGAGCTTGACTTTCAAGCGAAATGGAAAAGTTCAATCCCCTCTTCTCGGCAAATGTCAAGTTCACAACCAGAAACTGCTTCTGAGTGCATTTTTAACTGGTGTGAAGTGACAGATTGCAGAGGCTGCTCTTGCAAGTGCTGCAGGGCTCTCTCATTTCTACAAGAACGAGAGGGGATGGTGCAATTGCTGAGTGTTTTCCTGGTGCTTTTCCTTTCCTCAGAGAATTTGTTGGGCATTGAGGATTGTTGCCGTTGGTCATAGAAAGTGAGAAGGCTCCTAAGGCAATAACTCATATTGAACAAGCTGCCGTGGCTTCGCCCAAACTGGATGGGTTGTCGTCGTCCCCCCCTTCCCAGTCTCCCTTTAGGTTTGGTTTGGATGTTTGCTGGCATCTTCTAAGCATCTTTGCTACTGGCTGTTCGTACTTGTAAAGGACACAAACTGTGGGGTGTCAGAACTGAATTGGGAAGGAATAATCTTTCTAGAAGGACGCGGGTGGCACTGTGGGTTAAACCACAGAGCCTAGGACTTGCCGATCAGAAGTTCGGCAGTTCGAATCCCCGCGACGGGGTGAGCTCCTGTTGCTTGGTCCCAGCTCCTGCCAACCTGGCACTTCGAAAGCACGTCAAAGTGCAAGTAGATAAATAGGTACCGCTCCAGCAGGAAGGTAAACGGCGTTTCCGTGTGCTGCTCTGGTTCGCCAGAAGCGGCTTAGTCCTGCTGGCCACATGACCCGGAAGCTGTACATCGGCTCCCTCAGCCAATAAAGTGAGATGAGTGCCGCAACCCCAGAGTCGGCCACGACTGGACCTAATGGTCAGGGGTCCCTCTACCTAATGTTCCTAGAAGTGACATAATTCTCATTAGAGGATTATGTTTTCCTTAAAAAGACAACAGAAATCCAAGCCAATGCAACTGATACAATTCAATGTGAAATAATTTCATTTGAAGTAATTGTTCATATGAGGGAGGAAGAGAGTAGGAAGAACCCAACTAGAAGTGTGTGCCAGAGACTAGGAGGCAGTTTCCTCTTCAGCTGAAGATGGATGAAGCAACTTTGAATCAAAGGGGAAGATGCTACAGGGCCCATGTGCTGTTTTTTTTTAAATGAAATTGTGGGGCCAGTGCCCCATTCCCTCCCCCAAGCCCAGGATGTGGCACTACTGTTCTCTGACTCCAAGGACTCCAGTGTAGATGGCCCTGGAATATCTGGGCCTCCCCTGCTCCACCACAGTAAGTTACTAGTGAGGCTTGGGCCCTTTCAAGTACAACAGGTTATTGCAACATAGGTGGCACTAAGGCTGCACTTGGTGCTACTACCATGAATGGATTTCACATTGTTCCTTGCTGGATCAACTTCAGTGCCTCATATCCAGCCTGAACCTTGGCATGTATCAAGCCTGAACCTCACCTTGGCCTACACCCTGGTTGAGCCTTGTCCCACTGAGGAGCTGGGCAGTGTGTGACCATGCCCACTCTCATGATTATTACCAGTTGGGCACTGTGACTCAAGCAAGCCAGGAGAGATGTCAAAGCTGGGTTGCAAGGATACTACCAGTAGCCTGCTGTGCTTTATTTCTCACCTCTGCAAAAACAGCTTTGGCGCATTCTGGGAAGTGGGAGGTGGTTTCCCTCATAGCTCAGCGCATTCACTTTTACATCCAGGGGGTTCATTTGGACCCCTGGCATCTCCAGGTTGAGCTGGAGGGAATGCCTCCTGTCTGAAACTGTGATGTACTAAGCTTGGATCCTAGAACAATAGGCAAGTAGTATCCTAGAATGCAACAACTGATTGGCTTGCAGGAAAAGACCAATCAGGCTTCAGGAGGGAAGCAGAATCAGCCAATCAGACAAGACTCATTGTGTAAATAATGTATATAAAAACCTGAGGTTTGGGGGGCAATTCAATCACTGTTTTACAAGCTGCAATAAAGAGTGTGAAATCACTACAGGACTCTAAGTATATTCCAGAAATGTTGCAGAACTGCTACCAGTCAAGGTATGCAGTATGGTGCTAGATGAACTAGTAGTCTGATAGCTTTCTACGTTCCGCATTCTCCCGCATGCCGCCCTTGTTCCTTCCCAATTCTCCTCATCTTCTTTTATGTACAGTTTTCAATGATTTGGGGAAGAGCCAGGCAACCTGTGAGGAGGCATCCCTTGCATTAATATCTGCTTTAGCCTAGACCAGGTTGTTTCTAGCTGAGTGAGCAGGACCATGGAGCTGCAGGGAAGCCAGCTTTTGGTATAGTATATACAACAGTTGATCAGTAGCATATCAGTAACTTCACTTTTGTTTTGTGAACAAAGAAGGGTTAAAGTAGATTGTTTTGACAGCATGCTCACACCTACCTTGGCTTGTCAGGTTGATCTTTGTCTCTGTCCATCCGCCGGCCTGTATTAGATGTGCAGGTAGCAGCTGCTAGGGCAGCGAGCCACTTTTGTATTTTTCCATTTGATCACCTGCATTTTAGCTGCTTAATTGATTAATAAATTGATTAAAATGGCATGTGATCTATAGCTTAAAATGGCCTTTTCGATAAGCTGAAGGATGTGTAAGTTAACATTCAGTTTCCTGAGAAGGAAGCGGCCACTCATCCTTAGAAGGAACACCCATCTTGAATACAGTGGTACCTTGAGTTACAGATGCTTCAGGTTACAGACGCTTCAGGTTACAGACTCCACTAACTCAGAAATTGTACCTCGGGTTAAGACCTTTGCTTCAGGATGAGAACAGAAACAGGGTGGCGGCGGCGCGGCGGCAGTGGGAGCCCCCATTAGCTAAAGTGGTACCTTAGGTTAAGAACAGTTTCAGGTTAAGAACGGACCTCCAGAACGAATTAAGTTCTTAACCTGAGGTACCACTGTATGTTGTTTCCATTCCTGATTACATGCGACTCAAGTAAACATGGTTTTAAATGGGAGCGTTGCTTCTAATCTCTGTTAAGGCCAACCTAGTTGTTCTATGCAGATATGTGCAGTGACATCACAATAGCCTTATTTAAGTCGGAAAAGCTGCTAGAAAGAAGCTTCAAAGTCCCTTTCTCCCTTTGCAGAATTTCAGATGCCGGCACCTGTACATTTGGAACCTGACAAGCAATAATTTTAGAATCGGGAAACGATAGATGTGAAGGGCAAGCAACCTCTCTCCAACTACAGTAGTACCTCAGGTTAAGTACTTAATTCGTTCCAGAGGTCCGTTCTTAACCTGAAACTGTTCTTAACCTGAAGCAACACTTTAGCTAATGGGGCCTCCTGCTGCCGCCATGCCGCTGGAACACGATTTCTGTTCTTATCCTGAAGCAAAGTTCTTAACCTGAAGCATTATTTCTGGGTTAGCGGAGTGTGTAACCTGAAGTGTATGTAACCTGAAGCGTATGTAACCCGAGGTACCACTGTATTCCTATGATGGTGTGCTTCCCAGAAGCAGCCTTTCCATTGTTTTTTGTTTAAATGTGGGGTGGAGGAGATAGCAAATTTTGTCTTTTAGAGGTGCTGGGGCTGAAATATACATGGGGTCACTTTCTCTACCGAAGTGAATAGTTATAGTATATGCTTCAGGAGCTCTACGCAATGCATTCAAGCGTTCACAGCTGTGGATTGGCATGACCCAGTCCATACTTACATAATCCAAAACCATTTCTCCCTCCCCCCCCCTTTTTACAGAGCTAACAGCATCTACAAACCATTAGGATAAATTACTTGCACTTACACGAGCTTGTTCCGACTAAAATCAGTGGGATCAAGTCAGCTGACATGGATGGAAGCATTCTAATCAAAGGTATTTGTAGATTACATTCCAGCTGTAATTCTTAACTCTCTTCTGAGGCAGTCCTGCTGCTGAAAATTACCACAGCACAATAAATGTGCTTTACAGAGTTGCAAAAAAAAAAGGGGGGGGAGGAAAAAAATGTTCCCTATCCCTGTGAAGCTTTAAGTCTAAATTTTGAGAATAGCAAAGATAACAGAGAAAATGGAGTTTATATGTGTGTGTAGAAGAAAGTTCAATGGTGAGAAACATGTGGTTCTCCAATGATGGTCAGGGATGATGTAGGTTTTAGTCAAACAGCATCTGGGGAATCACAGGCTCCACATCCCTAAGTTAGAACATATTTTTAAAAAAGAGACAGGGTTTTTAAAAAGAAATCAGGAATGGCTTGAGTGCTAGTGATGCTGATGGAGAGGTGTGAAGAATCTTGAAACATTTGCTTAAATGCCTCAGAAAGGGTTGAGATAGGTCATTACCGTGTAAAAATAAGGATTTTCCATTCAGCTGTCCTTTTAAAGACATAAGAACTGTTCACTTGTAAAACAGCACAATAAGTTCTGGCTTATCACTCAGTATAGCCTAATGGGGGCACTGGAACCTATGCTTATTGTGTTTTCTGTATAGTAAGGGCAAAACATATCCTTTTATTTAAATTAGTTTCATTTCCGATGAAAGGCAAAAGTATATAAAAAAACAAGCTGGGAACAGCAGGAATGCTGCTTGGCAGATCAAGGACAGATCTTAAACATTTATTTTGAACTACCCTTCAGCATTCTCTTGCTCCCGGTGACCCTGAGCTTCTGTTGCATACAACATTTGTGCGTGCTGTGGGTCTCAAAAATGGCTAAGTGCTGCGATTATTTGCTCAGAACACCTATAGGAATACTTAACAGTATGGTAGCCTTGCGAGCGGGTCTTAGAGAGATACTCAGCTTCGTCTCTTGCAGACACATTTTATTTCCATCATAATATTTGCACATTGAAACGGCTTTTAAGTAAGACAGGCTGCTTCACTTTCCACTTAAAGCCCTATCATACCACTTTAAACAGTCATGGCTTCTCTCAAAATAATACTGGGAGTTGTATTTCATTAAGGGTGCTGAGAGTTGTGAGGTGACCCTTATTTCCCTCCCAGTACTACAATTCCCAGAGTGCTACAATTCCCAAAGTTCCCTCTTCATAGGGAACTCTGGGGATTGCAGTACCATTATTTACTTCAAGTACTGGCACCACTTGAGCTGTGACTGTAAAGGCAAAGTTTCCATCTACCTTATTCCCAACTTTGATTGATCCTACACAGGCTCCATGCCCTGAAGAAGTTTGGAGAATTGCTCCCACTTTATATTCAATAATGTATAAAGAAACAGAAATCACATCACTCGCATGAGCAGATTAGTTTGGGGTAGGTAAGCTGAACAGACCACAAGGGCTTTTAGATTCCTGATTCCCCAAGCCAAGTAGCCCTGAACTTCTAGTCTTAAGAAGACCCCTTTGCCCTCCAAGTGATATTTCAGGATACACATATTTACAGGAAGGCCCATAGCTCAGTGGTAGAAGACATGTTTTCCATGGAAAAGACCCCACATCCACCATACTCCACAAGTGTCCCAGAAAAAACAGGTTTTCCCTGCAAGAGCACAGAGGCCATTTTGAGCAAAGTAATATCAATAAATTTCACACTGAGATATTGCCCCCCCAAAAACATTTTTTGGGGGCCATGATCTCACGTGGTGCCCCAAAACACACATTTTTGGGTGCTGTGAGATTATGACCCTCCCAAAGCACATCTTTGAGGGTCCACAATCTCACATGGGTCATGTGACTCGTGTGGGAGCACAGATGGCAAGACGCATGTCCTGGTTTGGGGCTTCAACGTGTTGGAGGGTGTGCATTCAGTCCTTGGCAGGTAGGGCTGGGAAAGTCCGTGTCTGAAACCCCAGAGAGCCACGGCTAGTGTCGACAAAACTGAGCTTTATGACCTAATAGTCTGGCTTGGTATAAGGCAGCTTCCTTTATTTCTCCCTAATACTTTACCCTTACTGTTCTCTTCTTTAACCTGTGCTGGCTTTTCCACAGGAGGGAACTAGCCTCGATTTAGTTTCCCCATCTGTGTTCAGCATGAGGGAAATGGGACATCCAGCCTTAAATAATGTCCCTAGACTGGCCTGTATGAGCTGGAGAACCACTTTCTAGCTCTTCATTTTATCTTCTTAGTGGCCACACACAAGGCCTCTGTCCACTGGCAATGCATAGAGAAGGGCAGGGTTATCCTTACTAGAATTTCAAGTTTTAAAGTTGCCAGTGCATTCTTCTCGCTCTCTCAAGCAGTCAATGGTAATCTAATAGCAGTTGTTGGATTGTGCCCTGAGGTGTCCAGGGCTAGACTCCCAGCTGCAAGAAAAGGCAGTTGCTAAGGTACACATAAAGACACTTGATGATTCTGTAATAGTTCAGATAGAGTCATCTGTGTATACCGGATTTTTGTAATGCAGCTTATTCTCTCCCCTGCCCCTAATATCTGAGCATTGCTTTTTAAAACAGCGATTTCCTTTTCCTATCCATCAATCCCAGTGTCAGCCTCTTGCATTTTTACTCTGCCTTTTTTCTTCAAGAAATCTTTTCTTTTAAAACTGCAAACAGTTATAAACGAGCAGATCTTGCTGCGAAGAAGAATCACAGAAAACAACAAGGACCTGCACCCCTTCTTTAAGCACCTTTTGGGTTAAACCTCCTCTCAGCAAGTTAGGGGCCCAGTCCACCAAGCACATGTTATTTTTTATTTTGCCAAAGTTGTTGAGCTGTTTTTGGCTTTGCCCAAAGTTTGCTTACTTCCGTCATGGGTTGCCATACGTACAGATTTTCCTCAACATTCTGGTGTTTTCCGACTATGTATGGCAACCCTAGTCCTAGACCTTTTCAGTAGAATTGTGTGATATACCTTAAAAGAAACAAAGAAAATATACATCTCCATTGCTTGGAGCATTTAAGCAAGGTCTTTAGAAATGCCTGAAATAATCCCATTTGCTTTAAAATAAATTTATTTGATGTTTCAAAAACTCTGTGATCCTAATGACATCCACACTCTTTTGCCTCACTGTTTAGTAGGCCATTAAGACACCGGCTTCAGTGTGTGTGTTAAAACTGCTTTTTTCTTGTGCAGCTGCATACACACAATATATTTAAAGCACCCACAGCCACACCCTGTGATTCCTGGGAACTGTAGTTTGTTAATGTTGCTGGGAATTGTAACTCAGTGAGGAGTATATGGTTCCTAGACTTCTTTGGTGGTGAGGGAAATGTGTTTTACATGTTTAGTGTGCACACAGCCTGGGCTTTATTGAAACTTATATTCAGGCTCCTATTTCCTTATGCTTCAATGTTTTCACCTCTCTTTACTTTTAATCTGTGCTCACTTTTCTACTTGCCCAAATAATATTAAAACAGGAAGCAGTGCCTCTGAAAATGACAGTGGCACTCAATATTTTCAACTACCTAAAGCCGTCGTAGCTACTAAAAGCCTGTTTTTTAAATACAGGCTTCTTTAAAAGTATTGGAAGCCAACTTTTAGTTGGGAATATCACCCATAAGGAATCACCTTAATTATTTGTGCTATATAAGCATTGTTTTTTAACCTGCTAGGGAGTTAAATAGCAGGATATAGAAGACCTCATTTTCTCACAAAACTTGATTGATTGCATTCCTTTCCTGGCAAATATAAACAAGTTTTATTTCTAAATTTTATGGTATTGCAGCCGATCCATCTGTCCTTACTACTCGTGTACCATCACATAATGAGGCCTGCATTAGGAACAAATACCCTCTTCTGCCTCTTTATTATGCATATAGTGTGCAGGGCAATTTACTGCATAACAGATGTAGCTAAGTAGCTGGGATCATGTCATGATTCATTCATTTAAAGACAATCTGCTGTGGTGATGTACAGACAGTTTGTAAGAAAAACAGTTATAGAGGAGACAGCAGCTACATTGCATCTATCTACCCTGACTTGAAATTGTTTAACAGCCACTCATTCTATCCCAGGAACCCACTGAGTCGGAGCATTGGGAAGAGGAGCTAGGGATCTCAGAACCCTCATGAAACTACAATTCCCAGGATCCTTTGGGGGGAAGCCATGACAGTTACAGTCAAATAAGACTGCTATGAGTTTGTAGTGTAATTACTTCCCACTCACACAATACTACTAGAATACAGGGTAATCCAATGAAGCTGATATTAGAAGTTTCAAGACAGAAAACAGGAAGCGATTCCTCATGTTGCACATAGTTAAACTATGGAATCATAGAATGGTAGAGTTGGAAGGGACCAGGAGGGTCATCTAGTCCAAACCCCATGCGATGCCGGAATCTTTTGCCCAATGTGGGACTTGAACCCACAGCCCTGAGATTAAGAGCCTCATGCTCTACCAACTGAACTATCCCAGCAGGATCTGCTCCCACAAGATGTAGTAATGGCCACCAACCTAACTGTGACCACAGCACATATATTTTTCTGAACAATTTGATTTCAGTGGTCTGTCTCAGTCCACCTTCCTGGAATGAGAATACATTGGGTGGTATTCAGCTAAGTTTCTGCAGAAAGTATTTACATCAATGGACCTAATGTTGTTGATTTCAATGGGTCTACTATGAGTAAAAGCTAGTGGCATACCACCCATTATCTTACCAAAACCTAGTTTTTCATTGACTTACACAGTTTCTCATAGATGGATGCTGATGCCTAGTAATGAAGAAGCTGAACTTTGGAAATGGCAGATGTTTGGCAGATGTTAGTGCCTGGCAGCTTCAGTTCAATTCAAGACTTATGCTGGTCATTTCAAAACTATTGCTGGAAACATTGGGCCAGGAGGCGTGTCACCATTAGAAAGGAGGCAAGTGTTTGACCGGGTGCTTGACCATGTGAGTGCAGCTGCTTAAAATGGAAAGATACTGCTTATTGAGCTGTGCGTAGTCTCAGTGTATCCTGGAAAACTCTGTCCCAGGGTGATCCCACATCCTTGGGGAGTTTGTGTGAATAATATACTGGTAATTCCATACGTGAGAGTAACTGCAAGGGTCTTTCTCATCCGGCAGAAACATGATGTGTGGAAGGGGGCTGAATAACATGGGAAAGACCCAAGTTATTGGCTCTGTCCACTTTTTTTAAAAAAAGTCTCATGTCTTCCCCAGTTGTGTGGAATTACACAAGGGCAAGATGAACTAAACCATAGAAGCCACCCCTAGGGGCTGAGGTCCATTTGGCCCCCAATATATATTTGATCAGCCCTGGGGGCCCCAAAGTTGATGGGCATTGCTAGTCAAATGGTGTGTATGTGCTGTGTCTTGTGATCAATTATGTGGGGTTTTATTCAAGTTGGCAGCCATAAGCCAAACATACGCAGACATTGCTTTCAGGGGGGTAATTGACAGTGGACAGCAAAGGGTGCTTAACACTTTCCTTGCCCTGTTTCAACCTTCCACATCGCCACCATGAAGTGGGTTTCTTTATCTGCAATTCAAACAGATGCTTCCCCCATTGCAAACTTGCATTTGGAGCCCCGTAGGAAGAGACGCGTAACAGTGTCAGTCTTGTCTAGAGAAACTGCTGCTGGAAAGAAAGAGAAACAAACAACCTGCTCTTCTCATAATTGATTCCCCAAGAAGTGGCCTTACCTTTCCAGAAAGAGACATCAGGTTACAATTATATCTAAGGGTGTGCAATGCATAGTTTTGCCCCTCAGCTCTTAGTAGAGGAAAGATGTATGCTCAACCAGAGAGGTACTAGGCTTTCCCATTAAATTATCGTGTTGAGATTTGTGCTACCTGTTATCTCTGTGCTTTGAATCTAAGTACATGGCATTATTATTTATATAGCAGATTGTATGTACGTGGTGTTTGAATCCATTGGTTTGGGTCCTACCCTCTGGAGCAGGATTTTGATTGGGTTTATTTCTCAGATTTCTTTTGTAGATTCCCCATGCTCTATTTAAATAAATATAACCTTATCTCCATATAATGTGCCTCGAGACCTTTTTTTTTCCTTTCTAGGTGAGCTGGCAAGGAGTATTTCCTTTATCTGTTGTGCCCCGACTTGCTAGATCTCATCGGAAGGCTACACATTTTCTTCCTGGAATATTCGGTTGCAACTTGGAGACACAACATTTGCACAAAGTGCTAGAGGATTTTATTCTATCTTGTTCTATCCTTGCCCTTCTTTTAAAGGATTTTTCTCATTCGAAAGACATTTATTTTCACCTGCAGACTCAAATCTGTGGGCAAAAGCTGTAGATTGCAAACACTTTCTGCATGCCCCATGGCTGATTTCCCAAAATATTTATTTAATTGTGTCTGCAGACTGTGGAATGAGATCTATTTACCAGTCAGCTCGCCCCCCCTCCACCTTTTCTTAAACAGAAATATATGTTTTGTCTTCTCTGCAGGGCAAAATTCCGGTGTAATTAAGATGTCTTTTAAATTTAATGCACACACACAGACACACACACACACACACACACACACACACACACACACACAGCTTGTCATATAACTTGTGAGAAATAAATAAGGCATTACCTGTTTTGTTCCTGTCTCCGGATGTTCAGTTTCTTAGGTGTGATCGCCTCCCTAAAGAAAATATTATTTTGGACTCTTTGTCACTTAAGAAACAGAATGAAGGAAAACAAGTTAGGCAGGGAAATCCACAAATGTAAATTCAATTAGCTCCTGTACTAATTGTCCCACAGGTCATTTAACAGACTTTCACATGCCTTGAAATTCAGCCAACACACGGGACTAATTTTTGACATGTGAAATCAGCAAAACTGGTGGTGGAAACAGAAAGGTAGGCAGTTTTTTTTGGGGGGGGGTAGACAATTTCTGACCCCCCCTCCCAAAATTGCCTACTCTGTGCTTACTGAAATATTATTTTTCTGCTTAGTGCTTATAAGAAGTTCTTGTAGACATGCTGGCTGGGGCTGATGAAAGTTGGAGTTCACCTGCATCTGGAAGACCACAAATTAGTCACCCTGGTTTTCAACAAAGTCAACTGTACTTGTATGGTGCTGATCTAAGGACCAAGCTGGAAGTAATATTAATTAAAATTTTCTTTTCATTTCCAGCCCAGATTGGCTGAGGCAACCCAATCAGATTGGCGGGATACTATGATGATGATGATGATGATGATGATGCCACCAGAAGGAAATGGAGTTTATTCCTATAACCAGAATCTATAGACTGAGGACCATATGCATGCACGAGGCGAACGATTTGCCTTCACTTCTCACTGGGGCAATTTCTGCACCAGGCAGATCTCTTTAAAAGGAGGCAAAGTAAACCAATGGGGGCTACACTAGGCTGCAGTACAGCCTAGTTGTTGTGTATCATAAGTTTCCAAAAGTTAGGGCACCATATTTCAAAAAGTGAAAATCCAGACACAAAAGTTGCTGAACTTTTTTAAAGTTTTGACCACCGTTTTTGAGCTTTCTTTGCAAAATCTCAAAAAAAAGAAAGTTTTTGAGCTATTTTTATGGGAATCCACCAAAGTGTACACCTCCGACATAGGTTGCCATACCTTCAAATTTTCCCGGACATTTAAGCAATTTTCCGCCTGGATAATGTTTCCAAAGGCCATCCCAGCTATGTCTGTGAACCGCCCTGAGACTGTGAACCGCCCAGAGATCTCCAGGTATAGAGTGGTATATAAATTCAATAAGTAATAAATAATAATGTCTGGGAAATTCTGGGTGTATGACAGCCCTACCAAAAGTAGAATCTGCCTTTGGATTGCTGAAACCATAGCTTTGTGATCTGCTCTATTCTGTGCAGGTTGTGGTTGTAAAACTGTTTCCGATTTTCTGATCGGCAAGGGTTTCCCCTCATCCCCACTGCAGGAAGTGAACAGCAGGAGCTCAAATCCTTCTGGTGAAAGAGGCCTTTAGTGTTTGGTTCCAGGGACTGTCACTGTATTACCTGAAGGGTGGAATCTAGAAATCTGGCTGCTAATCTCCCACTGTTCTGATAGAAGTAAATCTTGAATGGTAAGAAATGAAAGTATGTTAGAGCAAGCTTATTTGCTTTGTATTCACACTGAGTCCTGAAAAGCTCACAATGCAAAGCGACAGCAGGTGAGCTTCTTACTGAAATTTCCGTTGAATCTTCTTCTGTAGATATAGAAACCGGTTTCCTATATGCAGTGCATTTGTGGAAGCAGGTTGGGAGGCTTTATCCTCATGGAAAGTCTAGAGATTTCCCACCACTGTGGAAGGCTATAGGGTGCACCAATACTTTATCTCTCCTTCAGGTGTTCCTGTAACCATGTGATTGACATCATGTGGGGAAGAAACCAGACAGATTCCCTCCATGGCCATTCCTGTGTCCCCCTCAATGATTCAGAGAGTGATGTTCTGCAACAGGGAGCCTGCTCAGCTTACATAGGCTCCTCACATCTTCTAGAAGTCTGATTTTTTTATGGTTTGAAAGTTTCAAGGGAGTTCCAGAAGTAGAATACCCTCGGGAGTAAACCCTGAGGAAAAATCCGTACTCACTGCCTTGCGGGACATTTTCGGAAGAAGAAAAGGCTAAGGAGTAAACACAAATCCAGAATGTAATTATTTTTACTTTAAATGTATTTTTTTGTATTTGTGTTTTAAACTGTTTTTAATTATCTCATGTGTAAATCTTCTTGAGGCAGTTGTTTGCAGTGTTTATTGCATAGAAGAAGGAATGCCTAAAGAGGGCTCTAAATGCAGAAAGGAGCAGTAAAAATTCTTTAAAAAGGCAACTTTTCAAATAGATTCTACTTTCACATTAGCTAATTTTTTTAAAAAAGGCCATCAATGGACATTTCCAAGAAATTTTTGTTTTAAATTCAGCACAATATTATCATAATATATATTTCATTAGTTGTAAAGACCATTAATTTCACTCTCATTATTTTCTTTGACTCCCCAACCTCCGTCGTCATGAATCATCATTATAATTTCTGTCAGATCAATGTGTGTTTGATGTTGTGTCCAAGAATTTACAGCAGCGCCTTAAGCTTTCTCTCCAGTGTTTTTCATCCAAGATTTAGCGTCAGTATGATCCAAGGTTCAGATATGCTCATTCTCTAATGCTTCAATTTATTATACTTTTATGTTGTCGTATGTCAAAGAATAACAACGCCATGCTGCTAATGGAGTGAAAAGTACTTCTAATCCGTTTTGCTCCTGATTAGCTAAGACTTCAAGCAAAAGATGTGATTCACGCTCAGAACCAGAGCAGGAACTGAAAAGCAGTCCGTTTAGTGCTGTGGTTAGAGTGTTGGATGAGGATCAGGGAATCCCAGATTCAAAGACCCCATTCAGCCATGCAGCTCACTGGGTGACCTTGGGCCAGGCTTAAACTTCCTCACAGATTAGCTGTAAACTGGTAGGTGATTTTGCCTCCTACCAAAGCATGTTTAGGATAGTTTGCGAATGCAACAGTGAGAGAAAATTGATAGGGGGATAAACCACGTACACTTCCCAGCAGGGATGATATTTAGGGTCTGCAGGTTGGGGCATTTGACAAGGGCCCCAAAATTTGTACAGTTTTCCCTAGTTAACTTGTGCTCCTCAAAGGTTTGGCCTTTTCTAATTCTTATACTTGCTATTATAGTTGTTTCTAGTTGTGGGCATTACTAAGGGAAGAGTTCAAAAAATGCACTACAGGTCTCTTGGAAGGTTGACTTTTTTGTAGAAGCCTTTCATGGGCTGCTAGTTGGAGGAGGTCTTGTATTCATATTTCCATGCTTGGCTTTCCAATGCTAAAGGATTACAGTTGTACCTTGGATCCCAAACGCCTTGGTGCTCGGATGTTTTGGCAGCCCAAAGCGGCAAACCCAGAAGTGATTGTTCCAGTCTGTGAATGTTCTTTGGAACCCAAACGTTTGATGGGGCTTCCACGGCTTCTGATTGGCTGTAGGAGCTTTCTGCAGCCAATCAGAAGCTGCACTTTGCTCTCTGAACATTTTGGAAGTCGAACGGACTTCTGGAACAGATTTCATTTGATTTCCAAGGTACCACTGTATTCATTAGAAATATCTAAGTACCCTGTGTGTAAAGATGTTCCATACCCTGCAGAATTTCAAAGCTACAGTTACACTTGGGTTCAACTGCCTATTGGTCTTCTTCTGTGAGTTTCTATTTAGTTAACTGTGAATTGAAATCATGGTAGATTAGCTCTTAGTTTTAAAGACACCGAAATAACTTCATTCTGTTATAAGTTTCTTTTCTGTTTAATTCACATACGATGGCATTTGGGGACCTTCATCTACAATCTCCTAGGCTTGTCAGCAGAAAAAACACTTATGAAAAATATGAGCAAAAATAAATTTATAGAAAAGCAAGGTAGAACTTTATACCTTAAAATGGAATATATATATATATATTCATAAAGCTGTTACTGTTTCTAGATTGTGGTTGTATAAGAGTGAACAAGGATGGGATACTATTTCTAAACACCCACTGTGGTGCCTAAGGCACTCAAAATTAAACATCAGAACTCCTGAATCAAAAATATTTTAAAAATATTATGTAAGCTTTGTGACTTGATTTGATAATCTCAGCTGCTCACTGCTTCGGGCTATCTTTGTCATGCTGTCAGTATGTCTTTTCCTCTCACATTGGGAAACTGGAAAGCAATGCATTAATATATACCTATTCGAAAACTGCAGTGATGGCTGACAAGACATCATTTTTATAAATATACAATAACACTGTGTCAGTGGGAAAATGTGGCAGAGCTAACTCATTTTTTTAACCGATGTGGTCCCATGTTATTTTGGTTTCTGCACTGTTTTGTATTTCAACAAGTTAATAATACTTATGGATCCCTAGTTCCAGATTTCAGAGGCCTTTCGGCTTTCGCCAATAAAGATTGCTTGCACTAGTTCGGAAAGTTGTAGTCCACAATAAACTTCAGTGGGAATGACACGGGTGGAAGTCTATAAAAGGGGCACAAGTCTGAACACATTGTAGACCATTAAGACTACAGTCCTAACGCTCACTCACCCAGGAGTAAACCCCGTCCCGTCGAATGTAGCGCGACACCCAAGTAAAAGTGCTTGGAACTGTCCTACAAATGTTGTTTTGCAAGGAAGCTGTCTTCAACATTGTGGATGCTTAGCTCCAAAGTCAGTAAAATAATACTAACAATCAGATCAAGCAGCAGCTGTACCACTGTAAAAGGTAAGCATGGAAAAGCCCTGTCAAAGAAAGGCCCCTATGTGGCGCTTTGGTGATCTGGACTTCAAACCAGAGCTACAGACAAGAGCCTGCTGAAAGCCAATGTAAGGCCTCTAAGCTTACTGTTATGCTTTAACTCCAGGGTGGGATGATAGGGGAAAGGGGAGAGCAAATACCTGAATGTGGATAGTGCACAGAGGAAGAGCTGCATTGTGACCCACTGGGAATGAAGTTAACAGTGCCCTCAATTCTTCTGTTTTGCAAAATGTATGCCTCTAAACTTAAGAGAAATGCTAATATTGGGGTAGGGAGAGGGAGAGAGAACTACTTTGTGACTGGCAGGAATGACAGGGAATGGTTTTTAACCGGAAAGAAAACCCTTTTTTAGTTTTTCCCACCCAAAAACAAATTTCAAAGATTCATAGCACAAAAGTCCCTGGGCCAATTTGTCTTCAGTTTGGCAGGTTTCTTACCCACGGGCACCTCTCTCATGTCTGTAATTTCCAGGTCAATTTCCTACAAAATGCTTGGGGAGATTAAGTGATAAGTTTTTCACCCACTATAAAACTGCAATGGCTGCCCTTGCAGGAAATATTCTACAGGTATCCTTCTGAAATATTGCAGAATGCAAGTCCTCCAAAGGATTGGCCTTGCTTGCACATTTAATCCAATTCTGTCCAAAAAAAAAAAGAAAAAAAAAAGTTAAGAGGCCATTTCTTTTTTGGGGAAAATAACACTTTGCGGTGTCCAGAACAAATGCTTCTGCACCTATTTGACTGTAATTTGGTAGGCACAATCTACTCTGGAGAGGCTAAGAAGCCTGAAAATTTCACCCACTTCTGTCAAAAGGAAACAAAGTTATAGCTATTTTTATTTTTAACAATTTGTATTATTTTTCCAGTAAACACTTATCCAGCGGTACGTCTAATGGTGTTTGTTCTATCCATTGACATTAGACATAAACTTACACATTCAGTGTTCAAACATATTGCTTAATATAACCTCTCCACTGAGCATTCTGAGTGTTTGGTATAACAAGGTCTTGATTTTCTTAGTTAAAGAAAGGAGTTCACGTTTCTTGGAAGGTGCCTCTATTGTTATGCCTTTAATTGCTTTGGGACAAGGAAATCAGCCCTGAGTGCTCACTGGAAGGACAGATCCTGAAGCTGAGACTTCAATACTTTGGCCACCTCATGAGAAGAGAAGACTCCCTGGAAAAGACCCTGATGTTGGGAAAGATGGAGGGCACAATGAGAAGGGGACGACAGAGGACAAGATGGTTGGATAGTGTTCTTGAAGCAACCAGCATGAGTTTGACCAAACTGCGGGAGGCAGTGGAAGACAGGAATGCCTGGTGTGCTCTGGTCCATGGGGTCACGAAGAGTCGGACATGACTAAACGACTAAACAACAACAACAACAACAACAACAACAAATGTCTGGTGAAACACTCAGACATTGCTGTACCCAGTGCTTTTTTTCAGCTGGAAATCACTGAAACTTAGTTCTGGCACCTCTCAGGTGGGTGCCATTGTTATTCTAAGAGAATGAGAGAGGTGTTCATGGTGAGTCCTGACACTTCTTTTTCTGGGAAAATAGCACTGGTTGTAACCCATGTAGCATATGTTATTTCCCTCATACCTTCAGAGGTATTTCAGTCTGGTTCTTCTATTGCTGACATAGGTGCCAACTCCCTTGGGCCCTGGGTGCTGCAGAATCCACAAAATTCCCCATGAAGGGGCCAGGTACCTACAAATTTATACGCTGCATAGCACCCATGGCCCTGGGCACCCACAGTCACGGGACCAAGCTGGCACTCCTGATTGTTGAGTTATAGCTATTTTTGATGGGGGGAGTGGGGGGATAAAGTGGATTTGGGTCTCCCAGACAAACCAGGAAGCCTCTGGCTTGGTCTGTGTTGAATTGGTTTGTTTTATGAAATGCAACATGTGGCTGCACACTCCTAATTTGGATTACTACCGATTTCATGATTCTTAGGTCTAATTGAAATATATGACAATCCCCATGTGATTGTCTGCAAGACTACGCAGGTCAACCAGTGGACTCAATACAGGGCCAGGACTTTGGGGGAACCGGTGGTCCCATCCTAATGGTGGGTCTATACCGCAGTGACCAGTCATATATCTTGGATGAAGAAGGTTCCACCTCTACAGTGAGCTGGCATGATGCTGCCAGTCAAAATAGGCAATAGTGTGGCAGCCTCGTGTGGCAAAGGCAGCTTTTTAGGCTGCAAACCTAACTCCATTTACATCTGAGTAGACATGGTTAGGATTGTAGCATTATGTTCCTGGCATGGTGTGAAGGTACTGCTTGGATGAAATGGCCCATTAACACGAATCTGCAATGCTTTGCGATTTAATAGCATTTTGAAAAAGCCCATTCTAATGGCAGAACCTGTGTCAACTACACAAATGTACCTCTTTCTCACATCTGCCATGTGTGGATAATAAGCTCTGTGGAAAATGAATAGATCTCTTTCCCCCCAGTGCAGCACCTAGCACACTTCTCGCACTGCACAAATGTAATATGCAAATGTCATTATATAAGCCCCCGCGCTTCCCTATATAGTGTTGTAAACATAATGGGCTGGAATGTAGCTGGCTCAGCCTTCTGGGAAGTAATCAAAGACGAGCATTGCTCACCTGTGGAGAGATCAAAGTCTGTCCTGGGGCTGTGACTTCCTTGATGCTTCATTGATGCACAATGAGAATGCGAGCGTACATTATTCTTGATTGCTTCTAATTTACTGTGCTTGAATGAGAGCAGAGGAATGAAATGTTCATTTTTGTTTCTATGTATATCCTTTGCACATTGCATGTGTAAATCAGCCATTAGATGCAGAGCTTGATAGGCTAAGTCACATGAGCAGATATATTGTGGCTCATTTGCCTACTGTCAAAACAGCATTCCAATTTGCTGAGCAATAATGGACAGAAAACCTTGTTCTGCCTCCGGCTACTTTCACAATCCCTGGTTTGAATCTGGATCTGGCAGCATTTTAGTCTGCTGTTTTTAATGACTGCTACTGACCCAGCACCATCTCGGGTCAGCCAATCAGAATAAACTTTCTCAGCCATTTTTTGCCTTCTGGCCAACCTGCAGCAGGTGAAGGTCAAACGCAGCCATTAAAATCAGAATGTTGATGCGCTGGGAAAAGACATGTCTGAACTGGGTCCCCTGCATTCAGTTTGGGTTGGTCTGAGTTGGATACAAATGTGTTAATCTACTTCCAGCACAGTTGTTAATAAAATATGCCAGGAAACCCCACCCAGATTTTTGCACCATAGACTTACCAGATTTAATAGTAATGTGTGGTCCACAGACTGTCTGAGCTAGAGAATTCTGAAAACATTTACCATACTATAATCACAGGATTCTTCTGTGGAAGTCATGATAGCTAAACTAGTACAGTGGTACCTTGGGTTACATACACTTCAGGTTACAGACTCTGCTAACCCAGAAATAGTGTTTCAGGTTAAGAACTTTGCTTCAGGATGAGAACAGAAATTGTGCTCCGGCGGCACGGCAGCAGCAGGAGGCCCCATTAGCTAAAGTGGTGCTTCAGGTTAAGAACAGTTTCAGGTTTATTACGGACCTCCAGAATGAATTAAGTACTTAACCCGAGGTACCACTGTAAAGTCAACTCTCGGTTCCCGAATGACTCTGTTTTGGAACGTTTTGGTTCCCGAATGCCAAAACCCCAGAAGTAAATGCTCCAATCTTTGACCGTTTTTCGAAAGCCAAATGTCCGACACGGCTTCCGCTTGAGTGCAGGACGCTCTTGCAACCAATCGGAAGCCGTGCCTCGGTTGTTGAACATTTTGGAAGACAAATGGGCTTACAGAACAGATTACATTTGACAACCGAGGTTTGACTGTATATCATTTTTGTAGAATACATATGTGCTTAGAGATCTCTTTGGGTCTTGCTCCTGAGCAAGTATGTGGAAATCTTAACTCTCTCTTTTTCTCCTGATAGCCTTGTTCGAATAGAGATTTTGAAATGGATGTATAGAGAAAATTGGTTTATTATGCCCCATTAATTCAAAATGTTATTTAATTCTTTTTTCAGCTGGCCACACATATCCTGCAGGCCCATTGCATGATAATATCTGATATTAGTATTAATAGCATTGGTCACAACAAACATTATCTAGCTTGTGAAATGGAACAGAAAATGGGATGGAATGAGATAAAAATGGAGAGGAAACCTTCTTTTAAAATAATTTGGTGTGGGTAGGTGGTATCTTATATTCACTTTACTACATATTTATGAAAAGGGGCTTTCTGAAAACTTTAATACCCTCTATAGTTTGGGTGGGTGGGTGTGAGATTTATGGGTGTTCATGTGTCCTACTTTACAGTCTAATATATTTGAAAGCCTCTCTGATCCCTCTCCATTTTAAAGATAAATAGCCATGAAAAGGGAGAATTGGCGGGGCCTTGAAACTGCCCATCAAAAATTAGAACCTGCATAGCAAATTGAGAAGGTACACAGGTTACCCAGCCAGCCATCCCCACTATGTTCTGTCCTTTGAACTATGTACTGTATTTTCTATTTCAATATTATTTCTTTTCTTTTTTATAAATATTTCTTATTCATTTTCCAGTTTTAAAAAAATTCACACTAATAACAAATCAAGCCAAATCTTGCCACATTCAAAAACAAAAAACAATACCCCAATTATAGAGGCCGAATTAAATAATTTCAATGGGACTTCCCATGTTCTGGACTTCAAGAGCTAACGTCCAGCCTTTATTTTCTACTTTCTTCTTTGTTACTTCCCAATTTTCCAATCCCGATATTGACCATCCTCCTCTCTCAATCAGTCACTGTTATAATTCTCTACCCTGTCCTGTTTCACAATTCCATATTTATATAATCATGCAGGGGGCAGATTTTTGTCATGCAGCAAAGTCAAAACGCAGAGTCTTCACAGTAAATGATAAAACTTTTACTGAATCAAACAAGCAAAGTAAAAACAGAAGAAGATTAGACTAGGCTAGGCAGCACACTGTAAATGATACAGTATTTGTACAAGGAATGAGTCATCTAGACTAGAGGATGAGTCAGCTAGCTGAACGAGTCTGCACTTTTCAGCATTTTTCCAACACTTTCTACACTTTACTGCCTCTGCTGTCAAAGACCTTTGTCACATGACAATTTTTTCCATATTCTTCATAATATTCTGAAGCATAGTCCTCCCTCAATGACCCCTCCTTTATCTGCTGATTTTTGCTCTAAAAGGCTCTGGGCTTCCATCCAAAGTTGAAGTTAATTAGCACTGTCTTTGATCTTTCTAAATAAGCTGATGTTTCAAATGTACTGTAGGGGTGTACTTGGCAATCAGTAAGTTACACAAAGATTGTTCCCGGTTTCCCCATATTTCTAAATATGCACCTATATGTATGTATTAGCTCATGTTCATTTAATGGAAACCTGTCTCTTTAAAAAAAGTGATAGACCCTTTTTTGATGTTGTGTAAGCGGTACCTCCCGGGACGTGGGTGGCGCTGTGGGTAAAACCTCAGTGCCTAGGACTTGCCGATCGTATGGTTGGCGGTTCAAATCCCCGCGGCGGGGTGAGCTCCCATTGTTTGGTCCCAGCTCCTGCCCACCTAGCAGTTCGGAAGCACCCTTAAGTGCAAGTAGATAAATAGGTACCGCTTTATAGCGGGAAGGTAAACGGCGTTTCCGTGCGCTGCACTGGTGCTGGCTCGCCAGCTGCAGCTTCGTCACGCTGGCCACGTGACCCGGAAGTGTCTTCGGACAGCGCTGGCTCCCGGCCTCTTAAGCGAGATGAGCACACAACCCAACTACATGGAATTGGCAGAAATGACTGGCAGAATCCGACACCAGGGAGAAGAGTTGGTGATAGAAGACTGGAAGAAATTTAAAGACTATTTACAGAAATATTGTAAAATTAATAAATGTTAGAAGGATGTTGGATAGAAACTAAGGGGTTTCCAGCTGTAATGCTTTAGGAGATACGAAAAAAAATTGTTTACAAATGGGTAAAAGCTTAATGGTAAGGATTTGCTGAACTAGCAAATTGAAGTGGAATACAAAGAAGGGAGGTATGAGGAGGTCTGGGGAAATAAGTGTAAGGAAAATATGTTATGGAAAATTATTTGTTTTTTAACTGTTTTTATGTTGTATTTTGTTTCTTTCTTTTCCCCCCATTGTTATATTTTAAAAACTTTAATAAATATCTTTTGGGAAAAAAAGAAGAAGAGATGAGCATGCAACCCGAGAGTCGGTCACGACTGGCCCGTACGGGCAGGGGTACCTTTACCTTTACCTTAAGTGGTACCTACCCATTAAAACTGAATTTTGTATGTCTGCATTGCATTTCACAAGATACTGGTACATCACAAATACAGCATAATGGCCAGTGGAGGTGGGGGAAGGATCTTGAAGATACCTGGAATAACTGAAAGTGACCATCAAAAGGAGTCTACTGTGCTGGTATTCTCCTTCCATACAGGGAAGAGCCTCCCAGCAAAACTGGGGAGCTGGTTGCCTCTTTTCACCTGTTGCAAGGAGCACACAAACTGTCATAGCATTCCAACTGAGGCTGCAAACATTGCGTAACTAAATAAAATGTTTGTTAATAAGAAAATTTGCTTTAACAGCTGTTTTATTTAATTCAGTATAGAAAGTTGGCATTGTGGAGTTATTTAGTATACATATTTGGTTGCTGTGTATGTGTGCTCAAGCGTGTATGTGTATGTGTGCGCGAGGCATCATTAGTAACCATTAAACCAGGAAATTATTATTCGGAGCACATTCAGCAACCAACAAGCAGAGAATCAAGTACTGTAATACTGCATATTAGCATTTGATAGGAACTAAGACATTTTCTTTTTCATTAGTAATTGAAGCAAGGCAAAGAAGTTTTATTAGTGTCTGAAGCTGGAAATCTTAAAATAATAATAAAAAATGCACCAGCTGCCACGAGCTTATTCTAATCTCGCTCTCTTATGCATGTAAAGAAAGACATAGTAGTACAATTTGCAATAATGTTCACTAAACAGTTTAGATACAAATTAGAATTTTAGTAGCAAATGACTTGCACTTAAAAACAATAACTACTTGATTTTTTTTGGGCGGTGCTTCTAGTGGCTGCATATAATCTCACTGTGTGGCATTTGTAGCCTCTTGGTGAGTCTGTCACCTCAAGAAGGACTCTAATTCGGTGGTAGAGCACATGCATTTCATGCAGAAAAGTCTCAGGTTCAATCTCCTCAGTCTGGAAACTGGAGAAGCACTGTCAGCCAGTGTCAGCAATCTGGGGTAGATGGACCAATGGTCTGATTTGGTAGAAGGAAGCTTCCTATATCCTTATACCCTTGCCATACTGTCAGTAGTGAGTTGTGAGTGCTAGCGAAGATAAGAGTTTGGGAAACCAGCCATATTTACAGAATTTAGTTCGACTCATTCATGGCGGGTCAGTTGTCCCGACTGGCTTTCCTTTCGATTTTCCCCAGCATAACCACTTTCTAAGCCCAGCCCCCCTCCTTCCTCTCTGACGAGAGTGGCTTGTCCCCGGAAGTACCTCCCCCCTCTCAGATTCATTACCTCCTGACAGCTCTTCCTTACCCTCCTCGTCCGAGGAAGAGCAACTACTTATTAAAGGACCCTTCTCCTGGTAAGTTCCCATTCTTTCCCCTTTCTCTGGCTCCAGTTCCCTGACACATATTTAACAACTGGTCATGCAGTGAAGCTGGAGAAGAGTCCAGGGATTCTTAGATTGCTCTCAAATGCTCCGTTTGTTGAGTATTCATTCAGTTTTGTTTCCAGGGAAGTTGAATGGCACCAGCTATTTTCTGAACAGTCATCCTGGCTTGTTTTCAGCAAGGCCAGACAAGGCTGCATGAAGCATTACCACAAACTTCCCAGTGTGTTCCCCCATTCCATTCCTTATTGTAAAAAAGGCCTGATCTTTGAGGGAAGTGGATTTCTTGCTCCAAATCTACTTCAGTTGCACAACCTAAATTTGCCACTATTCCATCCAAAAATAGTGACAATCTAGACGTGTCCTTAGAATGAAGGCTGCCTTTTGATGAACCTGTAAGAACCCCATGTGAACAGACCTGGATGCTGCGATCAACATCTGAGGCCCTTCTTCACGTGCCTCCTCCATGAGAGGACTGGAGGGCGACAACATGAAAACAGGCCTGTGGTATCTCCCTGCTTGTGGGAAGCTCTCTTCTTGGAGGCCTGCCTGACACCTTCACTGCATATATATCTTTAGATACCAGGCAAAAACAGCAGACCCTCCAAGTGTCCCTATTTTCCAGGGACAGTCCTGGAATTACAGAAGCTGTCCTGGTTTTTGATTTGATCCTGAAATGTCCCTCTTTCTTTAGGATGTTCCTATTTCCAGCAGAAAAATGCTGGAGGGTATAGAGTTATGTGACCTCGAAGCCAAGGAAATAGGTAACTATGCAACCTTTAGAAGACATCTGAAGGCAGCCCTGGATAGGGAAGTTTTTAAAAGTCTTATTATGTTCTTATATATGTTGGAAGCTGCCAAGCATGGCTGGGGCAACCCAGTCAGGTGGGTAGGGCATAAATAAAATAATGATAATGATAATGATAATGATAATGAATGAACAGAACATCCCTATGGGAGCAAGCATGGTGTAGTGGTTAAGAGTGGTGGACTTGTAATCTGGTGAACCTGGTTCGCTTCCTCGCTCCTCCACATGCAGCTGCTGGGTAACCTTTGGGTAGTCACACTTCTCTGAAGTCTCTCAGCCTCACTCACCTCACAGAGTGTTTGTTGTGGGGGAGGAAGGGAAAGGAGATTGTTAGCCATTTAATAATAATAATAATAATAATTTTTATTTATATCCCGCCCTCCCCAGCCAAAGCCGGGCTCAGGGCGGCTAACAACAATCAAATAAACAATCAAATAATAACACATTCTAAAAATATTTCATTATAAAAATTAGTTAAAATCAAATGATGGCAACCGATTAAACAAAATTCTGTGCAGGTTGCCAGAGGAGGGAGTCAGGCTGCGCCCTGACCAAAAGCCTGGCGGAACAACTCTGTCTTGCAGGCCCTGCGGAAAGATGTCAGGTCCCGCAGGGCCCTAGTCTCTTGTGACAGAGCATTCCACCAGTTTGGAGCCGCAGCCGAGAAGGCCCTGGCTCTAGTTGAGGCCAGCCTAACCTCTCTGAGGCCTGGGACCTTGAGGATGTTATTATTTGCAGACCGTAGGTTTCTCTGTGGGGCATACCAGGAGAGGCGGTCCCGTAGGTACGAGGGTCCTAGGCCGTATAGGGCTTTAAAGGTTAAAACCAGCACCTTAAACCTGATCCTGTACTCCACCGGGAGCCAGTGCAGCTGGTATAATACCGGATGAATGTGCTCTCGCAGCGAAGACCCCATAAGGAGTCTCGCCGCGGCATTCTGCACCCGCTGGAGTTTCTGGGTCAGTCTCAAGGGCAGCCCCACGTAGAGCGAGTTACAATAATCCAGTCTGGAGGTGACCGTCGCATGGATCACAGTGGCTAGGTCAGGACGAGAGAGATAAGGGGCCAACTGCTTAGCTTGGCGGAGATGAAAAAATGCCGCCTTTGTTATAGCTGTAATCTGCGACTCCATAGAGAGGGAGGTATCGAAGATTACACCCAAACTCTTAACGGACGGTGCTGGCACTAATTGCACCCCCGCAAGAGATGGGAGTTGCCCCCTCGATCCCATATCGTCCCGCCCCAGCCAGAGGACCTCTGTCTTCGAAGGATTTAACTTCAACCGGCTCCCGCGTAACCATCCAGCCACCGCTTCCAGACATCTGGTCAGCGTGTCTGGGGCCGAGTCAGGATGGCCATCCATCAACAGATAGAGTTGGGTGTCATCAGCATACTGATGGCAACCCAGCCCAAAACTCCGGACAAGCTGGGCGAGGGGGCGCATAAAGATGTTAAAAAGCATCGGGGAGAGAATTGCACCCTGAGGCACTCCACACACCAAGGAGTGGCGTGATGACAATTCCCCCCCAAGCGCCACCCTCTGTCCCCGACCAGAGAGAAACGAGCACAGCCATTGAAGGACTGTGCCCTGGATCCCCACGTCGGCAAGGCGGTGGTCCAGGAGTTCGTGATCGACCATGTCAAAGGCTGCTGACAGATCTAGAAGAATCAGCAGCCCTGACCCGCCTCGATCCAGCTGCCTGCGGAGATCATCTGTTAGGGCGACCAGAGCCGTCTCGGTCCCATGACCAGCGCGGAAGCCGGACTGGAATGGGTCTAGAGCAGATGTTTCATCCAGAAACCTACCAAGCTGTTCAGCAACTGCTCTCTCAATCACCTTACCCAGGAATGGAAGATTCGAGACCGGGCGGTAATTGGATAGATCTGAGGGATCTAATGATGTTTTCTTTAAGAGCGGACGCACCACCGCCTCCTTCAGTTCCCCTGGGAATATCCCGGTGCCAAGGGACAAGTTGATGATATCCCCCAGGGGGCCCCGCACCTCGTCTGGACACGCTCTAATCAGCCATGACGGGCACGGGTCAAGAGGACAGGTGGTGGGCTTTCCAGCTTGGAGGAATCTGTCCACATCGGCATTTGTTGTTGTTTAGTCATTTAGTCGTGTCCGACTCTTCGTGACCCCATGGACCAGAGCACGCCAGGCACTCCTGTCTTCCACTGCCTCCCACAGTTTGGTCAAACTCATGCTGGTAGCTTCGAGAACACTATCCAACCATCTTGTCCTCTGTCATCCCCTTCTCCTTGTGCCCTCCATCTTTCCCAACATCAGGTCTTTTCCAGGAAGTTTTCTCTTCTCATGAGGTAGCCAAAATATTGGAGCCTCAGCTTCAGGATCTGTCCTTCCAGTGAGCACTCAGGGCTGATTTCCTTAAGAATGAATAGGTTTGATCTTCTTGCAGTCCATGGGACTCTCAAGAGTCTCCTCCAGCACCATAATTCAAAAGCATCAATTCTTCGGCGATCAGCCTTCTTTATGGTCCAGCTCTCACTTCCATACATCACTACTGGGGAAACCATAGCTTTAACTATACGGACCTTTTTTGACAAGGTGATGTTGAGACTCCTTAAGGGGAGTGAAAGGCGGGATATCAAGTCCAAACTCCTCCTCTTCTCATTGGAGAAATGTTGAAGGGTATGAACCATTCACCTTCTCCCAGGCCTTTGGCTAATTAAACAATCTATGGTCTTTTAAACTGTTTGTGGGGAATTTTTTAAAATGGTTTTTGTTTGTTACTATGGTATGTTTGTGTTTTTATATTGCAAACCATTCAGTGATTCTCAGATGAATTGTGGAATACAAACAAACAAAACAAACCAACCAAACAAGCCCTTTCCAGAACCTTGGAAGTTCTTTTCCGCACTAAGGCACAGGCAAATCTCTAGTAGGTTCAGAACAAGCAAAAAGTGCTATTTTACACATTGTTCATTTGTCAGATTTGCTGCTACAGGATGTGTTAGGTGCTTGCAGGTATCAGGTGATACCTCAAATTTTAGGATGAATACTAAATGAGCTTCATTTTTGAAAGCTTGGCTGTTACCCAGCTCTGTCTAATGCCTCAAGCGGAACACACCGGTACCTGCTGCTGTTCTTCTCTAAAAAAAAAATAAATCCAAATATTTTAAAGTTCGGAAGCTTTTACTTACTTTTAACAATTCCCTTCCTTAAATAAATAAACACTTCGTGTAAACAAGATAGATTTATGGATGAATTTATGCAGGCCATATGAAAGTCAAGTGTAATGGAAGATTAATTACAAACATCTTGAACTAAATGACTAGTATATTTTTTGTTTCATAAGAATTAAGAATGTTAATAGAATTCGATGAACAAGGGGCTCCCAAAGTTTAATGTAAACATAATTATTTAAGCTATAATGAGGAAGTGAAAAAACAACAATAAACCAGCTGCATATTTATTTATTTACCAGAAATTTAGTTTTAATCTTGTGCTGCATACCAATATATAAAAATGGTCAAGAAGCAGAGTAAGGACACAGTTAAGTCAAACTCAAGCTCTTCTAGGAAATAAGTGTTTAGAACATGCTAATTTTCCTATTGATATCAGTGAACCCAATTTAATTAATAAGAATTTTATTATGTATACCCTGCCTATCTGTCTGGGTTTCCCCAGCCACTCTGGACGGCTCACAGCATATATTGAAACATACTAAAACATCAGATGTTAAAAACTTCCTGATACAGGGCTCCCTTCAGATGTCTTCTAAAAGTCAAATAGTTGTTTATTTCCCTGACATCTGAAGAGAAGACGTTCCACAGAGGGCACCACTACTGAGAAGGCCCTCTACCTGGTTTCCTGCAACCTCACTTCTTGCAGTGAGGGAACCAGCAGAAGACCTTCGGAGGAGGACCTCAGTGTCCAGGCTGAACGATGGGGGCAGAGACACTCCTTCAGATACATAGCCATATTTTGGGTTTCTACATTCTGCCTAGCAACTTGGAAAAATGTTAATGCACACATCCTGGAGGTGACCAGAGACAACATGGCAACTCTGTGTGCCTCTAGGGTGCTCGCAGCCATTGATGGGGGCATTAATTATTTTTTAGATTTAGAAACCACTTGAGCAGAAAAGCTCTCCAAATAAAATAGGACATGTAACGCAGGTAAGGTTTGCCAGCCATTAAAAAACACCATCCTCATTAAAAGCAAGTTTATATAAAAACAAATATACATAGTCAGCATCATGAAAAAAGATAAAACCAGTAAAACCTTTTTTTAAAAAGCAGATAAACAATTTATATGTCTGAGCACATATAACTTTTTTGGGGGTAGACAATGTGTGCATATGATGTCCTGTAGCGGGAGGAGACCTGATAGGGCCTGTTGCGGCTGTGGGAAGAGGCCCACCACAGACTGTGGAATAATGAGGGCGGCCAGCCCTCACCTTGAAAAATTGGGGGCCCCTCAGCATCTTGCCCCCCCCCCAGATGACACCCCTATGCCTGGGAAGGTTTGCAAAAATGAAGAAAAGTTTTTAGGAGGTTTAAAACAATATAGCGAGGGCACTTGCCTAATGCCAAAGGCAGTTCTAAAGCACAGCTGCTTCTGCACCAAAGAATCAGCTGCTTACAAACGTGGAGCAGATGTTATGTGGCATATGTAAAATCCAAGGGCCACAGATTCAAGCGCTTAAACAGTGCTTATAGGGCAATGTAGTGTCTTAGACATTCACCCTACCTTAAGGTATCTTGCAGTATGTTGATACGGGGCTGTAACCGGCTGCTTGATGTATTCATAGTCTATCTTGGGCTTCCTTTCTACCTTTAATTAGGAAGATGGAAAGGGGCAGCAAAGTAATGCTGGATCTCTGCTTATTTTACCTGGTTTGTGGGTTCTTTCTTTCTTTCTTTCTTTCCTTCTTTCCTTCTTTCCTTCTTTCCTTCTTTCCTTCTTTCTTTCCCTGAGGACCTTTGTGACCATAGCATAGGATATAAAATTAAATAAATAAATAAACGACATTTTTAGAATTGCACGCTGATTCTTGTACCTCATTAATCCTTGAGTAATAAGCTTCTCCCTAATGCAGCACTGATTTCTGACTGGCATCCTCTTATATTTAGCATGAAAAAAGTCCAGTCCCTAAATTTCCCACTTTGCGAGAGAAATAAAATAAAAATGGGGAAGTGGCACTATATCAGTTTCTCCCACACCTCCTCATCAGAGCCCTTTTTAAAGTTGCAGACTTTATATCAAAACATTTGGCTATTGTTGCTGCTCAGCTAATTGCTGGGAAATGCGTATCTGAATAGTCCATATATAAGAACCCTTGAAAGAGCACAAGGATTTATGCAACTTCCACTTCAGGTTAAGATGTCAACAGCAGAAAACTAGCAATGTGTGATGTGAGATATTCCATATGCTAGACTTAAATAATCACAGTTGAGAAGCATTGCATAAGTGGAGTTATTTCGGCGGAGGTTGACTGACAGTGCTTAATATTCAATTAAGCAGTGTGTTCTTGGGCTCAGATGCTGGTGTGAGCCTAAAAGGGAGCTTAATGTATTTGACCCTAGTAACCCACTGGCTTTGATTTTGTATGAGATGGGTACCTAATGCATTTTATGTAACCAAGGGACCCACAACATCTCTTCATTATGGGGATGAGATATCCAGCTAGTTCTCTAAAAGCTTACTTAAGTGTCCCTGGTCTATTGATTATAATAAAGAAAAGAAACAAGCTTAAAGAACCTTTAACCTACATTAAATCTTTTTTATTTGCTAATCTAAACAGGAACTAATCACTGGTGCAAAGGATTAACAGACACAAGAGACCAGATGGTACAATTTAAGTTTTATTTTAGAGTCCTAGGGGACTGCTATGGTGTAGAATTGGATTAACCTCTTTGACACTCTTTCTAATAACCCAAAAGCTACAGTATAAGGCTTAATCTCTTGACACCCTGCATGGGTCTTCAATGTGTGTAGATTCTGTAAACGTGCATTGAAAGACATATACTTTATCAAAACATTGGGACTCACTATTTCCTTGTGCTGTTGCCATTGACTTGTAGGCACAGAATGATAATCGGGTATCTAGAGTAACTTTAGTCCAACCTGACTGCGAAGGTTTAAAATGGGTAAGTAACATATTGCACAATGTGTGAAAATAATTTATTTTGCTAATGTCTCTTTGTAAGCAGCCTTAGATAAACAAATGCGTTGTGTCTGTTGCATAGATATTTCTCATTTTGTATTTTACAGAAAGGGGTCAATCCTACAATCAATTATGCATGGGAAAAGTATCACTGACTTCAGTGGGATTTATGCATGAGAAACTAGGGGCAGGATTGCAGCAGAAATGTCAATAATTATTGATCTAGCTGTATAGTTTGCCAAATGGACTTCTTAACATTTCCATACAATATTCCAGTTTTATATATTCTGTTTATACTCATGGTCACAGTAATAACAACATGAAAAATCTGCACAAACCCTTTTTTAATTGGGAGTATTGCCATCTTACATTTTGGAAGACTGCTGATCTTTAATGGATTTTTCAGAACATTTCACATTGTATTGTGTGTGTATGCACAATCTTTGGTGCCCATGAAAATGGATCTGGGAGAGCATATTTAATTTCTCTCAAATTTAGGTCATGCCTCCCAAATTTGTAAAAACAAACCCCAACTCAAAATTATATTTTTTAAAGAGAAGATTTTTACCAAGCTTGACATTGCACAGTTTTTCAACAGAACTAAACTGAAATCTTAAAAAATAAGAACCACAGAATGAAGAATACCACATTAGCACCACACTGTAGCGTAGCTCCAATAGTTGCATTCTCTCTGGGTGGCTTTTAGAAGAATTCAGTTCTGTTAATGCCAAGTGAAAATGATTAAACACAAAACTTTGTCAGCTGTCATTAGTACTGCGTGGTTTGTAAGCCTTACAAAATGCTTCTAGATTCCTAACTTCAAAAAGAAATTCAATAGGAGTGAATAATCTTTGCTAACTCTGCATCATCCCCAAATCAAATTCAACATGACTTATCTGCCTGTGGCTGTTAATATGGGATAGTGTAAGTCGGTGGGCTAGATGCGTAAAACTAGGAACTGAATTATGTGGCTAGTGCTTTATACAAGTGTAGATACTTAGGCACCAAGTAGAACGGTTGGTGGGGAACCTCTGGGCCACTGCCTCCAGCACAGGTCAACATTTGGCCAGCAAGGCTATTCCTCACAAACCACACACACACCTACCCATCTCTGAGGTCATGTGGCAACAGGTGAAGAGTAACCATGGAAATGGCTATACAGGGATGATCAAAAGCTTAAAGTGAGCTTCTGATTGTTCCTTTACATGCAAGGCTCCCTGTTAGCCTTGATCAAGCCCAATGGGATGGGCTGCACTAGCAACAATTCAAAGTTCTGGCTGTTATCCACAAAGCTCTAAATCAGTGTCTCCCAAACTTGGGTCTCCAGCTGCTTTTGGACTACAACTCCCACCATCCCTAGCTAGCAGGACCAGAGTTCAGGGGTGATAGGAATTGTAGTCCAAAAATAGCTGGAGATCCAAGTTTGGGAAACACAGCTCTAAATGGTTTGGGATCAGGATATCTAAAGGACTGTCTTCCCCATGTGATACGCCCATTTGTTCACCATTGGAGGAACTGCTATGCATCCCATTACCGTACTTTTAGAAAGCATGGTCCACATGGCAGGGCCTTTTCTACTGTGGCACCCAGATTAGGGAATTCCTCCCTAGAATACAGTTGGCGTCCTCTCTTTTACATTTCAGGCATGCCACTAATAACTTTTGGTTCATACACAAATAGGAAAAAAACCAGAGGTTCAGGCCAGCATACAAAGACACAATATATGGCAAACAAAGTACAACGAATGTGTCACAATGTACAGTACCTGCTATTACAAGGCACACAGTACATGCAAGTGGTACTCCAGAATCATCAAAATTAGTACAATATTACAATTGACGTTTTTATCCCCAAAAAAGTTTTCGACTGAGTTTCCACTGAAATGAGGCTGCATTTTAATGTTTTAATGTTGTATTTTAATCTTTTTTTTAAAAAAAATCTTTATTTCAATCAATTCTTTTTATATTTGGTGTTAGCCGCCTTGAGCCCGGTCTTGGCTGGGGAGGGTGAGGTATAAATATTATTATTATTATTATTATTATTATTATTATTATTATTGATATGTTTTCATTATCTCTGGTGTGGGGAAATTCTTGGGAGCGGTGGAGCAGCTGTAGCAAACAGGATCCTAGTTTCGAAGAGAGACTCTTTCTTCAGCCTATGAAGTTAACAAGGTCCCACACAGGGTACAAGTAGAGACAAGTACTGCGTACTGTGCACTTTCAAGAACTGCTGCAGAGAGTTCTCCGACCTTCTGGAGCAGACTTTGATGGTGTGCAAGAGGCTGCAATGGAGGGGAGAGGAGGAGAAACTCTGTTGCACAAACAGAAATCGACTGTGCTAGCAGAACAGCAAACACAACCCTGTCATTATTGCTTTGATGCATTTCAATAATTTTGTAAACTACTTGGAATTCATCCCTAAAGAAACGTGGCTTAGAAATTTCTTAAATAAATGCAATGGTAAAAAAATTTAAAGGACAAATATGTTATTCCATTCACTGGGTATCCAGCAACAGGAGTTCGGTCCTCTCTTTTAGAATAAGCCATGCCATAATCCTCAGATTGTTCCATCAGTTCATACTCTTTTCTGTTTCAAAGTGGCATTCACTATGAGCAGTGATTTGTTTATAGAACTGCCAAGTGGATATCATGGACACAAAGGAAGGTCAAGCCTCGGAGAAAGCTGTCATGATCTCCTTGCAAGCTTCTTGTGCCCTAATGCTTTCTTGTGCCATTCCCATAGGAGGTCAGAGTTATGCAGCTTTATACGGAGATTTCCAGGTTGGTGCTTGCTCTTTCTTCTGCGGTTTCCCAGTTTATCAAATGGGGAGCATCAATAGGACTTATCAGTGTTTTCAAAGTGCTCAGAGAATTTCCGTATAAAAGTGGCAACTAGATGAAAAGTACAATAAGTTATGACCAGTTTGAAACACAGGGTGTAGAAATGCCATTTGTGTACATCAAAACTGCAGGTGTACTGTGTGGTTTTTTTTAAAAAAAATATTTTGTAATGTCTACCAACAGCATCGTCAAAATATACTAGACACAAAGATGAACTGGGAGTGCATTAAAAATATAATTATAAACAAAAGATTAAAGCATCTCATGCAAAAAGACTTTCAGGGCACATAATCAATAAGTAGAAACAATGACCACATATATTTTTATTTTTGAAAAGAGAAAAAGCAGATTCACCCTGCTCTCCCCCTCTCCCCATTTCTTTTCTGTTTGCTGATAATGCATTGGAGCCGAGACATTATGTTGCAGTTAACAGAACTACAACTTGGGTGGGGAAGGCATTCTTTTTGCAGATGACACAGTTGGTTTCATAATTAATAACACTTTTTAAAAAATCACAGTTGCATATCCCATACAATATCCAAACAATTAATAAAGGGACAAGGCAGACTCCATGCTTTCTTCTTGATAGTCAGCAGCTATCAATCACTACAGCCATCAGTAATATAACAAGCTAACATTTGCAAGCCATATGTCTTTTAAGTATAAGCCCTTCCTCCCGAAAAAACAAGATAAATGGTAATTTGGACTTGCATCTACATGCAAGGTGATTGTTTATAAAATGGTGGTGAAATAGGATCGCAAAATGCACTTTTATTCACTTAAGACTGTCACAGAGGAAGGTTCCTCTCTCTCACACACCCCTTGAATTTTTCTCATTCAGATCTTGGAGATGATGCTCCAGTGCTCACAAGCATAAGAAAAGGTTGCTCATGCGTTAGAGTGGCAGTCTAAAATAATTTTGCCTGACAAAATTTCCTCCTGCCCCTAACTCGTAGGCCAAAAGAATTGTTGAAATGAAGAAGGAAAAAAATGGGTGTTCTTTGAAAATCTTGCCTAGTTTCTTCTCAGGCTCCTTGATGAATTCCATTATCATGAATGTGACCTTTACAGTTCATATTTCTTTTGAGCCTAACGTTATTCTCCATTCCCTTATAATGAAAGTATTACATGGATAACTATCTAGCATTATCTTCCAGAAGGAGAACTAATTTGGGAACAAAATGAAGTACTTTAACATAATACTGGGGTTTTTTTTTAACCTCGTGGATACCTGATAGTGAGTGCTGTGCAATTTCACGGACATGGTAAATACAGTGAACAACCTATTTATTGTAAAATGTAATTTCCATTTCGGAATTGAGGGGCAGTCATATCAATATATTCTCTGTGATTCAAATACTTTGGATGAACTTGATCAAATCATTCCCACCTACTCCCAGACTCGGGGGGGGGGGGGAGGGTAGATGAAATTTTTAACTATATGTTACTTACATGCTACTGTAACACTGACACAGAGAGCTTGCCCAGCCTTAGTCACCTTTGCAGACCATCAAAGTAGTCAGTAATTATGATAATTAGCATATTAGTTTCAGTTTTCTTTGAAGCGGCACAATGAGGTTTATACTATAAAGAAATGGAGGAGAAGATGAAAAGAACATCTGTGTGTCTGTTTTGTGCAGACGTGATAAAGTTTAGCCACATTGCTGAGAATCTGGGCAGTTACAACGAGGGAGTTCCCAGTCTCTCAGGTTAAATGTAACACCACAAACACAATTTCCAATAATTTTTAGGGTGGGAATGTGATGATTACTACTTGACTTGATCTGGCATATAAGAAACACTTGACTGTTACCCAGCATATATAATTATGCCTAGTTACATGCTATGAATCTGTTTAATACTTCAAATGAAACTGATCCTGCTATGCTGATTAAACAAATTTTCTGTCTTCTTCTGACGAGGTCCCATTTTTATATTATTATTAGAAACTAAATAGAACTTCCAGGTTTTTTATTTAGCTGCTGACAATCCTTTTTTCTCTCCTTTTGTTGCTTGTGGGTTTCCCAAGTGAACACAAGATAAATCAACTGTTTGGTGGTGCTATTCCCCCCCCCTTTCTTTTTCTTAAAAATGCTATTTGAAGCTTCTCAGAAGTTTGGAATGTTAAAACAAGTCCCTGGAGTGATGAATTAGTTGGTAGAAAGCAGAGGGTCAAAGGTTTTTGCCCTCAAATCTATCACATGTTGGTGTTGCTTGCTATAGGAATATTAGCATCAATTTTGCATGTTGCATTTGCTTTCAGATGAAATAGTAGTCTATTGGAGAAGTGTCAGTGTTTTCTGACAATTCAGAGGGGATATATCAAAAAAGGGGAAGGGGGCAAATTACAGAGACATGCCTTCAAATTATAAAGTTTCTTTGCGTCTGTACTTTCAAACAGTGTGTGTGTGATTTTTTTCCCTTTTCTTTCTCAGCTGAAAGATGTCTGAGCAAAGGAAGGCTGTGTTTACAAAAATCTAGTTCATTCTCAAAAGCCAGTGTCATGTACTTGATAGTGTTGAAGCTGGACTTGGGCTGGGAGAAGGAATCCTTGTGTTCCCTTGCAACTCTCAACAGCCATCTATCTCTGCCTAAGCTACCACACTGGGCTGTTTTGAGATGGGAACAGCCATCTAGGCCACCCTGAAATCCTAGGAGGAAGGATGGATTTGAAATGCTGTCATTAGAATAGAGGTGATTTCTTTTTTTCCTCTGCTGAAAAACTGAACTGAAGTCATTCTTTTTTTGTATTTTAGTGAATGGAGACAAGGCCAAAATAAAACTGGCAACATGGGAGACGTTAGAAATGGCAAGGAGGAAAGGGCAGGCAAACTGAGAAGTGTTGGTGCAACTGAAACCTTGCATGGAGAGAGCAAGAAGTATCCATATTCCCAGTGTTTTCACAGTGGCACAGCTGACCTTTACCCTGAAGTGAACCCTGCATGGTTAATCATTTCTGAAAGAAGTCATCTTCTGAAAAAGTTGTCAAGAGTATTTACCTTATTTTTATTCCTTCTCCATCTGGCCTCCCTTCTCAATATCCATCTTTTACTTTTCAGGGAAAATATTTTTTTGAACTTATTATATATTTCAATGTTATTGTGCCTTCAATAAGTGTGCCTCGATTTGATAGGTACTTGGCTTTTAAAGTACATTTTTAAGTGTAGATAAAACTCTCTGTTTATATGGTCCAAGGACCATAGTTCTCTGCCTGTAAGGTAAAGGACCGCTGGATGGTTAAGTCCAGTCAAAGGTGAATATAAGGTTGTGGCGCTCGTCTTGCTTTAGGCCAAGGGAGCAGGTGTTTGTCCACAGACAGCTTTCTGAGTCATGTGGCCAGCATGAATAAACCGCTTCTGGTGCAACGGAACACCGTAACCAGAACCAGAGTGCACGGAAACGCAATTTACCTTCCTGCCACAGCAGTGTCTATTTATCTACTTGCACTTTGATGTGCTTTCAAACTGCTAGGTTGGCAGGAGCTGGGACAGAGCAACGGGAGCTCACCCCATTGCGGGGATTTGAACTTCCGATCAGCAAGCCCAAGAGGCTCGGTGGTTTAGACCACAGCGCCACCTGCGTCCCTAGTTCTCTGCTTGGATTCCCTTCCTCCACTGGGTGTGTGGGCGAGACCAACTTGATGGACTCCTCCTGCACCATTTCTGAATCTTGACTAATGCTTAGCTTTGAGGCCACGTTACACTAAACTGAGGCAATAAATTTTGGTACTACTGTCACTGGAACCATTATACAAGACCAGAAGACCACTTGAACCTTTACACAAGACCAGAAGACAAACCCAAAATCTGGGCTTGATATTGCCAATGCTGATAGTTGCAACAGAAGTGTACAGAAATCTTTTGCAGGGCTCCATAACTGGAACACACTAGTGTCTATTAATTTGACAGATGTGAGAAAGTCTCCTTTTTAGGCCTCAGTAGAGAAGACTGCCTGTGTCCTGTGGGGTTTTAGATGGATGGATCCATTGACGTGCTTGATCAACCCTCTGTAATTAGTGTGAAGTTCTCCAAGAGCATATATTGAGCTCCTTTCACAATGGGCACGAATTTAGTAGCTTGGGCCTAAAGCAACTACAGGAAAGAATCGTCCATTAATCCTATTTCATCTGGATCCAGTGATCTGGGAGACAGAGAACATTGCCTGTGATAAATCTGAACCCCAGGCAAGAACCTGTTTTGAAGGTGAGAAGAGGAAATGACATTGCAGATTTGAGCATGCGACTAGTGGAGGCTCTTAAAGAGGAGAAAGAGAGAAGAGATGGAAGGAGAGATAGATGTATCAGGATGAGGAGGGATGTGAGATGATCAGACTAAAGGTCTGAGAAGACCCTGAGACAAGATTAATAGCCTGTCAGTCTGATCAGCTATATTCTTTATTAAGCCTTTCTTCGGGGGTCTAAAGCTGGCAAAATTCCAAGCTCTCTTGAAGCCTGTAATTTTATGTCAAATTGTGTGCATCTTGTGATCATTTCAATATTCTGGGATCTCTCCTGGGTGTTCCTGTCAATTGTTTCAGATGGGAGGAAGCTATTATTTCCTTACACATTTCACTGCTATATTGCTACTTGTTGTGCCAAATGACTCCAGTGTTCAAAGCGATGAGGTTAGGATACTGCATCCTTTCACCTATTTCATAGAAAAAAATGTTTAGCTAAATAGTTCTGCACCCTATTTATGAAGACTTGCTAGTTATTCCCTAATAAAATAGAGTATTAACATCGTTTGATTTTCTTGAAGGCTTTTGTAGACACCCTGCCCCATCTCTTTTGCTATCAAACTCCTAGATTTTTCATATCCTTTGAAATTTATACCTTTTTCTTAATAATGATGACAAGATCTTTTAAATTTGTACATACCTTGTGTGTTTCAAATCTTTTCAGAGTTCTTTCTCAGCCTGCAAGTTTGAGATTCTTGGACACTTGGAGTAATGGCAAGTGGGGGAACACTTTGATTTAGTCAGACAGCTATTTGATGGGGTCTGAAGGAGACCATGCAAACTTAATACAAATAGAAAAATGGCAGAGTAATCAGAATTGTGATTGCCATCATTCACTCCAGAAATCTCTGAAATTCTGACAGTGGCAAACGTTCTTATTCCAGGTCACTGCAGTCCTTAACAAGAACCTAAAAGGTGTGTCTCCTTTCTTCCCTCCTTCCCAAATATTCTTATTTACTACTCTTCCAGATATTGCCTTGGGTACTGGAACAGAAAATTCAAGCTACGCCCAGTGTGTGCCAATGTAGATGTTTTTACAACAGGCTGGCAATCTGCATCTTTGCTGTCACTGGGTAAGCTTTTAATAAAGACTCATGGGGAGTACACTGGATTCTTTAAACTTTATTACTGGGGCCTCTCCAGATGTAATAGCTGCATGACTTTGTCACTGGGTGTTATCCATGCCTAGTGGTGTCTCCTGAACCACCCACTGGTTAGACTGAAAAAGGAGAGGAGAGTCTAATGCGAGGAAGCAACAGTTCCCCCTTCTTCAGTTTTTCTTTGTCACTAGCATTGATCAGTATTGTTGAATGATGGCATGCTGATAACATTCTTGCTATTGCTGTGACCTATAAGTGGGGTGAGGGTGAATGCTGATCTGAGGAAGGGCTATGGGTGAGTCCATGTTCCCCACAGCAGCACCTTCTTACAGATGCCCTTTTCACACTGAGAATGACCAGATTAATCAGTTCCATCACAGAAACAAATTCAGAGCCATTTCTGTCCTTATGTTCCTGCCCTTTCCCAAATAACACCATAAATTGTGGGACATTTCGACTGCATTTTCCACTGATAGTGCACCCATATTTGTCCATGAACAGAGGCAGCAAATGAAGCTTTAACAGGATTGAGGTATAGTTGTGGAGAAAGCTTTACTTCTTGATTTTCTGCTGTCACAACAGTGAAGGGCCTCTATCCATTAGAAAGAAAGAAAGAAAGAAAGAAAGAAAGAAAGAAAGAAAGAAAGAGAAAGTGTATCACACGCTAGCTACGAGCTGCTAAATGACCTTGCTTAATCACACTTATTGGCCAATTTTATTATAGGATACCAATTAATACAAAAGATCCCAAGAAGGTTCTTGCAGACTATCATGTGGGGGGACCCCCTGAGTTTTGGGGAGTAGCGTCTGAGAAGAAAATGATTAAATCTCCTCCCCTTGCACTATGTCCTGATCTGGATCATCCTTCCATTCTTTCTTTTGAATAAACCACCCCCACCCCAAATTACTGCTGTTTTGTATGTTTATTGGGGAGACAGACATGGGTGGGGGCGGGTGGTGCCTGGTTCACGCAAAACATTTTACCATGCAATGGAAGCCTTTTCCTCAATGTTGGAATTAATAGACTTTAGGAGCTTAAAAAATGCTGCTCCTTTTAATTTAGTACATCTGTGCATGCTTCAGGCTTGGTGGATATCTGATTTCTCGCGGCTATCCCACTTAACTACAAGGAAAGCTCTTTAAAAAGGATGGTGAATTAATATTTCTGTCTCTTCAGGGGGTCTGATTCACCAGGCATTTTCGGCCCTTCAGCTCAGTCCTCAGAGCCCTTCAACCACTGCAAAAGATGCCATTGGAAGAAACGGTTCTTGAGTCCTTTAAATACTGAGCTTAAAGATGCTGTCTGCAACATATTTAAGCGGTGTGTTTGGACTTCAGCTGCTTTGAACACTGTGCCACATGGCACCCATACAAGCACACATGGCCCAGCTGTTAAAATGGAAAACTAATGTATAAAATCGCTGCCAAAAATCATCTTGCCTTCTTAGTCTGAAACCGCCCCCACTCCTGTAAAAGCAAAGGATGCTGAACAGGAAACAAAAAACAAAACAACAACACCATCCAATACACTTCATGTTGATTCCCACAGCATTCATTTACTTTTGGAACTGTTCCACATGCAGCCGTCATTTTACCTGTTCAAAGCATTTATATAAGTTGCCTGTATCAAATGCGCAAAGTGTAAACAGCCTTTAAATACCCATGTACTGATATTGAGAGACATGACTTTCAGATGTATGGAGGTATCTGATTAAGTCGTACTCAGAGTAGACTGATTGAAATCAATAGGATGTTAGTCATAATCAATGGGAGGAATGCAATGTAGTGCTAAGCAGATCATTCCATCAGTGCGAGTATTTCTGGTTTCCCGACAGAACAATTTCCTTTCTCCCCCCCCCATGCTCAGAGTGAATCTGAGGGAGGCTTTCTAGACTAAAATCCAGAACGCTGAATTGGAAATGTATAGAAAGCCAGTGCAGTTGTGCCAGGATTCAGCAATGAGAAACGTTAGTCACTACCTAGCTACTTCAGTATGAACAAAGGGGAACTAACTTACAACACAATTCAAACCCGAAAGCAAGTCTGTAATAGGCAAATGTCTGGCAGAAGTCGCCCATTCCAGCTCAGCCACAGATGCACTCATAGCTGTCAACTTCCAGATTTGAAAATAAGGGAGCAGCAGCCTTGAAAATAAGGGATCAGCAGCCTCACCTGTCCCAGGGACAGTCTATGGGGTATCTAACAATCCGGGATAGCAGTGGGAAACGGCACCGAAATAAGGGAATTTCCCACCAAAAAAGGGAAGGTTGACAGCTATGGGTGCACTGGGGCAAGTTCCCCATTCCAGATCAGCTGGGGTAAGCTTGCTGAGTCAAGATCAGGGTAGGCCTCAAAAAGGGGGCATTCCATGGGTGTGGCAGAGGTGGAACAGGTAAGTGCAGACTTACACCTATTCTAAACCCCTTTCAGCTTTGCCCTGTGACCCAGCAACCTAGCAAAATTTACACTAGCAGAGTAGTGCGAGTCAAACTCTATTTTGAAGGCTTGCTTTTCCTCTGCCAGGGCCAGCTCAGTCGCCAGTAGCCCCACTCCTGAACCAAGTTTGGAATAGGACTAACTTGCTTAAGTAAATTAACTGAAGCTGGTGGAAATTATCTGGATGGGCAACCTTTGTGTCATGGCGTGGCTGTGGAGTGTCTGGGAAGGCCGCCATCTTCTGGTGTGGCAGGGGGTGGGGGTGGTCACCTGGCGCCACCTGCCTCTGGCCACATCAGATGTCTAGGTGTAGGTCGGGCCAATCAGGGGCAGTGCCTTGGGGGCGTCTCTCAGCCTGCTCCTGGCCTATTTAAGGGGGCAGCCAGGTGTGGGCCACCCTCTTGAATGACCATCAAAGGATTTTCCACCCACTTACCTAGTCTGTTAGGGGCTCCCCCAGTAGGAGGGTGGGCAAGTTGTGTATGGACCTTCTTATGGTTTACTCAGTTGTGGTATTCAGGACCGGGGAGGAATTGTCTCATGCAAGCAAATTGGCCAGATTCTAGGTTTTTGCCTACCGCATAGCTTCTGTCACAACTTTGGTGGATAAGGCATTGGGTTGGATCCTTAGTTACAGAGGCACCCCATTCAATTGGTCCAGGAGTCCACTGTGCCTTAGCCAAACCTACTCATTCCTGTAATCAATAAAGTTGTGGCCTAATTCAGCCCAACACCAGTCTCCAATGTACATTCGTTAGGCCCTCCCTGCACTGGCTGTGGCCATCATACAGCTGTGATGGCAAACATGGTTGCCATACAAATTGTGGAGCTACTCTTGAATGTGGTTGATGAACAGAGAAATACATTCCTTTCTATGGTTGCTGAACCGAGAAATATATTCTTTCTGAAAAGGCAAGGCAAAGCAATTGGGAGAGTATATCACAGAAGCTATTCTTAACATTGATGCGGAAATCAGGGAACTTGGCACGACCAGAGAGCGATGTGCCCTAAACAGTCTCTTTATGGTTTGGTTGTGATAAAGGGTATATTTAGTTAGATTGTTAGTTGCTGAGTCCACTGTGTGTGAGGTTCATGACTAAGGGATAAATTGTAATGGTACAGAACTGGCATTGGCATGAAGTGAATTGAGAAAAAAAGAACAGAGAAACTGTAGACGTTTTTAGACTTTCCAGGACTGGCTAATGATAGTTTACGAATTAAAGAAGCTTTGGGTTGTGTATGAAGTATGTTGGCCAATTATTAGAGTATGTAACTGCAGCTCTTATACACAAGTGAATCACTTTCCTGCCTGTTTACAGATAGGTGGTGGTAGAATCTGTGGTATATATTTTATAGGTTTTAAAAATACACTCCCAATACTTCCTGATTTGAAGGCTTCAACATTTTACTCTTTTATGCAAAGGTGAGTTTTCAATCATTTATGAAATATGCTCTTGACAACGACCTCCTTGAGTTGTTTCCTAGGGTACATAATTTCATCTTAATTAATTGCACCTAGGCAGAAAATATTTTTCATCCCCCCCCTTTAAAGGCTGCTCAGTTTGACAGAAGAATAATTTTCTCATTGTAAAATTAAGAAAAATGCTAAATTGATAAGGGCGAATGAAATTAGTTTGGGGAACTGCACTGTACACAGAAAACTGTTGTAGAAATAATTAGCACAAATCTGTTTTTCATGGTACAGAAAATTATTTCAAGTTGTACGATGCTCATATTTCAGCTGCAGGTGAACTCTGTCTATAAATGAAGCAACATTTCTCTTTCTTTATCTGAAAAATATATACATTGACTGCAAACATTTGGGGTTTTCTCCTGTCAGCCAGCAAGAATGGAAGAATGACAGTTTGGCTTGTGACAGCTACAATATAGGCAAAGCACGATTGCAGATGAAATACATCTATTTTCCTGCCTCTTACATGTATATGTTTGTGGTATGGAATTGGCAAAAGAGACCAGCCTGGTATGGAGATTCCTCATTTGCTACAGAGCTGACCATGCAAAATGTGTGGCTAAGTCAGCAGGATAAGGAAAACTAGTGCATGGTGTTCACTGATGTGCCAAAACCACCCCTTTCACTTTGTTGGACTATGTACTTCCTTTGCTGATGTGCATTAGAACCGCCACCAGTATTTCAGCTTTGTGACTCTACTGGTCTTTGTGTCTATTTAGGTGATATGTGAGGAGCTGATTGCAGTCTTGATGTGACCAGTTTATGCAGACAGGTCTCAGGCCACTACAGTTTTTCAGTGTATGCAAGCAGCAATAATAAAGGAATGGATTTCTGGGTAAAATTCCATATTTTTTAATCAGGCTTAGCTAGAGGAACTAGTTTTTCATGGCAAGGATGTTTTGTGCTGAATCCCAGCATGCCAGTTTTTGAATGTCAGGACTGAGATAATCAGCATGTCATGCCATTCTTCTCTGAACTATGAGACAGTAAATAGTCAGGTATTGATCACTGAAGCATCAGCATTATAGAATCTCAACCTGAGCAGCGCATGAGAAGCAGCATATAAATGATGAGCAAAACAGCAAGTCAACTACTGCACATTCTCTATCCCCAACCTCATGCCGCATGATTTTAGCATATTGTAGAACTAAGAATATTGTAGCAGGCAAGTGACACATGGAACTCTTTGGTATAATAATAATAATAATAATAATAATAATAATAATATTTATACCCCACCCATCTGCCACCCTGGGCAGCTGCCAACCAAATATTAAAATACAGTGATGCACCAAACATTAAAAGTTTCCCTAAACAGGGCTGCCTTCAGATGTCTTCTAAAAGTTTGGTAGTTGTTGTTCTCTTTGACATCTGGTGGGAGGGCGTTCCACAGGGCGGGCGCCACTACCGAAAAGGCCTTCTGCCTGGTTCCCTGTAACTTGGCTTCTCGCAGTGAGGGAACCGCCAGAAGGCCCTCGGTGCTGGACCTCAGTGTCCGGGTAGAACACTGCAGTATCACAAGCAGTAAAGGGCAATCATGTAACCAAGTTGTATTATTATTATTATTATTATTATTATTATTACCCCCATAATAACCATAAGAACCTTTTTGACCTGGTGTCAAAAAGATGTCAATGAAGGCACCGGGTGGATTAGATAAGACAATGGAGAGTAGGAATATTAATATCTATTGGGTTTATCTGGTTAAGTCATTGTGAAATGTATAGTGCTTAGAGGCTGGGAACATGCACAAAGCTTAAAACACAGTGTTTTTCAATCCGTTGTACTTTACAGTCCAGCAGGTGTTACCACCAGTTGGAAAGCACTATTGCAACTACAGTGGTACCCTGCAAGACGAACGCCTCGCGAGACGAAAAACTCGCAAAACGAAAGGTTTTTTCATTTTCGAGTTGCCTCGCAAGACGAATTTCCCTATGGGCTTGCTTCGCAAAACAAAGCTTGCCCCTGGGACAGCGGGTCTTCTCCTTTGAAGCAAGGGGTGGCGGGGAGAAGCGATCTTCTTCCCGCAGCCCCAGGTCCGGGGACAGCGGGAAGCGCTTCCCGCTGCCCCCGGACCTCTTTTCAAGCAAGGGGCTGCGGGGAGATTGCTTCTCCCGGTGCTCGGAAGCCGGGCGGGGGGGAGGGAACACCTCCCCCCACCGTCCGGCTTCCGAGCAGTGCTCCGAAGCCGGGCGGGGGGCAGGGGACACCTTCTGAAGGCAGGCGGGGGGCGAAAGTCTTTGCTCCCCCCTGCCTGCCTGTCCCGGAGGGCTTTTGAAGGCAGGCGGGGGGGAGCAAAGACTTTTGCCCCCCGCCCGCCTTCAGAAGAGGTCCAGGACCTCTTCTGAAGGCGGGCGGGGGGCAAAAGTCTTTGTCCCCCCTGCCTGCCTTCCCAGGGGCTTTTAAATCGCCCCGGACAGTGGAGAAGTCCTCCGCTGTCCCGGGGCGATTTTAAAATGCCACCTGCCAGCATTTTAAGATCGCCCGGACAGCGGAGAAGTCCTCCGCTGTCCCAGGGGTTTTTTAAAATGCTGGGGGTGGGAAGAAAAGCCCTTGTGCCCCCCCCAGCCTTCAGAAGATGTCCGGGGACAGACTGTCCCCGGACCTGGTCTGAAGGCGGTTTCCCTAGGAACGCATTAATTGATTTTCAATGCATTCCTATGGGAAACCGTGCATCGCAAGACGAAAAAACCGCAAGACGAAGAGACTTGCGGAACGAATTAATTTCGTCTTGCGAGGCACCACTGTAAGTGGAGGAGAAAGGACAGTCAACAAAAGACGTTTTGCTGCTTGAGGCAAGGAACAAGATGGCAGCCTTCCATTCAATGCATAGAAGCTGATTCAACCAGCAGCTGAATCTTACTTGAACACTGGCAACAGACCTGCTGCTGGGCTTCCCATAGGCATCAGTTAGGCCCTGTGAGAGCAAGATGTTGGACTAGCTGGATCGTTGACCTGGTTCAGCATGATTTTCTAAGATTCTTTTGTTCTTTTAGCATCTTATAGCCAGCATAGTGTAGTGGTTAAGAGCTGTGGACTTGTAATCTGGTGAACCAGGTTCGCTTCCCTGCTCCTCCACATGCAGCTGCTGGGTGACCTTGGGCTAGTGACACTTCTCTGAAGTCTCGCAGCCTTACGCACCTCACAGAGTGTTTGTTGTTGGGGAGGAAAGGAAAGGAGATTGTTAGCCACTTTGAGACTCCTTAGGGTAGTGATAATACGGGATATCAAATCCAAACTCTTCTTCTTCATCTTCTCCCATAGCCGAGGACAGTAGGCTAGCTTAGGGGCACATGGCAACCATGTCTCCATCCTCCAACCCCCTCACCACCACGCATTCTGCTTGGACAACACTAATGCCCCCAATCATCTGTCTGTGGTGGCCTCCTGACTCTGAGGGTCACCCTCCTGACAGAGAGGGGGCAGGAAAAAGAGTGGGGTACATATGGTCTATATTTAAACTTTTGTCCCATTTTGCAGGTTAGTGCTAAAAGTTTGTCCTGGGTCTGGGAAAAGGTTGAAAACTGTGGTACTAAATTATTTCTTTCTGATCTGTTAAATACGTTGTTTATGAAGGATGCTGCTTCCTTTAACTTAAGGGCCATTTGAATTCCTTCCAACTTGAAAATTGTACGATTTCATTATTAGCTCTCATGTTAGCACAAAGATTATAGGGCAACATGCTTATAGTGGAAGAGAACTGGGCATGCAGCTTGGAAGAAAAGAAGAATAATAAAAAAGATTGAATATAAGTATGAATCACTCAAAGAAAATTCCAGCCTGCCTCTCCATGGTCTATTCTGTACTCTTTGGGGGTTTATTAAATTTGAAACATTAAAAGGAAAACATCCTCTTAAAAACGAAACAGAAGAATGGAACATTTTGAGGTTAGGAAGACCCCTCCTGTTCAAGGGATGCTTCCCATTTACTTTGGTTTTCCTTTTTCTCTTGATCCACAGGCACACATTCTATTTCTTAATGCTTCCAGGACTCATGCCATTATTGTTCCGAATATGTGTATGTGAAAGGATTCATATGCAACAGAGACATGTGCTTTATAATCAAGTCAGGAAGCCTTAGTGTTTTGCATACATCCAAAAAAGATGCGTGCCCACTTTTTTGGTGTCAGCCCGCCTGGTGCAAAAGTAATACTTTTGTATTTTTGGTGTTTGTGATAGTTGCTCGTAGGCCCAAATAGGTTGGGGAGCCTTTGTGTAACATGGTCTGAGGCGTGTGGCTACTTGGGAAAGAGACAAGTGGAGATTAACCAGACAGTGGTTAATCTGCAAAGTCCCCCCCCCAAAAAAAAGGAGAGTGTCTGGTTTAAACATGCTTTTAAAAACAGACAGGACTAACCTAAGGTACAGTTTGACCCACAGAAAGAGTTGTGTGTGAAGACCCCCAAACCCCCTCCAAAATAAATCACACAGGAAACAGAATATTTGTTTAAGATTTTTGGCATTAATTTGGCCACAACTTTATTGTTTACAGCATGTGAGTGGTTGCTTAGGCATTGGTTCAGACTACTGAACCTACACCGGCAGGAACAGGACTGACAACTAACTGGTACCTCCAGAGGTCAGTTAGAGAAAACATACTGGGGGAGCACAGAGGTAGATTTCCACCTCTTAGTTCACCCCAGATGCTCCCAGGAACTCTGGCATGGCCCTACCCATGAGAGGGGATCGGACAGAGCAAATTGAGCCCCTGGATTCCTTTAACGGAATTCCCTAGCAGCAGCAATAAAAATGAGGGGCAGGCACAGACAATCTATAATCCCCTCCACCAAAGAATGAACTAATGCCTAACCGCCAACCTTACAAAGTTGTGACGATTTGCTACATGGTAGGCAAAAACCAAATGGCACCAGCCAATCAGCCAAGTGGCAAAATTCCTACCGGGCCCCTGCTCCAAAAACAGATGACCCCTAGACAGGCATAGCAAGGTCAAAAACACAACCTAAAATTATAGGGAGGGAGGGCAGGAGATCCGCTGCACGATGTGAAAGAGGAAGTACTTCGCCTCGTGCAGCCCCTTAAATAGCCCATTAGTTGCCAATCAAACCCCAACTGACAGAAAATTTCCCCCAGTAACAAAGGGGCAACCAATGAGGCAAGGAGGTCATCCAAATGGGCCCACCACAGCAACAAGAAGGCCGTTTGCTGATCTCACCACAGCATGATTTGGAAGACACAATTTATGAACAAATGTGCAAGCCAAGAGCTCCAAATAAGCTGTCACTGTTACGTTCTCTTCAGTATATGTTAGATGTGGATTGATACTGTAAAACAACATCCCCTAATGTAGTGCCTTTGAGATGTTTTGGACTACAACTCTCAACAGCCCCAGCCATCACAGCTGTACTGGCCAGGGCCAATAGGCCTTATAGCCCCCAAATCTGGAGGTCACCACATAGGAGAAGTCTGATGAAAAACATAGTGTTTGAGATTCACTTTAACGCTGAAGTGTCAGCTTTGCTCGTATTTATTTTAAGGAACCGAAACAACCTCTGTATGCTAATCTTCGTAGCTCTGCATATACTATATAATTATAATAAAAATGATTTATTTTTACTGTAACTTTTTCTCACCATGTTTTCTGATTCATAAAAAATAGTGGAAATTTGTTAACAGTATTTAAAGGTGATAATTTACTGCTGAATCTCCAGAATAACTTGATGTAATTATGCAGGCCTTGAGGAATAGGCCTAAAATGGTTTCACCTCAGGCTGAGAGACCAGAGCAGTCATTTAGAGTGGCGGCATACATGGCATGTTATTCAAGACTCCAATCTGATTTCAAAATGTTTCGTTTAATATAGTCATTTTAAGAGGCTTGCAGAAAAAGAAACACCCACTATACAATCTCCTGTGGTAGATCATTTCCCCTAAAATATCACACGTAGAACGTAGCAAGTTTCGGCAAGGACAAGACAGAAATTGAACCAATTTGAAAGGCAACAGGAAAAACACATACTCTGTACTTTATTTCAGAAGAAATAATGATGACTTGCCTCCACTATGTGATTGTGCATAGATTTAAAGTTAAGACTATATACTCAGGATGTTGCCACCACTTAGCTTTAAGTTATTGAAGACAAATGGAAATGCTTGATCTTATTATTTTCACAATAGCAAAAAACAAAAACCCCTCAGTATTTTTCTCATGCATGCTAAAGTTTCCCAGAAATGTCTGTGAGTAACCTGTCTTCTAAAAATGAGAGGGGCCAGAATTAAAGCACAATTTGATATCCTGGTTGTAGCCCTGGGCTCTAACTGGGGTGGGATGTTTGGGGAATGGACCTAGGACCCACTGAATTCAGGCAAGTTCTACCTTTGTTCTCAAAATAGCATGGAAGGCGAGCTTTTCATATTTTTGATTCTTACATTAGCCTGGTAGAGAATTCAGCTGGAATACTGCATTACCTTTTATGCCAAGAGACAAAAATATAATACCAACAAAAGAGCGAGGATAAAAATGGGAATAAGGTTACTCCAACATTTGTAGGATCACCAGGCGATGCTGCTGAGTAGAAAAATTCCCTTGTATGGTGTGGATCACGTAACGTGGATCATTCTTAGTCTAGGGTAGACAACTAGATCCAGCTGATGGATTGGATGCTTGCCCCTCAGTCCTTTCACCTTTTGAAGTTCAGAGGCCCATTTTCAGGCACAGTTTGGATTCGAATCACCTCTGCAAGTGAACAAAACGGGGTCACTAACAGCTCTAGGGAAAGCCAATAGGCCAGTGTTAACATATCTACTTTCCATGCAAAATGTCTCAGGTTCAGTCTGTGGCATCCTCCTGCAACACTGGAAGAACAAGAGAGTACCAGTTGGGGGGTGGTAAGTCAGCTCCCTCTTTCAGGAGGGGCTGCTTTGCGGGCAGGTATCCGGGTCCCACCAGTGACCTGGGAGTGGGTGGAGGATGAAAGGTGAACGATGGCATTCACCTTTAGGACATGGGCATTGATTTTGGGTTGCCTGGTATCATGGAGGGCATTAAGTGTTGGCTGCAGGTGTGAGGGTGTTGGCGGCGAGCCTTTGGCTCGACTGGCAGTTAGGCATTGGGTAAGCCTTTTTATGGGAGGGGAGGTTGTGCCTCCGCCTGCCCCTCCACATTAAGGGTACCCCGTTAAAGGGATCCGGGTGTGTGGTTCCTGTCTGAAGCCTGGGCGTGGGCTAGGGCAATGCCACAACCCCAACAGTGACCCTGGTGTGGCGTTTGCCCTCCTAGGTGTGTGACATCATACTGGGTTCATAAGCAAAGGGTTAACTAATTGTAAAATGGCTAACCAATGGGAACCCAAGGGGCAGAGTTAACTGTGTATAAGGTTTAAGCACAGAGGGTTTTTTGAGAGAGTTAGAGTTAGGGTGGTTGAGAAGACAGTCTGGAGATAGAAGAGACAGAGAAGATAAGTCTGTGGGTTGGGCTAGTCTGGTGTGAGAGAGTGAGAGAATTTGTTAAGAGGAGTCAGTCAAACAGTTGAGAAGGTATTAGGAAGGTATAGGCCGGTAAAGAAACTAAAGTTAAGATACTGACAGGAATATTATCTGACAAACCATAAACTTGTTAATGTTTGTAAAATAAACTTGTTTTTTTGTGGTTCACTTTTAACAACTGTCTGGACTCAGTGTTTTACCAGAGAGTAATGGGTTGGTGGCAGCGGGGAAGCGAGCACAGTGGTGGCACAGGGATCAATAGAACGTTAAACGTCCGGGGACCCTGTGTGATCACCACACTTGGGGGTGCTCAATTGATGTACATCATAGGGCTCCCCCTTCCAGTGGTTGACCCCTTAGAGACTTCCTGAAGACAAGCAGGAGTCAGGATATAGTCTTGCTTCACCCAGTTGCCTAAGCCAAACCGCTCACATCTTGTAACCAATAAAGTTGTGGCCTTATTTATCCCATTAACCAAATATACTTGTGTTGGCGGATTTATTTCGTGGGGAGCTAGGGGTCCACGGCCTTGTCACACAAACTACTGAGCTTTGCTTGTCATTTCAGTTGTTTAGCATGTGAATAAGAACCATCACAATCTCAAGCAGCCAGAAGAAAGATGCCTATCTTCACAGTTGAAAGAATGCCTAAATTAGGAGACTAATACTAGGAAAGAGGGAGACCTTGAGGCTGCACACAGATCACCTGGTTACAGAATCCCCCACTATGGTGAGACGTATTGCGCTTCTATTTCATTCATTCATTTTTTTAAAAAATCTATTTTGTTTATTAAATTTACAGTCTGCCCTTCCTCCCAAAGTAGCCAAGGGCAGTGAACACATCTGTAAAAAGACAAGGCCATTAAAAACAAAAGCAAACCTATTTAAAATATTTTTTTAAAAATTAAAATCATATAAAACTTTTTTTTGAAAAAGAACCACAATGAAACACCGTAAAACATTGAAACCATTTTAAAAAAGATGTGTCTGAAAAGTCCCACTGAAACAGGAAGGTTTTCAACAGGCATGCAAAACATTATAGTAAAATACATTTAAATTATAGTAATTTCTAAATGCGCATCTATACATAAAATTACCATATGTAAATTTTAATGCTAACCTGTCCCCTTTTTATGTGGGGGGAGGTGGAGATGCATTTTTCTCTCTTTTGCCAGTAAATAAGTGGTCACCCTACTATAGCAACTGAAACTTTGAAATCCTTTCCCATCTGGCTACATCTTCCCTTTATAAAAAATGTTCTACTAAAATGTCATTCCCTCTCTTTTTTTTGTTTTTTTTTAAAAAGTTCCTTTTGGCATATATCTGTGTGAATAAATAATGCCGCAGTGTTCAAACACAAAGATCCTGTGGCCCATTGTCACCGGGAACCTTGGAGACTCAGTGCTGTAGCTGAAGAGACAGAAGTTTCTTTTTGTTATGAAAAATGTTTTTGTGAAGAACAAAACAGGGAAGAGAAAGTAACTGCTACAGAATACTTGATGGGCACTTTAATCTTCTATTAATATGCAAATTTTGTTCTTTACAACCCCTGGTAAAGATTCACTCCCCCCACCCGCCACCCCCATCAGGCTATTTGAAAATAGTCCTTTTCTCCCCAAGGTCCTTCTGGCCTGAGTCTAAGTGAAATACTGTTTCTATGCTAATTCCCAAGACCCTCTTGTAGGCATCATTTTCAGTTGAAATTATGTGGGGTTTATTGAACCACATTTGTAAAACATTCCACAGCTGACTTCCTTCTAAAGATCTCCTTTAATAGAACCGAGTCTCCCCTGTTGATCTGTGTCGCGTGAGGATGCCAAACGCAATAATCTGAAACAACAAAAATAGATTTATTTATTTTTTTTTCAAAAAGAAAGCATGTAAAGAAATTTGGATGTAAACTACAGACAAAAAAGGCATTTTAGATTCATAATCAACTTAGGGGGGGGGGAATATTGATGGGATGCCTGGTAAATATCCAGAAGATATTACTACTGGTAATATTTCCTTTCATAAATGCTACCCCAGGAGTAAATACAGAAGAAAGTAGAGCTGAATATAATATCCTTACCAGTGTCTGTCCAAAATCACATTTCCTTCTAGTAATATAGCTATCCTAAAAATGCCACCCTAGAGTAAAAAAAATAAAAAATTAGAAGAGTAGAAACTCAGTTGCTGCAGTGTAAGGGGAAATTGAGAAGTGTTTTGCACTTAACTGTATATAAGCAATTCAGTGCAGTCCATCACTGGATCTCTGGATTTTCCTGCCATTCATTACTATTTTTCTATGTCTCTTCCCGCTCCCCACATTCTACCAAGAAAGTAGTGTCTAAGGGCCATGCTTGCCGTATAAGTTCCTATAAAATTTCCTGAACTTCCTTTTCCAAATGCAGATGAAGAAGAAAATCAGCATTTCTCTCTGAAAAGGCTTTTGCTTGGAATTATAAACATTTGACAATCAAAACTGATGGAATATGCAGAGATAGTTAAATTTGCTGGAAGAATAAGAGATCAAGATGAGAGACTTTTTTTAATAGAATGGGGGGGGGGGAATTGTCAAATGTATGAAATAACTTACAGGGAGTAAAAAGATTAAATTTGTAAATAGGTTTGAATTGGTTATGTAGTAAGATTGCAATTTAAATTAGGAATCACGGGGGCGGGGGGATTTGAAGAAGATGTAGGTTGAATTTGGTTAGATTTAATTTTTGTTGTTGAAATATTGTAAAATGCAAAAATTGAAAAATAAAATATTTAATATTTGACAGTAAAAAAGAAGGAATTATAAACATTTGTACTTCGTTTCTTATACTTCAGCCTATTCTATATAAGGTAAAGGGACCTCTGACCACTAGGTCCAGTCGTGGACGACTCTGGGGTTGCGGTGCTCATCTTGCTTTATTGGCCGAGGGAGCCAGCGTACAACTTCTGGGTCATGTGGCCAGCATGACTAAGCCACTTCTGGCGAACCAGAGCAGTGCACGGAAGCGCCATTTAGCTTCCCTCCGGAGCGGTACCTATTTATCTACTTGCACTTTGACGTGCTTTTGAACTGCTAGGTGGGCAGGAGCTGGGACTGAGCAACGGGAGCTCACCCCGTCGTGGGGATTTGAACTGCCGACCTTCTGATTGGCAAGCCCTAGGCTCTGTGGTTTAACCCACAGCACCACCCGTGTCCCATTCTATATAGTATGATAATGTAATTATGTTCCTCTGCCTTCAGTCTTCGATGTGAATCATCTTGGATTGCTCAGCATATTAAAAGTTTCATTTACCCGCTGTTCAAGAGTTAAGAATCCTGGGATGATTCAGCTGGGGGCCTTTCCGGAGGATCATTTTATGGCACAATAAATGTGCATTTATTTCTCAGTTGTTGCAAGGCAGCATTTTGCCGGTCCTCAGTAAGGAATCTAAAGCATCAAACCTCTTCTCCCATTAAGAATCACTTTATCTGCCAAGAACTCTGGACTTCCACAACAGCAAAGCAATGGACACTTGTAGCCTCATAGGGATTTCTCTGGGTTAATCCAGATTGCAGGATGGAAACAGAGACATATCCTCAAGGACACCTCTTAAACACTACTTCTCCGTTTAAAACAGTGAGATAGGTATCACTCCTCTGTATGAGTGTACAAAACCTTTAAAAAAGCCCAGGACCTTAGTTTTTGAACATGTCTTTGTTTTCATTTTGCCTGGGGAAGCTGCCCTGTTCTCATCCCATTGGCGTGCCAAAGTATATTACAGTTAAAGAAGGGAGACTGCACAAATTGGTATGTATATACCGTATTTTCTCCCTATTTGGGGGGACTCCAAATTCAGAAAATGGGGGAAGATTGCCATGAGTTGTTGGGCTTTTTAAAGGGAGGATTGCCGAAAATCGCTCACCCGCATGCAGTGGTGTAGCGTGGGGGGTGCCAGGGGTGCCGGCCGCACTGGGCGCAACATCTGGGGGGGGGGCGCGAGTCCAGAGGGAAGGGACAAGTTCCTTCCTCCGCCGGGCTCCCCGCCGCCACCGCCAGCCTTGCGCCCTAGCGCACGCGCGCCCCCCGCTGCTGCTGCGCTCCACTCACAGCTCGCAGGAGGAGCAGCCGCTGCAGCAGCGCCAACGGCGCCACCGACGCCTGGCCGGGCACGGGCAGCCTCCGCACCCCGCCGCCGCCGCCATCCCCTCGGCCCAGCCACAGGCGGCGGCTGCTTCTGCCGACTGGGAGGGAGGAGAGCTCCGAGGGGCCTCGCCGCGCCCTGCGCTCCCCAAAACCCTCCAAGAGGAAGCCGGCGGGCGGGCGAGGGTCTCCTGGCAGAAGGGGGCGCTGCTGGCTCCGGCTCTCAGCGCAAGTCTCAGCCGCGGGGGGGGGGGGCGAGGACGGAGCACGGCTGGAAGCCCCCAGACCCGGCCGGGAGGAGGAGAGGCGCTCGCCAAGCCCGGATCTGGAGCTCCACCTACAGCCCAAGGAGAGGAGGGGGCGGGGAGGTGCCCGAGGGGAGGGGGCTTCGGCTGCCTCGGCCCGCAGGGGCTCCGCAAATAATAAATTTAATAAATTCCTGCTGAGCCTTTGGGGGGGGGTCCTTGGCTCCTTCGCTCGCCCCCAGCCCCAGTGGCGTAGCGTGGGGGGTGCAGGGGGGCCGGGCGCAACATCTGGGGGGGGCGCGCTCACACTCGAGTGCTAAAATACACGGGTTAGGGGGCGCAAATTACTTGCCTTGCCCCGGGTGCTGACAACCCACGCTACGCCACTGCCCGCATGACCTACGCTGCCACTCACATGCATTGCAAAAGCCACCTATCGTCCGCCCAATTGCCTCAGTGACAGCCAATCAACAACAGCCCTTGCCGCAGCCACCAATAACACGCACAATAGCTGGTGACAATCTTTAGATCGCGACGGCAACCAATCCCATGTCAACCCTACGCACTGACAACTCCAAATTTTTATCATAATTTTGTAAATAAAAAAGCTTGTCTTATACATGAAAAAGTACGGTAGGTATGATGATGATGATGATGATGATGATGATGATGATGATTTATTTATTTATACCCCACCCATCTGACATTCATCTGGTAGGGAGCATACACATGTACTTCTCTATCACATATATGGTCTCCTCAGTTGGCAAGGGTATGGAACAATCCACAGGGTGATAGCCAACATTGGTCATGAGAGCCAATATGGTGTAATGGTTAGAGTGTTGGACCGTGACCTGAGAAACCAGGGTTCAATTTTCCACTCAGCCATGAAGCTCTCTGGGTGATGTCAGCCTAACCTACCTCACAGGGTTGTTGTGAGAATGAAATGAGGAGGCGAACCATGGCCACCACCTTGAGCTCGTTGGAAGAAAAAGTTGGTATATAAATGTAGCAATAAATAAATAAATAAATAAATAAATAAATAAATAGTCATATTAGGGCACACCTATTGAATTCAGTGGGTTTAATTTAACTCTTTTTCTCTACTCTGGGTCTACTTTGAATATGAGTAACATATAGTCCTTAATAACCCTGAACAAATTAAACACTGGCAAATCCAGATAAAAAAACTCCTTGGTATACAGGGTCCTTTTATGCTCTTTCTGCTGCCATGATCAAATGTGAAGAAGCATATGAAGAAGGTGATTTGGTTTTCTTTTGAGATTCGCAGCACAATAAGTAAACAAGCCACTTAAACATTGAATCCACTCTCTAGGTAACGTAAAGTTGTTATGTCATATAACATCTTCAGGTTTGCCATAGTCATCAACCTGATAATAATAACAAAACACACTTTCCATTTAAAGGCTTCAAAGTACTCTGTGAACATTAATTAATCCTTACAGCCCACCATAAGTGAAGATGGGAATGATTATTTTTCTGCTCTGTCTTGACATCCACTCCTCAAAATGTAGAGGCTGGCTTTGATGTTTTCTTTCATATTTTCATGCTCACTTAAATAAGCTTCAGTGTTCAAGGCTACATTATTGAATGCACAGTGCTGTATCCATTTGTACATATCCCCTATTTATGAACACTATCTACAGAGAACCACTTTGAAATACTTTAAATACAAAGATGCAAAGACGCACACACAAACTCTACAAATAACCATGGGTAAATACAACCGAACTGATCACAAAGAAGCACCTTTTATTTCCATCTCTCAAACCATCTCTCTCTAATTCAGCTCTTGGCATTGAAGAACAGCTTTAAATCCCTGGTTAATTAACCAGAAATGGCATGTAAATAAAAGCATTGTCCTGATTATCTCACATGTTTGCTAGCACTTAGTTGAAAAGGAGAGTTATTAGGCATGATGTGACATGATAGAAACGAGCCAGCTGTGCCAATGGTCTAATCATCAATAAAGATCGCAAAGAAGGAAGTGAAGATTGCCTTAGATCAAACTTGGGTCTCCAGCTGTTTTTGAACTACAATTCCCATCATACCTGACCACTGGTCCTGCTAGCTAGCAATGAAGGGAGTTGTAGTCTAAAAACAGCTGGAGACCCAAGTTTGGGAAACACTGCCCTAGATACTCTCAAAGTAGAATTCCTCAACCTTCCCCTCTTTTGGACTAAAACTCCCATCAGATCCAGCCATCAGAGCTGTGCTAGCTGAGGCTGATGGTAGATGTTGTCCAAAATATCTGAGGAGGGTCAGGTTGGGGAAGGTTGCCCCAGATACTGTAAGAGTTCTTCTCTGTAAAAGTGAGACTTCTCAGCTGAAACTGAAAGCCAGTGTGGTGCAGTGGGTAGAAGTTTGGGGCTTGCTCATAAAGGTAAAGGTAAAGGGACCCCTGACCATTAGGTCCAGTCGTGGCCGACTCTGGGGTTGCGGTGCTCATCTTGCTTTATTGGCCGAGGGAGTCGGTGTACAGCTTCCAGGTCATGTGGCCAGCATGACTAAGCCACTTCTGGCGAACCAGAGCAGCGCACGGAAATGCCGTTTACCTTCCTGCCGGAGCGGTACCTATTTATCTACTTGCACTTTGACGTGCTTTTGAACTGCTAGGTTGGCAGGAGCAGAGACCGAGCAACGGGAGCTCACCCCGTCGCAGGGATTCAAACCGCCGACCTTCTGATCAGCAAGTCCTAGGCTCTGTGGTTTAACCCACAGCGCCACCTGCGGCTTGCTCATATTTGGGTTCAAACATAGGAGCCAATTCCTAGGGGCTGAAGTCTATTTGAGAGGGCTGTCGCTTTCCCAACGTGAGAGGAATTCCTGTTCAAATGGAGTGTGTGCGCGCTATGTGATCAATTATGTGGGGTGGAGCTTATCTGGAACACAAACACACAATATTTTATTCAAGTTGGCACCCCAGTTTTCAAATATGGAGCTCACTGAAGATCAGGAGTCAGTCACTTTTTCTACACAATTTTGCTCCGAAGAAGAGGAGGAGGAGGAGGAGGAGGAGGAGGAGGAGGAGGAGGAAGAAGAAGAAGAAGAAGAAGAAGAAGAAGAAGAAGAAGAAGAAGAAGAAGAAGAAGAACAGCAACAGCAACAAGATAGTCTGATGTATGCTGCTCCCAGTTCCTGGACGAAAGGTGGGAAACAAATGTATTTCTGTGCATTATTTATAATAAACTGTAATTAATAAATAAGTATCATTTCTTAAATGTGCTCTATAAACAAGTTCCATGGAACCTTAAAGAAAACTTTGCTGCACAAGGTTGGGGAATGAAGATGGCCTCAGCTTAAAACACGATTGCTGTTCAGTGGGGAGCATCTTTAATGATTTATAAAGCCTGTGATGGTAGCTTGTGATGGCTAAAACCTCTGAGTAATCCAATAAGGATCGTATAGTACTGTGCCCTTTATGCTTCTTCCAGTAGCTGCATATGAAGCTCTTTGTTTATGACCCAGGAAATGGACTAAAAGCTTTCTTGGTTCATCTCTGTTCACAAAATTTGTTTTTGAGATAGTAATGTGCCGTTGCATTTTAATACTTAATATAGTAAATCTCAAGCATTTCACTGCCTTACAATGCTTACATAGTTATGGGAATAGCTCCACCCCCCGGGGGGGGGGAGTTGGGCTTCATTCTTAGATGCCTTTTGGCCCTGCAGTGCTTTTCCCATTAAGCTACTGCAGCAAAATATTAGGGTATCTATTCTAGGCTTTTTCTGGAAGACGGTCTTACACGCTCCTGCTCTTAAAATGAAAAAGCAACAGCAACAATCCAGTTGCTGGCTTCCAGGTGAAAAAAGTTGCCAAGATGCAACAAATAATAAAGGCCTACATGTAAGAAAGTGTACGCACATTTGGGTGGTTTGCATTTATCATTTATTTATTTCAAATGCAATATTTGTGAAAACACATTTTGGGGGTTTTTTTTGTTTTTGTTTTTTTGCATTCATAGCCTTGCTGTTATTTCCTGCTGTCCCTTTCTAGAATTTTCTTTCACCGCCCCCTCCGCTCTCCATTTGTGGAGTGTCAGAGAAGGATTTGAGAGACCAGGGTTCAAATCTCCATTCAGTCAGAAGCTCACTGGGTGTGTCTTTCGCCAGTCACTGCCTCTCAGGTTGCCCCAAAGATGAACAGGGCCCTGCAGGTGGCGCATGTGTGCGATGTCACCCATGTGCCGTGCGTTGTGCGCATGCGACGTCACATCGTCTGGAGGAGGCCGAGCGCTCTGGAGAAGCTGCAATGCGGGCAGCACATCATGTGTGCTGTCACACGTGCATGATGAGTGCTGGTCCCCTTCAATCTTGAAGGAAAATATGTAAACATTCTCTAGGAGTATGATAATAAAATGTCAAAACCAGGAGGTATTACTCTCTTATGCTACCTGCTTAAGAAGTTGTCCAAAGCATAGTTAATTTAGGAAAAAATGCACTGCCAAACTCCTTATGGTTCAGTGAGGAACAGCAAAGAGGCCCCAAAGGATAGGTGTGCCTTTGTTATGTACAGTTCATAAAAGACTACCAGCTAGATTTCCCTATGTGGCTTATTTATTTTAGTGTGTGTGTCCCTTACATTATGGAGGATGTCCTGGGTACAGATGCATGTCTTTAAAGGTTTCATAATAATGGTGAAACAGAAATCTCAGTATTGCACATAGACTGAAATTTTTAAAATCAGGGAACCAAAAGGTTCTCATACTAAATTACGGTATGAACACAATATGGATCAGCTATCCAATCAAATTCAAGATTGAAAGAAAGACAATTCTCAATCTTTGGGGTTTTATGTTCATTAGATGTTCCAGTGTGCAGCTCTTCTACTGCAAGAGAGATTTTGGTATTAAAGCCTATGAGTAATAGAAATATTCAAATTATGGTTAAAACTAGCTACACAATCTTTGGTAGGTTGTGTTAGACCTTTTTTATATAAATGAGGCTGCAATCATATACTTATTTATCTGAGAATAAGATCCATCGAGCTCAGTGGGACTTACTTCTGAGCAGACATTTTATTATTTATTCATTAAATTTCTATCCACCCTTCCTCCCAAAGCAACCTGGGTTGGCAAACAAAAAATCAGCCAAATAATATATTCCTTAAAAAATAAAGCATTTAGATAATTAAAAAACAAAACAAAACCAGCCATCAAGGACAGCTAATCATTTCAAGGTTGTCAGGAGCAGTATTATTCAGTCTGTATGAACAGGAATGTTTTTAAATTCCTCCTGAGTGTTAATAATAATGGAGACAGATGCACTTTACTTGGCAGGGCATTCCATAAACATGGAGCCACTACCAAGCAGGTCCTGCTATGCATCAGCAGAATTGGGCAGAATACAGGATTGCATGACAGAATCTGCTCACTTTATGAATAGGCTAACAAAAGAATAAGCTTGGTGATGGAATTCCATTGGACAAAAACTGAAAGGAATGGGAAAGGAAAGTTGCAGGAGTCCACCCAATAATAACAACATACTAAATTTAACCACATGGTGATAAAATACTGCAATATTTATAACTCACAATACCTTTATTTTTGTGGCATTTTTCAAATGATGATTATAAAAGAAAATAGAAATAAGTGGGAGGGAATCAGGAGCGGAATCTAAAAATATCCTTCAGTGAGATCTGCCTGTCCACAAGTAGCAATCAAAAATTGTCCATATTAATGCCACTCAAATTTTAAGACATTGCAGCACAAAATCTGCCCGTGATGATAACATAACAGGTTCGGTGAATCTGAAAGTCCCCTTCTTCTAATGGAGGAAAGCCTTCTGCCAGAGGAAGGGAACCTTAGATATATCTCAGTGTTGCTTCAACAATGCTGCAATATCATATTACATAGTGCTAAGTTATTGCAAGTAATGTGTGTCTGTACATATGGGTCTTAAAGACTCCCAGTAAAATAAAGCATTAAAAGCTGAAATAAAACAGTTTTTTAATAATAAAAAAGAGACTCACACAGCTAACAAGTTTAAACTATATGAAAAAGTCTGGCGGAATAAAAACATATCAATTGCCTGCCTAAAATAGAGGCTAGTATGCCTTATATGTCTGTCTCTTTGTGAGGGTGGTTCAATATGGAACCCATTAGCAAGATGAGGTTGCTTTGAATAGTCTGCTGGTAGTTCCTTGGAAAGGCCTATTTATTGATTCTGGTGAGCAATGCTATTTTTCTAGAAAAAGAGGTGCTGGAACTTACCACGAACGCCTCCCTTGTTCTCTTACAATGGCAATGGCACCTGTCTGTGAGGTGCCAGAACTGCGGTCTGGTGAGTTCTGGCTGAAAAAAGCCCTGCTTTTCTCTTCATAGTGGCCAGCTTTGGCAAAGGTAGGTTGCCCATGTTCATCAATACATTGAAATCCCAGTTTCTATATTTGGGACCTCCAGTCACCACAGCCATTTTTAGTCGGAAATGCTTTGTATTAAATCATGCCTTTCTCTTTCCCCATTTCTGGCAACATGGAGAACAGGACTAAGTGTACTTAGGATCTTAGCCTTAGTGATGCCTTCTTCTGTTAGTGGATACATTTTTAAATTGGGAACTCTTTGCTACATTTTGAAAGCATTAGACCCCCGTTTCTTCCTGAGATTGCAAAGCTTTACCGAAGCAGAGAAACATTTGCCTTGTTTATGAACAAACAGGTGCTATAATGTTGCAGGTGGCACCCTACCACACAGTATTAAAAATGTATGTTATTTTGTTTATGTGAGTGGCATGCTAGTGATATTTGGCACAGATATTTCCAACAGAGGATTTCTTTTTAAATGAAAGTGGTTGTTTTGCTCTTAAAGTGGGATGTTTATATGAACATGCAATATTGTGCTTTATATTTTCAATTAAACTGCAGGAACATATGAGAACCATTTAGGCTGCTCAAAAGAGAGATCGCTAAATATTATTTTTTTTAAAAAAAACCCAAACCCAAACCCAAAATACTTTTCATTAAGAAGATTGGGGTGGGGGGAGGATATAGACATAGAAAATGGATTATGCAAAACTACTCAGCCAGAATCCACTTTGTTGTGACACAAGGCGACTTAAGTGCTAGTTTAATTACTTTAATTGTTAGTGTCCTAGATTTCAGTTCCTTTTTTTTTTCTAGGTAGAAAGGTCCTCAAGTGTATCTATAATTCCCTCTGCTAATTTATTCTGTGTCATTATTTACTGAAAGCATTAGGCTTTGTTTAGTAAAAGTTCCCCAATGAATCAAATTATGGCACTGTTACTGCCTGTGTAAACAGAAGGACAAGTGCATTAGTAAAGAAATCACTCTCATCGTTTGGGAAGATGTGCATCTAACGATGAAAGGTTCCACAGCCCTACACTCAGCTTTAACAAGCAAGGAAAGCTGCCTGCCTTCAGCATCTTTGAAACCCTAATCACTTTGAAAGAAGCGACAACTTAAACTTTGGTGCTGGGCATCCCATTCCCATAAAAAAACACTTTAATGGCTGTGCTGCTATGCCCTATTTACCAAATACACTCCCCTCTCACTACTAAGGGTGAATCACAGTGACTTTCATCACTGTTTATGACGTCTGTGCCAATGAGCAACCTACATTGCTCACAAAGTATCTTTGCTAGTAGTTTCTACATGCTGTGGGAATCCTGAGCTTGCACAGGGTCCCCAGCATGTGTGGAATAACCTGACGCCTATTATCTACACATCATAGGCAAGTATACCTTATTTATAAAGTCCCTCCAATTCAAAAAGGGAGTGGGTGGGTTGTGGGTGCATGCATCTGCTCCCATGCTCAGGACTTGCTCCAGTACATAACCCTAATCTTTCCTTATATAGGACTCTTTGTATTTACAATGAAAGTAGCTTGTTCTCTAAGAATATAAGAATAAGACCAGAGTTCTGTCTAGTCCAGGTGCTAGACACCACTATGGCTGCCACTGTACTCCCAGGCCCAAAATGTTTTGAGCTGTAACAAAGCTCAAAAACTGGCACTTTTGAGAACCTCTTTCTCATTTTGGGCTATTTTCTTCCTTGTTTCCATATCACCGTCTGGTGTTTTCCTTTTCCAAACAATGACGCCGTCATCATCACCATTTTATGAATCTCCTTTCACATGTGCGCCACGGCAGTTTGCAAACAGATTGTAAAAAAACAATGGAACACAGTTTTAAAAACAGTAAGGTAAAGGGAAAGGTAAAGGTAAAAGGACCCCTGACCATTAAGTCCAGTTGCGGATGACTCTGGGGTTGCGGCGCTCATCTCACTTTATTGGCTGTTTAAAAACAGTACTGTTGCCAAATGAGGTAGCGGGGAACCTGTCATATGTTGACAGGAATGCTGTTCCACAGAACAGGGGCGACCACACTGATTGGAGCGACCCTGCTTGGAGTTGCTGCAGGGCAAGCTTTTGATATTTTTGGGAAATTCTCCTTGACTACAGGCCATAGCACAACAGAGACCTGCCTTATACTGAGTCAGACCATTGGTCCATATAACTCAGCATTGTCTACACTGACTGACAGCAGCTCACCAGGGTTTCAGGCAAGGTTGTCTCCCAGTCCTACCTGAAGATGTTGGGGATTGCATCTGGGACCTTCTGCAACAGCAGCAAGAATATTATTGGCCCAAAAATGGAAGCAAGAAGAGTTACTGTCGATTGAAAAATGGAGGATGAAGCTAATGGACTATGCAGAATTAGATAAACTAACAGGAAGGATTCGAAACTGGCGAGACCAGAAATTCACGGAAGACTGGAATAAATTTATGGACTATATGAAAAGTACCGGTAATTGTGAAGAACAGATGATGTTTGTAGGGTTGTGAGGAGTATTATTAGAAGTATTGTAAAAATGGACAAGGGGGAGGATGATTTGTTAAGAGATGTAAAGGCAATCTAAAGTTCAGAAATGCATAAGAAGTGGTTAAAACGGTGGATCATCAGAGGTGCTGATGGAAGTCCAAAAAGATTGTATAAGTGATAAGCTTTGTGGTACATTTTATAATTTATATGTTAAAATTAATAAAAAATTACCTTCTGCATGCAAAGCAGATGTTCTACCACTGAGCACATGGTGCCGAGACATCTAAGGGTGGCTACTTTCACTTCTGCTGAGTTGGTGAATGGGGCACCTTTCAGGCTGTCTAGAAATGCAGAAGCCACCAACTTGTTGGACCAGCTGCTTCTGGCCTGGGTTTGATGGAATTAGGTGAGGAGAGGGTTACAGAACCACCAGGCCGGGCAGTCAACACAGCTTGCAGGCTCCCATTGGCCATGCCTCCTACAGGGATACTCTGATAAACGGCTGTATGGAAGCTCCATAGTGTCTCTAGGTTCAGACAACCATAGTTCCTGGTTGAAATGGTGAGATAATGAATATCTAGGCAGGTTACTGAGGTAGACATTATGAAGTAAATGAATCATCTATTAAATAACAAATGCAGTCAGTTGATGTATTTATGATGAAATAGCAACAAATTGTTGGCATTAAAAAGCTGGTTGTCAGAGGAAAATTATAACCTCATTGTGACTACTGTCTGTGGCTGATTTCAGCATGCAGGGCCATGGGGGCATTCTGGAATGCTGAAATAAAGGGTGAGACACAGAGTCATATATCAAGGGGAATTTGGAGGTTAAGGAATTGAAACTGTCAAGTGCTAAGAAATATAGTGAATCTGTCTTCTGCGAGCCAGAAGCGAGGACGACTAATTGGCTGATAATAGTGAACACTCCGGACCCCCAGGTCAGGAAACATATCAGAATGATGCAGTGAGATAAAAAGTGCTGAAAGACTAACACGATTGAGATTACATGATTAAAGTCTCCCAACATTAATTGGGAAGTACTAGAAGTACTGTCAGGTAATAGGAACCATTATGGTCAATACACTGAGTTTCAAAGTTTGTCAGAATCAAGCACCTAATGTCTCCTACCCCACTTAGTTGGGTGGGATCTAATTAATTGATCATGTAGGGAAGAGAAGATCAAACTGGTCGATTGTGAAGACTGGTTAACACACAGCCCAGGTGGACAGGTCAGCTACCTGATGAGTTAAAAGAGCAAACTTCAGGCTCATTCACTCTTTCCTACTATATATGTATAAAATATCCTGGGACACATACAAGGTTTACGTGTACATCCACTTACGTCTCACCCACCTGAGTACCCTGGGTTTCATGGTAGACTATGTGGGTTATGAGCAAGGATGCATGAGCTAGAGCAGGCATCCCCAAACTCGGCCCTCCAGATGTTTTGGGACTACAATTCCCATCATTCCTGACCACTGGTCCTGTTAGCTAGGGATGATGGGAGTTGTAGTCCCAAAAGATCTAGAGGGCCGAGTTGGGGGATGCTTGAGCCAGAGAGTTGTTCCTATAACCAAGGAGTAGTTAACATGATGCCCTCTAGAAGCTTCTGAACTCCAACTTCCATCAGTACCAGCCAGGATGATTTCCATGTGACTATCATGGAAGAACTGGAAATTCTTAGTTATTAATTTTTTTATTATTGCATTTTCATTGCTACGTTAGGGGAGATATGCCCCAGGTGCCAAAATAAGTTGACTGCGAGAGCTATGCACCATTTGCTGTTCTGCCTCGAGCATCAAAATTTCTTGGGCTGTCCTTGCAAAGGGCACATTAGAAGCATCTCGGTGTAGATTGCAAAGTGTGTATCCCAGATGTGAATGCACACTGGATTGATAGAAAGTTAGAGCAGAAAATAATCTTTATTCTATATTCTATTTCTTTTTTCAAAAATACAATCCAGCGTCAGTTGACATCTGGGACACACACTTGCATTGCAAATGTTCACATCATTACATTTTAGACAAGTTCATCCAATAAAAACAGCATACCCACAATCACTAAAGTGAATTAGAAGTAGTGAGTGGAATTCAGCAACAAGGCAATCTCAGAGCAAGCATTTCTGGTTGCCAGATGGAACTATCTCCTCTTTCCTTCCCTGCACACTGTTCTGGGAGGGTGTCTTCTGACCTGCCGGAGCCAATTGGGGAACATGGGGGCACATAGGAGAAGAAGAGGGGAGGGGTCCTGTTGTGCCAGCAGGACTTGAATCCAGCCCACAATCCCTATGTCAACATGTATCCACCATGAGTGTGCGTAGTGATGGAACTATCTGACAAGCAGGCGAAGGTAAATTTGTGAAACACACTCCTCATGCCTTTTTCAAACTAAGCTGAAATTCCTAGCGCAGTTTGGAACTCGCTTTGGTGGGTTAACCCAATGTCAGCCAATCCTCCTCTTGAGAAGCAGGGGGTGACATTGGGGAAGCCTCACAGCAGTATGAAATGAAGGACTCTGAAATGAGCCTGGAGAAATGGAGACACTTTCTGATGGCTGTGATTCTTCTAAATGTGATTGGGAGATTTCATTGCTGCTGGGGTGCTAGGAATCCAAGCCTCAACTGTTCCAGTCCTCCTTGCCACCATGTTCTGTCATCTTTATTAATGTAAATCTGATATATTGTGGGACAAGGGATATTGATGGCAGGCACTGGTAGGAAGTTTCCCTGGACTTGGCCTTTCTGTAGTATCTTGGAGAAAAGCCTAAACTGTCTCAAAACCTTCTCCAAGAAAGCTTAGGAAGCCTGAGCCAGTTTCAAATCAAGGTGGATGAGGTCTCTCATCACTACTTTTATATGTGCAACACAGAATGGAAACATGTGGTAATAGATAAGTAAGGACAATTCCAAATGTGTTTAATGGATAAGGAGAAGATGGGTCACCCAAAATCCACACATTCATCTTGCCAATGACTGTTCCATCTGCGGATTACAATCTCTGTGCTAATAATTCACATGGAGTTGGATCAGTATGGATGCTATAGCTACTATTGTAGCAGATCAACAAATGTAGCTCAAAATCCTCCTGCATCTTTGATGTTACTTCCTTTTTGGTGCTACTGGTCAGAGTGCTGTTTCAGAAGTGCCACCGTAATGAAAGCATGATAAAGAATAATAGAATCCATGATTCTCTTTGTTAGGCATTTTGTGAATCAAATAAATCTCAAAGAAATGATGCAGATTAGGACAGAATTGGGAGAGCATTTCCATAAATATGAGAATGAAAGAAAATTTTTCCTGATTGTGTGACTGAAGGGGTATGTTAGTGAATATGAAAGGATTATGAATCTCTGTTATGTTATCTTGAGACTATGCCAAAAAGTAAAGAATCATGGGTTTTAGTCTCGGCAACAGATGGCAAGAACAAACACATTTTTTATTTTTGTAAAAAAAATAAATTAGTAATTAAAGTATGAGATTATGAGAATGCACAAAAAGAGCTCTGCATTGTCAACACAATTGCTTTCTAAACTTTATACCATTGTGACCCTGATGATAAGTTGTTCTCTTTTGAGCAACCTTAGTCAACAATTTGTGAAATGCAGCAATTGTGTAGAAGTAGTTTGGATGATCCTGTATGCTTTCATAGTTATAATAGAAGCTGACATAAATCATTTTCATTTAAAATGATTAAGGCTGTTCCTCTGTATTATGTTGCCTCTCACTCTCTTGTGACATGATTTTATAACAGAATCCCTCATCATAAGGCTGTATAACATTTGTCAAGTCAAAGGCAGTTTTATTCCACTAGTTGATCTCAGTAGAAGAATTGTTTTTTTCAGTTCAGCAAACTAATCTTCCTGACAGCAAAAGAATAAGCATTTTGATTGTTTCTTTAGTGATGTTGAAACTGCAGAAAGGGATGTTCTTGTCATCAAGGGTAGGGATGGGGTAGCAAAGTATTTTGTTGTTCCCAAGGCATGTTGGGGAACTATCTTTTTTCTCTTTCCCAAAGTACATAAGCTCAACTTCAGATGTTCATACGCCATGTCAGAAGCTGTGAGGTTTGTATGCATTGGTAGTCAGAAATACGGATACCTATTCATGTCCACTCAGAAGTAAGTCCCTCTGAGTTCAGTGAAACTTAATCCACATAAATGTGTATAGGATTCAAACCTGAGCTACCAGAAGCAGATTCTGCAGAGTGCCACCACATTGTTGATAAATATTTGCTGTTTCAGAGTTGCTGAAATCATTTTGCCTCTGTCAACTGTTTTTCACAAGTATGAAAGCCTACAGTTACCACTGTGAGTACCACAATTTTCCTGGTAGCTTTCTCTGTGTTTATCAAAGCAGATGCCTTCGTATAAGGTCTAAAACCAAGGCAATAGCTATCTGGACCTGTTTGTTGTAATGCATGATGATGTGTCATGAAGACTGCATCACCAGTGCTCGTTTTTATGTACTGTTGTCTATACTCAAAACACAAACTCCAGCTTCAGTGAATGACACATACATTTCCTCAAAACTGCAGGTTAATCATATTTTGTACAGGTTTTCCACTGGCAATAAGAAGGCAAAATCATTCATACATGCTGAGAAGCATGACCTAACTCTCTATAGTTGCCAGCCCATGCTCTGCTAGGGTTCTAAATAAGAACACAGGAAGCTTGATATCCATCAAGCTTAATATTTTCTACACTGGCTGACAGAGGCTCTCTAGGTGTCAGAGAAACATCTTTCCAGGTAGTACCTGGAAATGACAGGTACTGAACCTGGAATATTTTGCATGCAAAGCAGATATTCTAACATTGAGCTCTGGTCTTCTCCAGTGATATGGCTTCCCCACTTTCTACCAGTGATGGATTTAGTGCAGTGTTTCCCAAACTTGGGTCTCCAGCTGTTTTGGGGCTACAGTTCCCATCATCCCTGCTAGCTAGGCATGATGGGAGATGTAGTCCAAAAACAGCTGTTGACCCAAGTTTGGGAAGCATTGATTTAGTGAGTCATTGTAAGCTCTACCATGCAATCTTTAATTGTGTTGATGACACAAATCGATCATTTGAGGTCATTATTTCTTCATTTTAAAGACAGTAACTGTGACTAAAATATATTGACCTTCCGAAGATCACTGACCTTTGACTATTACACAACTCAAACCATCATAGTGGTACTTTATTGACGTCCACAATTCCACTGTAATGCACAACACAGAACTTTGCTGGGAAATTTAGAATAATCTTTCCCTTTCTCCCAAACTCAGCCTTTCATTGGGAAAAAAAATGAACAGAACTGTGATTTTAACAACTATTTGAACCATGTCATTGTTTCAAATCATTTTTAAAATAAAAAAAATAAACACGGTCCAATTCTGAATATGAAACATTCTTTTCAAATAACTGAAGATAAGTTATCATACTCTTCATAGTTCAGAATATATTATTAGACCTTGCTTGCCCACAGATGTAGATAACAATATATTATGTAAAATGAGGTGGATGGCAATATTAGTCTTTCTCCTCTGCTGCAAGCATCTTTGCAAGAACACAAGAGATTTCTAAGGCATGGTCTATGGTATAAATTCTTAGAACTCTTCTCATGCACAGGTTTTGCATCTAGATGAGAGACATAAACATGTGAGCTGGAATGAAAGAATGCTCCATCAAATAATATGGATTTTTGGGTGTGTGTTTGCGGGTGTGTGTGTGTAAATTAAGATGCTTGCAAGTAACCATTCTGTATTCTGCTAGGCAGGAGAAACACATTTTAAGATCATGATAAATGGATCATGATAAATGTACGCATTGCATGGAACGCAGCTCCTTTTAAAGTACAAATTACTGAATAATGCATGTCCCCGTGTGCTGAAGTTCTGCGGGACTTTTCTTTTTACAAGTATAGATGACCTTTTTTGTGAACGTGTGATGGATACGTCTGCGAATAAGACATCAGTCCCTTGTCCCCGCTACTGTTTTGTGTTGCAAAGCCAGTGTGTACACAAGCGCAGGAGGACAGTTGTACACAGCAAAACGCAGAAGAGGAGTCTCAGCTGGCAATGATAAAACCTAAACCACACACATTGCAGATTACTTCCATTAATCTCTTTTTGATTGCTGGAGTATTTATGTTGGGAACTCAGTTGAATATTTCATTCATGAGCTGCTGTGCGGATTTGATGGATTATTAGTTAATAGGAACTTTTAAAGTGCTAAGGCAGTACATGACCTTACTTAATTACCTCCGTGGTAAAATTGTTTATCTTTAATAACTGTTTTAATTGCTGTGAAAGTTGGTGGCGCATGTATCATATCTCAATATATATTTGTTAGACACACCACAATGATGCTTATAATATAACCTGTGCAGCTGTAATTAAATGGGTATGTGCCGTGTGTGTGTGTGTGTGTGTGTACACACACACACACACACACACACACACACACACACAAACACACAGGTTATTACTTCCTTGTTCGGTTCAGAACCTGATTGTTCTTTTATTTCTTTGCAATATTTTCTTTTTGAAAGGGCAGATTTTCACAATATAGATGCCAAGTGGAGGCCGCTCAAAACTACCTCTGTATCACAATGGCCGATCCATGTGGTGAGGCCTTTTATGTACATGATAGCTACAATCCCTCCAACATCCCAAAATTGGGACATGGGTTTTCCCCCACATGCTTCCATGCAAGTCACATGACCTACACAAGATCACGGAGCTCAAAAGACACACTTTTTCAGGGCTGGGCCCTAAAACGCATTTGGGGGGGCACCATGTGAGATTGTGCCCCCCAAGTGCTTTTTTCAGGATGAGATCTTGCCATGCAATCACAAAATTGCAGTACCCCAAGTGGCTGCCATGCTCTCATGCAAGAAAATATTATTTCATGGGACACTTGTATTATATGTGGCTCGGTGGTTTTCCTTCAACGGTTTCCACCTCTCACCAGAGTGCTGTTGGCTCAACAGGCGCAGCACATCCATTTTTATTATTATTTCCATTTAGACACCACTTACTATCAGAAGATCTCGAAACAGTTTACAACAGATAAACACTATGCACACATGATGTTAAAAACCATGCCTAGTGACTTGCATAGTAGAACAGATGCAAAAACAATAAGCAATATCAATAAAACCAGAGAACATTAATAAGGCAGCATAGCAATATAACTTGTACAACTGTACGAGTCTGACTCAGCATTGCACATGACCACTACAATCATTCACTACTTCAAACAATTTGTTGGCCAGCTATTCAAACATAAGCCACTGCAGCTAGATTCCAGCTAAATCTTAGGAAGAACTTTCTGATGGAAAGAGCAGCTGGTGTGTGGAACAAGCTCCCTTGGAAGGAGGTGGAATCCCCTTCATTGGAGGTTTTTAAACAGAGATTGGATGTCCATCTGTCTGAGATGGGGATATCTCCCAACTCTACCATTCTATGATTCCACAGACTCACATACAAAGGACCACTGCCAAGTCTGCATGCATAAAACACTCTCCATTTCTGAAGCACTTATGGCTTCATGCATCACACCCACTGCTGTACTCCACTTTCATCTTTTACAGAGATGGACCCAGTTTTATACCTGAACAGACTCTCACCCTGCGGGGTATAAACCTACTTTCACCCACTTGCTCCCAACTACGTAACTGTAACGTGCATTTGTCACCGAGGAAACTAATGGGAGGGATTACTTCTCAGAAACCAAGCTCCCGATCTGCCCTTCCACAAACATGTATTACTGAACTTCAGACAGCAAAGGGTTCAAACTACCCCAGTCCTCTTTTTCTAAAATGTTTGCTTAAAGGTAAAAAAAGCTTTAAGCAGTGACATGGAAACCAGGGCAAATGTTGTGTGTGCTACCAAAGCAGCAACGTGCCAAAGTGCTACCAAACGCTTGGGTTTGGAAAACATATGAAAATGTAGTTCCCAGGGTTCTCAGACTTTACAAGGGACATCAGTAGGCTTGAGAACTATAATTCACAAGGTGGCTGACACTACAGTAGTGTTCTAGTGGTTCAGGATGATGACCATGCCATTATGGTTTTGTAATGTGAAGCACCATCAGGAAAGATTTTAGGAAAGGAAAGTGAGGTGGGATTAGTTTGGGGATTATGGGGGTATTGGGGAAGTCACCCAGCCCATGTTGCACTCATCCTGTAGCACCAAGCTTCAGAAGAAGTTTGGTAATAAAAATAAATATTTTTTGTGATTTGAGGGACGGGGTGGGAATGCACTGTTTTACTTGAGAGTAAATTGAATTTTGGGGCAGGTACTCCTCAGGTTATGAAGCAGTTTTTCATTTTGGTTTTTTTTAGTAATATACTAGATCTTCCTTCCCCAATAACTCACCTCTCTATACATATAAAAAGACATAAATGTGGTCATGACTACCACCAAATTTCACAAAAGAGAAAAGAATATATCTATATTTGCTGTAGCTTTACATCTATATCCATCACTATTTGCCAAGCATTTTTTCTTGCTACATTAAGATACTAATGACTTTAATGCAAAATTGAACAGCTTAATGGTCTGAACATATTTAATGAAACCATTCTAATTGGAACTTTCAGAGAGGCTACACTGCCCATCTACACTGGCAACCTGAGTGGAACAACAGAACAGTAATAGGAGTACTTTAAAAATAAAGTTATCCACCCCCTCCACTTCTCCATTTCTCTATCAATCTGCCTATTCATTAATTCTTGGACCACACTATCCACATCTGTTGAGTATGTGCATAGTACCATTTAAAATTGACAAGGAAGGAGAAATTTAACTTAAAAAAGTGATCTATATTGAAATGATGTTTCCTAGTGCCTATGTGGTGCTCATCAAGAGAGAAAGCCCCACAACACTCAACTTCAACTTCCTCCTCCTCCTCCTCCTCCTCCTCCTCCTCCTCCTCCTCCTCTTCTTCTTCTTCTTCTTCTTCTTCTTCTTCTTCTTCTTCTTCTTCTTCTGTGATCACTCATAGCCAAGTAAGATTCCCTTCCATGAACATGGTCTTAACGGTGTGTCCATAGGTGACTGTGTAGGCCAATTCTGGATTCACATGTCCTTCCACAGTGGGGACTTTGGTTTCTGGGCAGGAGTTGATCATGGTGAGGGTTTGCCAAACGTGCCTTCCTCTTAGCACGTTTCTCCCTTCGTCCTGAGTTCGAGCATCTTCAAAGTCCATGACACCTTTGGAAAAGGCTGTTCTCAAATTGGAACACTCACAGGCCAGTGTTTCCAAATTGCCAGTGTTTATACTACATTTTTTAAAAAAAGATTTGCCTTCAGAGAGTTTTTGTGGGTGCCTTTGTGGGGGAATTTTGTGGGTGCTCAGACACCCAGGGCCCCAGGGAGCCGGCATCTATGTTGCCCTAGGACCTGTTGATGTAGTGTGAGTAAATAATAATTATAATGATAATATATTTCTAGGCATTCTATTGAAACATATTAATATCCCTCCATGTGCAGGTACTGTACTGTTTGCATGTTGAAAGCATGATCTCTGTTCTGTTCAGCCTCACTGATACACTATTTTTTTAAAAAAAGAAGACAGAGAACAATGTATTCAGTGCTTCCAGAACAATTATCTATCTATCTATCTATCTATCTATCTATCTATCTCTCTCTCTCTCTCTCTCTCTATCTATCTATCTATCATCTATCTATCTATCTATCTATCTATCTATCATCTATCTATCTATCTATCTATCTATCATCTATCTCTATCTATCTATCTATCATCTATCTATCTATCTATCTATCTATCTATCTATCTATCTATCTATCTATCTATCATCTCTATCTATCTGGCAAATAGAAGGGGAAGAAATGGAGGCAGTGAGAGATTTTACTTTCTTGGGCTCCATGATCACTGCAGATGGTGACAGCAGTCACGAAATAAAAAACACCTGCTTCTTGGGAGAAAAGCAATGACAAACCTAGACAGCATCTTAAAAAGCAGAGACATCACCTTGCCAACAAAGATCCGTATAGTTAAAGCTATGGTTTTTCCAGTAGTGATGTATGGAAGTGAGAGCTGGACCATAAGGAAGGCTGATCGCCAAAGAATTGATGCTTTTGAATTATGGTGCTGGAGGAGACTCTTGAGAGTCCCATGGACTGTAAGAAGATCAAACCTATCCATTCTGAAGGAAATCAGCCCTGAGTGCTCACTGGAAGGACAGATCCTGAAGCTGAGGCTCCAATACTTTGGCCACCTCATGAGAAGAGAAGACTCCCTGGAAAAGATCCTGATGCTGGGAAAGACTGAGGGCACAAGGAGAAGGGGACAACAGAGGACGAGATGGTTGGACAGTGTTCTCGAAGCTGCTGGCATGAGTGTGACCCAACTGCGGGAGGCAGTGGAGAACAGGAGTGCCTGGTGTGCTCTGGTCCATGGGGTCACGAAGAGTCGGACACGACTAAACGACTAAAGAACAACAACAACAACAATAATCTATCTATCTAAATAGGCACATGGACAATCAAGATTCTTTTTATCTTGGAGGAAGCCCTGTGCATGTGTATATGTCCGTCTCATCAGATTGATGGCAAGCCTGCAATGGTGTGGAGTCAGGGGATGGGACATAGCAGGAAGTGTGTGAAGATTTTGCACATTCTCATGACATAGAGTTTATCTTTGAACTTCATCCTTCGTACATTCAAATCAGACAAATAGTCATATGCAGATAAAGCAAAATAAAAAAACCCTACTTATTAATGATTGAAATGATCCTCACAGTATGTTTTTTTCCTACTATTTGAATTGGTCTCAGCAGTGGTAAAAAATACAGTAACAAAGATTTCAGAAGAAAGTTCTCATTTACAAAGAACTGTACAAGTACTGCCTGCATCTTCTCTTTCTCTCTCTAATAGGATTTATGAAGCAAAAGCAAAGATGCAGTGCTTTGAAATGTTAGGGACGTATATTTTTGCGCCTTCTCTGCACCTCTTGTCAGTGTGAAATAATGTGAATAGAATTTCATGAAGGAGACAATAGTTGGCATAGATATCCTGAAAAATAATTTACAACTCAGTATGAGCCTCCAGACTTGGACACTGCAGTAGGCACTTGAATTTTAAGAATTGTCACCAAGACTACTGACAGTTGAGAAAAGGATAATTTCTAAGTAGGCAGACGAGAATGGTGAAGACAGAAAAGCAGTCTCTGGAGAAGATGGTGGATACTCCATTTTGTGCAAGATCCGCCAGACAAATTGTTACAAAGGTTCACCTCTTTCCCCTGAAAACCTGGACTTCAACAGTGAAAGTCTTGGTTACTTGGGAAACAAAAGTCTTGGGAAACTAAACAAATAGGTGTGACATCCTATGAAAAGATGTCCTATTCAAGCTTTGTACGGATGTGTTTACATGACTGATGACAGTAGTTATGTGGTGTTTTTTAAAGCCTTAATTGCTGTTACAACTGACAGCTTAAGCATCCGATGCCAACTGATAAAAATCATATTGTAGGGCTCTCCATACATTTCTTTCTTTCTTTTTTTTGCTATCCTAATTCATATGACTGGATGCTTTATATGCACATTTTGTACATTATGTCCATATGTATGGTGGGGAGATGATAGGTGAAGTTCTAGCAGTGCCTTAACACTGAAGTCACTCTCTTATACACACAATCAATGCAGGCAATATGCCACACTTAAATTATAATGTAGCAAGTGTCAGGAAATTGCAGTGCAACCAATTAACCTATTGTATTTAGCTCAAGCTCGAGGGCCAAATGCTGCCTTCTATGTGTCTTCACCTGACCCACAAGACTCTGTCCAAACCATGATCCCTCAGGCCACACTCCTCATTGGCTGTGCTTTGTGTGCTCCTCTGACGATTTTACCTGGCTGTAATGTGTCATTGATTGAACTGTGCTCATCCTTCTTGCTTGCCTAGATGGAGGGTGAAATGCAGTCTCTGGAAGGTTGTCTACGACGGAATGTGGCCCCATGGACTAAAAATGTTCCTCATCTCAGCTAACTAATTGTCTGGCAAAAGACGTCAATGGCATTTATATGGAGAAAAAGAAAGGTGAGGATTGGAAGTATTACAATGCAGAATGAAAAAAGAAGGTTCAGTGGCACCTAACATGAAACTACAATATAACACTACTTTAGTCATGGCTTGTCTTATTGAAAATAAATGCAATGTGCTAGACTGTTTGAGTAAGGGCTTGTTGGGTTTATTGCTTTGGGTCCAGGAGACAGAGTGCCCCGTCTTGGGACCTTTATTTCTAATGTTTAAATAATTTGGACTAGGTATAATTTTTTAAATTTAAAAATCTGTCTTTGTTGGAGAGATTGGTGAACTATAGGGGCAGGCAAAAATCGTATTCTGCCATTAGGTGGTGGGGTAGGTTCCAAAGCAGGGGTTAGCAAACTTTTTCAGCAGGGGGCCAGTCCACTGTCCCTCAGACCTTGTGGGGGGGCGGACTATATTTTTTTTTTGGGGGGGGGAATGAATGAATTCCTATGCCCCACAAACAACGCAGAGATGCATTTTAAATAAAAGCACACATTCTACTCATGTAAAAACACCAGGCAGGCCCCACAAATAACCCAGAGATTTTACCTTACCCTTTACCTTACCCTTGAGTACCTTCAGGAAAAAAAGCACTGGTGTTGGGGAACTTCAGCCTGTTGCAACTCTGTCATTTTATGTAGAGCATAGTGGTTGCCAGTTGGATACTTGGCTGAATCTAGACACATCAAAAACAACATTTCAGAAAAACGCATTGTACACCTCAAAAGGGGAAACCACGTTGCCAAAAGATTGAAAGCCACAGCTTCATCTGGTGTCACAGTGTTATAACACATTTAAAAGATGTGTTTTTTTTAGTGATTTCTTGTGATAGTACACACTGCTACACAATAACACCTCCTCTTTTTCCTACTGCCAATAATAGCCATTTGGTGCTGTTACTCACTGTAGTTTTATCAAGTTAGGAGTACTAGCTTCTCATTAAAAAATAAATAAATCACTGGTAAATTTATTTATTAAAAATAAATAAATCGCTTGTAACATGGAACAGACTCCATAAGTCTATTCAGCTGAATGGACAAATAACATTTGGTTTTAGATCCATCCTTCTGCCACGGATAACCATCCAACTCTAAGGTTGTGTTGCAGCTTGAACTTACCGCAACATAGGATACCATGCCATATCCATATTGCCTAAATAAGGTGTCATCCTCAACTGCTGCAATTTCCAGTATTATGGAAAGCCCTTAACTCAACATTTTAAATGGAAGGGTTTTTTTTGTTCATGGAATTTAATAATATACGAAGCATTATGCTTTGTGTAGATGTGCAAAGGGGAATAGTTTAAAAACTATGCAAATTTGCTCCGATGTCAAAACTATTGTCAGAACTGAAAGAAGAAGACAATTCATGTGCTTTATCAAAATTGTTACAGTTTTATTATTTTCACTTATGAAAGGACCATAAAAGTGGGTATGATGAGAAGAAATGTCTTATGCTTGCGATTTGAGTTATAAATTATGTTAAGATATACAAAGGATATTTGTGTATAACGATCATTCCTTTGTAATTTAAATTTGTTCGTGATAAATAATTTTGAATGCAAAATAAATCTGAGTAATCATCCTGAGAGGGACCAAAGAAACTGTAACATAAAAGCAATACAGGTTCCTGCCTCGGTATAAGTATTTCACTCCAGGTTGTTTGGTTATTGTGGTGTAGTGGTTAAGAGCAGTGGACTTGTAATCTGGTGAACTGGGTTCGCTTCCCCGCTCCTCCACGTGCAGCTGCTGGGTGACCTTGGGCCAGTCACACTTCTCTGAAGTCTCTCAGCCCCACTCACCTCACAGAGTTTTTGTTGTGGGGGAGGAAGGGAAAGGAGAATGTTAGCTGCTTTGAGACTCCTTTGGGTAGTGATAAAGAGGGATATCAAATCCAAACTCTTCTTCTTCTTCTTTCTCCTGTCAAGTGGCAAAGGCAATGTTAGCACACATGAGATGATGAAGTATGCTAGAATCAGTGGCAGACTCTTCAGTACAATGACTGCATGAACATATAAAGTGAACATTATTACGTTATGGTTCTTTTGAACAACTTTTATAAAGAGTTCTACAGGTGATGCATCTGATGAAGCTCCAGTAAGAAAGTTAATGTGTTGGTAAATCAGTTCACTCTTGATGATACACTAAATACTCATTGCTCTTGATTGCAGCATCACCGATAGATTGCAGGTGGGCCTTGGATTAATCACAGATTAATGATAATATAGCCACCCAGTTCCAATTATTTTTTTCCAATTTTCCCCCCCAAATCATGGAAGGTTCTTTGATCCAGTGGAAGATTCTGCCAAAGGAAGGGAGAGGAAAGTCTTTCTTTCTTTCTTTCTTTCTTTCTTTCTTTCTTTCTTTCTTTCTTTCTTTCTTCTCACTTTTTGCTGTAGCCATCCAACCCCACCTCCTAGGCTCTTCTGGATGGTTCCTCAGCCCTTTGAGTAATTGGTGGAGGGAGTGCACACTGAATTAAACCAAAATTCTCCCCCTTCTGTTTATGAAAACATCTGCTAAATCAAGGAGCTGTTTGTGAATGGACAGCACTGGATACAACCAAGAACTTCATTGCTGAGTGGCAATGAAAACACAATGAAGAAAGTTCAGTAATTCAGCCAAGAGTCGTTAGGCAAAAAAGTGATGGACATCCATGTTTAAATCAGTCATTTGTCTTTAAAGTGCGTGTGATCCAGGAATCCACTCATCAGAGAGGCCAATTTTGAGTTTGTCTCAATAATATACCCAAGTCACACCAGAAGCAGTTTTAGGGTGGAACGTCCAGGGTGGCAGCACTGGGTGCTGTGCTGCAGTGGGCACCACAACAAAGGGTGCTGTAGAATGGAATGCAAGAGGCGGGGCAGGGGGGGACCAAATTTTAGCATTGCACAGGGCGCTGCTGAAATTTGAGAGCCCAAAGTCTGCCAGAGATTCCATTGGTATATATGGAGCCAAAGGCTACAATTAAGGATGTTTGTTTAAATGAGATTTGAATTTGGACATGTTTATTTTTTCCAGACTGTACACTTTGCCTTCTTGCTGTGACAGACTAATGTACTTTTGGAATTATATTGCTTAATATCAGTGTTGAGCACCATCTATGTACCTCGAAATGTTTCCTTTACAGCGAAAGTTCAAGGTTGCTTTTGTTTTGCTGCTTTCAGGGACTGGACTAAGGAGAAATGGTGGAAGCCCCCCCCCTTTCCTGAACCTTCCCAAGGGCAGGAGGACAGTATTGATTTAGAACAGTGGCTTGCAGAAGGGCATAGTCCAGAGGGGGGAAGCTGGGAAATACTGGGTGAGGAGCAGCTAGAACAGGGATCCTCAAACTTTTTCAGCAGGGGGCCGGTCCACTGTCCCTCAGACCTTGTGGGGGGGGGCAGACTATATTGGGGGGGGAACGGTGGCGGAGGGACGATGAGCGGCGCGCGAAAGGACTCTGGAGAGGGGCTGGCAGCAACAAAGCCCAGCCCCCTTCCTCCTCTAGGCAGGGCGGGGAGAAGCCAGGAGGAGGGAGGAGGTGCCGCTGTGTGAGGGAGAGGGAGAGAGAGGGAAAGAACGCGTGCGTTGGCGATCCATGCACTGGTGATCCACGTGGTGATTCCCAGACCGTCTGCAGGCCGGATTTAGAAGGCAATTGGGCCTGATCCGGCCCATGGGCCTTAATTTGCCAAGCCATGTGCTAGAAGAACATACACTAGAAGAGAGACAACTGGATGATTTGGTGTCCTTGGACAGCATTCCTGATGCCCCCTCTTCCCTTAAGACTAGACAGACTTGGAGAGTGATGGAACAGAAAGCGCAACGGCAACAAGCTCAGATTTTGGCATCGCACAGGGCGCTACTGAAATTTGAGAGGTCTCCCACTGATGGCTGGCATTCATATTCACAGCCCTGTATTTAAATTGGAAGAGTGAAATAACTTGCCAGATTTCTATTGTAGTACGAAACTAATACGATAGGGCTGCCATACTGTATGTCCAGAACTTTCCAGACATATCCAAGATTCATCCTTTGGAAATTCTGGTGGAGTTTTTGAAAATTGCTTTAAAAAATGTCCGGGAAAACCCTAGGCGTATGGCGAGCCAAGCTCAACAACTTTGCCCTCCCCTCAAGAAAAGCTCAACAACTTTAAGGGGGATGCTGCTGACAGGTTTTATCATGAATTACTTTGAGGAGAAGGGATGCGGGTGGAGCTGTGGGTTAAACCACAAAGCCTAGGACTTGCCGATCAGAAGGTTGTCGGTTCACATCCCCGTGATGGTGTGAGCTTCCGTTGCTCGGTCCCTGCTCCTGCCAACCTAGCAGTTTGAAAGCACGTCATGTGCAAGAAGATAAATAGGGACCGCTCCAGCGAGAAGGTAAACGGCGTTTCCGTGTGCTGCTCTGGTTCGCCAGAAGCGGCTTAGTCATGCTGGCCACATGACCCGGAAGCTGTCTGCGAACAAACGCTGGCTCCCTTGGCCTATAGAGCGAGATGAGCGCGCAACCCCAGAGTCGGTCACGACTGGACCCTTTACCCTTTACCTTTACTTTGAGGAGATCTTTTTCAAAAGGGTTTCTATTCTGTTTTTAAAAAGCCTTGTCAATTAATAAGGTTAGAGAGTTTTTCAGTTAGGTTACTGTTTCACGTGTGATCTTTTTTTAGGGTGTTCAGTGTTGGTTTAGTTTTCTATTCAGCAAAGAACAAGTAACATTCTCCTTACAATTTGTTGAGCTAATAACATGTGTGGTTGCAATCCAGATTCTATTTGATTAAATTCATGTTTTATTATTAATATTTCAGCTATTTATATACTACTTAATTACCAGAGTTTCTAAGCTGTGTACATGCAAATTATGAAAAACAGATAGTGGATAAAATTGATTAAAATGAGTAAGAAAAACAGAAAAATACAATTGAATACAATGAATTATAGTTTGTGTTCATACAATTAGTATCAGGCAATATTACACACATACACACACATGTACTTCTCAGTCTTCATCTGAAATGTAAGTAGCTCTACGGTTTTTTAACCTGCCAGACCAAACACACATCCACGGTCCTCTCCATACTTGATCTTGTGACATGTAAGGAATTCTCATAACTCTCAGCTGCAGAAAATAACCTAATAATGGGAAAATGCAATATTTAAATTGCCTCCTTTCATAGCAGCTAGAATTCATATCAAATTTCAAAATTATTATAGCCTTTCACAAGTTGTTTTGACAAAGTGATTTCATGGCCTATGATTTACTTAGGGATTTTGCAGTGTAATGAGTAAGCTAATAAGTGCCTGAAAACTTTTTTTGTGTGGGTTTTCAAAGCCTTGGGCCAGTCTATGAGCTTGCCTATGTTTTTTCTGTCACTGTGGTTTAAAAACATCTTCCAAGGAGTTAGACAAGCTTCCCATTTTTTTTTTTTAAAAAAAACAGATATCCCTTAGAGTTATTTTTCTGGAGGGATCGAGAGCTAAGGAATGATGTGGCTTCAAATGCCAAATTTGCTCCGGCCTATGAAAAACATTGGAGGTCAGTGTTCATTATTGTATCGCACTACAGTGCGGGGGGGGGGGGGAATCACCTTCAGCTGTTGCCTTTTCCATAGCCATTGCCTTCTGTTATCTTCAACCACTGCCTCTCGCTGCCCATTTATACTCTTGCAGTGTCAGCATGCGGTTGAAAACCACATCTTTGTTTCAGATCTTTGCACCCACTCAAATTCACTTGTGACATCTGACCACCTCAATTATAGCTTATATACAGCCAAGATTTCATTTACTTATTTCATTTATAAAATCATGGTACTTTAGGACACCATACATAGGATTCCCAAGCAGTTTACAATCTAAGCATTCACTAGACCCAGCAGTCTCGCTGCACCATGTCACTGAAGCTGCTCTTCTGTTCAGGAAATAACTCCCTGTGTTCACTAAAAATGCCAGGGTTGTGTGGCTGTGCCACCCCCCCCCCCCGTACAGCTGCATAGAATCATAGAGTTGTAGAGTTGGAAGGGATCACAAGGGTAATTGAGTGCAACCTCTTGCAATACAGGGATCATTTGCCCAACGTGGGGCTCGAACCCATAACCCTGAGATTAAGTCTTATGCTCCACAGACTGGTCCTAGGCTCTACCCTAGGTGGTAGTGAGACACCTGGTTGGCAAGTTTCCTGCTCAAATGAAGTTGTACAAAGGCATGCACATAGGCTGCCTTTTGAAATACCACTGAATGTGTACTCAGTGGGTTCATGTCCCCTGGACATATCTGAATCATGGCGCATGACAAGCAGGTACCACAATCTGTAGTGCTCCCTATGTGTTCACTGTGTGGAGTGGGATAATAATAATAATAATAATAATAATAATAATAATACCCCACCCATCTGGCCACGCCTCCCCAGCCACTCTGGGAGGCTTCCAACAGGATATTAAGAACACAATAAAGCATCAGTCATTAAAAACTTCCCTAAACAGGGCTGCCTTCAGATGTCTTCTAAAAGTCAGATAGTTGTTTATCTCCTTGACATCTGATGGGAGGGCGTTCCACAGGGCAGGTGCCACTACTGAGAAGGCCCTCTGCCTGGTTCCCTGTAACCTCACTTCTCGCAGTGAGGGAACCGCCAGAAAGTCCTTGGCGCTGGAGCTCAGTGTCCGGGCTGAACGATGGGGGTGGAGACGCTCCTTCAGGTATACAAGTTGCCTACTTAGAGTTTCAGATGCTGCTGTTAAATACATCCCCCATCCCCTTCTCAATACTAAAGGTAAGGATATTACAAATGGTGATGAGACATTTCCTGGGCTCTCACTATTGGTTTTCTTATTTAGCATGGAACACTAAAACAAAACAAAACAAAACAAAACACAGTGTGAGAGAATCTTCAGTTTGCCCACTACACCTATTCCAGGTTAAAGAAAGATGCTTTACCTGACAGCCCCCAAAATCTTGAAG